>NC_135641.1:30865846-31488554 GCF_053574225.1 Canis aureus | reverse complement strand
TGTGTCTCTCATGAATAAATAAATAAAATCTTTTAAAAAAGTGTTTTTGTTCTAGTGGTAAAGAAAAAATTCAGACCAATTGTCATTAAGCAATATGCCTAAAGTCAGACCTATTAAAGACAGGTTTAGAATTCTTGAACTCATAATATCACTTCAGATTCAGCACTACCTTCTCCCACAATAATGATACTCAGTTTATACTCCTGAATTTCTTTCCACCTACTGTTCAACTTTGCCACCGAGGTAGTTAAACAGCTATATATCTATCACTTTTGACCAAATCATAAATATCAAGGCAAGACTTCTGGCAGCACACAAAAAGAGAGACAGGGCAACGGAAGTTAGAAGTTACCATGCACAAATAAACAAAGAAAGGCTTGCTTTTGCTTGTCCCATAACATATCAGAAGATACCACAAAATGACAGCAGAAGAATAAAATGACAGCAGAAGAATGGTAGTTGAAAGATAAGGAGAATCAGATTTCTAATAGGATAACTGCTACATTTTTCTGTGGGCTATATTTTTTTCCAGAATTTAAAAAACTATCAATTGATTATTTTTGTTTTGTTTTTTCTTTTTAAAGATTTTATTTATTTTTAGACACACAGAGAGAGCATAGCAGGGGGAGCAGCAGGCAGAGGGAGAGGGAGAAGCAGACTCCTCACTGAGTAGGAGCCTGACAGGCTCCATCCCAGGACTCTAGGATCATGACGCTTAAGCAACTGAGCCACACAGGTGGTTTTGCATGATTTTTTTTTTGTATATTTTTTTATTGGAGTTCGATTTTTTTTTGTATATTTTTTTATTGCATGATTTTTTTTTGTATATTTTTTTATTGGAGTTCGATTTGCCAACATATAGTATAATATCCAGTGCTCATCCCATCAGGTGCCCCCTCAGTGCCTGTCACCCAGTCACCCCATCCCCTCCACCCACCTCCCCTTCCAGTACCCCTTGTTCATTTCCCAGAGTTAGGAGTCTCTCATGTTTTGTCACCCTCCCTAATTTTCCCACTCCTTTTCTCTCCTTATTTTAGTCAGTATTTTGGCGTACTAGGAATGTTACTAAGTGGGGTAAGGAAGTGAAAGAAATGTAGGGCAGCGAGCTCAATGACTCTGTAGGACATCAGATCAAAGACATTCCAGTTTACTAGAACTGTGTCACAAGTACTAGACAAAGGCTTTCAAACAAATACTCGGTGAGCAACCTTGAGTAAGGCACTAAGTTCATACAAAACATGTCCTATTCTCATTATGGTTATACTGGGCTCCACTTCACCACTAACCTTTCTTAAGCTGTAGTTTTGTCTTTGCTCTGCAACTTTTCCGTTGTGTTTGATACTGCCCTTAAATTTCAAACTTTTTCCTCAAAGGCTTTCCTCCTTGAGCTTCTCTGACTTGTACATTTCTGGTTTTTTCATACTACGATTCTACCTCTCTTTAAATTATCCCTTTTCCTCCATCTACTAACTACCCCTGGACTGCATTCCACAGTTTTAGCCAACTGCTCTGCATCATGGATTCTCAAATCTCTACTTCCAGTCCCTGTCCCCCCTTACCCATTCAGGTTCTAGCCAATACCAGATAAGTATCTGCCAATTGTCACCTCAATCTAAATATGTCCAAAACTGAACTCATACTCTTCCAAACCACCCTTGCCTCACAATCAACCAGCTCCTATTTTCAACTTCTGTGTCTTTATTAATGGCACCACAGCTCTCTCTGTTCCTAAGACACAGATCTTCAGTCACCTTTGCCTCTCTGTCTCCTTCAGCCTATTAAGGTACTAAAATCTTGACTTCTGGAGACAAAATCAGGAAATGATCTATAAAACTGGAAGAAAAAGAAAAGTGTCACCATGAAAGCAAAGCAATTAAGGAAAAAATAGTTTGAATACTGAAATACTAGGATCTGTCAAATATTACTACAGTTTGATGACAGATATTTGTTAAGTGTGTGCTATGTAAAATTCCAAATGTGTGGCTATCATACACATCCAATTACTGTCACCCTATCTTAGAATTTCTTGTCTTCATAGCCATCCCCTCCTGTCTACTCATCAACACCATTGCTCTATTTCAGGCTTTCTTCATCTCATATCTTAACAAATCTTGCCCCTCTTTCCATCCACTTTGCCCATCAACCTCTGACATTGATCAGTGCTTCAAATTTATTATACCACTCACTTGCCCAAAGATCTTCAATGACTCTACAAACTCCCTAGTGTGGCACATAATCCTTTTTTTTTTTTTTTGGCATATAATCTTATATTTCATTCTGCCTCTGGGATTGGGAGCCTTTCCACTTCATATACAGCCTCACAGTTCACAGATTGAAGGTGCCCATGCAGGTGAGAGATCAAGAAATTACTGGTAGGGATCCCTGGGTGGCGCAGCGGTTTGGCGCCTGCCTTTGGCTCAGGGCGTGATCCTGGAGACCGGGATCGAATCCCACATCGGGCTCCCGGTGCATGGAGCCTGCTTCTCCCTCTGCCTGTGTCTCTGCCTCTCTCTCTCTCTCTGTGACTATCATAAATAAATAAAAATTAAAAAAAAAAAAAAGAAATTACTGGTAGATCTAACTCACATCTACAGCTTCCTTTTCATTCTCGCTCTCCTCTTATTTTTCTCTTCAAAACTTTTCTTCTTTTCTACCATTTTCTTATACTTAATTTCATTTTCACTTTCTTCTCTATGCCAGTGGCACCAACAGGAATTTCTAATCTGCAGTGATTCTAAGCACTAAAAAGATTGACCACTGTTCTAGTCAATAGTTTCCTACAAGAAAGACACAGACATAGGGTGCCTGTCTGGTACAGTCAGGAGAGTATGGACTCTTGATCTTGGGGTTGTGAGTTTTAGCCCCACGTTGGGTGTAGAGATTACTTAAATAAATAAATAAAAATTTAAAGGAAAAAAAGGAAGAAAGCCATACAGAATGGAAAATGGAAGAAAGGATATTTTAGCTATAAAATAATCATGTACCCAACTTTCTCATTGCAATCCTAACACAAAGTCAGGGGTAAGGCCATACAAGCTCCCACATCTGACAATGGAGGCCTCACTGAGAATGAAGAGCATGCCTTACTGTATTCAGGAATACAGAAGTGCATGAACATAATATCTTTCAATATAGTTTTGTAGACTTGCCCCTATATCTCATGAGAATCTAGACAGAGCCCTGAGTTTTCCTCCAGGATAAATAAATATCACATGGAAAAGAACTCAATATAAAATGAAGAAATCCTGGGAAATTTTTAATATTATCCTCCCTCCCCAACAAACCAAGGATATTTTGTGTTTCCAGAGCCTGTAATTTGTTGGGTTAAAAAACATACTTTCTCTGCCTTTCATAAATTTCACATTTCAACTGCATTTTCTTCTTAGGCCGAATTTACGTCTTCGAAGGAAAATGAATTTCCTTTCCCATTTCATAAAACATTCTGTTTTTCATGGAAATGAAATATAACAAACAATTCTCACTGTACTCACAAATATTTAAAGCCCCAATCTGAGGTCTATGGGTTTCACCTAAAAATGAAATTGCTGTTGATCGCAAATATATCATACACAATTCACTCCTTTCACCTTAGCTGTGATACTTTTTACTCTTAAGAAGAAAGAATCCATTTAATTGATATCCAAGTAATTTTAAACTTCTTTCCTCTGTGTCTTCCTGAGTTGAAGGAAAAGATGGGGGCTCTGTGCAAAAGGCAAGACCATATGTATTCTGACAATGTATTATCTTTGTGAGAATGCAAAAAAAAAAAAAAAAGCAGAGGAGAGAAAGATGACTTCTAGATAACTGAAGAACACTGTTTACATTTAGAATTTCTCTTCCTTTCAGTTTTTGGCATCTCAGTTTAACACACTAACCTTCCTAGAGAAAAAGAGGACCCAAAACATTTGTAACCTTTCATCGCTCCCATATCTGTCCACCAGATCGAATGTGAATCCTCATTTAGACCTCTGCCCTAGGCAAAATGTAAAATGTTGGGTTTATTTTAGCAAAATTCCCTTTCTACATTCTTCACCCTTCTCCTTCTCTCTGATTTGTAACTGTAGATCTCAGAAATCTGGTGCTTCCTGCACAGCCTCTGGGAATAATGTCTAATGGTAGAATATTAAACATTATGAGACTATCAGGATACTTACTCATAGGAAGAATACTTACTACTAAGTATCAACTATGGACCACTTGGGCCTTCCTCAAAATGTCAATCATTGTTCCTAGAAAAGTTCTGTAATCAAAATTTGGTTTGGGTTAAAAAAAAAAACACTAAGTTAAACAGGTTTCTAGAACATTTAATATGCTAATGAGCACTCAGGACTCTACAAGAAGCAGTTCTGGCATGCAAGGAATCCCAGACTTGTTTGACCAGCACTATTTTCAATGAATGTCTATTTGCTGCTCTGAAAAAGATTTTGGAAGAAGCTGTGCTTGGAGAATTCAGAGAAAGCAGAGAGTATCTGTGTTAGACTGGAAGAATTAGAAATAGCCTCATGGAAGAACATTTGAGCCAGGTCCTGAGGATGGAAAAAATGCGACTGTGCAGAAACAGGAAGAAAGAGAAGTGCGGGGCTGTCATGGGCAGCGACCCTCAGATCACTCTCTTTGTGTCATTTGCCCCGCCCTGTGCTCTGGGCCCAACCTACTCTGAGGCAGATCTATTGTTCGGACCCCACCAGGCCTGAGACAGGCATGAAGACACAGTTCCAAAGAAGAGGTAAGCAATGAGACATCAGGTGGGAGAAAAGAGGCAACTTCCTGGTAGGAGGTTGTGAGCTGACTCTCATCCTCCCCTAACTTCTTCCAAACATTTCCTTATTTAACTCTCTTTGGTCTAAGCTATATATATATCTTGCTAGTTGCTGTTTTTAAATGGCAAAATCCTTGCGAATAAAAAAATCTTTACTTTTCTATGTACCTACAAGAAAAGTTTCCCAACTGTGCAAACTATACTATTGCTCCACTTTGTTTCAGATGTAAAGATCTGCATGTCGAGTTGTCAAAAATTACTGCTTTCTAGCTCAAAGAAGATGCATACTGTGTGCAGATAGTTCCAATGAATCAAAATCATTCCCTTCACTTCCGAATCTCTCAGGCAGGGATTATTAAAGAAAAATGTTTTTGAATTTAAAAGTAAACATTTGCCTTAAATGCAGGCATGAAGCTAAACCAATGGTTAAATTAGCTCTAGAAGTATGAGGAGACGGGTGCCTAGGCTGGTTCAGTTGGTTAAGCATCTGACTCCTGATTTTGGCTCAGGTCATGATTGAGCCCCACATGGGCTCTGCCCTCAGCCCAAAGTCCGCTTGAGATTCTCTTTCCTTCTCCCTCTCCTTCTGCCTCTCCCCTTGCTCACCACATGCTCTCGCTCACTCTCTCTAAAACTAATTAATTAATTAATTAATTAAAAAATAAGTATGAGGAGATAAGAAGTACTTGTTAGTATCTGTAGAACACTGCTTAAAAAAAACCAATTCAATGTATATTTATTGAAAAATAACAATAAGAAGAAACTTGGAAAATGCTAAAAAAAAAAAAAGAAAAAATTGAAATTACCGAGAGATAATGCCTATTTAATAATTTCTTTAAAACTAAATTTTGATAGTTTAAAACAGATTTTCAAAAGTTGTGGTAAAATATACACATGAAATTTGCTCTCAACAATTTTAAGTACACAGTTCAATGGCATTTAGTATATAAAATTGCCTTTCACATGCAGAAAACTTGGGTTTCTCAGACCAGTTCAGAAGAGCCATTAGGCCCTTAAACAACAACAACAAAAACTATTTATTGATAATACATTAGGGGACAAAAGAAATATCCTCACAGAATATTTAAGTAACATCTTAATGAAGCCTTCTATCCTTAAAAAGAAAACACTATATGAAAAAGAGGCATTATAAACATCATCTACATTCTTACCAGGCTGGCAAGGACCATCTCACATTGGGTTTCTTCACCTCCTGCTACATACAACCACGTGCTAGAGGTGCAGAGCCCTAATTCAGCATTTGCTACCTGTAATTGGTGTTAAAAATCCTGGCAAGCAGCCCTGTTCCTGAGGTCACACACTAAACACTGCTGTATGGCCAGGCTTGACCAGCCAGCAGCCTTACCCTTCCAGGAAAAGGACAACAGCCTGATCTTTGCACACATCTCTCAGAATCTCATAGATTGAGAGTGGGAGTTCATAGAAATAATCTATCAAGCTTTTCCTTGGAAAGTCAAGCAGTGCATAACTACACAGCCAAAGAACCTCTCATCCCCAATCATTTCAAAACAGCAAGTGTAAAGGAGATTTTTTCTAAAACCACACCCACAGCTCCAGCCCAGGTGCTCTCACCTCTGAGTCCTCTTCATATAAAGCAGAGATGTAGACTATTTCGCTTGGTTTAGAAAGAAAAAGAAATAACAGTTTAAATCCCTTGCCTGAAGTCCTTGGAAATCATAGTGACAACTTAGAAAAGGGACAATTAAGAAGGATCAATTCCTTTTGACTCTGTTAATGCTCACACTGTCTTTAAAGAAAAAGAGAAGACAGGAGAAAGCACAGTTCCTGGTAGCAAATCAAAGACCCACATGTTCACATATATCTGGATTAAGCACCCAGTGCTTATACTCAGAGACATGACTACCTTCAAGTGGCTGAGGAACACTGAAAGTGTCTGAAGAATGAGCTAGAAAAAAGAGCCCTCATCAAGGTCTGAAGCAAGGGCCAGCTTTGGAGGAGCAACATTAGTACCACAGTCCAGGGGAACCTGCACTGGGACAGAAGTGGTAAGATGATGCCTCCCTGGTACCAACCAAGTGCTCAGCATGTCCTCTTTGCCCATTTACAGACAAGCCTGTCGCAATCCTTTTTACAGCTCTTGACAGCTTTACAAATGATCCTGTAAGCGCAAGAACAGAGACACAACCCTGAAACCCTAAAGAAGCTGAGGCTTAGAGGAATAAAGTAACTTCTCCTGAGGTTCTCAGGTAGAAGCCACACAGCCAGGATTCAGAACCAGCTCCATCTAGCTCTGAAGCCCATGCCTATTCCACTCTTCCTCTATGCTTGACTTCCCAGAGGGCACAGTTTAGAAAGTCCAGTTTAAGCTCATAAAGAGAAAGATCTTACAATATATTAGAACGAGAGTTGGAAAACTTTTCTGTAAAGAGACAGTGAATATTTCAGGCTTTGCAAGCCATGCCGAATATTCATGTGGGTTTTTTTTTTTTTTTTCCTCTTACAAACCTTCAAGGACATAAAAACCACTCCTAGCTCATGAGGCTATACAAAAACCGGTCACGGGGCAGCCCGGGTGGCTCAGCAGTTTAGTGCCACCTTCGGCCCAGAGCCTGATCCTGGAGACCCAGGATCAAGTCCCATGTTGGGCTCCCTGCATGGAGCCTGCTTCTCCCTCTGCCTGCGTCTGTGCCTCTCTTTCTCTCTGTGTGTCTCTCATGAATAAATAAATAAAATCTTAAAAAAAAAAAAAAAAAAAAACAGCCATAGCCCAGTGTGCCGACTCCTGTGTTAGAACACATGGTCCGGGATCCCTGGGTGGCGCAGCGGTTTAGCTCCTGCCTTTGGCCCAGGGCACGATCCTGGAGACCCGGGATCGAATCCCACATCAGGCTCCCGGTACATGGAGCCTGCTTCTCCCTCTGCCTATGTCTCTGCCTCTCTCGCTCTCTCTCTCTCTCTCTCTCTCTGTGACTATCATAAATAAATAATAAAAAAAATTAAAAAAAAAAAAAAAAAGAACACATGGTCCAAGCAAAGCTTAGTGATTCTAATGGGTAAGAACTGGGGCACTGACTTGATGTCTTAATTCACCAAGGTGCTTTTTGCTTCAGGATGGGAAGAAAAGAAGAAGCTAGAAGAGAATCAGCACTCAATCTAGTCACTTCATATACATTCCACCAGTACGTGTAAAGAACAGCGGTCCCTTACGTAGACTTCCTCATTAGAGTAGTTGTAGAAGATATCTTGCATTTATTTCATTTATTTCTTCTTTCTAAATCCATGCCTTTGTATATTCTGTTAGGCATTAATCTGTCACTAAAAGTAAATTATTTCTGCAGTCTAATTAAAACTATTTCAGAGGGCCATAACATAATGAACAGAAACGTAGCTAGATTAGAGCTGACCATGGGCTCTTTCAATATGATCAAAGGCCTCTCGGGTTCTGTTATTTGAAATTATAAAAAATATTTTCCATTCACTTTATGACACTTGTAAAATAGGCTTTTGAACACTCCCTGCAACTTACAATAACCATCAAGTCAACCTAACAGATGTTGCAAACTGGATCCGGTTCATCAACACTAGAGCACATAATGAAATGCACTTTAAATGACATTCAGATTCTGCAATGCAAGGCAAAATAATGAACAATTTATGACCTCCTTAATTGTCTTAGATACTGAACTTGCATCCAGGACTTGCCCTGGGGCCATCCATAAAGCATACACTAGCATGTGCCCTGTCAGTTGGCTGGCTAACCTCTGCCTTGGTCTGGGCAATACAACCTTAATGCCAGGTCCAAGTGTTTCTGGTTAAAGTATTTTCAGCTCTGCTGATTCATGCCTAGCTGCTTGGTAGCTACAGAGCAGAAACAGAAGATGGCCACTAGGGACCAATTTAACAGCAACAACTGTTATTTTCACTGTTGGGCCAAACAAGTTGGAAGCTAGAAGACAAGAGTCCAAAGACTGATACCTTATCTCATAAGCCTACGTGCAGGACCATGTAACCCATTCTACAGGTAAATATTCACAGGCCAATTTTAATCACGGGAACAGCTAGCAAATTGGAACAAGAGTGAGAGCAATTAAAATGCTCCCTTCTTGGATTTTGCTCCCTTTGTCCAATTGCATAATCCCCTCTCATGAAACCCAGGGCAGTCAGGAAAAAGAGCTGGCCTAAGACCTACTAACCCAGATAAACAAAGACTGGAAAGTGACCAACTAAAAAAGCCAATAACATGGTGTAGCCAAGCAAGTAAAGTGCTCCCTTGTGTAAAAAGGGCATGGCAATTGCAGTCATGATGAAGACATCAAACAGAGAAAGGAAAGGAATCAGATGTGACTTCTTCCTAAGGACTTGTAAGTGTGCTAGGCATTTTATGTATAGCATACGATACAACCATCCTTAACTTGTAAAATAGGAATTAGCACTTCCATTTTACAGACGGAAAAACTGAGCCTTGGAGAGAAACTTATCCAAGATTACACAAGTAGGAAGTGCCAGGGCTGGCATCTGAACTAAGTCTGTCTGGGATCAAACTTGTCCTTTTATTCCATCAGCTGTTGTCACCCACAGAAAAAACACCAAAAGAGAGCATGGAGTAGACAACATTCAGGAGGAGTCAGACAGGCAAGTAGTATTGGTAAGCAGGAGGACTCCAAGCTCAGGACAGGAATCTACTGTCTCGAGAGAGATGGCAAGAGCAAGCCAGGATGCAAGGGCCATAGGAGCAAATGACATCATACTTGGCATCAACAATCTTCCCAAAGTCAGTTCCCAAGGCCCAGCACTGTCAACATGAAGCGAAAAAGTTGAAGGGCACCAACTAGAGAAGAGGGAGAACTGAGACTCAGCTGGAACCATGGGAGTCCAGAGGGGTCACCTCTCTTTACTCTGGGTAACCTGGACTCCACTGACCAAGAGGCTGAAGCTGTTTGAATACTGTCCATCTTGGCACCAGATTGGTCCAGGAACTAAAGTTGAGTCTTCAGATTAGAAACTCGATGTGGTGAAGAAGAGGAGGTAGAGGCTGGTGTCATTAGATAGAACTGGCAATTTTTTACTTCAGGGCCATGGCAAATACAATCAACTCTCCTTTCCATTTCATCATGTTGATAACCTTCACAGAAGGCCAAACCTCCACAATCACAGGAACAGAGGGAATCCGGATAATAACCTGAGCAAACTCAAGAAAAAAAAAAAGAAGTATTTTTGGCAGAATTAAATCAGAATGTTGTATTTCCAAACACAGCAGCCTCATGCCGGCAGAGCTGGGCCTCAGGAGCAGATTCTGGGAAGAACACTGGTGCCAAGCACACCAACATTAACAGCTGGCATCCCTCCCTGCCCTTGTTGCCAGCACTCTCACCCTTCTGTGGGCTACTGCCTACCACTTCTTTACCCGAGTCATCCAAGCAAATGTATGAAGCCAGACCTGGATCATGTGAGGCAGAAGGGAAGGCAGCTGGCAGCAGAAGCAGTCAGCAGAAGGACAGGTGTCCGGGAAGCAGAAAATGCCTCCAATGGCGACCTTCCTCTCCTCTCCAGAAAGAACTGCTCTACAAATATGGGGTGGGGGGAGTCGGGTGGGGGGAAGCAGGATTTCAAAATTCAACCCCTGATTCACTAGGCTATGACTGAAGAGAGAACCAACTAAGTGTTCCAGGCTGACTAGGTGATTAATCAGTCCCCTTCTCTGCTCTGTGATGGAACACACTGTGTCAAGACATGAAATTATATCTCAGGTGTCCTCAGGTCCCAGCAAATGACACCCAGGCTGGGCAGAGCTTTGGGTCTGGCCCTTCTGAGCTGGCTGCCTCTCTCTCCAGGGCAAGTAATGCTATTGCTCCTGGCCTGGGAATGAGCCAGCCAAGGTCAAGGGGAAGAGGTAGGGCTGGAAAATGAGGCCACAGCTCCTGGCAAGGGCTCCCCAGACAGCTCCTGGATCCCTCCAGAAGCCCAGCACCTCCCCACCCTCCTCCCGTGAGGAGGAGAATCCCTGTGAAGAGAGCTCAGAACAAGCAGATCCCTCTCTCCCAGCCTCTGTTAGCCCAAATGGAAAAACGAGAGTGGAGTAGGCAAAAAATTTTTAGAAAAGCTTATTTGAATAAGGTACTACTGCTGGAGTCAATCTAGATAAATCAGCTTTCACAGTAAGATAAATGGGAAGTTTGAAAAAAGATTATTTGCTTCAGATACAAAAGATTAATTGGAAGAGATTTTCTAATCACAGAGATAAAAGAAATCTCAAGAAGTTAACCAGACAGATACTGGTCAATCTTCATAAAAATCTCTGAAAAAAAAGAGATTATACAGTTCTAAGAGTCTTTATAAACAAGAAATGATTCTTTAGACATAAATCCCTAAAACTCCCTTAATTTTAAACCAAATGCCTACTTCCTCATTTTTCATGGAGACAAAAATTACCATCCACAGAAAAAAGTGTCCATACAGAAATTCTTTTGCCTCAGTCTATTCTTCTCCAACATAAAGACAATCTCAAGTCATAAATGTTTCCTTAATTCTTTCACTATTTTCTGTCTTTCCTTTTTTTTTTTTTTTTTTTTTTTTTTTGCTGAACCCTCTCCAAACTAATCATGAGCTCAGGACTGATAGGACTGATCATTTAATTACTAGACAATGTAGCTGGTGATAGCTTTCACCAAGTTAAAATGGCTTTTATCCCAAGTGTGTTTTCCACACGACACCAATTAATGTTTTGGCTTTGTCTATTTTCCAACTAGCAGTTCCAATATAAAACAAAAAAGAATATGCAGAAAAGAGAAGCAGTTGGTATTGGAAACTCAACAAATGCCTGAGCTAATTTATAGAGTAGACTGGAAAATAATTCACTTGAAATTTAAATCAAAATGCAGCAACGTGGAAAATGGCACACGGCTACACAACATAAACTACCAAAATTATAAAAAGCTGTTAATGTACTGCACATGACATCGCTGATTAGCTATCTGTCACCATTATAGCATGCAAAATTATTTGACTGCTGTAAGGGAAACTGATTCCTTGAAAATAGGTTCCTACTTATTTAAATGCCCACGTGCTGCCAAAGTTAAGTAAAAATGTGCATCCCAGGCAGACTCTCTTAAAATCATCATGAAATGTTCTAACTCCAAACTAAAATCATGGCAAATGTCTTTAGATTACCCTAGTCAAACATCTTAGACCAGTGGCTCTGGCTCTCAACTTTGGCTGCCCATTGGAACCTCCTAAGGAACCTTTAAAAATGAATTCTTTGGATGCCTGGGTGGCTCAGCGGTTGAGTATCTGCCTTTGGTTCAGGGAGTGATCCTGGAGTACTGGGATGGAGTCCCACATTGGGCTCCCTGCATGGAGCCTGCTTCTCCCTCTGCCTCTGCCTCTGCCTGTGTCTCTGCCTCTCTCTGTGTGTCTCTCATGGATAAATAAATAAAATCTTAAAAAAAAAAAAAAAAAAGTCCTAGACCCCACTCTCAAATTCTGATATAATCGGTTTAAGGTGAAGCTTAGATATTGGGATTGTTAGAGCTGTCCAGGTGATTCTTTTTTTTTTTTTTTAAGATTTATTTATTCATGATAGACATAGAGAGAGAGAGAGGCAGAGACACAGGCAGAGGGAGAAGCAGGCTCCATGCCAGGAACCGATGCGGGACTCGATCCCGGGACTGCAGGATCGCCCCCTGGGCCAAAGGCAGGCGCTAAACCACTGAGCCACCCAAGGATCCCCTGTCCAGGTGATTCTAATGTACACCCAAGGTAGAGAAGCCACTGCCTTACGCAATGTTAAGCCTATCAAACTGGTGATGCTATAATTGCAAGCTTACTGTGAGACAAGAATTATGATTTACTGGGTAAAAGGAAAGATGTAAGACAGACTCTGCCTTAAAGACCCTCAATCTAAGGGAGAGAAAGACACGTAACTCAACAGTCACTACACAGTGTGCTAAGTGCCATGACCAAGGCACAGAGAACAGTAAAGGGAGCCTGAGAGAGAGGCATCTAACACAAACAGGCTGAGAGGGAGTGGTAGCTTCTCAAATACAGTGACCGAGCTGGGTCTTGAAGGCTAAGATTCTATCAGGAAGTGAAAGTAGGGAAAGACATCACAAGAAGACAGACTAGAATGTGCAAAACCCCAGAAGCTGGGAAGGATGACCCTCTCTTTAGAGTTCTACAAGTTATTTTTTACAGGTAAACCGGAGAAAGATGTGAACACAAGAGGGCAAAGAGGCTGGGAAGGTTTTCTTTCAGGATGCCCAGAGGGCCCACTGGATAATGTAAATGGACCAAGTACTCAAAGTGTAAGGCAACAGCTGGTATGGCGGACTGCCCAACCCAAGATGGTGCGGAGGGCAAGGGGCCTGTTTCTTCCTAGTTCTAGCCAATGTGAGAATAAAGGCTCAAAATTGACACATCTTCCAGATTTTCAAGGGATGCGGAGACTCTGGGCCTTATGCGAAATTTACAGGTTTTTAAATGCTGAGCAGTAGAAATAGGTCTACAGGTCTGATGCTGACTATAGGCTGCAGGTATGGGCTATACCTTTTCATTACATTATGAAAAATTATTGGGGGATTTGATTCTAAAAAAAAAAAAGTTTGTTTTTTTTAAATGCAACCTCTCTACCCAACATGGGGCTCGAACTTAAAATTCTAAGATCAAGAATCTCATGCTCTACCAACTGAGCCAGCCAGGCACCCCTTACTGAAGGATTTTAAAGGGAAGAAGGGGGTAGTGTCCAATTTAGACTGAAACTGAACTGCAGTGCAGCAGACAACAATCGGACGAGTCCACCAGCACAAAGCTTTACCCTCACAGTATTGCTAGTCAAGGTACCACTGTTCTGAAATTAGGCTTCTACCTTTTCATTCCTCAGATTTAATACAGGATCTTCTGACTTTTAACTATAGGGAGAAAAAACAACCTGGCAAATATTAAGATGTACGTAAAGACTACACTTAATAGGCCTCAAGGTGATATAAATTGCAGTCAGATTTGAATTACATATGTCGCTGGAGTACAGAGGTAGTAATAAAAAAGTCACAGATCATCTGCCCAACTGGGCTAGGGCTCTAGGCCCTGGGCCGTGATCCTCTGTAGGCTGGGAACATAGCCAGCTGCCCAAAAGGGCACCTTGACTGGACAGAGTGGAAAAGCCAGATGCCAGGAGAAGGTCACCCAGGCCCCAGAGAGGACTTTGCTTCTTCCATGTGGGCCCTTCCTCAATCTCCTCCCCGAGGTCAATTTCCCAAATGTAAGGGAGGAAACAGATTCCTTACACATGACGATCAGTTGTCATATAATGTAAGGGCCAACTGCAAATGTGAATACTCTGCACCCTCTCTAGCAGTTGGTTTGTATCTATTTAAAGTCTCAAGGCAAAGCCCCATCCATGGCAAAGACAGCACTTACAGAAAATTCTCCAAATTATCTGTAACACTTGGCTTAAATTTGGCAAAGGCGTATTTCACAATTATAGCTGCCTATAAACAAAACACAGAAACAAGAATATTTGTATGACCTCACAGATTTGATTAGGAGAAAAAAAATCCTAAATCAAAAACTGCACAGTGAAGAGGAACACATCATAGATACACAGCTACCACTGATTCTCAAATCAAATAAATGGGCAGAAATACTGTCCAAAGAAAGATAAGACTATTTATTTTGTAGAGAGCTACCTGGTTGATTTTTTTCTTCAAGTTTTAACAAAAAGAGAAAACATATCAATACTATGTCTGGTAAAATGCCTGGAGTCTCTGCATGCCATTTCTAATTTTAGCTATGGAAATGGGATTCTCTCAGGCATTCTGACTTTCAAAGAGGGGTTGTTGAACTGAGAGCTATTAGGATCTCTGAAAGCCTGAAATTATACAATAACATTTATAATTCAGCAAAAACAATTGTCCTCTCTTTCATAAGGAAGAGGTTATTTAAATTACATTTTACAATCCTGATGCTGAGTCTGTCAAATATTTTTAAAGATTAAATATTACATAAACTCAAAAAAGATCTCTAAAGGCAGAGATGGGAAAATGCCTTTGAGTATGAAGGCTCACAGCTTAATTTGCAAAATTGTTCTCCATCCATCAATTGTCATGCATAATTAAATAGCTAAATAAAGAAATAATAGCAGTGAAATCATTAGAAGAGGGTTTTTTTTTTTCAGTGAGAAAATAGTCACCTTAGTGAACCCATAAAGCATGTATTAGAAAGGATTATATATTAGAATGTATCTTATCTAAACCTGTCTGCCATACTATTTTCATTTTTTCTTGACACAGAAATTAATACTTGTGCAAAAATTACCAGTGGTTTCTTTAAGGTATGGTACAAGTTTTGATTTCTAAAATTTTTATTGAAAGAAAATGTAACCGGTTAAACAAATAATCAGATGCTGGAAAAGTTTGTTCCTGCCAAGGAATGAGGCCACACAGGAAAAAAGGAAAATAAGTATATGCCTGCCAGCTGGGGGGAAGAGGGGGACACGGAGACGACACAAACAAAAAACTCCAACTCTGCACTATTCCTGGATTAGCTTTTGAGTAGCACCCTAAATTTCCCTGATGCAGATTTTACACTAAATGGTGAGCCATCTCCAGAGTTTGCTTTAATGCTACAGCCAGACCAGCTGGCCAGCCCCATTCCTTCTATTCACCTCTGTGAGCTTTCTGAAAAATCTAGGAATCTTGCAGTTAATTCAGGGAGGGAACTTTGCCATTCTCTTTCTTAACGAAGTCCATGTTCTACCTCTAAAGAGCCTATACAAAAAAAATAAATAAAAATAAATAAATAAATAAATAAATAAATAAATAAATAAATAAAAATAAAATAAAATAAAAAATAAAGAGCCTATACAACCACACCAGTGCTTGAGTAGTGACATTTTTTCATTTACTTTTTTTAAGATTTTGTTTATTAATGAAAGACACAGAGAGAGAGGCAGAGGGAGAAGCAGGCTCCCCTTAGGGAGCCCCATATGGGACTCGATCCCTAGCCCTGGTATCATGCCCTAAGTGGAAGGCAGACGTTCAACCGCTGAGCCACCGAAGCGTCCCACATTTTTTCATTAAAAAAAAAATTGTAATTATACGTTTTTAAACCAAAACTCTGTATTTGTTACTTTTAAAAAGTACGTTGGCCCAGTAGGACTATTGCTTTTGTTGGGATAAAAGTGAGATTTAAACTCAGGTCTCTGTGACTTTCCAAAACCATACCAAACCACACTGTCTTTCTACCATATCACACTGTCTTCTAGTGTGACTTTATTAGGGACATTTATAATTTACAGTATAAATAATGAATGCACCTTTTTGTATCCATATGCATGTTTCTTAGATGCATCTGCCATCCCCACTTGCTCCTCTACAGGAATGTTGTAAGGGCTGAATGAGAACAGGGCTCAATAAACATTAGTGCCCTTCCTATCTTTTAAGACCCAATGGCCTAGCTTTTTAAAATGAAGGAATTCCAACACAGAGTGGATTTTTGCCTGCATAGGACCGCAATGGCATCTTTAAACCCTGATTCTGAACACTGGTTTGCAGGTTTCTAGCCACTTGCTTATATGGCATACCACAGCCTAGCCACATGATGACCACATCCTTCTCTACTAATCACATGACTGAGCAGTGGCACAGATCCCAGAAAATGCCAGGAGTGGAGTTGGCGACCCTGGGTAAGAGAAAGTAGAGCAAAACCATGAGGTCAGAGTTGTGAGAAAGCTATAGCCTTTGGAACATTGAGAAATCAAAAAGACAAAGATGAGCCTTTCCAATATAAAGAATCAGTTCAGGAAAGAAGTTTGTAGAGTTAATTCCTAGGACAAAACATCTTAGTAGGATCCCACTGGACAGGACCTTGGTTAGCCACCAAGATGCCTTCAGTGAAGTTACAAAAAAATATCTCTGATATCTCTAAAGCTAAGTGGGGCTGGGTGTGGGGGGCAGCAAAAGGGGGGAAGGAGGTTGTGGGGGAGTGGAGACTGGAGCTTGCATTCCCAGTGACCAAGGCAATGGATAGAAATAGTTCTAACTCAGATTAGACAGTGCCTGGAAGGAGAGATGGAAATGGCTATATAAACTCAAACTCTGTGTGACACTGAGCTAACCAGGATTAAGCAATGTGACTCAATATAACATCCTAATTTGTAGATAAGCCCCGAATTCCCATACACTATGGAAAGTTAAATTTATCTCAGGCTGAGAAACTATAAGAGAGGAAAAATACTAAAACAGAAACGCACTAGAGGAAGTGGAGAGTTTGAGAAGAAAAAAAAAAAAACCTGCAGAAGTCCCCTGAGTATAGTAAAGAGAGGACAAGTTACCTTGGCACAAACAGCCAGGCACTGCTCTGCTGGAGGACTGTGCTATGCCAAGCCGCATCATAGCAACACAAGAACCCCTTGGCACATGGGAACAAACATAGTTTGAATTATTTGCTGATGTACATAAAACTCAGAAGATGTAGATGGTTCTACTTAAACACTCTTCATTGTGTGAATGGCTGTGCATGGGCAATCCTAAATCAGACTGTGTTATCCATCCCACGGTGCCAGAAATAAAATATTACTACTTCTCTAGCCTCATGGGATATAAAATCCATTTACTTAACAAATTTTGCTTTGTTCCAAGTGCAAAATGTCCTTCAAAGCAAAGGTTTTATTTTCATATATCAGAAAAGACTGGCCCTAAAATGGATAAACCTCCTACATAAAAATCCCAAATGTTTGGGATTGTCTTGGTAGGTACAGTAAATAATGTGGTAAATATTTTTGCTTTTACTCTTATCATTACTAAAAGGACAAAAAAACACTGCCATATGAATATTAGTAAAAATTTAATAAATTTCATCATTTCCACACTGAAAAGAGTTATTTATAGGTCTATGTTTTCTCAAATAAATTATGAAAGCAAAGTGTAACACTCTCAGAACAGGCAGTACTAAACAGAAAATGAAAACTTTATGCAGTCTTATTAAAAAAAAAAAAAAAAAAAAAAGCCAGAACTCATGAACTAACTCATTTAAAAATCACTTATCAAAGTTCATTTAAAAAGTTGTTTTAAATATTTATCATTATCCCCTACCTGAAATAAAAAGATAACACATGAAGGTCATAGAATTCATAAAGATACTAGATATTCCTGTTTTTGAATGCTTTATTCATCTAAAGGAGTCTAGGTACAGAATTAGAGGTAAAGCACAAAGAGAGCAGAGTTAAAACAGCATCTTAGGTGAGAGTTTAAGAGCTACATGGAAAATCATCTGGCTGACAAGTGTAATTATCAGCAGATTTCGAAAATTAAAATGACCACAACTCCAATTGTTTAAATATTGCATGCTATTTAATATTTAATTTTCTTTTAATTTTAATTTTCTTATAACTTTGATTTTTAAAACTTAATTTAATTTTCAATATGTAATTTTTAAAAAGCAATTCAGATTTTTCCCCATAGTGGTGAACTGGTGTTTGATCACAAAATACCTCCTGACACCAATTTAGGTTATTGAGAAAATCTACCTCAGTATATCGTGTATTTCGACTTCTCCATAAAAAGAAAAAAGTACTGGGATTTTGACAATCAGATGAAGGTCACAAAAAACTGATATAAGTAGAATATAGGACTCTCCCTGTTTTCCCAATCCACCACAAAACAGTGACCTACAGACAGGAATGTTAATGATACAATTAAAAGTCCTCTAAAATTAAAACTGTATAAAGGAAAAAAGCCTCAGAAGAAATCATATTGTAATATAAAACAGTGAAGGCTAAAAATGGTCACCTCTAAATTGAATAATATTTTGAGGCAATAACAATAAGAGACAATTTAAATATTTTTAACTATTTTTAAAATCCAAACCACATGTGTTTTCTCTTGAAAAACTCAAAAATGCAGCATGAATAAAAAATAATATTTATTCGTACATCTAACAAATATTTATTGAGTACCAAAAACAAGCCAAGTATTCTCCTAGGCACTGAGCGATAGGGCAATTAGCAAAGAGTCCCTGTCCTTATGAGGCTTCTATTCTGATGAGATATAGACAGTACAGAAACAAAAATATGCCAATAGATCCTGAGTGACATGGGGGGAAAAAAAAAGCAAGGAAAGGAAGTTGGGAAGTACCAGGAAACAATGAGTCCTATTTCATACATAGGGGTCAGAGAAGCTTTTTCTTTTTTTTTTTTTTAACATTTTATTTAATTTTTTTTAGAGTAAGGGAAAGAGAAAATGAGTGAGCGTGCTGGGAAAGGGGCAGAGGGAGAACAGATAGGAAATCTCAAGCAGACTCTACACCCAGCGCAGAGCCTTACACAGGACTCTGTCCCACGACCCTGAGATCATGACCTGGGCCAAAACCAACGGCTGGACACTTAACCTACTGAGCCACTGGGGTGCCCCCCCCCCGAAGGTTTTTTCTGTTAAGTGACATATAAATAGAGACCTAAAAGAAGTGAAGGAGCAAGTCACTCGGATATCTGGGAAGCAGACTCCAGGCAGAGAGAATAGTAAAATGCAAAGGCCCTGAGGCAGGAATACATTGCGGTGTGGAGGATTAGAAAAAACAGGCAGAGTGAGCATGGGAGAGAATGGTGGGAGAGGAGGTCCTTTTGTTTATTCTGGATTATCCAAACTATATGGAATTAACTAGCCTCAATAGGTGAAGGATAAGAAAAGCAGGAAGAGGGGCACGTGGGTGGCTCAATGGTTGAGCATCTGCTTTTGGCTCAGGTTATGATCCCAGTGCCCTGGGATCAAGTCCCCCATCAGGCTCCCTCTGCCTGTGTCTCTGCCTCTCTGTGTGTGTCTCATGAATAAATAAATAAAATCTAAAAAAGGGGGGAGGGAGAAGAAGGAGGAGGAGGAAAGAAAGAAGAAGAAAGAAGAAAGAAAGAAAGAAAGAAAGAAAGAAAGAAAGAAAGAAAGAAAGAAAGAAAGAAAGGAGGAGGAGGAAAGAAAGGAGGAGGAGGAGGAGGAGGAGGAGGAGGAGGAAAGAAAGAAGAAGAAGAAAGAAAGAAAGAAAGAAAGAAAGAAAGAAAGAAAGAAAGAAAGAAAGAAAGAAAGAAAGAAAAGAAAGAAAGAAAGAAAGAAAGAAAGAAAGAAAGAAAGAAAGAAAGAAAGAGAAAGAAAGAAGAAAGAAGAGAAAGAAAGAAAGAAAGAAAGAAAGAAAGAAAGAAAGAAAGAAAGAAAGAAAGAAAGAAAAGCAGAAGGGAAGGTGAAAGGACAAGAAGCACATTTCACTGAGCTCCTACCAAATACCTGATAAAAGACATTGTCTCATTCAATGCACACTCCTAGCCTATGAAACTGGTGCTGTTACACCTGTTTTACAGATGAGGCACAGAGAAGCTAGAAGACAGAGCTATGAATGGGCATAACCAAATTTAAATGCCAATTCCAAAGTTGAAACCCTTAATCATTATGCTCCTCTGCTTCCCTGGGATAGCCAAAGGTACCAGCTGTAAAAGGGAGAACATTTAAATTATTGTTTTTCCATTTTATTGACGATTTATTTTATTTTACTTTATTTTTGTATATTTTTTTTAATGGAGTTCGATTTGCAATAGCCAAATTGTGAAAGGAGCCTCGATGTCCATCGAAAGATGAATGGATAAAGAAGATGTGGTCTATGTATACAATGGAATATTCCTCAGCCATTAGAAACGACAAATACCACCATTTGCTTCAACGTGGATGGAACTGGAGGGTATTATGCTGATGAAGTAGTCAATCGGAGAAGGACAAACATTATATGGTCTCATTCATTTGGGGAATATAAAAAATAGTGAAAGGGAATAAAGGGGAAAGGAGAGAAAATGAGTGGGAAATATCAAAGAAGAAGACAGAACACAAGAGATACCTAACTCTGGGAAATGAACAAGGGGTGGTGGAAGGGGAGGTGGGCGGGGGGTGGGAGTGACTGGGTGATGGGCACTGAGGGGGGCACTTGACAGGATGAGCACTGGGTGTTATGCTATATGTTAGCATATCGAACCGAGAGAGAGAGAGAGAGAGAGAGAGAGAGAGAAAATTCAAATTAAATGAGGTCCCACGAAGGGAAAAGTACAGTTACAAGGCTGATACCCATGCAATTCTTCTGTGTGCACATTCCACTCAGGGTTTCTTTTTTTTCTTTTTTTTTTAGATCCCACAAAAGAAAACAATGTGCTAACTGATGTAAAAGATACTTTCAAAAATTAAGGATGAAAGGTAGATTAGGAAGCAAAGTAGCAGAGATGTAGCCCAAAAATACCTTCCACTGAGTCTAGGCAGTTCATTCTACCCCTTCCCCCACCTCCACCCCTAACTCCAGCCTCTGGTCAGAAGCAACCTCTCAACCTATCTTTTGGGTATATATATCCAAAAGGAAAAGATGATGGGGGCAAGAGATGATGCTTGCAGGGTTTTTTTTGTTTGTTTGTTTGTTTGTTTTACTCCATTCTTACATAAGGCCATCTAAGCAAACAGCATGAACTTTTATTTACAATGTACATGAGATATTCAAAGAAAGTCGTAGAGATTTATTCCTTTAAGTGTTCCCAGGCCAGGGTTTCCTAAAGTCTCGGCTTTGGATAAGAGGAGGTAGAGGGTTCCCTGGGTGGCTCAGCAGTTTAGCGCCTGCCTGTCCAGGGTGTGTCAGGATGGAGTCCCATGTCGGGCTCCCTGCATGGAGCCTGCTTCTACCTCTGCCTGTGTCTCTCCCTCTCCCTCTCTGTGTGTCTCTCATGAATAAGTAAATAAAATCTTAAAAAAAAAAAAATTAAAAAAAAAAAAAAAGGAGGTAGAGAGGAGGAAATCCATGGTTGCTGGTTGGTTCCCTGATTGAAAAGAAAGTATTCCCTTTCTCAGTATTAAATTCAGATTTAGGGGGAAAAAGGTAATAAGGACCCAGAGATCTACCCCATCAGGTCTTCAGGGAAACAAGTAGTTGAAATCACCAGCACTGAGAACTGGTTAGCAAAACCACTCAGAGATCAAAGAGCTGCAGACAAAAACTGCTGGGGAAACCCTGTGAAGCTTTACAAAGAGGTTAAGTGGGGGGATGTTTGCGGTTTTCCTAAAGGTAAAAAGATAGGAACATAATTGAGCAGTGACAAGATAGTTTAAATTCACCTGGGGAAATGTATTTAACTTGTAAATATAATTTGGATTATATTTCAGTGTTCAACGTTGTGTCAAGATAATTTGCTATACAAAGTTATTCATTAGTGTTTTATCCTCTAAACCAAATCCTGAAACACCATAAACAGGCACAAATAATGTCCCTGATTTTACAGTTGGAGAAAAGGAGGCTGGTGGTGATGCATGGCACTGCCTACTTATACATGACAATCAAAACTGGGGTCTGAAGGTTGCCTTGCTAACTCTAGAGCAGCGGTTCCTATCTAGGGGTGATTTTTGCCTCCTGAAGGACACTTGGTAATGTCTGATAACAGTTTTGTTTGTCACAATCTGGGGTGGGGTGGGGGTTGAGCAGGAGCCAAAGATGCTGCTAAACATCCTACAATGAATAGGACAGCCTCCACAACACTGAAGAATTATCTGGCCCAAAAGGCCAACAGTACCCTGTTGAGAAATCCTAATCTAAAGTTAATTAGAAAAAGAGCATGTTTGTTATAAATAGGTAGAGATGATATTAGATAGATAGATAGATGATAGATGATAAAGCTGGAAAAATTACTGGGGAAAACAATACTTACTGATGGATCAACATTTTGAAGATGAAAAGTATAGCAATACATTATACAGTCTGCTGTCTGGGTGGTACTTTCCTGTTTTCCAGTCCATAAGTAACATTTCTCCCTAGACCTGTTATTCCCTGCATAGTAAGGTGAGGTTCACCAGCTAACATACAAGAAGCATCTTTTCTTTTTAGTTAGATACAGACCCAGTCAAGACAACCAAAACTAATTTACCAGGTTCAGCCACTGCCTCAAATCAGATCATGTCACCATCAGCCCCCTAGGTTTCTTCTTCAATAGTGGAGGTAACACTCTTGCTCTCAGAGGGTGTTGTTTGGATTAATCAGCCCATTAAGAGCTGCATGTTTTATAATGAGGACAAAAGGGGCTAAGTGTTTTTAGATGTTACAAATGATGCATGATGCTTGGAGCACTTGAAAGAATAATATTAAAAAGATGCAAATCCAACTAAAAGGGAAACAACATCTCTTCCCCCCCCCACCCCACCCCAGACCAAATGCCTTTCAGTGAATATTCTGACTTAAAATTTCATATCATTTACATGTGGCTGGAAGCTAGAGTTTTATCATGAGGAGAGCTATTTGCATTGAGGACACCTGTCACAGCAGGGTTCTCAAATACTTGAGTCAACTCAGAAGGTATTTTTCCCACTCACGAACTATCAGATTTAATATAGTGATCATCTTTTCTCTAAACAGTCCTACAAATAATTTGACATCCCAAGAACCTGAACGGATATAACACATTAAAACAATTTTCCCGTAAGCCAAAAACTGAACTTTCCAGATTAAAAACAACAATAACAAAATCAAAATTCAACTTCTAGAACCAGCCTATAGAAGAATTAAATTTCACAGAAAATAACATGCACACCACCTTACACATGAAAGCAGCAGCTCCCACTGTCTTTCCTATCATAAAATACATTTAAAGGTGGGGAGCGGGGAGTGGTTGGGAGAAGACTGATGGGTTCTCATTCAGTAAGGTTACCACAGGTCACCTCACTCCACAGATAGCAGCTTCAGACAGAAACATATAAATGGAGCACCTGAGTGATTACAGTCCCTCTCCCTAGCAGAGGACTCTACCAGTCTCAAACTCTATAGCCCCTTCAGGTCCCATCCAGCTCTAAGATTCCATTTTTCTAATACTTGAAAAAGGTTAACAGACTCTTAGTGACCTACACATTTCAAATCTTTTCTCTTTCTATCAAAAATGCCTAAATCTTACTCCATGCTCAAGGAGGCAGAGTATAATTCCCCACTCCTTAGGTGTGGGCTGCACATAGTAACTTCTCTCCAAAGAGCACAATACGAAAAAAGGGGAAGGAAGGGAAGAGTAAACTCACAGTGGAGAAATCTGACAAACACTATCTCAGTCCAGTGATTGAGGTCAACATCAACAGTCATAAGTCATGTTGATTATGTATCCTTGATGTGATGGGGTAAGAATGGCATTTTAGCTCTATAGTCTTCTTCCCCCAAAAAAACATAACCCCAATTTAATCATGAGAAAAACATCTGACAAACCCCAACTGAGATATTCCACAGTGAGCTTTCCTGATTGGTAATCATGTATATCAATGTGCCTTGGGGTGATACATCCTGAGGCCATGGAAGCTTCCCATTTGGGACTCTCCCATACTCGGCCCTATGCATCACTTCATTGGCTAGTCCTCATTTGTATTCTTTGTGATAAAACTGTAATCATAATTATAGCACTTTCCTAAGTTCTGGGTCATTCCAGTGAACTAGTGAACCTGAGGAGTGGTCAGTGGAAACCCCTGAATTTATACAGCTACTTGGTCAGAAACACAGGTGGTCTAGCCACCCGGAAGCCTCAGTCGGATGTCTGAAATGAGAAGAGTTTTGTAATGAATTGTGACCTCAACCTGCAAGTGTACACTAGTTCCAGGAAGTTAGCATCTGAATTGCTTTGCAAGTAAAAATTGAGTTTCTTAATTATGCATCAATGTTGGTTCCTCAATTTTTATTAATGTACCATACTAAGTAAGATGATAGTAAGAGCAGAATTGGATGTAGAGTTGTACTATCTTTACAGCTTTTCTGCAAGCCTAAAACTATTCTAAAAAATTTATTTTTAAAAAATATACCTTTATCTTTATTCTAGGCTACCATCAAACATGAATGATGTTCAGAACAAATTTCTTACCTGTGTGGTCATTTTTCTTTTCATGCCACAATATCCCAAGAAGAGTTATCATAAACTAAATGTCACAAAGAAAAATAATTAAAAGTTAATTATATGAGCATATTACTTTAATCACCTCTCATTAGCTAACATAAAAATTAGTTATGTGTATTAGGCCTCACTTTGATTTTTAATCCACTTATTTCACTATATTAAGATAAGGCTCTCATTCTCATTCTCCCCGAAGGATAATATTATGTATATTATCTGGGTGCATGCTGAGATTAGATTGTTCCCACAACAGTTCAACCATGATAATTAACACACATCCATAGATCTTAGGCTTATGAGAAACCCCAAACTCCCCCTCACACCAAATTCCAGATGCTGGCCTATGAGGTCCCTCAAGATCTAGCCCTTGTCTAAACAGTTCACCCTCTGTTCCTGGATCATAACAAGCTCACTACCACTTTTCTGCTACCTGGTGCCTCTGCCTGGAATGTTCTACCTCCAGATCTTAACACTGCTGGCTCCTTCTTGTTATTCAGGTCTCAGTAAAATGTCACTTATCCAAGAGGCTCTTCCTGTCCACCTAATCTAAAGAAGCACTTCTAACACTGGATTTCTCCCTCTCCTAGTTTATGTTTTTTTATCATGTTGCTAATCACCACCTGATGTTTTCTAGTTTTTTATTTCTTTCTAGGTAGGTATTAGAATGCAAATATCATAAGAACACAGACACTGCCTCACTTAATCATTCTTCTAATCCCTCCAGAACAGTGACTGAAACAGAGTAGGTGCTCAATAAATGGGTTTTTGAATGAATGAATGACGTGAAACTAGCCTTAAGGAAAATCATGCAATAAAACTAAATTACAAGCTACTAAGGGAAAGGAATGAATTTATTACAAAATTTATTAAATACTAATTACACTCCAAGTTCTTCAGATAACATTATCTCATTAAATCTTCACAAAACCCTGCAAAGTACATATTATTATTATTCCTATTTACTATCTACAGATGAAGGCTCGAGAAGTCTAATAAGTAGTTCAATGGCAAAAGTAACATGACTTCACATCTGACTGACGCAAAGCCTTCGTGCTTTTTCCACTCCTTTCAGGTATAAACCCAATTCTTCATTTATGGCCCTCTTTTAAAAATGACCTCATGACAACCAGAAGTCTAGTAGAACACTGTCTGCGGTGACTATGCTATGACCTTAGCCTGATAAAACTAGGAAGTGAGACCAGAAGACAGAGCAGCATTTATGGAACTGGACACAATGAATGAAAATACTGTGAGCTGTGAGATCTTTACAAGCCGAAGACCTTCTAAATGTATTGGCCAAAACACTTAGTTCAAATTCAACTGCAAGATGACTTGAAGCCTTCTAGTGCCTAGATCCTCTATACACACTGTAAAACCTACAAATAATTCTCCCAGATCAGCTTAACCCTGACTGACATAATCATAACAATTTCCTTCTAAAGTTAAACATGCACACTTGGACTAACACGAATGAGAAAATATGAAGTTACATATATAAATCTAAATGCCAACCCTTCAACGACCAGGATATAGCTGGTCTTCCCGTGGCAGGTTCTGTTATCCCTCAGCATTTTCCCTGAAGCCTGACTTTGTCCCTCTGTCCTATCTCCACAAAGAAGATCCAACAGCAGAGCATCCACAAGACTTCATGACAGTGATACTGTCCAGGGGTCCCATAAGCACCCTTTAAAAAAGGGACACCGGGCAGCCCCTGTGGCGCAGCGGTTTAGCGCCACCTGCAGCCCAGGGCGTGATCCTGGAGACCCCGGATCGAGTCCCACGTCAGGCTTCCTGCACGGAGCCTGCTTCTCCCTCTGCCTGTGTCTCTGCCTCTCTCTCTCTCTCTCTCTCTCTCTCTCTCTCTCTCTCTCTCTCTGTCTCTATGAATAAATAAATAAACAAATCTTAAAAAAATTAAAATAAAATAAGCGGTAAGCATTTGCCTTTGTGCTCCCAGGGTCCTGGAATCAAGTTCTGCATCAGGCTCCCTGCAGGGAGCCTGCTTCTCCCTCTGCCTATGTCTGCCTCTCTATCTGTGTTTCTCATGAATAAATAAATAAATTCTTTAAAAAAAGATAAAATCCCATAGAGCCATCTAATTTATGATTCACACTGATATTTATGTAAATATCAATACAGAAATTCTGATGAAAATATCAATAAGTAGAATTCATCAATATTTTAAAAGAATAATATGTAAAGACTTATATGAACTTTAAGACCCCAGAATACCATAGGAATTGCAAATAAATTATAAAAGTATTCTGTTCCTGTATTATAAAATTACCAATTTATCTTAATTAAATTATGAAATACTGCAACCTCAAGAATACTAACAGAAATCTTGTCATTGTTGTTGTTTGCAATCACATAAGCTTATTCTAAAAGTCAGATATTAAAATGAAACATGCTAGAATACCAGGAAAATTCTAGATTTTAAATTAATAAGCTATAGTAATTAAAAGTTTGCATTGGGTGCATGAAAACCAATAAGGAAAATTCTAGATTTTAAATTATAAAGCTATAGTAATTAAAAGTTTGCATTGGGTGCATGAAAACCAATAAAATAGAATAATGTCCAATAATAAACCCAATTATATAAGAATTTAGTATGCAATAAAACTGTACTTCAAACAGATAGAGAAAATATAGACTATTCTAGTAGGCCGGAAAAATAAAACTAAATTTCTATCTACCTCACTTCTCATAATAAATTCTGATTGATCAAAGGTAAGAATAATTAATCCATGAAATTACTGGAAGAAGAAAACAACAGAAAATCTTTCTCACCTCTAAGTGTGAAAGGGCTTTCTAAGGAAAACACAAAATCCCAAAAGTATAGAAGAAAATTGCTAAACTTGACAGCAATAAGAATGTTTTTAAATATACAAAGAGGGCAGCCCCGGTGGCGCAGAGGTTTAGTGCCGCCTGCAGCCCAGGGCATGATCCTGGAGACCCTGGATCGAGTCCCACGTCAGGCTCTCTGTATGATGCCTGCTTCTCTCTCTGCCTGTGTCTCTGCCTCTCGCTCTCTCTGTTTCTATGAATAAATAAATAAAATCTTAAAAATAAAAAAAAATATACAAAGAAAAAAGTATCATAAGTCAAAACATAAAAAACAAACTGCAAAATACACTGGCAGCACATAATACAAAGGGCAAATTTTCATATATAGAAACTCTTAACAACTTGATCAGAAAAAGACCAATAAAGCAATAAGAAAAAGGCAAAGGACATGAAACCAGAAGTTCACAAAATAAATACTAACAAATGGCTTTTAATCCATAAAAAGACTTTCAGCTTTAGCTGACAGGCAAAGGTCAAAAGGTTTTAAAATGCAGTGCTCTGGTAAGAATGTGGGGAGATTCAGGAACTCTCACCTAGCACTAATGGAAATACAGACTGGCCAACCCCCATGAACTTCCTTTGGAACATATCTATCAAAATTAGAACCATCTTCTCTTTGACCCAGCAATTCCACTTCTAGAAATTTATTCCAAAGGTATATACATAGGAAAGATATATGTAAAAAAATTATTATATGTAACTGTCTATCTATAAGAGCAAAAACCTGGGGAAATGCTAAATGTTCATTGGCAAGGGATGGTTTAATAATGAACAGTTATCCAGACAATGGGATATTGAGCAGCCAGTAAAAAGGAATACAATAGACCTGAAAAAGTACAAGAAGCAGTAGAGTTCACGTAATATGTTCCCATATGTAAGAAAAGGAAACTGGAATCACATATGTTTGTGCATACTTAAACTATTACCAAAAATATGCAACAGTAAACTGATAAATAATAGTTGCTTCTGGGGAGGGAAGTCTGGAGTAGAAGGGAAGATCCAGAATAGAATAGAACTTAATTTTTTTATTGAATACTATTTTTATAGTATTTGGGTTTTTTTGGTTGGGCATTTTTATTTTTTTATTATATATATAATAAAATATAAATAAAATATAATAAATATTATATATATATATATAAAATAAAAGATTGAGACCAAGAGTCAGACATTTCACCAACTGAGCCATGCAGGTGCCCCCACTTGGGCATTTTTAAATATAAAAAGAGTATATCATCCTAGTTTCAGACGTGTTACTTACAAAATGCCTATTTTACTTTAAAGATTTTATTTATTCATGAGAGACACAAAGAGAGAGGCAGAGACACAGGCAGAGCAAGAAGCAGACTCCCTGCAGGGAGCCTGATATGGGACTCGATCCCACAACTTAGATCCCGCAACTTATCCCACAACTCTGGGACCACGCCCTGAGCTGAAGGCAGACACTCAACTGCTGAGCCACCCAGGAGTCCCCCAATTTTACTTTTAAATAAATGTTTTTCTTTTTCTTTTTTTTTTTTTTTGTAAGAATTTGTTTATTTATTCATGAGATACAAAGAGAGAAGGAGGGGCAGAGACACGGGCAGAGGGAGAAGCAGGCTCCATGCAGGGAGCCCGATGTGGGACTCGATCCCGGGTCCCCAGGATCACGCCCTGGGCCGAAGGCAGGCACTAAACAGCCGAGCCACCCACGGATCCCCAGTGTTTTTCTTTTTAAATAAATAAAACTTTTACTATTTCTTACACAAAGCTTAAAATTATATAGAACATTCACAATATTCCAGGAAGTGAACTTTTAAAATTCCTTCCTATAAAAATATAGATACTGAGATCCTTAAGCACAAATCTAATGATTCAACCACTGGTTTGGAATACCTAGCACATTGGTATTTGCACAAGGAGTAAGCAAATACTTTATAAGGCTTGTTGGAGGAGATTTTTTAAAAATGAACTGAGGAAAACAAAACATGCTCCCCAGTACCAGCCTTCATATATGAGAAACAACTTCCTTGTTGTAATAAAGGCTTAGAAGTTTTCAGTCACCCTCAGAACAATCACAGATCCAGATATACTGGTTAGAGTGGATTCTTGATAACATACTCTTACCCAAACAATCATCACTTTTGTCTTCCCAATTCTGGCTTGTTGATCAGAATACCTTTTCTTCAATCTCCTAGGTCTTCCTTTAGGTATGGTTTATCTGGACAAATAGAAAAAGTACTCTCCTTTCAACTAATTCAACTGACCACTGATCTATGCAAAATTCAATACTTATCCAAAATTCTGTGCTTACGACATAGTAAGAGCACATAAGAATTTCTTGAGATCAGGACGCCAGGGTGGCTCAGTGGATGGGTGTCTGCCTTTGGCTCAGGTCGTAATCCCAGGGTCCTGAGATCGAGTCCCACGTCAAGCTCCCCGCAGGGAGCATGCTTCTCCCTCTGCCTGTGTCTCTTCCTCTCTCTGTATGTCTCTTATAAATAAATAAATAAATAAATAAATAAATTCTTAAAAATAATTTGTTGGGATCAATTAATGTTTGACGGGGTGATTATACAAGGAAATGAATTGACCTTTGAGTGAATGGGCATATAGGGAAAAAAACAAAATCTTTTGTAAGTACTATTTAGTAAGTATAAAGGAGCCCAACCTTTTGTGGACTGCTGAACACACAAGGTAAACTTCAAAGCCTACAAATTCTTCCCTGCTTTACAAGGAACACAGAGTATGTGTAACCTGACCTCATTTTACACTGTGTGGCATTTTTTTTTCCGTTTTCTCTTTCAACAGTGAGTGCTATCTAATATCCATTAAAGCTCCAGTGTTTTCGGCAAGACACTCTTATTGCTGATTAACTATTCATATAGTAGAAGATGGTTTGCTTGGCTCTTTACAACTTTTTCCAGTCCATTATCAATATCAAGTCACAGTCCAACAGCCACACAACTCCTATGATACTATATATGAATGAAACAATGGGGCAGATGAGAATAGTACTAAACCATTTAAAAACTACAGTGAAGATACAGATATATACATCTTAAAATTAATTTGTTACAAGTTACCCTAATAGAATGAAAACATTATTGCACATCCAAAGATGCTAAGGCAATTAGGTAGACATTCAGGCAAGAGCTGAACTCAACTTGTTTATGTGAAGTAGTAGCTCACATCCATTATATAGCCTTCCTAGATACTTCTGACCTAAAACAAATTCAGAATTCTCTTCCAAATTCCTCTTTGGAAATTCATAAAGCTTACTGCTAGAGCCATCTCTTCTACCAATAAAGCATTTCTCAGTCCAATAACTGATTCCCAAGAATGCAGTTCTAATCAAGCATCCCTATATAATTACAGTCTTTGGGAAACTCCAGGAGAGGATGCAAAATATTAGGATTCAAGTGTGAAAAAAAAAAAATTTAATCAGGGGTGGGGATGCTTTTTTTTTAGTGAATCCAGTTAACCACAGACTTTTGATGCCTTCTATTTAATGTCTTTATCTAGTATATGATAAATGCCATTCTATTGCTGAAAATCACTGAAAAGTGTGCATATTCAACTGTATCACTATGATGAAATATCTGTGCCTGAAAAAATTCAGATGAGGTTGAAGTCATTTGATCCTAAAGTCTTTGGATAAAAGCTGCTCTGAGGGAGGAGGCCTCTTTAAGAATTCTGGACTCACAGCCTTCTTTGATGATAAACAGACCTAGCTTTGAAAGTATGTACATTTCCACAGTTGCTCAGAGGTTCCACTAGACTGGGAACAGATGAGGGTAATTTTTTTATGACTTCTTTTTATTATTTTAATTCCAATATAGTAAACACAAAGTGTTATATTAGTTTCAGGTGCACAATATAGTGTGATTCTACATTTCCATACATCATTCAGGGCTCATCATGACAAATACATCCCTTAACCCCATCACCTATTTCACCCATCCCCCCCCCACCTCCCTCTGGTAACCATCAGATTGTTCTCTAGTTAAGAGTCTGTTTCTTGGTTTCTCTTTTTTTCCCTTTGCTCATTTGTTTCGTTTCTTAAATTCCACATATGAGTGAAATTATATGGTATTTGTCTTTCTCTGACTTATTTTGCTTAGCATTATACTCTCTAGCTCCATTGCAAATGGCAAACTCATTCTTTTTATGGCTGAATAGTATTCCATTGTGTATATATACCACCTCTTCTTTAAATTTTTCTTTAAATTCCAGTTAGTTAACACAAAGTGCAATATTAGTTTCTGGTGCACAATACAGTGATTCAACACTTTCATACAACATCCAGTGCTTGTCAGAAGTGCACCCCTTAACCTATTAACCTATCCCCTCACCCACTTCCCCTTTGGTAAATATCAGCTTGTTCTCTATAGTTAAGAGTCTATTTCTTGATTTGCCTCTCTACCTCTTTCTTTTTCCCTTTGCTCATTTGTTTCATCTCTCAAATTGCACATGAGTGAAATCATATGTGGTATATGCCTTTTTCTGACTGCCTTATTTCACTTAATATAATAATCTCTAGCTCCATCCATGTAGTTGCAAATGGCAAAATTTCATTCTTTTTGATGGCTGAATAATATCCCATTGTGTATATATACCACATCTTCTTTATCCATTCATCAGTCAATGGACATTTGGGCCCTTTCCATGATTTGGCTATTATAGGTAAGGCTGCTATAAACAAACAGCAGGGTGCAGTATCCCTTTGAAATAGTATTTTTGTATTCTTCGGGTAAATACCTAATAGTACAATTGTTGTATCATAGGGTAGTTCTATTTTTAACTTTTTGAGGAACCTCCATACTGCTTTCCACAGTGGCTGTACCAGTTTGCATTCCCCACTATAGTACAAGATGGTTCCCCTTTCTCCATATCCTCACCGACACCTTTTGTTGCTTGTGTTGATTTTAGCTCTTTTGACAGGTGTGAGGTGATACCTCATTGTGGTTTTGATTTGCATTTCCCTGATGGTCAGTGATGTTGAACATCTTCTCATGAGTCTTCTTTGGAATAATGTCTACTTATGTTTTCTGCCCATTTTAAACTGCCCATTTTGGGGGTGTTCAGTTTTATAAGCTCTTTTGATGGATTTTGGATACTAACCCCTTATCAGATATGTCATTAGCAAATATCTTCTCCCATTCCATAGGTTGCCTTTTAGTTTTATTGATTATTTCCTTTACTGTGCAGATGCTTTTTATTTTGATGAAGTCCCAATAGTTTGTTTTTATTGTTGTTTCTCTTGCCTCCTGAGACATCTAGAAAAAAGCTGCTATGGCTGATGTCCAACAGGTTACTGCCTGTGTTCTCTTCTAGGGTTTTTATGGTTTCAGATTTCACATTTAGGTCTTTCATCCATTTTGAATTTATTTCTGTGTATGGTGTAATAAAGTTCATTCCAGTTTCTTTTTTTTTCATTCATTCCAGTTTCATTCTTCTGCATGTTACTGTACAGTTTTTCCAATACCATGTGTTGAAGAGACTGCCTTTTACCCATTAGATATTCTTTCCTGCTTTGTCGAGGGGAGGAGCAAGATGGCGGAAGAGTAGGGTCCCCAAATCACCTGTCTCCACCAAACTACCTAGAAAACCTTCAAATTATCCTTTCCTGCTTTGTCAAGGATTAGTTGACCATACAATTGGGGGTTCATTTCTGGGTTTTCTATTCTGTTCCATTAATCTATGTGTCTATTTGTGTGCCAGTACCATACTGTGTTTTTTTATTTTGATCTTCACAGCTTTGTAATAGAACTTGAAGTCCAGAATTATGATGCCTCCAGCTTTGCTTTTCCTTTTCAAGGTTGCTTTGGTTATTTGGGGTCTTTTGTGATTCAATACAAATTTTGGGATTGTTGTTCTACATCTGTGAAAAATGCAGGTGGTAATTTGATAGGGATTGCATTAAATGTGTAGATCACTTTGGGTAGTATAGACATTTTAACACTATTTGTTCTTCCAATCCATGAGAATGGAATATCTTTCCATTTCTTTATGTCATCTCCAATTTCTTTCATCAGTGTTTTATACTTTTCAGAGTATAGCAGACCATAGTAATTTTTAAGAAAGATTACTAAGAGTATCTATCATTCACCATTTTGGAAGGAAAAAAATGTTAAATCTCCCAGAAACTTTAAACAGTGTTAAATTGTAGAACAACACAATTCATTAAATAAGCATTGCCATAGTATGTTTAAAAGTTAAGTAAAAATTAAGCAGGTTATAAGATTAGACATAAAAATATAAACTCTATAATGTGAGAGGCAGGATGACAATTCTTTTTTGTACTTAACAACTCTTCTAAGCTTTACATATCTAATTTTTCAATTAGCATATATTACTTTTTAAATAATAAAATACAGATTCAAACATTTTTTTAATCTAAATTGTTAATCTAAATCTTAAGTAGGTTAATCTCATTTACATAGAAATAATCAAGTCCAATCCTTCAGAAATCAACTAAGTGTAAATACAAATACGTTTTATGCATTTTTTTCAAAAACTAGTTAAAGAAATAAACTTAAACTTTCCCACATAAGCTAGATGAACTGATTTCTTAATCCATTAAACTTATAAAACAGAGCCTAGATTTGGCAGGTAATCAGAAATCTTCAACATGTTCAGTTAGTTTTGTGGGAATGATGCTATAGTTCACATGCACTGAAATTTTCATAAGTGATTGTTTTTTTTTTCATAAGTGATTGTAACTAAACTTCTGTCATTTTATGTCCTAAAACAATTTCAGTCAACATAGTATTTGGTGGTAGTACTGAAAATGCACCCCCAAATCAACATTAGAATGGATGTTAGATGGGATAAACCTCTATGTAAAAGGTCACACAACTGTCATTAACACCCTGTAGGAGAAAGACTAATATGAAATAAAGATACTTAATGACATTTATCTGACAAAACAGAATGGGGAGATTGACTGCTAATGGGTAGGGGTTTCTTCTCAGAGGTGAAGAAAATGATCTTGAATGAGATAATGGTGGTTGGGATGCCTGGGTGGCCCAGTGGTTGAGTGTCTGCCTTTGGCCCAGGGCGTGATTCCAGGATCAGGCTCCTTGCAGGGAGCCTGCTTCTTCCTCTGCCTATGTCTCTGCCTCTCTGTGTGTCTCTCATAAATGAATAAAATCTTAAAAAAAAAAAGAAGAAGAAGATAATGGTGGTAAATATCGGTACTAAAACCCATTAACATGCACGCTTTAAAGAGGTAGATTTTATAGTATGTGAATTATATCTTAATTTTTTAAACTAACTAATAAATCTCAAGAAATAAAGCAATGGCAAAAAATGACTAATGATATTCTGAAATGCACGTATAATATTTTAGTAGAGCCATTAACTGGGCCCAGAAAGTTAAACAAGACTCAAAAAGCAAGGCTAACGTCCTGGTGATTTCAGAGTTAAGGTGTTCAGTACTTTGATTCAAAAAGAAGATATAAGAACCTTGAACTCAACCCCCAAATTTTTATTCTTCCTCTGAGAAGCTGCCTTCTGAAAAATTCCCCATGGTTTTCTAAATATGTCTAGACAGAAGCAAAGGAAACACACCGAAGTCCATTACTTCCAGAAGTAGCCAGTCCTTCAGCCTTATCACCTTGTTCGATGGCAGACAAGAGCCCACAAGTGCACCCAGTATTGTGCAGTCTTCCACCACCACAGGATTTCTTTCATGTGCCTTGAGTTCTTTTGAATGTGGAATGCTTTTAAAGAAGACATCTAAGAGGTCTGTGCAGCTGAGCCAATCTCCTTTACTTTGAGTACAATGGACAACTTTTTGGTTTCAATGGACTTCTATAGTATGGACAAATAAAAGCAAAGAACACATCACCTATTTGCAGAGGACGATCTACAAGATCATTCAGCCTACCCATGTCCAAATGCAACAGCCTACAGGACTGAAAACCTTTTCCAGGAGATGTGATTTTAAAGCATAAGAAAATAAAAGCATGTAATGAGGCTAGCTATAACTCTCAGCCATAGCTACTAAGAGTTTACATAAAGCCATGCACGAGTAGCTTTGAATGTCACTAAAGAAAAAAATAATTTTTTTCCCTAAAAACTAAAGGATAATGGCAAGAAGGGAACAGGAGTGGAGCTTCTGGGGTACTGCTAATATTCTGTTTCTTGACTTAGGTCTTGAAGGCATGAGTGTGTTTAGTTTGTGAAAATTCATCAAGCTGTAGAATTATGACACATGCTTTTTTGAATATGTGTAAGTCTATAAAAAATAAAAAACTTAAAAAGGGAAATAGAATTGCTGAATAAATATTAAAGACTTCATTAGTTTCTTAACTAAAATAAAACATAAGTTTAAGAGTAAGGATGATGATGATGATGATGATGATGCCAGCTAACTCTTAATAAAGCACTATAATACCAGGCTGAACCCTTATCTTACAATGAGATAACATACTCTAATATTTTTTAAAAAAGGGTCGGACCATGTGTGCTCTAGAAATATGTCTACAACCCAATATCTAGCAGGGACTGGTATAACAGGATATTTGGTTACACTGTGAATTACCTTTGAGTGAGTCTAAATTCCCCAAACTGTCAAAAAGGAAAGGACCCCTTCACCTGACACACACCCACACCACAAGGATAAACAGGGATATTGAAAACAATCCAACTTTTCCTGCTATTTCTCTACTTCCTCCTGCCAAGGGGGCTTTCATGAAAGCTGGGCTAGAAAAACAACTATTTCCAACCCAAACATCCCTCACCACTCCACACACTTAGGTGGCTGTTCTAGTTGCCTCTTATAATTCCACAGAAGCCTTGCATTTTATTTTTTTATTTATTTATGATAGTCACAGAGAGAGAGAGAGAGAGACATAGGCAGAGGGAGAAGCAGGCTCCATGCACCGGGAGCCCGATGTGGGATTCGATCCCGGGTCTCCAGGATCGCGCCCTGGGCCAAAGGCAGGCGCTAAACCACTGCGCCACCCAGGGATCCCCAAAGGAGTCTTTGCCAGGTAAAAGTAAGAAGCAAAAGAATGACCAGTTTTCTTTTTGTATCCTGAAGACTTCTTAAGACAAAATCCCTACTAATTTAACTTGAGGAACTAATGAAAATTTTGTTATGTTATATGTTATATGTTATATGTTATAATAAACTGTCAGCTCCTAAAATTTAAATTTTGAAAAACTAGTTATCAAGTACCTTCTTTTGCTAGACACTACAGGGTCCTTTACATCCTTATCTCAATTAACCCCCAAAATCGTTACCACTTACTGTGCTTACTATGTGCCAGGCATCAAGTGTTTTACATTTATTAATTCATCTAATGTCATAAAAGCCCTCCAAGGTAAATATTAATACAATTATTCTCATTTCTCAAATGAAGAAATTGAGATCTATAAAAGGTTGAGAAACTTACCAAAGGACACACAACTAGAAGTAGGTGAGTGAAGATCTGAAGCCAGGCAATTAGATGTGAGAGTCCACAGCCTTAACCACTGTACTCCACTGCCCTTTGCCGCTCAGTGAAGCAGATATTATCCCCCTGGCAGAGAAGGCAATACTGAGTTCAGAGTATATAAGTTACTTGCCCAAGATCAGACAGCTAGTAATGAATGGGCCTGGATTCAAATCCAGGTCCAGAGGAGGTCAAAGTCCATGCTATTTTTATTCTCCTCCCAGCTTACTGGACTTAGTGATAAAACAGAACTGACATCTAGCTTCTCTGCAATGAACCGAGGATTGAAAGGAAGCCATCTAAGGCACATTCTTCCAGCACCTCTGCTTGCTTCCTCTAAGCTTCAGGATCTTTTGTATAGTACTGTTTGCTTTTTTCAGAGTTTACCTAGTTTTTTTATGGCAGAAAGTGGCAAAAGAAAAGAATGCAGTGAGAGGAACATGTTAGCCATAAGTGACTGCAATACAGAATAAAGCTGGGCAAAGCAATTTTAGACTGTTTGCTGTAGAAAATTTATAGTAAACAAAGCAACTAAGCCTCCTTATTGTGGGTTATGCACAAAAAAGAGAAGAAAATATTTTTTCATACCTTATTATTTTACCAGGCAGAGTCCTCATTATGTTATTCAAGTGTTGTGGATGTATTTGAGAGAGTTTCCAGGCCCAAAGCCTTTAAAGTCCTCAAGATAGGTTTTCTGCAGTCTGCTTCCCAAGGATAGGGCATGGTCTCTTTGCCTTGGCACTATTGACATTTGGGCTGGATAACTGTGTGGGGGTGTCCTGTGCATTGTAGGATGTTGAGCAGTATCTTTGGTTTCTATACACTATACAACAGCAATATAACTTCTCCTATGACCCCTACAGTTATGACAACCAGTATATCTCCAAATGTTGTAAAAAGTCATCTAGAGTAGGGATGCCTGGGTAGCTCAGTTGGTCAATTCAGTCCACTCTTGGATTTGGCTCAGGCCATCATCTCAAGTCATGAGATGGAGCCCTGTGTTGGGCTCATGCTGAGCACAGAGTCAGCCTGAGATTTTTTCCCCTTCCCTCCCTCTCCCCCTCTGTTCCTCCCCCTACTCACTCATACATGTGTGCTCTCTCTCACTCTCTCTATCTCAAATAAATAAATAAAATCTCTAAATCTAAAATCTTTAAAAAAAAAAAAAGTCCTCTAGAGAACAAAAATCATCCCATGTTAAAAAACACTGGGATAGGTCTCCAATTCTCATAACTCAAATTATTCTTACTTTTAGCCCCCTCTCACTTTTGTTCTTATTTGGATTGTTCTCATCTGCAGTGGTTTCTTTATAAACATCCTTATTTGTTTTGCATATTCAGACAGGGACCATGTTTATACTTGTACATCTCCCACAGCTGCAAGTTATCTGTTCTGTTTAAAGGGCTTAACACAATGTCAAAGTGTCTAGAAATCCAGGTGCTCCTTAAAAAAAACAGTAACTGAGAAGAAAGGGTATACGGGAGTTCCTTGTACTAGTCTTGTAACTTCCCTGCAAGTTTGAAATTAAGCCAATATTAAAAGTCACAAAAATATTTTTAGAAATATAAGAGAAAATATTTGCAAATCATAATATCTGATAAGGGATTAACATCTAGAACATAAAAAACTGCTAAAACTCAACAACAACAAAAAACAAATAACTTGGTGCAAATTGGGCAAAAGACTTGAATAGACATTTCTCTGAAGATGATATACAAATGGCCAATATGGATATGAAAATATACTCACATCATTAATCATTAGAGAAGTGTGAATCAAAATCACAAGGTATCCCTTCACATTCATTAGGGTGGATACTACTTAAGAAACAGAAAACAGGGATGCCTGGGTGGCTCAGTGGTTGAGCATCTGCCTTTGGCTCAGGGCATGATCCCAGGTCCAGGAATTGGGTCCCACATTGGCTTCCTGCAGGGAGACTGCTTCTCCCTCTGCCTGTGTCTCTGCCTCTCTCTCTGTCTCTCATAAATAAATAAATAAATACATAAATACATAAATAAAATCTTTTAGAAAAAAAAGAAACAAAATAATAAGTTTTGGCAAGTATGTAGAAAAGTAGGAATCCTTGTGCACTGTTGGTGGGAGTGTAAAATGAGGCAATCATTATGGAAAATAGCATGGCAGTTCCTCAAGAAATTAAATATAGAACTACCATAGGATCCAGCCATCTCATTGCTGGGTACAAATCTAAAAGAATTTAAAGCAAGGGGCACCTCAGTGGCTCAGTAGTTGAGTGTCTAGATGCCTTTGGCCAGGTCATGATCCCAGGGTTCTGCAAGAGAATTCCACATCAGGCTCCCTACAGGGAGCCTGCTTCTCCCTCTGTCTATGTCTCTGTCTCTCTCTGTGTGTCTCTCATGAAAAGAAGAAAAGAAGAAGAAGAAGAAGAAGAAGAAGAAGAAGAAGAAGAAGAAGAGTTGAAAGCAAGATCTTGAAGAGATATTTACACACCTATGTTCACAGCAATATTATTCACAATAGCAAAGTGATAGAAGCAACCCAAATATCCATTGATAGATAGCTGCATGGATAAACAAAATGTAAAAAAAAAAAAAATGTAGTTCATACATACAATAGAATATTATTCAGCCTTAAAAAGGAAGGAAATCAGGGCACTTGGGTGGCTCAGTCGGTTAAGCATCTTCCTTCAGCTCAGATTATGCTGGGATGGAGCCCAGCATGGGCTCCCTGCTCAACAGGAAGTCTGCCTCCCCTCTCCGTCTGCTCACTCCCCACCCCCACCCAGCTTGTGCACTCTCTCTCTCTCTCAAATAAATAAATAAAATCTTAAAAAAAAGGGGGGGGAGGGGAAGGAAATCATTGCATTCTACGACATGGATGAATCTTGAGAACATTTTGCTAAGTGAAACCAGTCACAAAAGACAAAATAAAACCAGTCACAAAAGACAAAATACTGAATGATTAATTTAAGAGACATTTATGGGGTACTCACTGTATAAAACACCAAGGTGGTACAGTATATCCGAAAGCAGACGTACAAGAACTAAGGAGTAAAAACAGGCATAATGCTAGCCTAAACATTACTACTCATAACTTCTACCCAATTTCAGGAAAGTAAAAATGTTTTTCAACTCAAACTCAATTATGCCAAGGAAACATGTTTTCATCCTGAGACCTCATCTTTCTCTGAAATGATAATTGCATGGGTGAAAAAAACCATGAAGCAACTTCTGTTTCCCATAGTTGGAGGAGCTGAGAAAGAGGCAGCTAATGGTATTACCTGTTAAGAACTGAGGTACTATGGTTTTCAATATGATTCATAAAGCTCTCCAATGTAGAAAATGTCTTTCTTGTAGATGAGAATTTTACAAACTCCTCATTTTGTACATTTTCTAAAAATGCCATTCCTTTAACTCCATAATTAGCATAGATGAAACAGTATATTTTGATGACATTATACAAAATAAAATAAGGTTGATGATTTACATTCCTTTCAAAAGTATTCCCAGACTATCAATAAGCTGTTTTCTGTTTATACAACTTATTGATGCCTCTCTTCTTTGAATATAAACTAAGAATGTTTGAGTTCCAAAGCTTTTTTTTTTTTTTTTAGGGACATAAGATCAGAGGTGCTGAAGGCAGAAAAGAGGGAGAGAGAAAATCTTAAGCAGGTTCCACACGCAGCACGGAGCTCAATGGGGGGCTTGATCTTAAGCCCTGAGAGATCATGACTTAACTGGAAATCAAGTCAGATGCTTAACCAACCCAGCCACCCAGGCACTCTAAGTTTCAAATCTTAAGTCTATGAATCACTGTTTCCACCCCCAGGAAGCTGAAATTGTTCATTTACATTTCCCACTCTCTGATACTCACTAAATACTATGTATTTAGTTACATTATTTAGTGTATTTAGTGTATTAAGTTATATTATTTTGCATGATGCTTTTGGGAGGGAACCCATGGATTAAACTTTTTTTTTCAATTGAGCTCTAAGATGTGTTCTTTTGTACTTACATTTAAAAATTGAGGCATAACTTGTATCTTATAATCCATAACACTACTGACCAAATAACTAAGTCACCTTTTGAAGGGCACACTGAGGTAAATCTGAAAATGTTGCCTAGCTTCCTCTGAGAGGCCAGCCTCAATTCCCCAAATTCCTGCCTTACAACCAAAAATAGAGTTACCTGTCAAACACATGAAAATCATTTGCCTAGGCTATCCTGCAGAATTCTACATGCTTAACCTGGTTTTCCTTGGCCATTATTTAAAGGGCTCCTGGTGGAATAGACACTGCATAAGCCATAAGAGTTGATGAAAGAAACAAGGAGAGTAAATACAAGTGAATGATATAAATAAATTACTTTATTTCCTCAACTTGATTCCATTCCCATACACTTGAAACATTTATTACAGATAATCTAAACTGTTAGACAGACACCTCAGAGATGACCCCCATATGAATGCCTTGCTAAAGCACCCCTGCAAAAAAACAGTGTGGTGCAGAGAAGAGGACTTTGGAATCAGACAGACATAGGAGATATTTTAATCCCAGCTCTGCCACTTAGCAGTTATGTAACTCTGGGCACACAGAAATCTGAGCTTCAGTAGCCCCAACTGTAAAATGGGGTAACAACTACCTCAAAAAACCATGGATTCAGCAAGAGAGAGTCAATGAAAGCACCTGACATGCTGCAGGCACTCAAAAACAAGAATGAGCACAGCCTTTTGGTTTCCAACACATAATAAGACATAGAAAAGCCAGTCACACAACTTGGTGTTTCCTTTTCATTTGTTAGGTATCATTCTTCCTAGAATTACTGTAAGGTATTGTTATCATTGAAGCGCAAGCATCTGGGACAGTGCAGGCACACCACAGGAACTCATCAGAGGCATGAAACTCAAGGAAGATGAACTCTGATTGGAGAGAGAAAGTACCTTAAAAATGAAAAATAATACAAATGTTCAATTGCCTGTCACAGACAGTAAGTTCAAAGGAGGGAATGATTATTTAAGCTGACACACCAAGCAAGAATTCACGTTAGAGCTGGAAATTGAGGGGAGCCTTGAAATTAGGCCAAGACAATGGGTATGAGAAGAGGAACCAGAGCTCTCTCAGAGAATGGAATAGAGTTGACAAAGTAGCAGCAGTGGGCAGATGTATCCATTGGGTATTCAGGGAATAATAGATCATTTTTGTTGTAGTGCCAAGTTTTGTGTAAAGGAGCCATAGAAGATACTAAGGTTGAATAAGGGATGCCATTAGGAGAGGCCCCCCAAAAATTTTTTTCAAAGAAATCATCATTGGTATAAATCACAGACTTTTAAAAAAGAAACAATGTATAACCCAATGAGTTAAGAAGACTGATCTATCAGAGACATCAGTGAGTGGGTTGGACAGAAGAGAAACTAGAAACTAAGTGATTAGTTAAGAAACCACTGTCACAATCCTAGCAGGAAGTGATGAAAGGCTGAATTAGTATGGTGGTGGTGCGACTATCAAGATGGAGACAGGGATGAGAAGAATTATATAGTCTTACAGACTGGAATGAAGAGGGAAGCAGCAGAGATGACATAGTAGTATCAAGACTGGGATAGTGAGAGACTGATAGTACCCTGAAAGAAAGAGACAAACCTAGGGAGGAAATTAATCTAGGACAACAAAAAGCAAATAGAGTTTCAGACAGGTTGTTTTTTTCAAGGTAACATCCAGAAAGAAAGTCCTAAGTCAGCATGTAAAGACATGAACTTAAGATAGGAAAGAAAGCTCTATGTCAGAAAGAATGGCTGACTCCATGGAAGCTGCTGGTCCAAACAAAATTGGATCAGCACACTGAGTACAGCCCTCCTCAAAACTCAGGTTCATGATGGAAGTGAAACCCTCAAAGAAATTGGAGAAGAAATAAAAAAAATTTAAGTGTTGTCACCAAGGTCAAGAAGATGAGTCTCAAGAAGACAGAGGCAGTGAAGAAAGCCAGAACCTACAGAAAACCCCAAGATCATACATGGCCATTACAAGATCCCTGGAAATCTTAAAAAAAAAAAAAAAAAAAAACACGTTCAAGGGTGCCTGGATGGCTCAGTTGGTTAAGTGTCTGTTTTCAGCTCAAGTCATGATCCCATGGTCCTAGGATCAGGCCCCGAATCTGGCTCCCTGCTCCCCAGGGAGTCTGCTCCTCTGTCTCCCTCTGCCTGCCATTCCCCCTGCTTGTGTGCATGTGATCTCTCTCTCTCTCTCTCTCTCTCTGTCAAATATATAAATAAATTTTTAAGCATATCTATCTATAAATTATTTTTTTAATCCATCACCTACAAGTTTCCTCCTGTTGTCTTTACTTATTGTGTGTGTGATAAGAACATTTAACATAAGATCTATCCTCTCAGCAAAATTCTTCCTTTCCCTTTCCCCACTCTGCCTCTTCCTTTCCCTCCACTCATGCTCTTTCTCTCTATCTCTATCTCAGATAAATAAATAAAATCTTAAAAAAAAAAAAAAAGGGTTCAAAAAAGTGTTAGAGAACCAAAAAGTGCCAGAGAACCTCTCTGGCCACGGTCAGGTTCTCAGTTCTCTACCCATGTGATTCTTTAGCAGCAGATAAATAAATAAAATCTTTAAAAAAAAAAAAAAAAAAGGTTCAAAAAAGTGTTAGAAGTTAAGAGCAAATGAGTAAGTAGGAAGAAAGTGGAAGCAGTGTCTACAGTCTATGCTTTCAAATGCATTTTTCTAAAGGAAGTCTCATTCACATTTTTAATCTAGAATACAAGAACATGTGGATTTAATAAAACAAACTAATAGGGGCGCATGGGTGGCTCAGTCAGTTTAGCACCCAACTCTCAGTTTGGCTCCAGTCACAATCTCATTGGATCAAGCCCTCTGTAGGGCTTAGCACTCAGTGGGGGAGTCTGCTTGAAGATCCTCTCCCTCTGCCTCTGCCCCTACTAGCACTTGTGCACACATGCATACTCTCTCTTTATAAAAATAAATAAATCTAAAAAAAAAAAAAAGACAAAGAATCTGCTAACACAAGCTGTCTTTAGTGGTCATAGGCCCTAACCTCTCTCTTCTGCTCTCCTTTTTTCATCTGAACCATTGGTTCCTTTGTGCAACCTCTTAATACCTCTCATTTCTAGGCTGTACTTCTGAGCCTCTCACCTCTCTCCATTCAGTGAGAGAGGGCCAAGTCTCATCACTCCTATCCTTTTCACCTTTCTCCTTTTTTCATTTGTATCATACAGATAAGGACAAAAGTCAGATATTACCAGAAAGCCAAGATTTTATAGTCATTCTTCAATATTTTCAAAAGAAGTCCATCTTTTCAAAAAGTACATTAAAAAGATACTCAACATCATTAGTCATCAGTAAAATACAAACTAAAACTATATTAAGAAACCACTTCATACCTACTAGAATGACTAAAATTAAAAAGACTGGCAACTAGAACTCTCATACATCACTAATGGAAATGTAAAATAATACAACCACTTTGGAAAATAGTTTATTGGTTTTTTAAAAAGTTAACATACACCTACCATATTATCCAGCAATTCTAGTCTTAAGTATTTGCCCAAGAGAAATGAAAGCATACATCCATACAAAGACTTATCTATGAAGGTTCACAGTCAAAAACTGAAAGCAATTCAAATGTCCAACAATAAGTGAATGGGTAAATACATTTTGGTATATCCATAAAATATAATATTAAGTGATAAAAGTGAATGACCTATTGATAGATGATGTAACATAGATGAATTTCAAAATGATTATGCTGAGTAGAGAAGAAAGCCAGAAAATAAGAAAGGAGTGCATGCTGTACGTTTCCGTTTATATAAAATTTTACAAAATGCAAACTAAGTCTATAAGGACACAAAGCAGATAAATGGTTGCCTAGAGATGGAGAGAGAGACTAGAGGAACACGGAAGAAAGGAATTACCAAAGGGCATAAAGAGATTTTAAACAGCGCTGGCTATGTTCATTATCTTGATGATGGGGATGGTTTCACAAATACATACAAAACTGATCAAATTATATATATTAAATGTATGCAGTTTATTTTATGCCAATCATACCTCAGCTATTTTTTAAAACAGATGGGACAATCAGCAACATTTGAATATGGACTGTGTATCAGACAATAATACTGTAACAATGGCAAATTTTTAAAACTGAAGAAAGTAGATGTTCTAATCTCCGTAACATAAAGTCACCACAAAGACCGGGGATGAGGACTTCTCTCTGGTAAAGTGAGAACATCATTTGGGCACTTCCACTATTATTCTATTTTTGAGAGAGAGAGAAAAAAAACTATCTGTCCTCTTCCTCAGAGAATTCCCTCTTAAGCAGTATTTCCAAAGTACATGCCTACCTGTAGTCTTTCAAGTCTGAAACTGTTTGCATTACATAATCCTTTGGGAATAAAACAATTTCTATCTCTACGTGGCTCTAATAGGAAGGTTCAGAGAACCTCTCTGGCCACGGTCAGGTTCTCAGTTCTCTACCCATGTGATTCTTTAGCAGCAGCCACTTGAATCCTATAGATAGCATTAAAAAATACAAGCTACTTTTCCAAGAATTCTTTGCTGCTCAAAGAGTCTCACTCTTAGACAAACTCATGGCCAGACATTTATCAAAACAGTTTAGACCTACGGGTACCTATCAGGTACTTAGGAGGGATGCCAGGAAAATTGGAATGGTCAGAATTGTCTTCTGAAGTCTTTCTTCTGAAATCACTGGACCCCCAGGGTCTCAAGCCATAGGCAAGAAAGAAACAGCAAGTATAAACTTTTTGTATGTATTTATAAGTATAAATTACCGGGCTAAGTGCCCATCTTCATATTCCCATCTGGTGTCAAAGATATGGCTGGCACTTAGATTAAAAATAAAGCACTCAATATGGCATTATAATTATCTTTCTAAAATTGACTTTTAAAATAATCAGGATAAATTAATCTTACTCCTAACTCCAAAAGCCACATGTTTATATTCTGCTTTGTATCTTTAAAACTAACAAACTAAATTTTCTCAAGAGGATCACACATAGAAATATACAATATGCTCTCTATAAAATAAAAAAATTTCCTGTCATCATCCAAAAATCTCAAAATATCCATCAATTTCTTATTCTATTATCTTTCAGAAGGTACATATAGTGAAACAGTACCATTCACAAATTTACACAAACTCAAGATACTCTTTTTTTATCATTTAAAACACTATAAAACTATATTTTATATGCACACACTTTATTCCTTACATTACTTTGAATATGTAGTTATCCATTTATAATTACATATAACTCTACAAAATAAGAGCTGAAAATCACAAACTCTTCCCCTTTATGGACAATTTGAAGGATCTTACCTAAGATTTTCCCTTTGCACACTAACACAACCTAACCCCACTCCGTATGAGAATCTTCTGTAAACAACTGCTGTTTCCTTACATGACAGGTAATAGAAATAGGGCAAGGATTTTCTACAGAGGAAATTCCAGAGAAAATAAGGACAATCTTCACCAAAACCAGCAGAAATACAAGGGTAAGATGGCTCCAGATTTCTCACTCCTCTAGAACAAGATGAAGACATCCCTTGTGTATATCTTGCTAGGTCTTCACAACCTGCAGAATCAGAATCCTCTACAATTAGATATTGTGCTTATTGTTTAGACTAATACTTTCTGCGACATTCCTATGAGATGGATCTAGTGATGATAATTTTTCCCCAAAGCAGACAAAACAGTGTTTTCCCCTTCAGGTAATCAATGCATGCTAGTTTTCAGCATCACATCTACACCAAGTTCTAGTCCATCCTCATGATCATTAATTCTCTTGATTACCATACCTTGAATATCTTTTCTTCTTTGGCTCTTACTTTACCTTTGTATTTCATCTTTCATTATATCGGTAAAGATACTTTAGCCTTTTTATCCACAGACTGAAGCCATTTCACATTTCCCTGACCTCCAACTATTTAAATAATCTCAAATACAGGAACCTAACACTCACTATCATGAGTATTACAGAACATTATTCTGTTCTAGTTAATGCAAAGAGGCAGAAAACAAAAAGTATAACTATTTAGAAGGCAGGAGACAAAATTATATTGTTTGTAGACAATATGATTGTATATGTCTTAAAAGAAAAAAGGAGAGAGAATGAATCACCAGGAATGCCACTGTAAGTAAATAGGAAGTTTAGTCAGGCAGCATTTCTATAGACTGGTAATAAAGAGTCAGGAAAACATAATGAAAAGATGGCCTCATTGTAATCGATTTATAGCAGGATGAGTACTTCATCCTCATGCACAGAATTTACCCCAAATGCATTCATTTGGTTTACAGAAAAGTCAGAGGACCTTAATGCCCTACCCTCCCACTGGAGCCCAGACCATTGTCAGGCTGTCCTCTTCCAAAATGTGTACAAAAATTTTGACCCTCTCAGGAATCTCTTCCCCTCAGGCTTGGAGTAGATCAGAATATTTTAAAACAAAATAATAAAACTTATGATAACTAATAATTAAGAGAGAAAAATCCTACTGAATTTGAACAAATTCATTGTTAAAAGCAGGAAGGTACCAAAAGAGAAATGGATAGCCACCTAAAAGAATATTATACTTCCACATTCATCAGTAGCATTACCTGTACTGAACACACAGTCTTAAATTAGAGCAAAAAACACCTTGCTGTTCTCCAAACACTCAGGCCCCTCTTTGTTGCTAGCTTATACAGAACAGAGAGAAAATCTGAGTTAGAATACTATTAGTTTCTTAAGACCTGTTGGGGCCCTAAAATACCAAATTTACATCTCAGCTCCCAGGCAGTCACCTCTAAGCAAATCCAATGGCTTGCCCTTTTCTAAAGTCTTCCAAAGTTTCTTTTTCTTCACATTAATGTTATATATTTTACAGCAACACTCTCCAATGAGTTTGCTAATGTGTTGACAAGAAATGTTCTCCAGGCTACCTTCTCTGAACCCCCTTTCCCACCTGTGTGGCTCACCTAACAACTGCTCCCACTTCCCCTTCTTCCTAAGTAGCAAAACTCTAGCCTTTTTCACCTTTCTAGTCTGTCATGACCTCCAGAGAAGGCTGGGCTCCTCCCCAGACCAGGGTGAATTATGTTGGGTCAGAGTTCATCATGGTGATGGTATTCCCATGACCAAGTCATTGGTTTAAGTAAGCATGGACACAATTCTGGCCTAGGAAATATAGGAATGTTTCTAGAAAGGTTTCCTCAGGCTTGAAGAACACAGGACAGGTTCAATCTCTTTTTTGTGTCTCTGATATAAATACTTGAAGTCACTGAACTGCTTAATCAACCAACTTTGGAAATATCCACACTTCTAGGCTTTTTATTAAGTGATATAATAAATGTCCCTAGTGTTTAAACTGCTTCCCCTAGAGTTTTCTGTCATTTGCAACCAAAACCTTACAAATAATACAGCATGTAAAATGTCCAGCTAGAATTTACTCCACCTATAGCCTAAGCATCTGACAACAGACATAAAAGAAAAAACTAACCAATCTGTAAAACCTGAAGACGACATTTCCTTTATTGCCAAAATAACACATTACGAAGAGGAGCTATTATTGATCATGTGGAAACTATTCTGTCTTTGGTAGAAATTACCTTGTGTCTCCTCTCTTTGAGATGAGTGTTTCTCCTATAAATTTAATGTGCTTATTTAATATAAGCGAGGAAATTTTTTGAAAAATTTTGATTACCATAATCTTACAAATGGTAACAACCTAATCCTAACATATCTCTGTTAAGGCCAAACTAAGAGACATAGGTTTAAACCAAAGGGAACTAGTTCATATATAAGGATGAATTTCCTGAGAGAAAGGACTACAGGAAAAAAAAAAAAAAAATTCTCCAGGGACAGACAGTATGGAATCTCCCTGATGAAAGTCTTTAAAAATAGATTATTCATGTAGCTGTGAAGCCTTAGGCACTATATTTGGATTATATGACAATTCAATATCCCTGCCAGGCCTATCTAAAGAGAAAAATGTATCGGTAAAGATACTTTAGCCTTTTTATTACTTTACAGAAATATAGAAAACCTCTAAGTGTTAATAAAAGAGAAGCAGAAACTTCTTAATCCCAAATTCTGGGTCAGTCATATTTATCATATAGGTACCAGTTGTTACAGCAAATTCACCACATTATTCTAGAGAGTAAAAAGGTAAACAGCACAACAAAAAATCCGACTATGTCTCAATTTCCAGAAAATACAAGTATCAGTAACAGACTTATTTGACCAGAAAATGTCCAGTGACTAATTAAACTGAAAGTTAATTTATTTAATTAAAGAATATTTGAAAGCACTTACTAGATTAAAAAAGAAATGATATATACTTAACAAAACAAAACAGTTCTTGCCCAATTCTATAACTAAAAGAATTTGTTTTGGTTTTTTGTTGTTGTTTTTTTTTTAAAGATTTATTTATTTATTTAAGAGAGACAGAGAGCAGGGAGAGGGGCATATGGAGAGGGAAACAACTACAGTCTCCACTAAATGGGGAGCCTGACAATGCCGGGCTGGATGCCAGGACCCCAAGATCATAACCAGAGCTGAAATCAAGAATCAGACACTTAACCGCTGAGCCACCCGGTTGCCCCTTAAATGTTCTTAGATGAAAAACTTTACTATCCAAGAGTACTGCTGAATATAGACTGTCCTATTAAAAATACAATTTGAAGTATTTAAGATTTATTCCTACAGACCATTAAACTCTCACTCATATTTATAATGACTAAAACCTAGAACATTCATGTTGAAAAGGAAATGCAAATAACCGTTCACTTCTCTAGGAAAGTCATAAGGTTCACCAACATGACGTGCAATGGATAACTGGTCTTTGGTTCAGCAACTAAGACACATAGATTATCTGTCAGCTGCTCAACACTGGAGCTGAACAAGGAAGGCAATAATGATAGTGTAATAAAGAATGTGAGTCTCAGAAATACAGACTACTGCTATGGTGCCTTTTACTTTTGTACAAATTAGAAAAAAGCACCCTTTCCAAGTGATTATGCCTAGCTTGGGGAGCAGACAGTTCTTTTTTACATTAGAAATGGTACCTTTCTATCTGGTATCATTGTACAAAGAACATTTTACATAATCATTTGTAGTAGCACCCGACTCACCATCAGGAGCCCTGTGCCCTGACAAGAACTCCCTTGTCATCTAGGAATGGAGGAAAGTAAGTCAGTCTCACTTTTAACAGACTCAACTACCAAAACCGTCCCTCAATCTAGACAAGTTGGAGGCAGCTAACTTTCCATTAAATTGGGTCCTATTCTCATTAAACAGAGAAAGGGGAAAAAAATATTCTCCAGAAAGATCAAGTGATCAAACTTCATGGATTTATCTTCAGATGTAGGTTATTATGGCTTCACTTTTTAAGCAAAGATTTTCATAGCACAGATTTCAACTTTGTTGAAAGAATATCAATTTATCAATATGCATAATTTTTCTCTACATGAATACTTAAAGTGCTTTATAGGGAGGACCTATAACTATAAAAGAAAGCTATAAAAGGTACTGTAGTGGTATTAACCATTTTTTAAAAGATGGTTTCCTTTGTTTATTTAAGCTTTACCTTTGAAGATTCATATTAAAAATAGATCATAACTAGCCATCACCAAAGCTTGGGCTTAACTAACTTAAGACCGACTAAGGGAACAATGTATGACGCAGCCTTCTAGAATGGAAATACAAGACCATCATCTACTCAAACTAAACATATCAACTCAATATTGTAAACGAATGAAAAAATAATATTATGCTACTTAAAATTAATAATTGTTTATATATTAGTTAATTATTTTAGTTCTAAAAAAAACAGTGCTTCAGTATGAAAAGAAATTATTCAAATACATATACACCACTACATATTTATCCTAAAGTCAAGCCTTTGGTACTTTAAAATAAAATCTAAATCATTTTTTGCAATTGGCCATGTTAATGCCACTATAAATTCTATGCAAGCCTTTCGTGAGCTAACAAACAAAAATGTTAGAGATTCTCTGTAGTGGAACAGAGATTCTGCTAGCAACAAAGGGAAGTGGGTGAGAATGGCTGTTTGTGAGTCACCACCTGCTCTGCTTCTGACCCCAATTTTTTTTAACTGTAGGATTTCCTTAAGTAATTATCAAATCTACCTATCAAGATTTCCAGCATAGAGTTTTCAAGAACAATACCACATGTCACAGGGACACAACTGTCAGAGTCAAATGAGAGACTCCAAATCCTACTAAGCAATAGGAGACCAGGCACTCTTCACCTAACAATGCTCCCCACACACCACTGCCAAAATTATGAGATCCATGGAGTTTAAATGATAGCATAGGGTTTGGAGACAGCTTTAAATCAGAATCCCAGTTTAAAATTCTAGTTTTACCACCTACGAGCTACAAGAGACTTTTGGTTAAATTACTTAACTTCTCAGAACCTTAATTTCTACATATATAAAAGAAGATATATAGAATCTACCTGGAATACTGTTATGATAATTAAAATTAGATAATATACATAAAGTACCTTAAACACTGCCTGGTAATAATACACATATTCAATAAACATCAATCATCATCATCATCATCATTATTATTGTTACCAGTAATGGTGGTTTCTTTATTTCTCCTCTGATCCAGAAACCCCACTTCTGGAAATCTACCCTAGAGAAATAATCTAAACTACAGTAGAAACACAAAAATTATTATAATCTCAAAAATAATAATTACTATTACAATGTTATTTACAATGGTAAAATTTAATGGAATCCAAATGTATACCAACTAGAAAGCAATTGAGTAACTCATCAAATAGCCATTTAGTAAAATACTAATCTGTCACTAAGAAATACATTAGAAATATAATACATAACTGTGGAGCAAAATGACTTTGTGTTTATAGGCTTATAAAAAGTGGAACAAAAACTCCATGATTTTAAAACTATATGTACATCATTATAACAATGTAAAAATATATTTAAAATGTATATTAAAAAAAAGATGAGCAAGTAATACACCAATATCATAATAGTGGATGTGACAAGAGGATGAGATTTTGAGTGATTTTTTTCTTTTCTATACTATCATATAGTCATATTACTTTTATAATTTTAAAGTTAATTTATTTTTTAAATGTTTAACTTGCTACATATTCATCTATTAAATAGGATTATTCAAATGGTAAGAAAAGTTAAACCACAAAAATATATTACTGAAGTGGTTAAAGTTCAAAATAGAAATTAAAAATAATCAAATATTTCAAATATCAGCAAAATAAAGATATTACTTTTTTTAGTTTTTCAAGTATTTTTTGAGATATCATTGGCATAAAACATTATATTTCAGACGTACAACATAATGATTCGATATTCGTACATACTGAGAAATGTTCACCATAATAAGTCTAGTTAATAACCATTACCACATACAGTTACAGAATTTTATTTCTTGCGATGCAAACTTTTAAGGTTTACCATCTTAGCAGGTTTCAAATATGCAATACAGAAGTATTAACTACAGTCACCATGCTGTATATTACATCCCCATGACTTATTTATTTTATAACTGGGAATTTTTTACCTTTTGATTCTTTTCATCCATTTTGCCCATGCCTCAACCCTTGCCTCTGGTAATCACCAATCTGTTCTCTGTACCTCTGAGCTTGGTTTTGTGACCAATAATGACTCAAGTAACAAAACCTGTGAATTATTTACTTTTTAAACTAAGCTAGAAAAGATTCAGGTTTATTACTATAATGTCTTCTCATTTACCTGCATTAGAAATGGGGGTGGAATTTCTGCTAGACCATTGGGAACTGCCCATAACTCTGGGTTCCCCATGAAATCTTTGCTGTCACAGAAGACACAGTGGAAAGCTGTTCCAAACCAGAATTCTTTGAAGAGTGGCATCTCTAGACATACCTTCCTCTAGGAAGGGAGTAAGTAGCCTGCCTTTCTTCTTATTACGGACAATTATATTTCAAAAGCCAACTTTTTGTTCATAAAAAGCAAGGGGAGAGGGATAGAGAGACTCTAAAGGCAACCAGAGACTAGGAGAAGATCATTCTTCTCTTAAAAAAAAATAAAATAAAATAAAAATAAAAATCATTCTACTCTATCATAATGGAGATGGCTTCTCAGCAGGTTGGAGGCCAAGAACTTCATTTAATGATTTTTCCCCTCACAATGCTAATAAGAGGTTTCTTTTTAAAATAAATATACTTAATTTTAAAAAATAGTCAATCTAAAAAAATATTAGTGACTACATAAAAACACAAAGGTTACTCAAAAATGAAAAAAAATAATGAATTGGCGTCTAGAATGATAGCCGTCCGGGAAAGCCTGCTCTAAACACAGGGGCTGCCTGTGTTTTTTCTAACTGTGCCTGCATTTTACTTCCTCCGTGCCATTTTCTTTTTTTCTTCAACCTGTAATGTTATTTTCTCATCTTCCCTCCACCTAATCTCTGTCTATGGAAATGCTAGGATATAATAAAAAGTCAGTTCCTCTTGCAAGAGTGCCCAAGTTCCCACAGCCAGGCCATCACCCTCTTGTAGGTACCCAAAACACACCTCATAGCTCTGCTATTAAGAAGCTCGTCTCTCCAAGCAGATGGAGCGTCCCCCTTGAGGGCAAGAGAATGCACCGATTCATCTGTAGGCATCACAGAGAACAGAACACTGTTTTCCACATGTGTCAGGATATACAGAAAATGTTGGTTTAATTGAATTGAATTTCTAAACAATCTGTTCAGAAGATGCACCAAGGTCAGTAGTCAGGATCCTACATTCACCTGCAAACAAACTCCTAGGGATGGGAGAGAGGAGCTGACTAAGGAGGAAACTACCCCTCCTTTTTTGTCTTTGTTTGTTTGTTTGAAGATTTAATTTATTTGAGAGAGAGAGAAGAGAGAGAGAGAGAAATAAAGAGAGAGAATGTGGGGATGGGGGGCAAAGGGAGAAACAGACTTCCCACTGAGCAGGGAGCCCCACCTGGGATCACGACCTGAGCTGATCCAACTGAGCCACACAGGCATCCCACCCCTCCTTTTTTGGCAGAAATGTCAATGTGCCATTTTTAAACCAAAGTAGTACAAGTTTTCTCTTAAGTCATAAGGCATTGGTCCACATTAAATTCACAGGCCTCGTAACCTTGGTAATGCGGGACCTTACTAGCAGCAGCTATGTCTGAAAAGCAGATCATTCATCACGCCTTTCATAATTTAACTATTCAGGACTATATCTTATTTCAGAAAGGATCCAATGAAACTTATATAAATACATATACCACAACAAGACAAAATGGTGTATCTCAGAAGAGAAAGAAAAAAATAAAACTAAGGGAAACTGAATGTAGAGAAGATATGCTGTCCTGGGAGTGAGATTTATACACCAAATTAACGTATTCTATAAAATCTTGCATATTTCTTAGAGGCAGGTCAGAGGTTTGGCTCTAACACTTCTAGCAGCCAACAAACACAGGATGATGTGTTTGAATCATTGAATTATGTGAACAATCAGTCACATAATTCAATACCCCTAAGATAAAAACGCAAAGCGATCAGAGAACTGTCTTTCCCTTGGTCCTCATAAAAAAAAAAAGATATTTTATCATGCAACAAATAAAGTCCTCAAGGACATCTTTGCTGTTGATTTCTCAGAAAACTTTGGAAGACCATTCCTCATAACAAGCTTCACAGGCAAATGACAGTACACAAGTCGATAAATGCAAATGATGGAGAAGATGATAATCAAACCAAAGAAGGGGTCCAGGTACATAGCTCCCTGCAGGTCTAGATTTATCAGAAATAGATCTTATTCTACCTGGACTAACCCAAAATCCAGAGGCTTCACGTATCCACCTATCTTTAAAATTAAAAATAAAACTTGATACATGCGTCCATTCTTCTTGGGACTATGTCTTTAGTTTCATAACATCCTCAAAGAGAAGCAAGACTCAAGAAAAGTGAAGAACCATTGATCTAAAGAACTAGACTAGGTATCCTTCAGGTAACCTTCCATAAGCAGTTTCTACTCTGAACTTCTGAAAAGTGCTAAGCTTCAAGACCGCAGCCCCTTGTAAGCATCTGAAGTCCAGCTTCTCTGAAGACAAGTATGGAACTCTGTGCTTAATCACTGACCAAGCTGTGTGTCAACTGTATGATGCAATGATATATGACTGTTAATACAGTAATGATGGAGCACATAACGATGGAGCATCGTTTTTCCAGATAGGTTTCAGCCATGAACACTGACAAAGTTGCCTCAAAAGATTGGTGATATTTCTTCTACATAACATAAAAAGTAAAATAAGCTAACAACAACAACAACAAATCCATCTTTTGCCTGTAGATAAAAATTACAGATAAGCATACACACACACACAAAACTTCCCAGATAAACATTTTTTAATTTTAAAAATAACCTTTCCACATCAGTTGGTATAATCTGAGCTATTTTTATTACCTTTCTGTTGTTTTAATCTTTTTAAATCTTTTGTTATCCAGAAAAACAATCATCATCATAGCTTTAGACAAACACACACACATACAGGTGCACACATACACGGAGTCAACGATCCACCCACAGTATCATGTATCAGTTAGAATGTCTCGGGTGCCTGGGTGGCTCAGCGGTTGAATATCTGTCTTCCGTCCAGGGCGTGATCCTGGAGTCCCAGGATCAAGTCCCACATCAGGCTCCCTGCATGGAGCCTACTTCTCCCTCTGTCTGTGTCTCTGCCTGTCTCCCTCTCTCCCTCTATCTGTGTCTCTCATGAATAAATAAATAAAATCTTTAAAATATAATAAATAAATAAATAAATAAATAAATAAATAAATAAATAAACAAATAAACAAATAAATAAATAAATAGTTAGAATGTCTCAAGGGCCCCACGGCATCATGTGAGGAACCTGGCCTGTAAGACCAGAGACAAGGCTCTTTAAGATGTCATTCATGTAGAAGTCACAGCTATCCAGAGTCTGGTCCTCAGCATAAGAAGTCCAGAGATATATCTTTGTCAAAAATACACAATTGAATAGACTAAAGAGAACCAAGTCATGCTAAGAAGCTGAAGTACAAATCAGAATACCAATTTATTAATTAATCATGGAGAATATTCCTTTTCACTAATCAGAAAATTTGCACCAGAAGCCAGGATGCTGCTTTCCCAATGCTAAGATACCTGAAATCCTGAATTAATAATCAGTTTACCGTAAGTTAGAACAAAGAGAAATAGAATTTGGGGGATACCTAATAAATTATCCATATCCACATATGCCTTTCTAGTGATCAAAATTGTGGCCTTCACATGTAGAGTCTCTCTTCCTAGAATATTGTTGCCCTAACAAGGCAGACTTCTTGGTCTCTAAGCTTTATTTTTCCACATCTTTCTCTCCACTAAGTATTTCTCTAGATAGGTATAATACAAATGATGGAGGTGTACCTTAGGTGATTATCTCTATTTTTCAGATTAGTAGCTCCCAGATAAAGTAGACTAAGCAACTCGTCCATGGTCACAGCTAGTATAAGGCAGAGCAGAGATTCACAGCCAGATCTCAAACCAAAGCCTGTGCTTTTAACTTGCAGTAAATAATGCCTTCTCTGGGCGTATCTTTCTCTGGGCGTTCCACCTCCCAGTCCGATTTAAATGACCCTACTCAGTGTTCCCATAACACCCTAAGCACAACACGACTGTAATTTTTGTTATACAGATCTATTTTTCTCACTACACTGAAACTTTGGGAGGACAGGAACCCTGTCTCGTTCACCTCTGTGTCCCTGGGGCATTATCAATTGAGGTACATATTCAAACTAATTTGTCCAGTGGCTTAACCTAAAAATCACCAAACTGCAGGCCTTGAACTAACTTTAGGAAGGTCACATCTTAAGACCATCAAAAAACACCTCATCTAAAAAATGATATGAAACATATATATACAGGTTGGCTCAGGTCCTTTCTATATTTAAAAAGCAGTACCATTGTAGATGGGCTCTCATATTTGTATAAAATATCTCATTAGTTTGAATTATTAGAAATAAAATTAAGGTCCTCATTTATCTTCTGTATACAACATATATAAATAAAAGAGAGTTCAAAAAAACCTCCCTCTTTCCTGAAAGGAGACAACTATCATCTATACCAAAATCAAACAGTGGCACCCTCCTCTGGTGAATGTTACAGGAGCTAAAACAACACAAAAGACAACAATTAGATGGTGTGTGTGTGGGGGGGGGGGGTTTCCATGAATAAAAGAAAAGTAAGATAAAAATTACCTAGTATTATTTGTTATTATCACATTCCCAATAGCAACAAAATGACTACCTTTTACATCACTTTTCTTATTTTGCCCTAAAATGAAGCCAAGGTGAACAAACTGGCTACATACTATAGGAGGTTGTAGATAGAACAATTACTCTATTTTTAAGGAGGTTACCATATAGGTAAAATTCATCTATTTAGATAAAAACATTTATCATGTCCCTTTTCCAAATGATACATTTACCAGAAGATAGTACTGGAAATTTTTCAACCTGAAATCTGTTTAGATCTGCAACTTTCAGGTTTTAGAATATCAACTTAAGAGAAAATTTAAAATACTCATTCACTTACACGTGCAGGCTCAAAACATGCCAGTACAGCACACCAAGCAAGCACAATCCAAAGTTTCATGACATTAATACTACATCCAGACCTTTAAGAATAAAACTGTGCTAAGACCTGAAGCAGGTTATCAGCTTCCCAATTTTAATTTAAACATATATAATAAATATAAGCTTTTTAAAAAATAATTCACAGCAATCTAGACTAGAAATATAGAATGAAAATACAGACATTCTGATCAAACCAAGAAAGCAATTTAGTCATTATATTGGGAACATTATCATTCACCCAAGCACAGAGCATCTCTTCTCTCAATTAATTTCAGGTTTTTCACCTATCCTGTGACCAAGGAGAAACAAACCCCACACTACACAAAGAGCTATAAAATCACAACCAGTAAGAAACCTTCATTTTGAAAGACAGAACTTGGGCTAGGGTGGATGGAAAAATAGCAGAAACTGTTCTTAGTTCTACCCCATAAATTTTCCAACTAAGTTTGTCATTCCTGGCAAAGTTGGTTTAAGGCAGATGGACACAGTATCTCAGAATGATTAGCAGAGTGGTGGGTGAAGGACTTTGTATCAAAGACAGAATGCAAATAAGATAAGCAATTGAAAGCTTTTCCCAGTGTTCACCCAAAACAAAGGCCAAAGAAAAAGCAAATCCTGAAAAAGAATGACCTACTGACATCCTCTGCAGCCCACCACAGACCAGAAGGACCAAGATGAGAGCTGGAGGGAAAGTTGGATGCCAGCACAGAGCATGAAGGTAGGGAAGGGGGCTAATGAAGAAGAGGGCAGAGGTAATAGGAGTAAGAAAGTGTGCTGGAAAAAAAAAAAAAAAAAGATGTATGCAACACTGAAACTCTTACAAACTACCAATTGAGAAAGATGGGGTGGCTGGCCTGACGTGCTTGGGAGCCCGGCGCTGGAGCCACATTTGCCACTCACTTCCCCTGGACCAATGCCCAACCACCAGAGCCAACCCTCGCCCCGACCTCCAGGAAATCCGAGCCCTGGCACGCAATCAGGGTGCCGCAGAAATGCAGCAAAGGGACCTGAACCGGCCTCCCGCATCGTCTCTTGCCCCAGACGAACCCCAAATAAAGGAGTTTAGAAGCAAGGAGATGCCTGCGCACCCACGCTGGCCAGGGCGCCCGGGCGAGATCTGGGCACCGCCGCCTATGCGGGCATTGCCACCTCTGCAAAGGCCAGAGGCATCTCGGTCCCGCGCCACGATCCAGCTGAAAGCAGGCGACCTGCGAGGCGCTGCCGTCAACGGGCCCGACTGCACTTGCAAAGTTAATGGAGTTGGGAAGACGCGCAGAGCTGTGCCTCCGGTGCCTCCTCCGGGAGGATGCGATGGGAAGGAGTCCCAGCTGCCTTCATTCTCGCCGAGCCCTCCCTCACTGACCGCGCTCTGCAGATTTTGTCTCTCTTCTTTAAAGAGAGTCAAAGATGTTTTCTTTCTTCTTTGCGGCTGGCTTAGCCTCAAACCCTAGAACAAGGGGCGCTGAGGCCTTGGGCCAAAGTTGTCCGTGGAAACCATAAACTCTCCCCGAAAAAAAACTAGCACAGTCATTTGCACTGGTCCTGGCCTTGGGAAACCTCATAAATTACGAGGCACAAACCAGATGGTGGACGACCCTCCCCCCCCATCCCCACCCCCAACTGGCCCCTGAGAGACACCAAGAGGTCTGGATCCAGCAGCATTTTTCAAACAGCTTGAGCCACGTTTGGATCCAGTGCCTTTGTCCAGCCGGACACCAGGTCATCAGCACGCCCCTCGCACCCAGCTCCTACCTCGCTGCTCACACCACCGCTCGTCTACACACACGCACGCGAACAGAACCCTCGAGAGCTCCTACCTCGCCCCCGTGTCCGTCAAAGATCCCAAAGATGGACGGGTGCGTCTTGTTGGCCAGGTCCGTGAGAACTTCAAAGCGGTCCTCCATGTGGTCTCTCCGGCCCTGGATGGAGTACACAGCCACGTTGTGGCTCTTAAACTCCCAGGTCTTGGAAAACTCGGCCTCCAGGACGTCGAGACCCCCGAGCCGATCGTTCTGCATGATCTCGGCCACCTTGCCCTTCACCATCTTCACGGCGTCCCGGCTGGACTTGACGATGGTCTTCACCTCGTCCGTGTGGAAGAAGTAACTCCACAGCGCCAAGCTGATGCACAGCAGGAAGAGCGTCTCGGGTCTCAGCAAGAAGTAGCGCATGATGCGACCCAGCAGAGACAGCAAAGTCATTGTATCCTCTATCATTTATTATCGCTACAGCCCCAACCACCAGCAGCGACGCGCGGGGGCCCCGAAGGCTCGCCGGGTCCCGGAGCCCTGCGCGGCGGGGCCGGCCCGCGGGGAGGGAGGCGGAGCAGCGGCCGAGGGCGGGGGGAGGAGACTCGCCGAGCCGGGCGGCAGGCGGGCGAGCAGGCGGCTCCCGGCCCGCACGGCGAACGCAGGCAGTTTCCCTTTTGTCTCCGGCCTCGGCGGCGGGGAGGCCCGCGCCCTGCGCACCGGCGCCCGAGCCCGCGGACCGCGCCGCCTCCCCTCCCCGCGCCCCTTTGTGAGGCGGCGGCCCAGACGGCAGCGGTGGCCGCGAGCCGGGCGGGAGGATTCAAGTTGAAGTTGCGCCGGGCGAGTCCACCGCGGTGGGCGGGAGGATTCGGGGCGGGGGGGCGGCCCCTCCGCGGTACCCCCTCGCCGCCCGGGGAGCGATCAGCAGCAGGTGAGGAGGCGCGGGGCGCGGGAGCCCAGCGGGCGAGGCACGCACGTCCCCTCGGTGGCCGCGGCGGCGGAGCGCAGCGCAGCGCCGGCCGAGCGCTCCGATGCCTGCAGACACCCCGAGGAGCCCCAGAGAATAAAAGTTTTGCGGGAGCCCGGGCAGAGGCGGGGGTTCGCGGCGCCCGGCGACGCAGCACGATCCGCGCGGAGCCGCAGGCGGCCGGCGGGCTCTGCCTGCCTCTCCCCAGCACCTCCCGGCTCCGCTCGGCGCCGCTCGGCTCCGCTCGCGCGCTCGCTCCTCTGCCCCGGCCCGCGCTCGCCCCGCCCCGCCCCGCCCCGCGCGCGCTCGCCCCGCCCCGCCCCGCCCCGCGCGCGCTCGCCCCGCCCCCGAGCCGGGGCTCCAGGCCCGCGGTGCTCGCGCCGAGCTGTCAAGCGCCGGGGAAGCTCCGCCGCGGCCGGCGCGCTCGCAGCTCCGGGCCGTTCCGACGAAGCGGAAGCGAGGGGGAGGAGAGGGGCGCGCCCGCTGCCTGGCTCGAGGCGGTGACCCTTCCCCGCTCCTGCGCGGGCTCCCGGGACCGAATACTGCTGCTCCGCGGCAGAGCGAACGGCGGTTTCCTCGGGAGCTGGCGTCGCCGCTGGAAAGCAGAGCGCCGCCCGGGAGCGTCCCCCCCTCCGGCCCGCTGCACTGTAGTGCGGTCCCCGCCTCGCCCGGCATAAGGCAAGCGAGAAGGGACGCACTTTGCCGGCTCGCGAAGCGAGGCGGACGGGACCCGACAGTTGGGACCTCACGCGGGCGCAGAGCGAGCCTGAGGCCTGGAAGGAAGCCCGCTCGCCGAGCAAAGACCCCGCGGGAGCAGCGGCGCGCGAGGACTCCAGCCACCGGGAAGCACGGGAGCGCGCTCCGCGGGTCAGCTCGGGCGGGGAGGCGACGGCGGCCTCCCTGGGGCTGCGTCCGCGCCGGGACCGGAGGCCTTGGGCGGGGAGGCACGGAGCCGCCTAGCGGGGCCCCGGGGCGTTCCCGAGCCTGCGGCGGCCGAGACTTCCGGGACCCTGGGAAAGCTCCGGCCTCGCGGCCTCCTACCACCTGCTCGGCCGCCGCAGGACGGAGGGAAGCGGGGGCGGGAGTCTTTGGAGGTGCGGGCGGGAAGGGCCGCGGGGGAGAGTGCGGGCTTCCAGAAGCCGCCGAAGACCGCTCGCTGAAATGCGGGCAGGTGTCGATGGGGGGAACGAACTGTACAGATCACCTTAGAGCACGGAAAGAGGCCAGCCCGGGGCTCAGCGGTTCAGGGTCGCCTGCAGCCCGGGGCGTGACCCGGGAGACCCGGGATCGAGCCCCACGTCGGGCTCCCTGCATGGAGCCTGCTTCTCCCTCTGCCTGAGTCCTCTCTCTCTCTCTCTCTCTCTCTCTCTGTGCGTCTCTAATGAATAAATAAAAATCTTTTTTAAAAAAATAAAATACAGAAAGAAGTAAGCTTTAAAGGAAATTATTCACTCTCGCTGCCCCTGTCCAGGAAGAGAAGTGCTGATCCGCCAGCCTGGAGGGTAGACGCCGCCTGACCCAGCCCAGCCCTGTGCGTCTGACACGGCCCCCCCCGCCCCCTGCCCCCAAGCATTCCCGCCTTGGTATGATACCGACAACGCTTAAAAAAAATTTTTTTTTAATTAAAATAAAGAGGTATAAAATATTGAAAAGAAATACACCAAAGTGTTCGGCGTGCTTAACCACAATAGTGGAGGATACGTGGTTTTCATGTTCTGCTTTTGGACTTTTGTCTGCTTTCTACGACTTTTCCAAGATACTTAACAAAAAGACATAGCTTGCTATCATAACCAGAAAAGAAAGAAAGCTCTGACTTTTAAAAGGCATACACAGTACGTTCTCAATTATAAACGCATGCATACAAAAGGCAGGAAGACTATATAGGAAAAACTGTTAACAGTATGTTGTTTTTGACATCTAAGATACTGGCCCCCTCTTTTGTTTTGCACTTTTCAGTATATTCCACCTGATAAATAGGATTAATAGTTTTGAAATAAATTAGGCCATCCTGTTCAAAAGTCTTAAGTCATGAGATTCCAAAGTGAGATAATGAATTTAAAAAGCCTTTAGGAACTCTAAAGCAAAAGTAATACATTAGTGTTGTCGTGAAGATACGAGTCTACGATATTTCTTACTGTAAATTAGCAAATATCTTCTGGGTGCATTATCAGTTTCTCTGTACATAATGGCAAAAGCAGCTTCCACATAAGCTGATCAAGATTCCAGAACTACAAGTCTAATCAGGCCTTGAAGCAGAAGTAAAATTCCAAATCTAGAGGTCCACCCAGCTGGTCCAATACGTTACTATATTGGTGACAGCAGCAGATACTCATGAGAGGCATGATTTGTGTTTCCTCCATACCTAGTAAAGAAGAGAAAGGACCATACTGGTTTCTCTGGAAGTAGCAAAAGGAGGGCTTGACTTGATTAATAGATCTAAGATATCCTGTGGATTCTGGGGAGATATGCTTTGACATTTGCATCTAGGTAGTTCATTTTTATGAAAAATCAATAAAATGATTTTTCAAGTAGACCCTATAGGCATTGTCTTATTTCTATTAAGAAATTCATATCGTTTACACAGTAACTTTTAAAGGCCTAATAAAATGTTTTGTTATGGTTTGCTATGAATGTTAATATATTTGAGAAAAAGACCTTCCTCTAATGACAAAGTAACCTTTGCATATTCCTAGAAATTATGAAGGTTTTTATGTATATCAATTTATTTCCATCCTTATAATAATCCTAGGAAGAAGATAAAGGAGCTGCTATCTCTGTTATAAATATGAGGAAAATGAGGCACGAAGATGTAAATGAATACCACAAATCACAGGAGCCCCGGTGACTTAGCGGTTTAACACCTGTCTTCGTCCCCAGGTGTGATCCTGGAGACCCGGGATCAAGTCCCATGTCGGGCTCCCTGCATGGAGACTGCTTCTCCCTCTGCTTGATCCCTGCCTCTCTCTCCCTCTGTGTCTCTCATGAATAAATAAATAAAATCTTAAAAAAAAAACAAAAACCCACAATTCAGTATAAGAAGTTGGAAAGTCAAACTCAGTTCTTCTTACCACCAATCCAGTGCTCTCAAGATCCATTGATTTCCCAGTGATACTGAGATGATTAGTCTAATTTTTATGCTTCTCTAGTAATATTTCAGTGGCTCTTTTGTCACAGAAATATGAAAAAGACTACACAGGTTCTTATCCCACAATTCTGACTTCAACCTTTGGCTTTAGCCTTGTCAAAGCTGCACTGTTAAGTCCCTCACCCACTGAGAATATGTGCTGGGCAGAAGACAAGTACAAGTAAACTGTCCTTCATCTCTACAAAAAAAGCCTAAAAGATTTGTTGCTAGAGTGAAATACAATCTGAATTTCACAGGGAAGAAAAAAGTACCACAGACTGTGCCTTATGCAAATTCTATACCATTACAGGTGACATAGTAATGAACCAAAAGCTAATTGCAATCCTAGGTTTTCATGAAATACCAAAAAATATAGCTTTTAGAAGTAACACATTCTCAGAACTTTCAGAATTGTAGCTCTTAGGTTTAAGAAATCTTTAAAACAGTTTGATAACACTTATTTTCTGTATAATGTCAATCTATGATGTCTCCATTTCTTTTTGGTTTGTTTTTTTTTTAAAGATTTTATTTATTTATTCATGAAAGACACAGACAAAGGGAGAAGCAGGCTCCATGCGGGTAGCCTGACGTGGGACTCGATCCCTGGTTTCCAGGATCAGGCCCTGGGCTGAAGGCGGCGCTAAACCGCTGAGCCACCTGGGCTGCCCTTCTTTATGGTTTTGCCAATTACAAAGTTGTAAAAATTAAGTAAAATGATTTATCAACTCTAAACAATCAATGTAATGAAAGTATCCCTGAAATATTTTAAATTCATCTTCTATACATATAGAAAATCTCTGAACATTTTTCAATTTCCCAATTATGAGTTTAATTTCTATTCTGTATTGTTCATGTTTGTATTTTGTGTTGTTCCTGCCTAATGCATATAAATATATACGGCGTATTGAGTAGTATTCTTTAACTAATATTCTATCAATATACATCTATATTTTTAAACTATACATACAAAGGGTGCACCAAGCACAGCAAACATCAGTACTACACCCATGAATCCATGAATCCATCATCCCACCTAAAAACTGACCTGTGACAAATCTTTGTACCAGCCTAGGAGTTTCTTTCCCTATCCCACTTCCTTCCTTGTCCTGCACAGGTAACAGCTATCCTAAATTTTGTGTCTTACCATCCCCTTGTCTTTTTAAAAAATAACATCATCATATATGTCTGCATCCCTAAGTAATATATATTTTTTTTAGTTTTGCTCACTTTTAAGCTTTTTATAAAGTGGGTATCTTACTGTGTGTAGTCTTCTGGGGTTTTTTTTTTGGGGGGGGGGTTGGGTTTGTTTTGTTTTTTTTTCACCTAATATTGTACTTCTAGATCCTTCTATGCCATTACAATGGCATGGAAGTCATTTTCACTACTACATAATATTCTAGTGTGTGGCTGTTCTACAATTTATTTATCTTCATTCTATGGACATTTGAGTACCCAGTTTTTTGCTGTTATGATCAATGAGTTCATGAGCAATTTTTGTACTATCTCTTGGGGCGTGTGTGCAAAAGTTTCCCTACAGTGCTATAGAGTAGTTGGGAATGAAAATCTTCAACTTTACAATTTGGGGCCAAATAATTTTTGAAAATACATTGTTCTCGTTTACACTCCCACCAACAGTGTGGTCAAAGCCCTTTAATAAAAGGGCCCATTACTATAAATTCTATCTTAAAAGTAATTTTCAACATTGGTCTTTAGGTAAATTATTAACTGCAATCGTGACTATTAACCCATATTTAATCTTCAGTGTTTCTCGTAAAACCTTCTTAGATGCAAAGTTTAATAATAAATCTTCAGTTTTAAATGCACTTTAAGTGGAAATGAATCTGTTTTAGTAGTACAGCCAAGAAAATAAATTCATCATTTTAAGTCAGTATACTATATCAATCTGGACTTGTAATTTTAATATCTCAATTGTATCAAATAGAAAACTAATCTGACAGACACGAATCACTTTATAGTGTAATATGATTTTATTTCACTGGACTCCAAAAACACAAGGTTTCTATCACCCAAGTTTTTGTGTTAATTACAAAGATATATCAAGGATACTTGTATTTTTTTTTAAGATTTTTTAATTTATTTATTCATGAGAGACACAGAGAGAGAGGCAGAGACACAGGCAGAGGGAGAAGCAGGCTCCATGCAGGAAGTCCATTGTGGGACTCAATCCCAGGACTCTGGGATCATGCTCTGAGCCAAAGGCAGATGCTCAACTGCTGAGCCACCCAGGCATCCCAGGATACTTGTTTTCTGAATAAGATTTTTATATCATTGCACCAAGTCTGTGTACATAAACCACACTTATCCTAAAAATCCTTCATCTAATTACCCTAGGCTTCTCTATGATAATCTTCAAACAAGCTTCCTAAATTATAAAGTTAATCTAAAGCATTACCTGAATTTTTTTATCCTAATTAACACACATCAACATTCTAGCTAATTTATAATGTGAAACATTATGAATAGTTTAATAGTCTTGCTTAAAACCCTTAAATTACTTCACAGCAGTCTTAGGATAAAGGTACATATCTTAGCTACGTCCTTCTTGTCCTTCTCAGCCTTATGCCATAGCAGCTGCTCCCTCAGCCCATCCACTTCAGCCACATTTGCCTTCTTACAGTTCTATAAAGCGTCAAGCTTCCTTTTGACTCAGGACCTTTATTCATACAGTTCCATTTAGCTGGTATGCTCGCCTTTCCCGAGCCCACTCTTCCCTCCACACTTCCTAGTTCACTATTATCCCTCAGATCTCAGCTCCTACATCACTCTCTCAAGAGCCCTTCCTGACTCAACAATCTAAAAGAGATCCCTCTTGCTCTCTCTCATGGCAACCTGCACTTTTACTTCAGAGTGCTCATCAAAGCTGTACATGTATATTTTGTATGATTTGTTTAAAGTTAATGTCTGCTCCCTGCCCCCACTCTCAATATAGTTTATATGCCCCATGAGAACAGGAACGTTTCTGTCTTGCTCTCCAAGGTTAACTCCAGCACCTACCACAATGCCTGGCACGCAGTAAGCGTACTGTAAGTATTTGTTCATGAATGAATGAAGGTAGTTATTCTAAAATCATTATTTCAGCCCCACGCAAATTCTTTCTACTATTGCTGGTAATAAGTGAAACTAATCAATGTGCCTTTGAATTCTGGACAGCAATAAAAAAAAAAGTTGAAGAATAACTCACCCATGGATAGTTGAAAATTGATTTTACTAACAGACAAAATGTTAAAGGCCATTCAGGGTTTTTTTTTAACCTTTTTTTTTTTTTTTTACATTGTTACTCTTCTTAAGATCATACTTTCATTACAGATACAGGGAAATTCTTTGCAAGAACAAACATTTTTCAAAAAGAGTATCCTTTGTCCATTTTTCTACTAGGATATTTGTCTTTTTCTTTTGATGTGTAAAAGTTTTTTTTATTTTAAGGCTGTTATTTAAGCCGTACATATTTTCCCCATCTTATCATTTACATTTCCATTGTTTATGATGCTTTGAAATATAAGAAGCTTTACTTCTGGTTTTGTTTATATTTTATTTTTATAAAATAAATTCTATCTCTTTTGTTAATAATTTATGCCTTTTATATCATGCTTAGAGTGGGCAAGTAAGCTTTTTACCCCTCCATGCACATCAGAATCTCCAAAGCACTGAGGGCACATTTCTCCAGCAATTTTTCTTACCATTCCCAATACAGTATAAAGTATAACTCATTCATTGATTCATTCATCTATTTATTCGTTGATCATTTATTCAGCCTCTATTACAGTTATGCACTGTACTAGAAACCGGGCAAAACTGACATGTTTCCTACCTTCATGGAGCTAATGGTGAGAAGGACAGTTTTTTAAACACATAATCATCTATAAACATACTACAAATTGACAAATGTCATTAATAAACGCATAAGCACATAGTATATACTTCCTGTGGTGAGCGTGCTGATTGTAAAGTCAGGAAGAAGGGTCTGGCAGCCCTTCTGGAATGGAATAAATTGCCATTCTTGGGTTGGCACTCCCCGTGCCAGTGTTCACTACTTCCACCACGTTGATCCCTTGTCATTTCCACTGCAAAATCACCAGCCCATCTCCTCCACTCAAAACACACAATGTGGCAACCTGTTTACCTCCATTTTCCCATCAGTGAGATAATTATCATACCTATTTTATAGGTCATTTTAAGTGTTACAGGAGGTAATATAAACAAAGTGCTTAGTGCTTAGTGTCTGGCACGTAGTAAGCATCCAATAGAAGTGAATTAGTATAAAGTCAAAGGGGGTGAGAATACAGTAAGTTTATAGGCAACTCATAATATAGAACAGGGCATAATAAGACCCTATGTGACACAAGACATTATGGGGACTCTTTAGGAGAAAGAAACCATATCTGACTGGAGAGATCAGGAAGGCTTCATGAAGGAGGGAATGCGAGAATTTGGACATGCAGAAAAACTGGGGTTGAATACAGGAGATAGACTTCCAGAAAGAAGAAAGGGCATCTTTTTCTGTTTGCTCACAGTGTTTCAAAAAGAAGAAAGCTTAGAAGAGTAGCAGGAGATAAATCAGGATTCATCACTAGGCCCTGTATTTTGGAAAACATTGAATAATAAGTTTATATTATTTCATTGGTTATACAGAGAGGTGGCAGTTTTTCAAAGAAGGAAAATAACAAGATCAGAGATATGGTTACTCTAATGAGACTAAATCCACTCAGACCCATCATCATAGTAGGAAAATATGCCTCAAAACTTATACCTTGTATTTGCACACTCATATTCATAGCAACACTATTCACAATAGTCAAGAGATAGAAGCAACCCAAATGTCCATTGACAAATGAGTAGACAAATAAAATGTGATATATACATACAATGAAATAGCTTTGAAAAGGAAGGAAATCCTGTCACATGCTGCAACATGGATGAACATTATGGACATTATGCAAAGAGGACATTATGCTAATAAGTCAGTCACAAAAAAAACAAGTCCTATATGATTCCACTTATAAGAGATACCCAGAATAGTCAAATTCATAGGAACATAAAGTAGAATGGCGATGACAAGGGGTTGCTAGGAGGGGGTGGTGGGGAATGTTTTTTTTTTAATGGGTGTGGAGTTTTCAAGTTTTGCAAGGTGAAAATGTTTTGTAGATTTCTTGTACAACAATGTAACATGCTTTACTTTCTAAACTCAAAACGGTTAGGATGGTAAATTTTATGTTATGTGTTTCTTACAACAACAACAGCAATAATAGTAAAACTTAGAACTTGCTCCTGGCAACTTCAGTATTTACTACTAATAAACTGATCTGAAGTCTTTTTTGAAAGAAGAGTCAGCCTCGTTAACATTTATTTATGTGCCAATAGTGTCAGGTCTATCTTTTATGCAAAGCCTTCCTTTGAAACAGGCTGATCACATTTGGACTTCGTGCCTCCACAGTTACAGTTCTGTGGAAGTCAAGTTCAAACCAATGCAACTTCAGTACCAGAATATCTATAAAGACATTAAGAAACAGAAGGTCTTAAATATTATGGCATCCAAAAAAGAAGTGAGTGCATCTAAGACAGATGTTAAAATCATGATTATGCTTTTGGGAAGAGAAAGCTGTGAGCGGATATAAAGCATAAAATATTACTCCATTGTAATTGTATTCCCTGGCTATTCACTGAAAATGTCTTTCAATAAGAATCCATGCCTGCTGGATGAGACCCAATCAGAAGTTGAAAAGAAGTCTTGATTGATGTGATTATAGGTTTGAATCTCATTGTAAAATATCTATAACCTTAAAATAGAAATATCCTGTGATTTCAGAGCTTAAGAAGAGAGTATATTCTTATTTGGGATTCATCCCAAAGATTAACAGTTACTGAACAGTAAAGCCTCATCATTCCCACAGATGATTTTCATTGGGAATAAGTGGGGAGGAGGAGAGAAAAGATCACATAGAATGAGATGGGAGGAGGTGGGAAGTGTGGTTTGACAAAGTGTACTTTTTAAGCTTCCTTTTGTTCTTTTTTAAGAAACTCAGGGGTGCCTGGGTGGCTTAGTGGTTAAAAGTCTGATTCCCGATTTCAGCTCAGGATATGGTCTCAGGGTCATGATCTCAGGGTCATGAGATCAAGCCCCTGTGCTGTCATTATCTGTCTGGCTCCTTGTTTAGCAGGGAATCTACTTGAGATTTTTCTCTCTCTGCCCCTCCCCACCCAGTGCTCAATTGCTCTCTCTCTCTCTCTCTTTGTCTTTCACTCTAAAATAAATAAATAAATATTATTAAAAATAAATAAGTATAATCATAATGGTGAGTTAAAATAAATCAATTCAAAAATAAATAAATAAATGAATTCTTTTTTTTTTCATTTTGTTTTTATGTTTTGTCCTTGTAGCCTTGGATAAAAATAATAATAAAGAAGTCACTTCTCTCTTCCTCTCTGAGGAAGAACCTTCAGCCCTTAGGCTCTAGATATCTGGGTTCTCTTAGCCCAGGAGATCATGAATGATTCATTCAGGGGTATTGAGATTGTTCAGCAGAACATCCACATTGGTTTGGAAAGTCTGTGTCTGTAAGAGAGAAGGAAACTGAAACTGTGGTTAAGATAGTTTTTGGAGAGGAGGAGCCCTGAGGGGCAAAGCCATAGTATCCTGGGGGTGCTGAATGACCTTACAGAACTCAGTGCTCCGTCCATGCTCAGAGACCCAAGCTTGAGACCAGGGGAATAGATGCCACCATCAGAGACCACCTGCTGCCTTATGGTGCAGGCAAGAGCAAGCTGGACACAGATCCAGGCAAACAAGACCTGCTTCAGATGGGCAAGATCACTGGATGACCTCAAGGACAGGCTTCTTTTCCAGTCAGGATTCCCAAAGATGCAGATCAGTAGAGCTGCTTTAAAGCTGTTAGAGTCCCCCGGGACGCCTGAATGGCTCAATCTGATGGGGGAATCTGCTTGAGATTCTCTCTTTCCCTCTCCCTCTGCCCCTCCTCTGACTTGCATGCACTCTCTCTCTAAAATAAATAAATAAAAATCTTAAAAAAAAAAAATAAACTGTTATAATCTCCAAGCACTTACTTTCAGAGACACCACCTTACCTCATGTAAACCATATTGAAATACACCCATGTCCCACACTAAATAAAATTTCTTTGGCCCAAAAATTTTTTTGAGCTTCTGTAATTTTGCTTCTGAGATTATTTTTCTATGCCTAATTCATTTAATTTATGTTTGGCACTAATTTCTGAGGAAGATATTGTGTACATTCTGAAAAACCTTTTGAACCATTTTCAAATGTGATGGAATTTTTTATATTAAATTCAATTATCAGCAAACATGCAACAGGAGAACATTTTATAAAAATTTAAGCAAAAAAAAAATTTTAAGCAAAAAAAATTTAACTAAGCATTCATTTTGATTTAGCTAGTATTTTTCTTTAAATGAGTGAACTTTTTAGATCTTAAGGTCTTTTTTTTTTTTTTTTTTCAGATTTATTTATTTTTGAGGTGGGGAGGGGCAGAGGGAGAGAATCTTCAAGTAGACTTCCCACTGAGCAAGGAGCCCAACTCTGGGCCTGAACGCATGACCCATGAGATCATGACCTGAGCCAAAACCAAGAGTCAGATAGATTCTTAACCAACTGAACCACTCAGGTGCCTCTTAAATCTTTAGGCCTTGGGCAGCCCCGGTGGCGCAGCGGTTTACTGCCGCCTGCAACCCGGGGCATGATCCTGGAGATCCTGGATCGAGTTCCACATCAGGCTCTCTGCATGGAGCCTGCTTCTCCCTCTGCCTGTGTCTCTGCCTCTCTCTGTGTGTGTGTCTCTCTCATGAATAAATAAATAAAATCTTTTAAAAAAATCTTTAGGCCTTAAACAATATCGTAGGCTCTTTAAAATCTTGTGGGTCCTAGCACTCTAGGATCTAGGACTCTAGGATCTCTTGGACAAAATATTCCTAGATGTGTCCTAGGAAAAAGGAAGGGGCTAGAAGGATGATCAAAAATATATGGGGGCAGCCCCGGTGACGCAGCGGTTTATCGCCGCCTGCAGCCCAGGTTGTGATCCTGGAGACGCAGGATCGAGTCCCACATCAGGCTCCTTGCATGGAGCCTGCTTCTCCCTCTGCCTGTGTCTCTGCCTCTGTGTGTGTGTGTGTGTGTGTTTCAAATAAATAAATAAATAAATAAATAAATAAATAAATAAATAAATCTTTAAAAAATTATATATGGAAATATATTACCAACCTTGTGGACTAGAAAGCTCAAATCAGGTTTAATTTAAGGTATTAAAGAGATGCAATACTCCTTATCTCTAGGGATCATGAAAATATTCATGCCTGAGACAGACACTGAAGAGAGTCATTGTAGAGGACACGGGCTTTAAAGATTTGAGAAGCCCTGATCTACTCAGTTCTTGTTCCAAGGGTCTTTCAGCAGCATCAAACAAAGGTGCTAATTGAGAAGGGCAGACTATATCAAATAGCTTATGTGAAGAGCCCATACACCAAATGTAGGCTACTAGTTTCCAAACTTTTTAGAATAATTGCACAAATTTTGAAGTGAGTAATCTTCAACAGTAAATACTTTTAAGGACAAAACTCATTTAGGTGAATGTTTGCATTTGCTAGTGTATTTAGTTTCATTTTATTACTTTATGCTTAGTACTTGTGCTACACATATAGGTTAAAATGCTGATTTACAAAAGGTATTTTATTTTATTTTTTAGAAGTATAATCTCTTTTTTAAAAAGATTTTATTTTTTCATGAGAGACAGAGAGAGAGAGAGAGGCGGAGACACAGGCAGAGGGGGAAGCAGGCTCCATGCAGGGAGCCTGATGTGGGACTCGATCCTAGGATTCTAGGATTACACCCTGGGCCAAAGGCAGATGCTCAACTGCTGAGCCATCCAGGCGTCCCTGCAATAGGATATTTTAAATTAGCAAGCAGACTGTGGTATGAAGTTTTCTTTTCTTTTTTTTTTTTAAGATTTTATTTATTTATTTATTCATGATAGTCACAGAGAGAGGAGAGAGAGGCAGAGACACAGGCAGAGGGAGAAGCAGGCTCCATGCTGGGAGCCCGACATGGGACTTGATCCCGGGACTCCAGGATTGCGCTCTGGGCCAAAGGCACGCGCTAAACCACCGAGCCACCCAGGGATCCCAAAGTTTTATTTTCTTTACAAAATGTACATTTGCATCCCACATAAAAGGAAGTGGTAGCTTTGTCTAATGGCAAAGAAGTGAATTAAATAATCTCATTTCTCCAAATCAATTGATTATATCTTGATAGCATACCACACTAGGCACCAACGTTTCCTCTACCTAGTATGTGCTAATCCCTGATCTGAACAGGTTATGCTTCTTTATAAGAGAAAATGATGTACTATCTTATCCCAGGTCCCCTAGAAAACAGAGCCTGAGGCAAAACCAATATGTGAACTCTTCGTTTGTGAAAGTGCAATACCAGGAAGCAAAAGTGAAGGGAAAAGGGAAATGAATCCAGAAAATAGAGGAAGATATACCAGGTGGTACATCACTGAATTGCCCACAGCTATCCCAGAAAACACAGCTAGGTTCTCACTCCTCACATTCATCTCTCAAGAAACTACATGGAAACATTGCGTCTCAGAACAGTTCACAGGGGAGAGGGTAGAAGTATTTATTTGCTTGTTTCTTCACATCTACTCTTTCTTATTGGATAAATTTACCCCAAGGGGCACTAACTCCCCCATAATTCCCAGTTGTTACTCGACCCTCTCGGCAGCTATGAGATCTGCCAAAGCCTATGTCAGCCAAGAGGGCTTCCTCTGAGTGAGTTAACAAGCAAGAGATAGTGAGCGAAAACCAGGGAAAAAACCAGGACACTCTTGTCTGCATACCTGCGGCCTCATGACTGGTCAGACCAGTGCATGTCAGGCATGCTAAGCAATCTTGCAGCACATGGTGCTTCAGTAGTGACAAGGAAGCCCCGGGAGGCAGATGAGAGGGATGTGGACTGAGGCATGAGGTGAGGTGCTAATGAGTTGTGCTGTGAGCATGGAGGACTAGAAACAACTATTGCAGAAAGCTGAGCTGCCAACTAGTGAAATGCCATGACAACACAACTTCCACGGTAAGCTCGTTGAAAGCCTTCCTCCAATAATGATCATAATCTCCTCTCTGTGGCCTATAAGAATGTGGTTCATGCCAGGCAATCTTCCCAGGGGGTCATCTGCAGCACTGAGCAAAAAGCCATCTTCAAGAAAATTTGAGAAGTTTCATAAACTAAAATCTAAACTCAACCAGAAAATAATTAGAGAGCAATTCAAGGTAATATAAGTATATTCCACAAAACATCTTCCCAGTTAACATTTTCCTGGTAGGATGCTTCTTGATTTCAGTGGTTTTCAGTGTATTTACAAGGTTGTACACCCTTCACCACTATCTAATTCCAGAATGTTTTTATCATCCCCAAAAGAAAGTCTGAATACATTAGCAGTCACTCTTATTTGCCCTTCCTCTAGCCCCTATCAACCATTAATCTGTCTCCTATCCTTTTATTTGCCTATTCAGGATATCTCATATAATTGGAGTCATATAATTAGTGGCCTTTTAAGCATGGCTCCTTTCACTTAGCACGTTTTCAAGGTTCATCCATGCTGTAACGTGTATCAGTACTTCATTTCATTTTATGGCTGTATAATACTCTATTGTGTGTACATACACCATTTTGTTTATCCACTCATCAATCAATGGATATTTTGGGTTTTACACATTTTGATACTTCTTGATTTTTAACACTCAGTTCCCATGCAATGTCACATCTCTTGAAATACTGTCTTTCAGCAATGTTTACATAGGAAAAATGTATATTTCCATCCTCAAAACTTAATATAACATTTTAGACAAAATTATGTAGGAGGAAAGTAATGGTATATATTCTAAATAAAATTGATAGCATGTCAGGGTATCTGGGTGGTTCAGTGGTCGGGCGTCTGCCTTTGGCTCAAGTCGTGATCCTTTGGTCCTGGGATCCGGTCCCACGTTGGGCTCCCCACAGGAAGACTGCTTCTCCCTCTATTTATGTCTCTCCCTCTCTCTGTGTCTCTCATGAATAAATAAATAAAAATTTTTAAAAATTGGCAGAATGTCAGAATCATAGATATTTTGAAAGGTATGCTGATGTCAATGAAGAGAATATCCATCTGGGATATTGCTGGAGCTAAGAAATAGATTAAAACAACACAGTCATCCATAGTACATAAAGTCTATGGTAAAAAGTCTTGGGTTAGGTCCCTCAAAAACAGAAGCCTGAAACAAGTATTTGAGTGCAAATACCTATTTGGTTAACAATCTGGGAAACACCAGTAAAAAAGTCAGTGTAAACAGAATATACAGTGTAAATAGAATAACTCAGAGTTATTCCACTCGAGGGGTAAGGGAGCAGCAGCCTTTATCCATCCACCTCTTCCCATCAGTCATTGGATGAGAACTGCCCCAGAGGGTATTAATTGGAAAACATTTCTATTCTGTAACAAAGTCCTTATCCAGTGGACTGTGAAAACCCTGAAGCAAAGAATCTCAGGTGCTGGCAGCTAGAAATCCAATTGCTGCAGAAAAAGGCCAGGGTCACAGACAGTGTCTGCTGGTCTTTTAGTCAGAGTTCTCCAAAGAAACAGAATGAGTAGAACCAATATATGAGGATGTAAAGGAGGAGATTTCTTGCAGTAATTGACTAACCCAGCAATGGAGGCCATGAAGCCCCACAACCTGCCATCCATGAGCTGAAGAGCCAAGAGACCCAGGAAAGCTGCTAGTGTAATTCTGTCTGAGGCCAAAAGCTTGAGAACCAGGAGCTTCGATGTCAAGGACAGTAAAAAGTGGATCTTCCAGCTCAAGAAAAGGGTTCATCCTTTCTTTACCCTTTTGTTCTCTTCTGGCCCTCAACAGATTGGATAATGCTCACCCACATTGGTGAGGGCAATCTCTTTCCTCAGTCTACTGAATCAAATGTGAATTTCTTCCAGAAACATCCTCACAGACACACCCCCAAAATGTTTTACCTGCTATCTGGGCATCCCTTAAGCCAATCAAGTTGACATATGAAATTAACCATCATATCTACACAGGACATGTAAACTGTGCACGTTACTGCATACAGAGCGATCATTGTTAATTGCACTAATATTTGTGGTGACCAGAAAGTGATAGTTTGAGCAAATTACATCCTAACATGAACATTTTATGTATTAGTTTTAGATAGTTCATTGTGTTATGTTGCATTTTAAGATATGCTTAACACTGACCAACTACACTACACTACACTACACTACACTTTCCATTACACTTTTTCCATTTAAAATAATAAAAAATAAAAAAATAATAATAAAATAAAATAGTGACAAATAGGACCTGGATAGTATCTGTTGCATATAGCACCTGATTTTTAGGACTGGAGTATTCATGTTCAGAGAGAGAGGCTATTTACCTATTTATTTATTTATTTAAGATTTTATTTATGTATTTATTTGACAGAGAGAGAGAGAGGAAGATCACACACCAGAAAGCACAAACCAGAGAGCACCAGCAGGGAGAATGGCAGAGGGAGAGGCAGGCTCACTGTCACACAGGGAGATTGATGCAGGGCTCCATCCCAGGACCCTGAGATCATGTCCTGAGCCAAAGGCAGACACTTAACTGACTGAGCCACCCAGGTACCCTGGGAGAGGCCTGTTTGTAAGCAAATGCTATATACTCTAGTTCAGATCCCATATAGAAAGAGATCCTTCCTTATATGCTGTAGTAGGTAGGACGCAGCCTGAGAAGAGAGGTCAGCCAGGAGGAAGAGCAGAATGTGCAGAGGGAGCATGACTGAAGTGTGTGAGGGTCAGATGTATCGCTCCTGTGATGTAGCTAACCACAGCACAATCTTTATTGAGCTACCCTTCACCAGCAGGTATTTCAACTTGTCTTTTGTTTGTTGAAGTGTTCTTGAGGCCACAGGAACTGGGCTCTGTCCATATGACCATGGAAACTGTTTACTAAACAACTTTGTCCTTTGACTTTTTAGAACAAATCAGGGATGCAGACATAGCAACACATAGCTACTTGGTAACTTTGTAACTAATCTTTAGGAAGCCATTTATAAAAGATAATTTCCAATAATTCATTCCTAAAATAAACATCAAAGGGAAGGTATTTTTCTATCTCCCATGGTCTCGGGGACATGACATATCCCACCCGTCTCTGGTGGCCTGGCCAGTGTTTCCGTCCAGGCAGCAGGCCCCTGTAGCTGCTAATGACATCTTGAGTTGGGGTGGAAGGGCCAAGGTTGGAGATGGTGGAAGCTGCAGAGAGACAGCTCCTCAGGTGATGCAGATACCTCCCTCTCTGGGGTCATGAGAATGCACACCTCCAACATCAACTGTAGAGTAATTGATGACTCTGCACTGAAACCCATTGCTGAGCTTGGGCTGAGGCCAGGCTTCCAACAAGCTATTCCCAGCCAGCGACCATGTGCTACAGAGACAGTAAGGACCAAGACAAACCCAGTCCTGGGAGACCTGGGGCTTCTTTAGCACGTGACTTTGGTTCTAGGACTCCCTGACAGCCTTGCTGAACTTGCTCAGGCCACAGGAGACCTAGGACACTTCCACCTAACCTTCTTACTCAATCTCTCTCTCTTTTTTTTTTTTTTTAAGATTTCTAAAATTTATTTATTCATGACAGACACAGAGAGAGAGAAGCAGAGACACAGGCAGAGGGAGAAGCAGGCTCCATGCGGGGATCCTGATGTAGGACTCGATTCCGGGACCCCGGGATCACGCCCTGCATCGAAGGCAGATGCTCAACTGCTAAGCCATCCAGGGTCCTCTCAATCTCTTTCATTTGGAGTCAGACTTGCATCATAATTTGATGGCACTCCCAGCTTGTCTGCCTTCTTCCCCATGTTCTCTCACTCAGATGTTTCCCTTAATAAAATCCTTTCACATCTACTCCCATTTTGGTGACTGATTCTCAGAGGACCCAGAATAACACACTTTCTTAGTTTATAACAACTGATTTAGATTCTCCTTACCCAGAATTTTTGGCACTGCCTCAGAAATAGAATACTTGTAATACGTAGTTGTGAATGTTCTTCAGAATATTCCTCTAGCCAAGAGGTTGCTTTTCTATGAAGTTGGCTGCTACTCTTTAAAATTTGCCCTCAAAATAAGCTCTTCAGCCTTAACTTCAGAATTAACTTCTCAGCCTTAATTAAAGAAATTAGTAATTATTTTCTAAATGATGTCATAGCTACAAAACCTTTAAGAAAAAAAAAAACAATCGGCTTCCTTATACTCCCCTTTCAACAACATAAGACAATCAAAAATATATTTATTTTTATGATACATTTTTGCTCATTTGATATATATTTTTTAAGATTTTATTTATTTATTCATCAGAGACACAGAGAGGAAGAGACATAGGTAGAGGGAGAAGCAGGTTCCCTGCAGGACTTGATCCCAGGACATCAGGATCATGACCTAAGCCAAAGGCAGATGCTCAACCACTGAGCCACCCAGGCATCCCTCATTTGGTTTTGTTTTGTTTTTTTGTTTTTTTTTAACAATACTAAGAATATTTCTAGGTTCTAAGATACTATTTGCTGAAGTGGTGACTCTCAACTTTTATTGGGTTCAGAAACCCTTCAGGGACCTTGCACTCACCCCAGAAAAAGACCAGGGCGTGCAAAATTTTACACAAAAACCCTAGGCTAAGGGTCTTTCTAGGCTAAGAGGCATTCCAGAATGTCCTAGTTTCTGCTTTTAATGGAATATTTTTTGTTTCCTAGTGTGAGCTGTTTTTGAAAAGAGAAAGTCAAATTTGTTGTCTACACTGGTTCGTTGGAATCTGTATATAAGTCAACCTAACAAACATGAATCCATATTACTTATATTTCACTGTGGTGATCTTTTTCTTTTTGTCACATAATCTTCCTATCTGAAATAGACAGTTTATGAAGGAGAATGCAGTAGACAACGTGCGCATATATAAGACAGTGTAGAGACAGACCTCCTGGGTTTCAATTCCACATGGCCATTGCTTAAATACACCAAACCCTCTTCCACTTCAGGGCCTTTGCACTTGCTGGACCCTCTTCCCAGACAACCTTTTTCTCAAATATTCACAGGGTTCATGTCCTCACTTCTTCAGCTGATTTCTTTCTTTCTTTTTTTTTTTTAAGATTTTATTTATTTATTCATGAGAGACCCAGAGAGAGGCAGAGACATAGGCAGAGGGAGAAACAAGCTCCATGCAGGGAGCCTGATGTGGGACTCGATCCCGGGACTCCAGGATCATGCCCTGGGACAAAGGCAGGCACCAAACCACTGAGCCACCCAGGCACCCCTTCAGCTGATTTCTTAAGTGTCACCTTCTCAGAGAGGCCTTCCCTATAAAAGTATTTAAAAGTAGCCCAACTCTCCATCATTCTCTATCCTGACTTTGGTTTATGTTTTTTCATAGAACTCACAAGTCACCTACTTGCTTATTTACTGTCTGTGGCCTCCTTTTTTTTCCCATATAAACTGTTTGTTTTAATAAATAAGACATAGGGATCCCTGGGTGGCGCAGCAGTTTGGCGCCTGCCTTTGGCCCAGGGCGTGATCCTGGAGACCCGGGGTCGAATCCCACGTTGGGCTCCCAGTGCATGGAGCCTGCTTCTCCCTCTGCCTATGTCTCTGCCTCTCTCTCTCTCTCTCTCTCTCTCTCTTTCTGTGACTATCATAAATAAATTTTAAAAAATTAAAAATAAATAAATAAATAAGACATATTCATGGCTTAGGTTTTAAATCACACTTACAGAAGAGGAACACTTGTATGCCCAAACAGGTTAGCAGTGAAGCGACTACTGCTGGGAGGAATGCACGACCCCCATGCACTTTAAGCCTAAGAGCAAAGACTTCATGTCAGAGAACACCATACACATCACCTCTAGGCTCAAGAACTGGAAGTAGAGGACTGGAGGAAGAGCAGAGACTTGGTGAAGCTCCTGTGACCACCATCTGATACCTTCACCTTCACACTACAGAAGCCGATGGAAGTTGTGCTACTTTTAGATAAGCTAAGAAGGAGCTTTCCTGATTATATGAAGTGAAACTTTCTCTCTAGTGTTAACAATTAGGATAAGGGCATTAGCTACACAGAGTATCCTCTGACAAATACAGACTATGAGAACAGGGAAGAGGAAGCCACACAGATATCTCGTTTCTTCAAATATCAGAAACTTCCACACCACAGCAAGAGCAGTGGATGAACTCTACCTCTCCCAAAGGTTTAGTCCAAAAACTTCCTGTTGGCATTTGCCCCAAATAAGACTCCCCGTACTTCTGGCATCATCTGCTGGGCTATGAGGTCCAGCCGGCTTTATAGAGTATTGGAAACCTTTTTTTTACGATTCCCATTATAGATCTGCACTCCACCAGCTATTTCCTGATCAATGTGGACATCGAGATCTTTTTTGGTGGCAATTTTATACATAGGAATTGCTTTTTGCACTGCAGAGGGAAATCCTGTTTCCTGCAACGAACAATCATTCGAGGCTCCAACAATTAGTACAAACCCTGGAGGACAAGATCATCCAGCAGCACTTGGTACCTGGTTGTATCTTTCACCACTTTGCTGAGTCTCTGTTTTGCTTCATTTAGTAGGTCTGTAATAAGGTCATCTCTTGCTCTGAGGACTTTGAGCCTTGCTTGATTCATCAGATTAGACATCTGAATTTTCTTCTGCTGCTCAATCTGCTTTTCTTTCTTCTCACAGTATTCCATAATCTTCAGTCTTTGGGTTTGCACAAGACGACCTTTCTCAATGTTGAACTCTTCCTCTGACTTTGCATCTATTTCCTCTGCTTTCTCGCTGGCTTCTTGTTCAATGAAAGCCATCCTATGCTTAATCTGCTTCTGCATGTTGGCATTGCTGAGGGCCATGGCGAAAGCTGTGCTAGGCCAGAAGGCCACTGGCTCGAGCTTAGCCTGGAAGACGATGGCAGAAAGCAGGAAAAGAAAATGTGTCTGTGTCCTCCTAAAAGGATAAAAGCTCCACATAAGCCAGGATTTTGCATGCATGCCCTCGTGCACACATGTACCATCAGCTCCATGCTGCGGCAATGCCTTACACACAGTGGGTGCTCCACAAATATTTGTTAAATAAATTATAGAACCTTCAAATAATATATGTTTGGAGTGTTTGTATAGAATCCTAATATGGTATACTAAACTACATTGAACTAATAGAGCCATATGTCTTTTATTCAGATATTAAATGACTTTTCAAAGCAAATGTCTGCAAAAATATAGTATCAAAGTACACAATGATTTAGTTATCTTGGGATTCTAATAAAGCTTCCTTTGGTCAATGTATCTGAAAGTTAAATGTATCAAATAATTACAGCTAATGTTTAAATAGTGCTTACTACTTTAAATGCTCTATATGTGTTAATTAGTTAAAACTTTTAACAAGGGCACAGGCAATTATTATCTCCATTTCATAGAGAAAGAAGCCTAGGCACAGATAGTTTGAAATCTATCCAAGATTACCCAGATAACAAATGGCAGAGCCAGAATTCAAGCAATCTGGTCTATATGGAAGCTTTTTTTTTTTTTAATTATTTTTAAGATTTTATTTATTTATTTGACAGAGAGAGAGAGAGCACAAGCAGGAGGAGCAGCAGGCAGAGGGAGAGGCAGAAACAGGCTCCCTACCGAGCAGTGAGCCTGATATGGGGCTCAATCCCAGGACCCTGGGATCATGACCTGTGCCAAACATGGACACTTAACTGACTGGGCCATCCACCCAGGCACCCCTAGACTGGAGCTCTTAACCATTACCCTATACAGCTCTTTTAGTATGTGAAAGAGGAAAGTTGAAGTTTATGGTCAGGGAAATATCGATTCTTTCCATCACTTGTACTTTCTACTTACAGTGTGAATATAGCACTGCTGTGGTTATTTAAAGTGCCCAAACTGTCTTTTCTAAAAATTGAAGAAAAAAAATAAAAGGTTAATTGCTTAAACCGCAGATAATCTCAGAGCATTAGGAAAGAATTATCATTGGCTACCTCTTTCCTCTCTCTCCTAAGCAGCTTATTTATATACACATTGCACCACATTGAATTTTCAAAATCACCCTTCCAGTTCAGTCAGGGAATACATCTCCATAATAAAAGCAATTAGCTTGTAGAATGGTTTTCAGAAAGAAAGTAGCACATTCCTTACAGCTTTGGGTATGGATCATGTCACCTAACTGGGAATGTTTCTAAAGGAAGGATCTTGGGCCAGCCAATCTTGGAACCACAGATTCTCTGTTCCTGGTTTGTCCTGCTCTGGTCAAAATGATAAGGACCTCTGAGGGCATCAGGTTCCTTTCTGAAACAGATATCATATTTTTTACTGATTCCAGATGTCCAATAAATTTGAGAACTAGATTTACTCTGATCTATAATTTTGTACAATATGCTGGAATTTTTGCAAAATCCATCTGGGAAAATAAGTTGGCAGTATTTCTAGGTTTCCAAAGCAGGTGTGAAATAGATTTAATGTTTACAGGGTGATGAGTACCTAATCCAGGCTCTCAGATGACCATGGTTTGCCACTGAGCATCCTGTGCCAAGAATCCATGCAAACATAGGCTGTGGATTTCAAGTGCCTCTGCAAATAGCTGGTTGTATATCCTGCCAATTTTGCTTAATTTTCTGGTGCAAATGGCAGCTGTGTCAGTGTCTGTGGATTTGACTGAATCACATTGCATTATTTTTTTTATATATTAGTGTAAAGAGAGACAGAGACAGAGACAAGAGGTCCAAAATGGAGTTACTTGTGCTAAACCCAAATCAGCAAACCAAGACTGAACACCTAATTTCAACCTCTCCCAGGAATGTAATCTTAAACCAGTGGATCTGGAATTTCCAGATCAGCCCTAATATGGTAATCCATCTGATAGGCCCATTCTCCTCACTCCCACCCAAGGAAGATAATCCACTCTTTCCCTGTTCCTACCTTTCTGTCTATAAAAAGTCTCCCATTTTGTAATTCTTTGGAGTTCATTTCTATTTGATAGATGGGATGCTGCCCAATTCATGAATTGTTGAGTAAAGCCAGTTTGATCTTTAAATTCACTTAGTTGAATTTTGTTTTTTAACACTAGTAATTTTGGATTTCAGAAAAGTGAAGGTGTTGAAAAGAGTTCACAGATTTTTAAATTTTCCATTAACATTTTTAAAGAGCAAAGAGTTTGACATTTCTCCTGAAGCAGCTGCTTTAAATCACTATTGATTGCCTTGACATCTAGTTCTAGAAATAAACGGAAGTCTCATTTCACAAATGTTCAAACTAGGGCTTAACAGAGGTTTACAGACAGTCAGATCTATTCTTAGTTTACCAAATCTTGTGCTTTATTGGTAACCCATGGGCCTAAGGTCATTGGTAATCTCTACCTCATACTCTTTTGAGAGTGTCAGTAAATTTCAAACACATTTTGAAAAAGTCCCTTTGCATTATAATTAATTCCAAGTCCATGGAGTGGACACTTTATGCTTGGGTCCCAGCATTTCATTTTTCCTTTCTAACCTCCAATTTTGATTTAGGGAGTTCTTAGAAATTTGATTCCATCCTCAGCTCCTAAAATAGAGCATGTGACTTAAGCTAACCAATGGTTCAATCAGAGTTTGAGGGGTGGAATGAGATCTGAAATAACTGTAAAGTTTTGTACCATGAAGAAAGACAGCCTGAAGAAGAAGCCAGAACATGGGGAGAATAGAGCTGAGAACATCAGGGCAGAAAAAAGCCAGATCACTGATGACCTCAAGAAATCCTAAATCAAATCCCTTAAAGCATGCCTTACCTCTGGACTTCTCATATACATGAGCCAATGAATTTCTTTTATTGTTTAGATCTGAGATGTGGCTTCTGTTACTTAATTTAAAACTTTCCAGTAATAGTCTTGCAAGGTATAAACTGGTACACAGAGAGAAAGTTTCTTAATATTGGAACACCATCTGCCCCTCTTTATGAAGTAGGATGCTTTTGGCTGCAACTATAGAATATCTATCTAAAAGTGGCTTAAACAGTAAGTTCCAGGACTGCCATGTTGTACAATGAGAATGGTTCTTCCTAGAGTTATGCAATATAATATAGTGGCTTTGATAAGGCTATTTATAACATCACATCATAAGAAATTCAGAGGAAGACCTGAAACAGAGTCCGTCAATTTGCAACTCAACAAGATCATTAAAGACCTAGATTCTTTCATCTTTCCACTCTGCGTCCTCAGTGGTTTGGCTTGGTCCCTTGTAGTCCTAAAATAACTGACAAGGAGAAAAACATTTTCTCAGAAGTGCCCTGTAGACTTTGACTCATATCTCATTGACCAGAACTGAATCACCTCCCTACACAAAAACAAAGATGAATGAGATTGGGAAAATATTAATTTATGGTTTGGGGCTCAGAAGGGATCTCACCTTCCCTGTGTACATTGCCACCTGATAATCTGAAAAAAAATCAGAGTTCTTAACTAGGCTGCATTGGCAACAGACAGTGTTGCCATATCCACCAAGGAATCATCAAAAACATTTTTTACAGATTTGTTTATGTTCTACCTTGAGAGAAGTGTTTCTCTCCAAATGCTCAAAGCACAATCATAAAGTGAAAAGAAAAAAGCAAAACTCAGATCTGAGTTTTTAATGTTCATTTTATTATGTGTCAATTATACCTCAATAAAGTTGTTAAAATAATTAAGTTATAATTAATAGTAGTATCCTGTCATACCTGATCATGATTGATTGATTGATTGATTAATTGATTTGAGGAAAAAGAGCACACCCACAACAGCAAGGGCAGGTCTAGGGGAGTGCAGAAGAGAGGGAGAGAAAATCTTAAGCAGTCTTCATGCTCATTGCAGACCCTAGGTGGGGCTCATCTCATGACCCTGAGATCGTGACCCTGAGCTAAAATCAAAGGACTGACACCTAACTGACTGAGCCACTCAGTCACCCCTGACCCATGTTTTAATATTAAGCACAAAGTCCCTGCGCCTCAGTGAATTCAAGAGCAAAGATATTAAACAGAAGAGGATGCTCAATGACCTATTGTGCAAGCAAGGTGTGTCAGATGAGGAAGTTAATATCCTCTCAGTACCTTCCCTTGAGGAAAATAAGTTGGTAACCAGAGAGTAACTAAGATATTTGTTTCGTGTACTTGTGGTTCAAGATATATCATTGCAAAACCTAGTTGTATTTCTATAATTAGGAACAAAGTTTAACCAACAATAACTCAAGAAGTGACATATTAGAAGAAACAAAAAAATTTAGATAGAAAAAAAAAAGGAAATCAAACTAAGGAGAAAGGGAAATACAGAAAGGGAAAACAATAAAAATAATCATTTTTTTAAAAATAGTTTATGCCAAGCTACCATTTAAAAAATACCCAAATATAAGTGATATTTATGTTTTCAGAGATATTGATATCCATAAAATACTATTTCTTTTGAGTTTTTTAATATCATCAGTCCCATTTGCCAGCCTTATTATTTGTTTGCATTAAATTGTTCTCATAATAATCAAAGAAGACATACTGTGGGTTTCGTTTCTGTGAATGATCTGATGTATGGTTTTCCTTCAGTTCTAACATATTTAGATTAGTGGGGTTTTTTGGGTTTTTGTTGTTGTTGTTGTTGTTTCTATTGCAGAATGGATTCTAGTAATGGAGAATTTGGCTTTGACTTCATATTTAATATGTTCACTTTTCTAATAAACGCTCTTAGACCCTACTTATTTTAACATACGTCTCCCACTTTTTTATGTCTTTTATTTATAATGGCAGTTGCAAACTCTCTCAGGGAGAAATCGGTCCAGGATAGAGAAATTCTGTCTAAGTATCATAGTAGATAGTAATAATCCTATTATGGCCACTCCTTATATGGTATGATTTAGTTTACACTTGCTAATCAAAAGTGTACATTGTTGCTTCTGAGATGCATCGTTTTCTAGTGTCCTATCCTCTACATTTATCTCTCTTTAATGGGAGTTAAAATGACACATATTTCTTTATGTCCACATGGATTCCAAATGGTAGGCTCTAACATAACTCCCAACAATCCCACACTCCTGGTATCCATGAACTTGTGCAGTGCCCTCCCTTGAATGTGGGCTGGACCTGGTAAGTTATTTTAATGACTAAAATGTGGCTAAAGTGATGGGATGTCTCTTCTGAGATCAGGTTACAAAAAGACTGTGGCTTCCATCTTGGACTTTCCCTCTGAGGGAAGCTACCTGCCAGGCTGTGAGTACCCAGTGGAGAGACCCCCATGGCAAAGAGCTGAGGGAATCCTCCAACTCATGGCCAGCAAGTAACTGAGGCACTTCAGTCCAACAACCTATGAGGAACTGAATGCTGCTGACAACAGGTGAGTGAGCTTGAAAGTGGATCCTCCCCTAGTCAAGGCTTCAGATACCGCCCTGACTGTAACTTGAGCCAGAAGCCCCCTACTAAGCTGTACCCAGATAAGTGTGACCCAGAGATACAGTGAGAAAATAAATGTTTTATGTTTCAGCCTCTAAATTCAGAGATAACTCAGTAAACGAGAATAAATAAGTGACTTAATGGCCAATTCAGTCCTTTCCCCCCTCAACAACTAGATTGAGAACATTGTAAATGGACTGTCAGCTCATAAAAAGGGAGAATGGGTTCAAGGCTATCAATTCACCTTCAGAAGCAGCCCCACTCTCTTTATTTTAATGGTGAGGTGGAGATGGAGGGAAAACCACAACTCCCTGACTTCTTACCACCATACAGTCTGTCCATAATTAGTATTTGTTAAGTACATTAGAGTCCACTTTTCATTGCCCTTTTTCAAAAACAGATTTGAGGCAGCTTATATTAAAAAGCGTAAATACAATAAAGTTAATACTGAAATTTTAAAAAACTTATTTGAGAATTAAGATTGTAGACAGAATTAAATTTGTTAATCAGCCAACCTTAAAATAAAGACATTCTCCTGGATTATCTAGATGGGCCCAATGTAATCATAAGAGTCCTTAAATGGGGAACAGGAAGATAGAAGAGTCTGAGCCAGTCATTTGGCATCAAGAGAAAGCATTTACTAAAAAAAAAAAAAAAAAAAAAAAAGAGAAAGCATTTACTAATCACTGTGGGCTTTGACGGTGGAAGGGGGCCTGAGCCAGGGAATTATTTTTTCTAGGTTTTCAGACCCTTCTCATTTTATCTGGTCATCAGACAAGACAATTTTAGGAATAAGTGGGCATCAAGGCAGGTTCATAATTTCAAACTAATTCCATCCTCTATCCTTTCAGTATTGACTTCTTATTTATTTATTTATTTATTCTTTTAACGATCTATTTGAGAGAGCACCCATGAGCAGGCAAGAGGGGCAAAGGGAGAGGGAGAAGCAGACTCCCCACTGAGCAGGGAGGCTTGACATGGGGCTCAATCCCAGAACCCTGAGATCACCACCTGAGCCACAGGCACCCAACTGACTGAGCCACCCAGGCGCCCCTGACTTCCCATTTATTTAGAGAGGCTGAAAGCTGTGTGCCGGGGAAGGCATGAAGGACAAGGTGTGGCTCCCCGCCCCCCTCAGGTTCAGCTCAGGCTCCAAGTCTGTATGCCCCACACACTCAGCAAAAACAAAAGCCCCATCACAAAATTAACTACACAGACTCACACATCTCAGAAAGAATTTTGCAATGATTTGTTGCTCCTTAAGCAAGTCTCCTTGAAAGTCTCGTAGTCCATATCCATGACCTTATCAAAGTGCTCTGGCCCATCTCTTTCTGCTGTCTTTCTCCACTCAGGTCACACTGGCCTCTTTTTTGTCCTGCAAATGCCTCCTGATCTTTGTGATTCTGTTTTTTCCTTTGTGGTATGCTCTTCTCCATTGCTCCCTTACCCTGCCCTATATCTGCTCAAAGTCACCTTTAGAATCTTTCCTCTCCAACCAATACAAAATGCTCCTGCCCTCACGCTGTCCCTTAATCTGATTTAACTTCTTCATAACTCTTATCACTCCCTCGAATTCTCTATAGTTGTTCTGTATTGTCTATACCCGCCACTAAAATGTAGTCTCTACAAGAACAGGGGCTCTGGCTTTTTGTTCACTTCTTATCCCCAGCATCCACGACAATGGCAGGCATACAGAAAGCAAGCAGTGAATGTTAAATGAATAATGAATGAATGCTTTCCAATTACTTTTAGTCATCTCCCCCAGAGAAGTTCTCATAAATTGGCTTTTCTCCATCTTGCTACAATCCAGCAATTTGTGGAGTTCTCCAGCACCTGGGAAGATCCTTGTTGACTCTCTACTTGGCTGGACTTTGAATAGCCACAAATCTGACTTCTGTATGCTCATTAGAGTATCTGTGACATCTGCTCCATTCACCTAGAACTTACTTCTGTCAATTCAAATCTATGTCTCCAACAAATAATAGGTTTTAATATTTCCAGATTTATTTTAGTCCTAGTCCCTTTGTACAAAGGATGAGGGGAAGTTGAATATGCAAAACTAAAAAAAGCAGCTATGCTCCATTCCTACTCCAAACTCACCCCTCCCCTGCCTCCAACTCTCAGTGGGGCTTCCACAGCTCCCTACTCTTCTAAGATCACACAGCATGAAAACATCTATCTCCAGGCATATATTATTCCTATTGATCCCTCAATTCAGAAGTCAATAACAATCAACTCCCCTGAGCATCATATACTCTGAGCATTTATTACCTGTTTACTACTATCAGAGTAAAGGGAATATATCTAAAGGGTAAGAATTTATGGAGTTCCACAGTCCCTTTCTTTTGGCAGAAATATCCCCAAGGTCTAGATAATCTACAATCAGCTAATCTACTCTCAGATTCCACAACATCTGCCAAAAGGCTTAAGATGTTTGAATCCAGGCAACATTAATAAGACAATATCATTAATGAAATGGAAAGAAAGTCCTAAATACTTTTTTTTTGTCACAACAGTTGTGCATGGTCATTTAAAAAAAATTTTTAATCAAAGAATACAGAAATGAATAAAGTAGATATAACCCACTTTACCAGGTTAAAGTACAACTACAGTGACATCTCTTTTATTTTCCCTTTAATTACTTAGGCTCCGTATGTTCTTACAAGCAGGAAGGTCAGTATCTCCTTCCTTAGGCTTCCTCTCCTTCTCTTTATTTGGCCAAGAACTCCAGGCTTACTCAGGAAGAAATATCAGACCTGTTACTTCCAAAGGGGATACAATCACTAGTGTCACCAGGGAATAGCTGACCTCTCTTTCCGTTGATTTTCTCATTTTGCTGCCATTCAGGATTGCTGGGTGGGTGGTCTGTCGCTCTTGCTGATCAACACTCTTGACAAAGTCACCAGGGTCCCTATATTTCTCCTCAGCAATGTGATATTCATCTTTTTTTCCTAAGATTTGATATTTATTTATTTATTTGAGAGAGAGAGAGATGGGGGGGGGGGCAAACAAAGAGGAAGGAAGAGGGAGAGAAAATCTGAAGCAGACTCCAAGCTGAGCACAGAGCTCAGTGCAGGGCTCAATCTCATGATCATGAGATCTTGTCTGAGCTGAAACCAAGAGTCAGACACTTAACCAACTGAGCCACCCCAGTTTCCCACGCACATTCATTTTATGCACAGGGCCAAACGTGGCTATTCAAGCAGGGATAAAAGACTGAAACAGGAGCTATTCTATAGAGGAGTTTCCAATCTGGGGCCCACAGACCCCCAATTTTTCATTATAACTGGTTTTCTTTAAAATTATATACATGTAATTTTGTGCTCTTAAAAATACTATTCTGAGAGTGTCCATAGATTTGACCAGACTATCTAAAGGGTCCATAGCATAAAAATGGTTAAGAACCCCTTGGAGAATGACGATTCTTGTGCTTAAAAAATAAAATGAAATAAAGTTCTGTATCTTCAGACATCCATCATGTATAACACACAAAAAGTAAAAATCCTGGGACAACTGGGTGGCTCAATGGTTAAGCAACTGCCTTTGGCTCAGGTTGTGACCCCGGGATCCTGGGATCAAGTCCCATATCAGATTCCCCATGGGGTACCTGCTTCTCCCTCTGCCTGTGTCTCTGCCTCTCTCTCTTTGTCTCTCATGAATAAATAAATAAATCTTTAAAAAAAATTTTAGAATTCTTCCTTGATCCCTCAAATGACAAATCCTATGGATTGTACCTCCTAAATATATCTTGAATCCATATACTTCCCTTCCTCTCCATGGCTACCACCATAAGCCATCATTCATCCCCTCCCAGGAGTATTGCCATGGCCTCCCAGAAAATCCACTGCTCCCTACTACTGCTCATTCTTGCCCCTGAACTCCTGCTGTTTGAGCAGATATCTAAAGAAGATGGCAGAGTTAAGCAGATGGTGGGAAATCTGGGAGGGGGATTGTGTCTCAGCTGAAGGAATAGCAGGTGAAAGGACCCTGAAAAGGTGGTATGCATAGAGATTGGAGAAGCAGCAGGGAAGCTAGTATGAATGGACAGAAGAGAAGAAGAGGTGAGCGATAAGAAGGTAGGGGAGGGTGGACGCATCATTTAGGACATTATAAGATACTGTATAAACTTTGACTTTTAGGGCAGCTCCAGTGGCCCAGGGGTTTAGCGCCACCTTCAACCCGAGGTGTGATCCTGGAGACCTGGGGTCGAGTCCCACGTCAGGCTCCCTGCATGGAGCCTCCTTCTCCCTCTGCCTGTGTCTCTGCCCACTCCCCCACCCCGTGTCTTGTCATGAATAAATAAATAAAATCTTGAAAAAAAAAACTTTGACTTTTACACAGAATAAGATAAAAAACATTGGAAGTCTCTGAGCAAAAGAGTAATATGATTTGACTTCTGGTGCTTGTGTTGAGAATGGACTGCAAATGAGCAAGGGTGAAATCAAGGAGACAAGTTAAGAAGTCTGGATAGCAATAATCCAGGCTGGAAACAGAAGTGGTAAGAATTTGCATATATTTTGAAAGTAGAGGATAAACTGATGGATTAAATGTGGAGTGAGAGAGAGAAAGTCAAGTATGATTCTTAGGTTTTGGGTCTGTGCAACTGGTAAAATGAGTTGCCATTTACTGAGATATGAATCACTATTAGCAATGATGTCCATTTTTCTAGATTTGGCTTTTCAATACACAGAGAAAAACATGTTTATTTATAAAAATAAGGTCATACTTGCTTTAAAAATTCCACTATTAAAGTAACACATCCCTCAGGTAGAAGTTCAAACAGGAAAGATGGGCAAACATTGAAAAGTAAAACTCCCAAACTCACATTTCCACTCACCAGAGGCAATCATTTTTAAGATTTTCTTTTGTATCATTTCAGAAAAATTTTGCATATATGAATGTGTGCGTTATTTTTTGCATAAGATCATACTATTTGTAACTTATTTTTTATATTCATCTTGAATATCTCCTGATCATATCATATATACATCTACCTCCATTCCTTTTTTAAAAATATTTACTTTTTTATTTTAAAGGTGGGGAGGGGCCGAGGGAGAGAGTCTTAAGCAGACTCAGGGTGGAGCCCTACTTTGTGCTCAGTCCCACGACCCGAAATCAGAAACCTGAGATCATGACCCAAGCAGAAACCAAGAATCAGACGCTCTACTAACTGCATCACTCAAGCGCCCCACCTCTTTACTCTTAATGTGGTGTGATATACCACTGCACACATGTACAATTATCCCCCACACAGCGATATTATAGGTTAACTCTAGTGTTTTACAACCTAAAAAAAAAATGCCTCCACTATCTCAGCCAGGTGATCAAGGTTGACATCAACAGCGATAAATCATGTTGATAGTAACACACTTACTTAATAGGTTCAAAATGACACTTTATCTCTGTTGTCTTCCTCCAAAAACCCTTAACTCCATTCTAATCATTAAAAAAAATCAAACTCAAAAAAAAAAAAAATCAAACTCCAAAGAAGGGTATTCTACGAAATACTTGACCAGGACTCCTCAAAAAGGTTGAGATAATAAAAAACAAAGAAAGTCTAAGAAACTCTCACAGCCAAGAAAAGTCTAAGGAGACATGACTAGTACATGTAATGGGGTATTCTGGTTAGAATCCTAGAACAAAAGAGGACATTAAACAAAAATTAAAGGAAAAAATTTATATAGGAAGATAGATATTAGCTGAACCTATTGTGGTAGTCACTTCACAGTATATGTAAATCAAACCGTCGTGCTTGTAGTGTATTTTGTGTGATTTGTCCTGCATAACTGAGCACCCCCATCTGCATGTAGGCAGGCAAAGGTTAAGGAATGTTGTTTGTGAGACTGAGGCTGCTGCATAAGTGAACTCAGGAACTTGATTAGTTGGCATCAGCAGGCCTCCAGGTCAGAATTGGCCCTCTGGTCTGGAGGCCAGAAGCAGTAAATCTTGCCTTTCATTCCCTCAGGCCGGAGGCTGGGGCTGCCCCCTCCCCCCAACCCTCAATGGAATCTGGGACTGGAGACAAGCACACCTGGTCCAGCTCCTTGAATATGTAAAGACACGATAACGTAGAAATGCAGCTCGCTCCAAACTGCACGTAGGCAAACAAACGCTTAACTTCAGATCCACCTCATTTGCCCTATAAATACGGCCCTTATAGGGATGGTCTGGATGGTCTGGGGAGGGGAGAACGCTCCACCCAGACCTCTCAATCCCGACTCCACCGTGGCTGTCTCCATGGGGCTTTCCCAACTGATGAGGGCGGATGTTGTAAGTACCCGATTTGATGTAACTTTGCCTTATTCTCCTACACTGCTGACTATTGCCCTCATCTATGCGCAGATTTCTCTTCCTTCTTTCTACTGGATTTTTATAATATCGAAAAAGTGGTCTTTTTCCTCTTTGAAACTGAGAGTAGGGCTGCTGTGAACCTTTTCCTAAGGACAATGCCGTGCACCTTAAACTTACATGGTAAAGTATGTCAGTTATTTTTCAGCAAACCTAGAAACAAACTAAGGAATCTGAATATATTATGGAGTTTTGTTACTAATAATGTATCAATATCAGTTCATTAATTCTTACAAATGTACCATATTAATGTAAGGTGTTTATCATAAGGGGAACCTGGGTGCAGTGGTTTTCCAGAACTCTGTACTATCTTCTCAACTTATCTGTGAATCTAAAACTATTCTAAAAAGTAAAATCTATTTTAAAATGTCTCAAAGAGCAGACACATATACATCTTTGTATATATTTAGAAAAGTCTGAGTTAGAGCAGTTTTGCTTTTAAATTTTTGATAGGTGTTGCCAAACTACCCTACCGATGTACTCTACCAAGAGCGAGGTATAAGTGCAACTTGCTCTTAAGGAGTAGTAGCCATGTTTTCACAGGTCTATGTTGTTATTTTTCATGGCTGCATATTCTCTTCAATGGATGTATCTTAGTTCACTTAACCAATCCCTGTCATGAAATTTAGGCTGTTTTGAACTTTAATAATACACCGTTGTCCATCTGTACACATAATACTTAGGATTAACTGTAAGTGGCACTGCTGAATTCCAGGCCTTACACAAAATTTCCATATATATTGCCTAACTAACCTTCAGCAAAGCTGTACCAGGTTTACATTGCTATCAACAAAGTCTGTTTCCTCACACTCTCACCAAAGTGACTTTTTCATCTTTGCCAAACTGGCAATGAAAAAGACATCACTCTAATTTGCAATCCTTTGTTTCAGAACTTGCATTTCTTCATTGAATTGGCTCTTCATGTCCTTTGCTCATTTATCTATCAAGTTGGTTACCTTTTGCATCATTTATTTGCAAAGGTCCTTTATTCATTAAGAGTAATTTTTTTTCTGCCACATATGCTTAAGTATTTTTCTCAGTTTTTCATTTTAGCCATTTCTGATGTCTCCATGCACTGCACTCAAACTTATCAATCTTTTTCTTTATGATTTTGATACACACTAATGAAACTTCTCCCCATCAAAGATTATATTTTCTAATATTTTCTATTACTTCAATATTTTCCCTTTTTCATAGAAACATTTCCTATTTCTGATAATTATTTTAATTATGATGTGAATATATTACACATACATGTCTCAAATGGCTATTCAATTAACAGCACCATACCCTGAATAATCTGTATCATCTCCCACTGAATACTTATTGTCATATACTTAGTTTATACAGAATATTTATATGGTATACATGCATATAATTTATAGACTTCATTTTATTAATTCCTGGATCAGTACCACACTATTTAATAACTGTAATTTATAAAATATGTTTTGATGTTGTGTAGGGTAAGTCCCCCATCATTAATCTTAATCTTCAAAATATTCATGGTGATTTTAATTAGTTTATTCTCCCAGAGAAATTTTAGTATGCATTTTTGATCCCTCTTTTCCATATTCCCCACCCCAGACTTTAAGGTTTGGATGAGGATTGCATTGAATTTATTAGGGAGGACCATTATATTTAAGATACTGAATCTCATACAGGAATATATATTTCTCAACTTATTGAAACCATATTTTATATTCAATATATTTATGTCTTAGATATTTCTTGTTAAGTGTTTTCGTGGATATTTTATAGATTGTTATTGTGAAGTTTTCTGTTTTGTTTTTCTGTGCTTTCTTACCAACTACAGCTACAGGAAAGAAATGCGTAAAAGAGATCAATCTGGTTGTGTGTGTGTGTGTGTGTGTGTGTGTGTGTGGTGTTATCCTACACTTTGTCAAGTTTTATGTTAATGTTACGCCAGCCTCGAGTGCTAGATGTGCTTACCACTGTTGGCCTGCTTGTAATCTCTACTTAGTGCAAATGGCCATGCTATATCCCTATTTAAAAAAAAAAATTATCTAATATCTGGATATCTGATCTTTCCATTGGTTTAAAATGTCTTTAAATCAACTATCCTGGGATTCCTGGATACATATATATCTAGATTATATCATCTGCAAATAATGTTGCTTTTTTGATAGTAAGCTTTTTGTTTGTTTTTCTTATGGCACTGACTAGAACATTCAGAAGAATGTTAAAAAATACCAAAAAAGATAGATACCCCCAACTTCTAAACTTAACAGAAATAAGTCTAGTCTTGTATTTCACTCAAATACAATGTGTGTTGTTGATTCCTGGAACACAATTTTGATATCATTAAGGTAAGAGTCTTCTCCCAGTTTACAAAGAGTATACACACACACACACACACACACACACACACACACACACAAACTTTGTTTCATTAAATTTATTTTTTCATCTATGTGATGATTAATATTTTACCTTCAATTTGTTGATGTATAATAACTGATTTTTTAAATCTTAAAACATTTTTACTTTCGCTTGAGCATTCTCAATTTTGCTCTAGGCTCCTGGCTGATTCAGTACCCTGCCCCCATCTAGTGTTGCCTATGTACTTAGATTAATGGGTAATACCTGACCAATGTACCTCAATTCCATAAGCTGACCAGGGTCTATTGCATTATATGACTGGCCTTTAAAAAGATAAGTTGTTTTTTCTTTTAAGTAATCTTTACACCCAATAGGGGGTTTGAATTCACAGCTCCCAGATCAAGGGTAGTGTGCTCCACTGACTAAGCCAGCCAAGTGTCCCTAAAAAGATGTTTTTAATTTTAATTATTGTATTTTTTCAGTTCTAGAATTTCCATCTGTTTTGTGTGTGTATGTGCTCATGCATCCACACATATGCTTTATATTTCTCCACTAAAATTTTGGATCTTCTTTCCTTTTCTTCTTTTTTAGAGAGGGAGGGGCAAAAGGAGATGGAGAGAGAGAATCTTAAGCAGGCTCCATGCCTGGGTCAGAATCTGACATGATGCTCAATCCCACACTCCTTGAGATCATGACACAAGCTGAAATCAAGCATTGGTTGCTTAACTGACTGAGCCACTCAAGCACCTCCTTTAATTTTCTTGAGCATACTAACATAGCTGAAGTCTGATAATTCCAATATCTAGACCTTCCATAGACCCATTTGTATTTTGTGTTTCTTCTCTCCATTTTGAACATGCTATCTTGTATCCTAAAGGCCCTTGTTAATAACACCAGACAGTGTAGATGAAAAGTTGTAGGGAGGATTTATGTTTACTTCTGGTTTGTGGCTGGAGACACTAGCAATTCCAGATTTCTTTCATTTTGATTGAGACTATTTAAAAGGTTGGTTTCAGTATTCCGGAGGGGCTGGCTATGTCTGGTTTACTCTAAAGGGACAGCCCCTTCCAGATCACAGCCCTAAAACTGGAGGGCTTACCTAGGCCTCCTAGTTTGATGGGCCTTGAACACCATTTGCCTTCCTAACCTTAGGAGTCTCTCAGAAACTCTACTACATTTTTGTTCTTTGACTCCTCTTCTAGCATTGGCAGGTGTCACTAGGAAAAAGCAATCCCAAATAGGCTCACATTTCTCTGTATGCTTCCAACTTTTCCAAAAAAATAGGGAGAGAGTGAAAGAAGGAGGGAGAAGGACAAGGAGAGTACTTATTTTTTTTCTTGAAGTGTTTCTAGTTCTCAGCAGGAAATTTATACCAAGGTTATACTGGGATTTTTTTTTTAAGATTTTATTTATTTATTCATGATAGACACAGAGAGAGAGAGAGGCAAAGACACAGACAGAGGGAGAAGCAGGCTCCACGCAGGGAACCCAACACAGGACTTGATCCTGAGACTCCAGGACCAGCCCAGGGTCGAATGTGGCACTAAACTTCTGAGCCACCAGGGCTGCTCCTATACTGGGATTATTATCTGGTTCATCATTACTGTTGACTCTCTATTTTAAATATGTTTTACACACATACTCACATTCTGTCTCATTTTCTCTCTCTTCCTTTCAAAGTATTTTTTTTTCTAGTAGTTACTGTTGTTGCAAAATAAAGCATCAAGATAAAGCCATACTCGTTACCAGCACGACTCATTTTTGCCCTTCACTATAAGGATGAGGCTTTATACTCCATTTTTATTCTGATTGTGTTAACCTTTAAATGTTAGAATGAAAAAAATCCAGAGTTAATGTTTCTGTGTCTTTCTCCTAAAAAGATAAAAATTTATAATGCTTTTACTTGCCCCTTCTTTACTACACTTCTCTCTACATGTGTACTGTGCCATTTCCCACATTTTCTTTCTAAAAATCTGGATCTAAGATTATAGGCTCTTATTTTCTTTACATTATTCTTCTATTTCAAAAAAAAAAAAAGCTTTTTAAATGACTGCATTAAACTCTTCAACCACAACTCAATTACTTAGATTTAATTATAATTTTTACTAGTTTTATTGCTCATCACCATTTCTTATAGACTATGTTTTTTTCTTTTTTTCTTGACACATCTTTTTCTGACTTACATTAATTTGACTGAAATAACTTCCTCATGTACATTTTTCCTAAAGGTGATGTAAGTTTTTGCATAAAGTTGTCTTTTCTTTCCCCTTTATGTGAATGATGGTTTAGCTGGGTATAAAATTCTAGGGATACACTTGCCCTCATCATCTTATAAAAATATTCATTCACTGTTTTCCAGTACATGATGTTACAGATTAGAAATCCAATACCAATCAGATTCTCTTTACCTTGCATGGAACTCTCACCCAGATATTAACAGCTCCTGCCCTCTCCTCCTTCACATCTTTATTCAAACTCAACCTGCTCAGTGAGGACTTCTTTTATCAGCTTTTAAACTGCAATCTTCATGCTTTCATCCCACTTCTTTATTTTCTTCTGTAACACTTTTCTTCTGTAACATACTATATAACTTATTAAATTCGTTTAGTCTTTGCTCATTCCACCAAAATATAAACTTCAACAACAGGGTAGAGACTTTCCTTTCCTTTATTTTTTTATCCTTCCTGTGAGAACTGAAGCCTGGCTCTAAACAACAGCATCAAGAGGATGGATTTTTTAGCTTTTGGGATGCCTCTGATTAATCGCCAATTTCTAAAACTTTCCAAGGGATATATAAACAGGGAAAATGTGAAGAAAATCAATTTCCAGATCCTTAGCTTTCAAAGATACTCTTTCCCAAAACTGATATGCCAGAGAATGTGCCTCTGTTCATATCAGCCCTTCTCTCACCTTTAAAATAAAGACGCACCTCTCATCCACCCCAAGCCTTAAAGTGGAACATTTCTTTGAGGGTCAAATCCTCCAGGGGGATAAACAACGAGTAGATTGCTTTAATGATTAAATCAGGTCATAATAAATCCTTAGGGCTTCTTGTCTTTCCCAGTCTTGTATACATTTCTGTTAAGAGGAAAACATTGTGCTATACAGAGAGTATTTTGGCCTAAGGATTCTGCTTTTTGGTAATAAGGTAATGGGAAAAACAAAAATTTTCATATAAAGACTTTCCCTCTTCCATTTCCTATCAACAAAAAAGGAAAAATAAAAAAAGCATTATTCTGGAAGAGTTCCATGAAAGCAAAGCAAAAAAAGAATCAGTGAGATATATTTAGTACTCAAAAAAATAAGACTTTTCTTCATTTTTATATTTAAAATTTAATATACATTAAATTTTAATATGTATTAATAATATACATTATGTATTATATGTATTATATATTATATTATAATAATATAATATAAATAATAATATATTAGATTAAAATATTTAATATTTATATTTAATATTTAAATATAAATGATTCTTTTCAGATATTCTAATATTCTAGGATTTGTAGGTATTTATAAAGAAAAGCACCTTAAAAATACCAAAGCTGAATAGATTAGTATATTAGTTATCTATTGCTGCACAACAAGTTACCACAAATGTAGGAGCTTAAAACCACACATATTTATTATTTCACAGTTTCTATGGGTCTGGGCAGAGTTCAGCTGAGTGCTTGGAGTCTCATAAGGTTGCAATCAGAGTGTTAGTTGGGCTGAATTCTCATCTGAAGATCTGACTGGAGAAGGATCCACTCCCAATCTCACTCAGGTTATTGGCAGAATTTATTTCCTGGAGCTGTAGGACTGAGGGCCTTGGCTTCTTGCTAACTCTACTTCCAGCAGTCTTTAACTTTCTGAGACCACAATCAGCTCCTAAAGGATACCTACAGTCCCTTGCCACATAAGCTTCCTCAGCATGGCCAATTACTTCATCAAACCAGCAAGGAAAGGTTCTAAAGAGTTTCCCAGCAAGACAGAGTCCTACATAACATTACATAGTCACAGAATTACTTCCCATCATCATTAATTATTCTGTTGGTTAGAACTGAAGGGAAGGGATCATAGAAAGGTATGAATTCCAGGTGGCAAGGATCATGAAGACTCACTTTAGACACTATCTACCACAGTAATGATTCTTCATGTAATTAAAATATTTTCTTGAATTACCAAGAATTTAAGGACTCAGTGGGTAAAAATTATCCATAAAACTTTATAGTGTTTTAGAATTGGTGCAATATAGAGTTATAATCTATTTTTATCAAATCATACAATGAAATATTTCTTTCAACTATAATCAGTCTTCATCTTATTTCATCTCAAAATGCTTAATATTTTTTATAAATAATATAATTATTTTAAAAAATAATTGTTAGCTGCTGGGCTGATTATTTTTAATAGTAGTGTTTATATTTCTTTTTCTTTAAATATATAGGAAGCGTGGCCATGCTATTTAACAAAGTTAATGGAGTTAATTCTAATTTTATATATGACTCTTATTTAATTACTCCCAAAAGCTGAATACCAGCATCTCGGCATGCTTTTTTTTTATTATATTCTCTCACAAATCAGTAATATTTTAAGCTACAAATTGTACCATATCATTAGAAATTAAGTAATGAGAACTAGCATTTTGATTTATTACCTATTTATAACATGTTATAACATTGATGAATTAACCATGTTAGATCTGTATCATTTAAACCTTTCCTGCTTTTAGTAATGTCTTACAAAATATGTTCCATAATCTTTCCTCAGTGATCTCCGTACTGTTTTTTTTTAAATGTATAACACATATATTTAAGTTGAAAAATGAGGTCAGACTTTTTCTGATAGACAGTAAGTCTGATTGGAGCTGATTGGACTGACAAAAATGACAGGTTTGCCAATTAGACCCTTCTACTATCCAAATAAAATTTTCAGCTCCAAGATTTAGATGAAAATATGTTTAAATGATGTGATAAGATAACAGCATTTTATAAAACATATTGTAGGGGGATCCCTGGGTGGCTCAGCAGTTTGACGCCTGCCTTTGGCCCAGGGCGCGATCCTGGAGTCCCAGGATCGAGTCCCGCGTCAGGCTCCCGGCATGGAGCCTGCTTCTCCCTCCTCCTGTGTCTCTGCCTCTCTCTCTCTCTCTCTCTATGTCTATCATAAATAAATAAATTAAAAAATAAATAAATAAAACATATTGTATTGGCACAGGTATAGAAAATAAATCACATTTACATTTTTCCAGTTCTCTCTGGGTACACTGAATTACCTAAGGTATCTCAAAGTCAAAGGGTAATAAGTCTAATTAATAATCACTTGTTACGTCTTGGTAAAGCCTTTCTGTTATATTTCCAAGAAATTTGGGAAACCAGATGCCTCTGATGTTTGGGCAACAAATCATTCTGCAAGGTGTGTGGATTCCAATTCATTTCTTTTGCCCATTTGAAAGATGATCTAATTAAGTTGTCAGGTAATAGATGAGTTAAAATAATTATTTACAATCATTATTTTTGGCACATAATTAGAAGGGGCTCAAAGGACTGGATGGAGTTGTTATTACCTAACTCCATTTTTGCTACCCATTTATGATAATGTAATAATATATATTATATAATAATGATTATATAATTATGTGTTATTTATATATTATAAAAGTATATAAATAATATATAATGTGACATAATATAACAAATAATAAATATTAAATTAAATCCATAATTATATGAATATAACAATATATAAATAAAATTTTGTAGCACAGATATCTGTAAAAATGAAGAAATAATAGAATTGATACAAAATTCTATCTCTTTCCAACGTTAAGTAATAATCATTCATAGGTTCATGAACCAATTATAGGGAAAAATCCAGTTATTTCATTGGAAACTGGATTTCCAATAAAAATTTTATGTTTTGCTTTTATTGATTATTTACCAAAATGTATTATCTTTATGTTGTTTTGATTATGTACTGATAATGGTTATAAGAATTCAACCCAAAAGAAAAATGTATTAGCTCTCAGAACCTTATGGTTATTGTCAAGAAGACAATTTTAAATTATGGGGTTTATTTTATTTGTGTTTTTTGTGATTTTCTTGTAACGAAATAGGACAGAGAAAATAATGAAAGGCTTCCATGCTTAAAAATTTATTCAGGGTTAAATTCTGTGGAAGAATTAAAATGTAAATGTGAGTTCAAAGAAGAAAAAATAAATATGGGAAAATTCCAACCCTTTTAAAAGATATTACTCATAAATATGCAAAGACATAGTAGTAGATATAAAATCCTTATAGTATTTAGATTCCTCTGGAAGCTTTAAAAAGAGTAATGAAACAGTTTTATTTTAAAATGTTAGCATGTTACAAAATGCCAAAAATTACAATTTTTTGCAATTATTTAAACTAATGGTGAAAAATTTTAGATGCTAACTAAATATGTGAGGGGATTCCCAGTTTTAATTGTGTGAGGGGGTTCATAGTTTTTTAGGATTGATTTGCAAGTTTTTTAAGATAAAAATTTGTAGACTACCGCTTTCTACAGCCACCAAGGGCTGAGAACAGCTGTTGCTCCCAGACCCCAGACCCCAGAACACCCCTCTGGCACAGGCACCTTGATATCATGCTTCTGGGATCCACATGGATTAAAAATCTATTGACTACCCCTTGTGTACTTGTCATGCCAACTACAAAAAGGAACAGGTCACCTGCAGCCACTTTCCTCTTTGCCAACCAAAGTGGAGTGTCTGCTTCTTCCTTGTTTAGTAACTCATGCTGCTCAACTGGCATTGATGGCACCTAGGTATTCTTGCAAGAGCCAGACATAGTCTAGATCGCAGAGAGCTGGTCTCCTGGGCTGGTGCCAAAACCTCAGACATGGCAGGGTCAAGATATGAATCCATTTACTAGAACCTGGGTGAAAGGCAAGGATTTTATTGCCATGAATAGGAGAGAGATTTATTATTAGAACTAGAGATACAAGATCAAGGTGACTTGATGTAAAATAGTCACGATAAGTGCCTGGAGCTTCTGAAATTCCACCTGGCTAAGAAAGTTCTGTTCTTAGAACTTTTCCCTAGCACCTGAGGAAGAAGAAAGCCTACAAACAGTAGTGAGAGATCCTCACCTACCTAAATGGTCCAAAGGTATTCAACCCAAGACCTCCTGACTCCAAAACCTACTGTAAATTGTGAATTGTGTCCCTCATAAAGATATGTTCAAGTCCTAACACTGGGTACTGTGAATCTTCTCTTACTTGGAGATAGAGTATTGCAGAGTTAATTAAGATATAATAAGGTAAGATGAGATCATAGTGGATTAGGATGGTACCTAATCAGCCACCGGTGTCCTTATGATACAGACACACATAGAGGAAAGCCAGCCTTGTAAAGACAGGCAGAAATTAGACTGATGCAGATAAAAGCAAGGAAATGGGATCCCTGGGTAGCGCAGCGGTTTGGCGCCTGCCTTTGGCCCAGGGCCCGATCCTGGAGACCTGGGATCAAGTCCCACATCGGGCTCCCGGTGCATGGAGCCTGCTTCTCCCTCTGCCTGTGTCTCTGCCTCTTTCTCTCTCTCTCTGTGACTATCATAAATAAATAAAAATTAAAAAAAAATTTAAAAGCAGGGAAACACCAAGGACTGGTGGCAACCGTCAGAAGCTAGGAAGAGGCGAGGAAGGGTTCTTTAGAGTCTTCAGAAGGCTCATGGCCCAACTAACCCCCTTGGTTTCAGACTTTCAGACTCCAGAACTGTAAGAGAAGAAATTTGTCTTTAGGGTACTCAGTTTGTGATAATTTGTTACAGTAGTCCCAGAAAAGTAATATACCTCCCTACTGAGAAGTTATAAGAAATGTCAGGAAATCTGCCACTCACCTAATATTTGGTTTAACCCACAATACTAGCCTCCTGAAATGGAATTCAGCTGAGCTAAACAAACATTTATTCACTGCATGCTTACTACTTGTCACTGCACAATATGTGTTTGCATGTTTTTTACAGAGGTGAAAAAGACAAGACATAGCTCCTAACCCCAGGAAGTTTTCAGTCTAGAGAGAAAAAGGCTGGAGGTTAAATAAGAAATTATAAAAAAGAAAGGATGATTTCATGTTCTTTCAGTGTTATGCTTGGTCATTGTTTATCTGGCCTGCCCAAGATTTGTTTGATTCCCTAGAATAACCTACTTTGTTTGGCTTTCCTATTTGCTATTTGATTAGAGCTTGCAAAATTATAAGTTACATATTAATTTGTAGATTTCTGTTCAGTAGAAAAGAATAATACCAAAGGTTACAATTTAATTGTCTGTAGTTCGTTATCAATCTTTTTTCCCCCAATAACAGATTTTTTTAAATTGAGATATAATTGATATATATATATATATATAATTGTGTAAGTTTGGGCAGCTCGGGTGGCTCAGTGGTTTAGCGCCGCCTTCAGCCCAGGGCGTGATCCTGGAGACCCAGGTTCGAGTCCCACGTCAGGCTCCCTGCATGGAGCCTGCTTCTCCCTCTGCCTGTGTCTCTGTCTCTCTCTCCTCTCTGTTTCTCATGAATAAATAAATAACATCTTTAAAAAAATATATTTTAAAATTTAAAAAATTGTGTAAGTTTAACAAAAACAAAAACACAAAACAAAACGGGGCAGCCCGGGTGGCTCAGTGGTTTAGCATTGCCTTCAGCCCAGGGTGTGATCCTGGAGACCTGGGATCGAGTCTCGTGTCAGGCTCCCTGCATGGAGCCTGCTTCATCCTCTGCCTGTGTCTCTGCCTCTCTCTCTCTCTCTCTCTCTGTGTGTGCTTCTCATGAATAAATAAAATCTTAAAAAAAATAAGGTGTACAGTATACTCATGTGATATGTTTATATTGCAATGTCATTGCCATTGGAATGGTAACTAACGCCTCTGGTCACATCACAAAATTATCACTTTTTCTAGTGATGAAAACACTAACATCTAGTATTAGTTTCAAGTTTAACGTTTATAATACACTTTTGTCATGTGTGATCACTGTACTGTGTATTAGATCTCCAGGACTTATTTCTACTAGTTGCAAATATGTATCTTTAAGCAACATCTCTCCCATTCCCCCACCCCCTATCTCCTGATAGCCATTATTTCTCTGTTTGGTTTGGTTTTGGTTTTAGTTCTGTTCTAGATTCTGCATATAAGAAATATTGTAAGGTATTTGTCTTTCTCTGCTTGATTCAGTTTTTTGAAAAATCTTTATGTGCTACAGAAACCTCTCTTCTTCAAATGCTCTTAGAAAACAACTTTGCCATCTTCCCAGTTTTTCCGTTTGTCATTAATGAGTTGAATACATTTTTGACACATGTTGACTTTATTTTTGTAGGAAAGTCATGTTTTTCACTTTGAAAATTGTATTTTGACATAGAGCTATTGCAAAGCATAAATGCAATATGCTTTTTAAGAAGAAGATTAATATGGTTCCTGGAATGTGGTAGGTGTTGCAAGAGTATGACCTCTCCCTTAGCAACTGAGAAAAGCCTGAGCCTTTCAAGAGAAGCAATCTCTTAAGACCCTCTTCCCTGTCAAGGGACAAAGCAGTTGTGTTATACACTAATTCTTTATTCTCTTCCTATCTCTTTATCCCTCTTGTTCCTGTCCAGTAGTAGGGCAGACATCTTAACTGACCATTTTTAAAACTTCTTAAGTTCCTCTGTGTTAAGAAATTGAAACCTTCGATTGTATCACCCCTTCCCTCCACTCTAGAGCTCTAGCTTGCTTTTGGCCTCTTCCCCATGTCAGGAATTCACTCCTGCTCCAGCCGACCCATTCCAAGTGTTCCTATTTGTCTTCTGCAGTGACGTCTTGATTACAAAAAGTCTTTTATTTAGCTTTTTCTTTTTTTTAAGAGAGAGACCATGTTCAAGGAAGAACGGGGGGGAGGGGAGGGGCAGAGAAGAAGAAAAAGAATCTTAAGCAGGCTCCATGCCCAGCACCAAGCCCAACAGGGCTCAATCTCAAGACCTTGAAATCATGTCCTGAGCTGAAATCAAGAGTTGGATGCCTAATCAACCGAGCCACCCAGGCACCCCACATTTAGCATTCTTAATCTCTTAGATGTAACTTTGTTTAAAGTTACAGGGCGAAATTTATGCTACATCCAGAAGGTTGGTAAATTTGAAAACAAGTCTTAGAAATCTTTGCTGTAGTGCAAAAGCAGCAAAATCTAAGCAAGAATTCTGAGAGGAAAAAAAATTAAGTGAAAGGACCATGTTCAGTAAGTTACCCTTGACCTCAGTGGGACACCATCACTCCTGAACTTGTAAAGAAGCACTTACTCAGTAACGATTTTCTAAAAATGGTGCCATTTTTCAGAAGTTAATATGACCTGAAACAGCAATGAATTCAAGCATTGCAGGCTAGAATAAGAAGCACAGTGTACAGTTTCTGCACAGATTGAAGTGGCTAGAGAGAAAAGGGGAAAGAATCAAGCCACCTAAAAACGTGGAACCTGTGGAACATTTTACCTTTAAGAGCAAGAAACAAGCTAGGTGTTTGGGAGGAACCTGGTGATTTGGGGTGAATGGATAAGAGTTAGGTACCACATGAGGCAGAGATAATTCATTTGTTTATCCACCATTTGCACAGCAGACAGATTTTATTTCTTTCAGAAATTTAGTAACATGCATTTTTTCCAAAGGCCTTTTAAAGTAAAATTTATGATGCCATAGCTAATACTTTGTGACAGTAAATATTAGGGGTTTTTTTCTCTTCAGGGTATTATTCTCTCCTTGATATAATGATTTTTAAAATAGATTAATTCTATTCATAAGATACAGGATGAAGATAGGTACCTAAATGCCACGCATAAGAAAATTGGACCACGGTAATTGCTGCCACCCTGTGGGAGAATGATAGAAATTCAAGATACTGTTAACCTCCCTAAGTTTTTAGCATTGTCTCTCTGATTTAAAAATTCATGTGTCATTCATCCTTTCATTCAACATTTACACTGCACCACGCCACGGCTGGATGCTGGGGATATATAAGACAAGTAAGACACAGTCTGTGCCCCCAAGGTATGTGGAATACAGTTGTCCAGATACAATGTACTGTTAAAATATTGTCCCAGGAGAAAGCATTCTTATTATGTATGGGTAGTGGAGAAGCCCAGAGACTTTCCCAAAGAGGTATAATCCACAGATTCATGGATAGCCAGGCTGACTCTATTCAATGTGACGTTCTGTTATGAAAATAATTTCCTAAGTAGGATTTTTCTGCTCATTCCTGCTGGTTCTTTCTCATTTGCAGAAAGGGAGAATGGGGGAAAATGGAAGGCTGACCAGCCTCAGAATCTCAGAGAATATGTGGAATATCTTTCCTTTGCCTCTCTAGAAACGTCCCCACCCATTTTCATCCTGCTCTATTCTACAGGCTGGAAGGCTGACTCATGTAGACTACCTCTATCCCTTCTCTTGCACGCCGACTTCTGGTTCCATATTGGTGGTGAGGAAGTATTGGCAGGAGATCTGCAAAAGAGATAAGAATTAGATCATGGTATTTATACCTGGTTTCCCTCTCATCCGGGGAGGAATCACTCAATGAGAGATCTCAATTTCTCCCTCCCTTTCAGATCCAGAGGTGGTAACAGTGCCCAACAATTACTAGTCCCAGTGTGCCACACTAATTCTTGGGGTTTTCCTATATTCTGCCCACACCTTTGTAAATAATCCTTGCAAATCATCCTAATTTGAATATGCCATTGGTTTCCTGCTTCCTTGACTGACAGAGAAAAAATTAATAACCGTATGATTGAATATATGAAGTTTATGTAAACAAATGATTGAATTCAATAATTGAATGAGTGAAGGCATGAGTAAATGAATGAATGAGTGCTAGAATGTGAATGAATGAGAACTGAATGCAGGCATTTGGAGTATATTAATATTTCACGCATGAATAAATGCATAATGACTAAGCAAATGAATGATACCCATGTGAAAACATGAATGGAAGCATAAATGAAGAATGAATTCATAAAAACATGAATTGAGATACTTTCTAAACAATCTGAATGCCTGACTTCACCATCTCCCCAGGCTCCCATCTACCAGAACATATGCAAAGAAAAGGAATGATAGAGCTTCTTTCTCAAACAGGGCTATTGTATGGAAACATAGTTTAGAGAGAGACACTTAGAGATTACATTAGAGAAAAAAAAAAAAGACTCAAAAGAGTAAGTTAATTTAAAAGGAACCGGGAAGACAGTAAAGGTAGAGATTTCCTAAGAGAGGCAGAAAACAAAGATCGAATAGAGTAGAAGGAATAAGTTCCCTTTCTTTAGAAGAAATCAACATTGACTCAGACTAAGAGACTAGGAGCCATGAGATAGGAACCCAGACAGTAAATATTGCCATGAGAATCAATTAAGCCATGGATGAGAGGGACTGGAAGGCATTTAATTGCCACATTTGGATGCCAAGGTGGGATGGCCAATGAAATATTTTCCTTAAGATTCAGACATCATCTATTAAACTACTGGTTCAGTAGTTGCAGAAATCTCTTTCCAAAGGATCCTGGTCATTAGTGTAGGGTCACACATCTAACTCACTTGTTCTGAACATGAGACCTTGGTCAAGATTCAGAGCTTAAACATTCAGGTGATGGAATTAAAAGCAATTTAAAAATCATAAAAACCAAATGGTAATTTGAGCTTGTGTTTCTCAACTTCCCTTTTCCCCAAGTTTAAATGTTTACTTAATAATTTAAAAAGAGATAATAGAACACATCCATATTTATAAGTGTAGTCCAAGAAGGATACAATTTTTATGCTAGAAATCTTAAGTAAATTCTGAAAAGTATAAAAGCTATCATTCAGGAAAATGGTCATGACTTTTGCTCTGGAAATCTCATTTCTAAGAATTTTCTTAAGAAAAGAATCACACAAATATAAAAAAAAAAAAAAAGCAAGGACAAGAATGTCACTGCATCAATGTTTATATATGTTTTAAAAAGCTTAGGGATCCCTGGGTGGCTCAGTGGTTTAGAGCCTGCCTTTGGCCCAGGGCGCAATCCTGGAGTCCCAGGATCAAGTCCCACATCGGGCTCCCGGCATGGAGCCTGTCTCTGGCTCTCTCTCTCTCTCTCTATGTCTATCATAAATAAATAAATCTTTAAAAAAAAAAAAAGCTTAAATGTCCATTATTAGGAGACTATAAAGCAATAGCTAATAATAGGTAACACTTGGCAAGCATTGATCTAAGTATATGTTAACTCATTTAATCCTCACATGAATCTTATTAATAAATAAGTACCATTATTTTAACCATTTCAGAGATAAGGAAATTGAAGCACAAAGAGTTCAATTTACTTTCACAAAACTAGAAACTGTTGGAATGAACATTTGAAATCAGGCATTCTGGTGTAGTATCAAAGCTCATAAAACCATGTTATACTGCCTTTATATAATCAAAATTCTCATGTAAAATTATCTTTATTGATAAAATGCCTACAGAGCACTGATCTATAAAAGTAGGTTCTAGAAGAGCTCATGTAGCCAGATCCCCTGCATGTAAAATTATAAACACAACCACAAAGAGATATCGGATGAATGGTCACCAAAATGGAAATTTTTTATAATTAGTATGTGTCATTCTAACAAAAATGATAAAGCTAATATCACAAAATTAAGCAACATCTTAGTTGGGTATTCATCTACCTCATACCTAGGAACACCATTCTTTTTCAGGCATTGCCAATGATATTGTAGGTTGAGGCCCCCTGACTGCCATTCTGGCCTTGTTACAGCAACTACACCATTTTGTCTGTGGTGGTTAAGTGCTATCTATTAGCCCCTGCCATTCTAGAATCCCAACATCCACACTGATATCAATAAGTTCCCTTTCAGGGTCACCTGGCTCGCTCAGTCAGCAGAGCGAGCAACTCTTGATCTGCAGCCTGCAGAAAGCAGTGATCACCAAGCTTTTTGCTTGAAAGTCAGTGGCCTCTCTCCAGTGCATTTATTATCTTAGTAAGGAGAATGTCTAGCCCTCCTGGGGAATACAGGTAGATTGCAAGTTCTTAGACCTTCCGTAGTAAATCCATTCTAATATTCCTACACCAAGAACCAACTCATTACCATGCCAAGGAAGTTCTGGAAACTTCGCTTCATTTACCATAGCCTTTTATCATGTTCAGGTTTGCATCATCACAGAAAACTCTTAGAACCAATTGCAGTGTCTCTGCTGGACATTAAGTTTTGAGTCCCCATTGAGTTCTCCCATGCCAATCAGTCCTCTTTCTTTAGCATGTGGGATACTCTTTCCATTGTAATAACACCTTCAAGATCCAATCACATATTTTTTCTCACCTCCTTCCAGATTACATTACTAAAATTCTACAATACCTTTGATGTAGAAACTATTTATTTCTACATTCAAATTTTACTTCTCAAGCTGGGTTTAGAGCTGACCCTGGTTATGAGCCCAAAGGTAATAAGGGGTATCAGAGAGAGAACTTGAAGAGAGCCAGTATCATTGTGTGAGGTACATGCCTCATGTAAGAGGCATACTTTTTGGGCAAAAGGGGACTTTTCTTCAGAGGAAAGAGCTCTCTCTAACAGCTTGAAAGGCTCAGGAAAATCTGAGGTTTAAGGTTCCCAGATTTATGCACCAAAATATCCCTATCCCAAGTATCAGGGGCCCCTTCTATCCCTATTAGAGCCCCGTTGGCTACAGAAGGATGGAGATATCTGCCTCCTGATGAAATGTGCAGGTAAATTCATATATGATAAAATGTGAACAGCTTTATAAAAGATGCTCACTTTCACCAGTAGTTAGGAAAATAAAAAATATAACAACAATGAAATGTAAATTTTTCACCCTTAAAAATAGAAAAACCAGAAAGTATTGCTAAAATTCAGTATTGGTAAAAATGTTGGTAAGAGGCTGTCAAATTCAGCTGAAGGGTACATGAATCATTTGTATCATCGATCATGCCTTGTCGGTTATGATACATGATTTTTGGAGATACAACTTTTTTATTTTTTAATTTTTAATTTTTTAAAGATTTTATTTATTTATACATGAGAGACACAAAGAGAGAAGCAGAGACATAGGCAGAGGGAAAAGCAGGCTCCCTGTGAGAATCCTGATACGGGACTCGATCCCAAGATCCTGGGATCATGCCCTGAGCTAAAGGCAGATGCTCAACCACTGAGGACCCAGGCATCCCACAAGATACAACATTAAAAAAAAAAAAAAGATTTTATTTATTTATTCATGAGAGACACACACACACAGAGAAGGAGAGACACAGGCAGAGGGTAAAGCAGCCTTCATGCAGGGAGCCCATGGGACTCGATCCTGGGACTCCAGGATCATGTCCTGAGCCAAAGGCAGGGGCCAAACCACCGAGCCGCCCAGGGATTCCCAATTCAACATTTTTAAAAGCCAATTTGGTGGTATCTGTCAAAATTTTATATGCCCATATGTTTTGATCCAATGATGTTACTTCTAGAGACATATTCTATGAAAGTATCAGCAAATATAAGATATGCATACATATCTACAAAATGATGCTTATTGCCACATTGTTCTAAGAACAAAATACCGTAAGCACCCTGACAACCCATCAGCAAGAGAATGACTAAATAATTTATGGAATATCCATACTATGAAACCAACAGACAGAGTTAAATATACTGAAGTGGAAAGGTGATAATGAAATGTCAAATAATGAACAATATGTAGATCATAGTTCTATTTATGTAAAATCACTACTCATAAAGAAGTATACATACTGAGTCATAAACAGTACTTATCTCTGGGGAAACAAGTGGGGTTGGAGAGGGTAGTGTTGAAGGAGGCTCTTTTCCTATACACATTTCTGTGTTGTTTGAATTTTTATTATGTGCATATATTATCATATAATTTTTAAAAATGTAACCTGTGCTCACTTTCCTTGCAAGATTGTATGATTGTACTGAGGAACCTAATTATATGTACCTGAATCTTGTACAGAAAATAGGGAATTCATTATAGTGGCCAATACTAGCAATCTGCTATTGAATTTTAAATTCATTCCATCATTAATAACCCAATACTTATTTATGCCAAAAGAGCATTGCATTCTTTTGTTTTCTGTGTGAACAAAACAAAAGATCATTGTGATATGTTCATTTCTTCCAACCAATATTTACTGAATGCCTTCTATGTGCCAGGCACTATGCTAGGGTTTGAGTGTACATGCCCCCTGCCCTAAACTAGGGAGACTAAAGATTGTAATGAATAAACAAGCAAAAAAGTAAGTATAGTAAAACAAAATACATTTTGATATATGGCAAATGTTGTAAAAGAAAAAAAGAGTATTGTAAGGAATGAATTGTAGAGGACAGAGTGGAGGCACAGAGACTCCAAAGCCTGTGATCTCTAAACTTGTAAGGGAGGAAAAATATTTTTCCTTTACCCTTCTAAGTTCTTGGCTAATACCCCTGCAATAAAAGGTATGAGACTCATAAAGCACTAAATATATACCATATGCCCATATGTATATATATATATAATATTATTAACACCAAGCTAATAAGCAAGCCCAGGTAAAGATGAAAATGAAAAGCCTCATCTCAACATCATGAAGGGCCCAAGAGGCAGGGGAGAGGATATAGAGGTGGTCACCCTCATCTTTAGATGTGAAGACTCAGTTCTGCCTCTCTTCCTCTTTTGACCTTCTTCTCAAAGAGAAGTGATGGCAACACCCGAAGCTCTGTGGATATTCCAGATGCATGTCGTAGCTTATCAGAGAGAGAGGCATGGCATGGGAGTGGTGCCTGTCCAGAGCAAGAACCCTATATAGCCCCGAGGATCATTTATCATTTGCAGACCTGGGGAAGATGGAGCAGATGCTTGATCATGAGATATGGACCTCAGAGTCAAAAGGCCTCTGTGTGATTTGAGCTCCACATGGACTTCCATCAGTCTGGATGGAGGGAGGAGTATTCACGGAAGGACATTAAGAGACACATAATGGGTCTCTCCTGGAGACTTTCTTTCAGACAAAGTAAGAAATCCTGGAAAAGAGGCCTCATATCCTCTTCAGGTCTACTTGCTTTGTCCACAGCCAGAAATCTGGGTGATGCAAGGAAATATAACATCACCTTCTGGAAAAAAAGTAGGCCTGGCTATACCATTTCTGCTCAGAGAATCTATTTCTCTCTTTGACAGGAAATGGGGATGCTGACTGGATGTCACTTTATCTTCATTCATGGATCATCAGCATCACAATTTCTCTTTAGAGGATTTGTACTGGGCCAACAACTTCCTTTTTTTGCTAACATGGCCCTGTAGGTACTACACTTATTATCACATGACTCTCAGTGTGTGCAAAACTGAAGCCATGGGCTTTGGGAAATGGATTTTGAGGACTTGATATTGAACATCTGGTGTGAGTCCTGGAATGCAGATGACAGGGGGACTATTACAGAGAACTCTACCAACACCATCTTTTCTTCATGACCCGGGACAAAACTCATGGAGCTGCCTGCCAATCAAGGGAGAGATATATGCCATGTAATAATACAGATGATGGTGGTGACGATAGCTTATATTTATTAATATCACTAATAATATAATATCTTATTTACTGTTGGTATTTAATAGGTAATAGTGTGGGCACTGTTCTAAGTAGCTCAAGAAAGACTGTCACAAAGTGACATGTGAAAAGGGCTCTGCTAAAAGAGCAGACCTTATGTTCTTAGAGAAGGTTGCAGTGGGAAGAGATTATTTGGGGCTGGAACACCTGCAGAGGTTCCTTCCGGTTGCTGGGATTCCACTTGGGCCTTCAAGGATGGACAAGGTTTGGAAACTACCTGCAGCAGGAGCCTCTCTTTCCTGATATGTCAGAAGCTTTCCAAAGACAAGGCCTGCATCTCCTCCCTCCCTCTCCTCTACTACTCTGCACTCTAAACTGCATATTTCTTGAATGCAGAAAATGTCTTGATCCTTCCTTGGTGCCCCACCACAGCCCAGCAAATGGGTGTTGCTGGGGCTCCTTGATTTGATTAGTAAGCATGACTAGTTCGGGTTAAGACCAAACAACCTATGACCACATTCATCAGGGTTGTGGTTTAATATTTCCCTGGCATAATCTGAACTTGGCCTTCTCCCAGGCCAGGACTCAGGAAGCACATTTACATGTGGAGGTGGAGGCAGTATCTCTTCCTGTGGAAGCCTCTGCCGGAGATCAGAGCAGGACATACTCAAGAAGGTACACATTCAGAGGAAGATCCAGGCCTTTGCAGAAGACACTACCGTGTCTCCTTATGCTCTGTAGCATCCAACCATTCCCAAATTTAGCAAGGCTCTTAATTATCTGCTTATCCAAGCCCCAGTTTTTAATAATAGCTGCCCTGCAAAGTTGTTGGAAAATTGAAGATTATAGATATATTGTAGTGTATAATAAATATTAATAAGTAAAAGTTACTGCAGTTACTTGTGTCTGGAATAGAAACAGCAGCCTTGCCTGCTGTGCCTGACAATTAGCACAACAGATCATTTAGGGCCAAGGGTATTTCTGGTACCCACACTTTCATTAGGGATTGAGGGGATAGCAGCGAGGTCCTTTCCGAGCTCTGGGAGCTATGAGGACAGCCCAGGTATTGGAGAATGCCACTGCCTTCACCAAATTCCCAAGTATGGTGTGAGAAGCCTGCCATCATTGTTGTCAGATCATAGATCACATATCACACACTCCCTCTCCACTCGCCCTTCAACACCCTCTCTGAGGTGTTGGGTGCTGAGGACCTTTGCATACATTTGCCTTCTACCCCTAGGACTGCTCTGAGAAGGCACCTGCTGGGACGTATAGAGAGCTTGGGCGCCAAGAGTGGGGAGAAAGTGTGCAGCTTTAAAGGGCCCTCATTGGAGAGCCTGCTGAAGTCTTGCTTAGTTTTCAGAGAGAATCACACACCTACCTTATCGGATCCCCTTGCAGTTGTTTCTCTTCTCCGAGTTCCTCATGCCCTGCAGAACGTAGCCCAGAACTACCTACCATCCAAATCACTGCTCCCCATCTGTGCCCTTTTTGCAATACTTCTCATATTAACCTCTTTGCATAGTATTAATCACAATTAACATATTGATGGGATTTAGGACACACTACCCCCAATTATGGCACCTTAGCATATTAAGTATCTTCAGCTGAAGGAATTAAAAAAAAAAACAACAATATATGCAAGAAAGTCACTCTGACTTTCCACCTCCCCTCTTCTTCCTTGAAACAGGTTATAAAACTCCCATGTGAAAGGTACCCTTCCCGTGCCAGAAGAGGAAAGACATTCTTATTATGGAGATGGGAATTTGGAGCCAAAAAATCTGTACAAACAGACCTTGTTAAACTCACCTTTATCTTCCTACTTACTTCTACACTATTTACTACCCTTAGCCCAAACCCCTTTGTCTTGCAAATTCTTCACAAAGTTATTGGGTTTTGTTTTGTTTTATTTTTTTGTCTAAAAGATATAAAAGCTTCCTGCTCTGGTCACTTATTCTGCTTGTCATTCTCTTGTGAAGGTTCTCATGTACATGTAAAAATTCAATAAATGGGAATGGTTTTCTCCAGTTAATCTGGCTTTCCCAGTTTAATTTTCAGACCCAGCCAGGGACACTAAAAGGCTTGAAGAAAACTTTTTCCTCCCTTATGGCATCAAAGAAACAGGACTCATGGGAGGGAGATGTTTTAAAAAGGAAATGTCTGGAAGGGATAAAACAGAACAGAAGTGGTATGCTGGCATCTAGGGGAAGAAGTGGAAGACTTTTCTTCCCCATTTCTTTCCTTCCTTCCTTCTTCCCCAAGGATTGGTCCTCATACTGGGTGAGAAGTGCCTAAAATTAAAGCTGTGAATTGGTTCATGGTACTAAAAGTCTTGTCCATCTATCTGCAAGGATTTGGTGCAAATTTGTTATATTTTATTCTACTGGGAAAAAAAATCCACTATCATTCTCTTTCTCCTCTTCTTCCCTCACCCTTTTCATCTAATTATTTTTTTAGGCTTCCCTATGGCAAACAATGCCTCAGATTTTACCTTGTTGGTCGTTACAGTTATTTTCCTTTAGCAAGGAATATTACCTAAAGTATATGTAAAAAAAATGCCTTGCTTTCCCCAAAGCACATCTGGGTGGCTCAGTAGTTGAGCCTCTGCCTTAGACTCAGGGCATGATCCCAGGGTCCTAGATCGAGTTCTACATCGGGCTCCTGTGGGGAGCCTGCTTCTCCCTCTGCCTATGTCTCTGCCTCTGTTTCTCTGTGTCCCTCATGAATAAATAAATAAAACCTTAAAAAAAAAAAAAAAGAAATGCCTTGCTTTGGAATTGCTAAAAGAAACAAAAGAAAACAAAGCAAAAAATGCTCCTGAGATGACTGAGAATATATCAGTCTCCTAGCACAGACTGATTATCAGTGAACTGATTTATCTTTCAAAATGTACTGCTGAAGGACATATATGTTTAAAGGCAAAAATCATAATTCTCATACAAATATAAAATTAATATGTGTTAAAGGTTTTATTTAATTATTTCATGAATGGGGAGAGAAATCAGTAAGGTATTTTAATTGGATTGAAGGAGAATTCAAAGCGAAAGCCAGAGAGATGTGTTTGAGTTGCAAAAATAAATTGACATATAGATGCAAAACTGGCTTCTTATACCAGGGTGGGGAGAGAAATCGATTGCCCCTTCACTGCACAGAATTCATTTGCACATTTACGGCCAAGAGTCATTTGCATTGTTCTCAGTTATCTCTCATTTACAGAGTTATAAATGGATACAAAATCAGAGGAGGTAACTTGGAAAGATGCACAGGATAGAACACTCAGTAAGCTTTTTTGGATACTAACCCTTTATTAGATATGTCATTTGCAAATATCTCCCATTCCATAGGTTGCCTTTTAGTTTTGTTGATTGTTTCCTTCACTGTGCAGAAGCTTATTATTTTAATGAAGCCCCAACAGTTTATTTTTGCTTTTGTTTTCCTTGCCTCAGAAGACATATCCAGTAAGAAATTGCTTTGGTTGATGTCCAAGAGATTACTGCCTGTGTTCTCTAGGATTTTTCTGGTTTTAGGTCTCATATTTAGGTCTTTCATCCATTTTGAATTTATTTTTTTTGTGTGGCATAAGAAAGTCATCCAGTTTCATTTTTCTGTATGTTGCTGCCTAGTTTTCCCAGCATCATTTGTTGAAGACACTGGCTGTTTTCCATTGGATATTCTTTCCTGCTTTGTGGAAGATTAGTTGACCACAGAGTTAAGGGTCCATTTCTGGGTTCTCTACTCTGTTCCATTGATCTATGTGTCTATTTTTGTGCCACTACTCTACTGTATTGATGACTACAGCTTTGTAATACAGCTTGAAGTCCAAAATTGTGATGCCTCCAGCTCTGGTTTTCTTTTCCAACATTCCTTTGTCTATTTCGGGTCTTTTCTGGTTCCATACAAAATTTAGGATTGTTTGTTCCAGCTCTGTGAAAAATGCTGATATTTTAATGGGATTCTATTGAATGTGTAGATTACTTTGGGTAGCATAGACATTTTAACAATATTTGTTCTTCCAATCTATGAGCATGGAATGTTTTCCATTTCTCTGTATCTTCCTCAATGTCTTTTGTAAGTGTTCTATAGTTTTCAGAGTACAAATCCTTTACCTCTTTGGTTAGGTTTTTTTCTAGATATTTTTTGGGTTTTGGTGCAATTGTAAGTGGAATCGATTCCTTGATTTCTCTTTCTTCTGGCTTATTGATGGTGTATAGAAATGCAATTGACTTCTGTACATTGATTTTATATCCTGCACCTTTGCTGAATTCCTGTATCAGTTCTAGCAATTTTTTGGTGGCATCTTTGAGTTTTCCACATAGAGTATCATGTCATCTGTGAAGAGTGAAAGTTTGACTTCTCTGTTAATTTGAATACCTTTTATTTCTTTTTGTTATTTAATTGCTGAGGCTAGGACCTCCCTGTGGTGTTCCTGACCTTAGGGGAAAAGCTCTCAGTTTTTTCCCATTGAGGATGATATTTGCTGTGGGTTTTTCATATATGGCTTTTATGATATTAAGGTATCTTCCTTCTATCCCTACACTGTGGAGAGTTTTATCAAAAGACAATGCTGTATTTTGTCAGACGCTTTTCCTGCATCTATTGAAAGGATCATATGGTTCTTCTCCTTTCTTTTATTAATATCATATTTGCAGATGTTAAACCACCCTTGCAGCCCAGGAATAAATCCCACTTGGTCATGGCGAATAAACCTTTTAATGTACTATTGAATCCTATTGGCTAGTATCTTGGTGAGAATTTTTGCATCCATGTTCGTAAGGGATATTGCTCTGTAATTCTTTTTGATGGAGTCTGTCTAGTTTTGGGATCAAGGTAATGCTGGCCACATGGAATGAGTTTGGAAGTTTTCTTTCCATTTCTATTTTTTTGAAACAGTTTCAGAAGAATAAGTATTAACCCTTCTTTAAGCGTTTGGAAGAATTCTTCTAGGAAAGCATCCAACCCTGGACTCTTGTTTGTTAGAAGATTTTTGATCACTGATTCAATTTCTTTCCTTGTGATGGGTCTGTTCAGGTTCCCTATTTCTTCCTGTTTCAGCTTTGATAGTTTATATGTTTCTAGGAATGCATCCGTTTCTTCCAGGTTGCTTAATTTGTTGGCATATAATTGCTCACAATATTCTCTTCTAATTGTTTGTATTTCTTCAATGTTAGTTGTGATCACTCCTCTTTCATTCATGATTTTATTTGGGTCCTTTCTTTTTTCTTTTTGATAAGTCTGTCAGCTAAGGGTTTATCAATCTTAATTCTTTCAAAGAACCAGTTCTTAGTTTCATTGATCTGTTCCACTTTTTTTTTTCCTGTATCATTGATTTCTGCTTGAATCTTTATTATTTCTCTTCTCCTGCTGAATTTAGGTGTTATTTACTGCTCTTTTTCCAGCTCCTTTAGGTGTAAGGTTAGCTTAGTATTTGAGACTTTTCTTGTTTCTTGAGAAAGGCCTGTATTGCTATATACTTCCCTCCTATGGTCCCTTTTGCTGCATCCCAAATGTTCTGAAGGCTCATGTTTTTATTTTCATTTTTTATTTCACGTATTTTTAAAAGTTCTTCTTTAATTTCCTGGTTAGCCTATTCATTCTTTAGTAGGATACTATTTTTTTTTATTTTTTAAAATTTTTATTTAATTATGATAGGCACACAGTGAGAGAGAGAGAGAGAGAGGCAGAGACACAGGCAGAGGGAGAAGCAGGCTCCATGCACCGGGAGCCCGACGTGGGAATCGATCCCTGGTCATCAGGATCGCACCCTGGGCCAAAGGCAGGCGCCAAACCGCTGCACCACCCAGGGATCCCCAGTAGGATACTCTTTAACTTCCATGTATTTGTGTTCTTTCTGAATTTTTTGTTATTGAGTTCAAGCTTTAAAACCTTGTGGTCTGAAAATTACATGGTAAGATCTCAATCTTTTTGTACTGGTTGAGGCCTGAATTGTAACCCAGTATGTGATCTGTTCTGGAGAATGTCCCATGTGCACTTGAAAAGAATGTGTATTCTGTTGCTTTGGGATGAAATGCTCTAGATATATCTATTAAGTCCATTTGGTCCAGTGTGTCATTGAAAGCCCTTATTTCCTTGTTGATTTTTTTGCTTAGATTATCTGTCCATTGCTGTGAGATGTTAAAGTCCCCTACTATAATCTTTAATGTGTTTCTTTAATTTTGTTATTAGTTGGTTTATATATTTGGCTGCTCCCAAGTTAGAGGCATAATAAATAATTATAATTGTTAGATCTTCTTGGATAGACTCTCTTATAATATAGCATCCTTCATCTCTTATTACAATCTTTGGTTTAAATCTTGCTTGTCTAGTATCAAATTTGCTACCCCAGTTTTCTTTTGATGTCCATTAGCATGATAAATGGTTCCTCACCCCTACACTTTCAATCAGGAGGTGTCTTTGGATCTAAAATGAGTCTCTTGTACACAGAATATTGATGTCTTATTTTTTTTATCCAATCTGATATGCTATGTCTTTTTTTTTTAAGATTTTATTTATTTATTCATAAAAGACACAAAGAGAGAGGCAGAGACATAGGCAGAGGGAGAAGCAGGCTTCATGCAGGGAGCCTGATATGGGACTCCATCTGGGATCCCGGGATCACACCCTGAGCCAAAGGCAGAGGCTCAACTGCTGAGCCACCCAGGCTTTCCTATTATGTCTTTTTATTGGAGCATTTAGTCCATTTACATTCAGAATAATTTTTGAAAGATGTGAATTTAGTGCCATTGTATTGCATGTAAAGTCACTGTTTCTATAGATTGTCTCTGTTCCTTTGTGGTCTTTGTTACTGTTGGGCTCTCTTCACTCAAAGGATCCCCTTTAATACTTCTTGCAGGGTTGCTTTAGTGTTCACAAATTCCTTTAGTTTTTGTTTGTCCTGAAAACTTTTTTTTTTTAAAGATTTTTATTATTTATTCATGAGAGACACAGAAAGAGAGGCAGAGACAGTGGCAGAGGGAGGTGAAGCAGGCTCCATGCAAAATAAGAGAAAATCAAATAAGAAACAAAATAGAACAAAACAAAACTAGATCCTGGGTGTATTTTGATCAGCTTGTTAAAAGAAACTAGATTCCAAAATAGGAAAAAAAGAACTTACATATATACAAAAGTAAAATAAAATAAAATACAATGAAAGGAAACCAAAAATAAAATATATATAACACATATATATACAAATAAAAAGGAATTTAAAAATAGTTAAAAAAATAAAACTGAAAGACTAAAGAATTAAAAAAACAAACAAACAATGCTGTATACAGTTTTCCTCAAGAACTGAAGTTTTGTAGCTATGACCAGTAAACTTGGTGCTAGCCAGTTGTTCCTGCTGGTCTTCTGAGGGGGAGGAGCCTGTTGCGCTGATTCTCAGGTGCCCTTATACCCGTGAAAATGCATTCCCTTGCTAGGAGGCCGACCTCAGTGTAAGTGGCTCTGGATTCCACTATATCGCAGTTTTGCTCCCTGCAGGCTTTTAGCACCAGTGGGGGAGATGAAAATGACAGCACCCCATCTCTAGCCTTGCCGCTGAAAATCCACACCTCACATCCTTCAGTGAACCCTCACGGAAAAGCAGTCCATCACTTCTGTCTCCCCGGTTTCCATCTGAACTCTGTGTTCACCCAGCCTGTGGCCATGTGTTTTTCCTTTTATCTCAGGCATGCGGCTGAGTTTCGAGTCTTCAGATTTTACAGACTCCTCCAGCACAGATTTGTGATGTTCTTCCTGGAGGGAGGGAGGGAGGGGGGCTCTCACCAGGGTTCTGCCTTTTGCTGGGCCCCAGAGAGTGGTCACCCTACTGCACAGCAGTTCCCAGTTTATGGCAACACCAAGCAGAAAGCCAGCACCTAGACTCACTGTTTTCAGCTGGCTTCTCTACTCTGATACCTTGGAACTTGGCCACACTCAGGCACTCTCAGTCATCTTGTGACCTCAGGGATCCTGAGACTACCCTGTCCTACCTGGGATTCTGCCCTACTTCACCAGTTGAGCACCTATAAGCCAGGGATGTCTCCCATTGTAGCAGACTTCTAAAAGTTCCGATTTGCACTCTGTTGCTTATAATACTTTGCAGTAGGTTCCTTACTCCTGCTCTCTCCCCACTACTGTATTGTCCAATATATCACCCCACATTCAAGTCTCTGCACCTCCTACCTTCCAAAATGTGGTTGCTTTTCAATTTATAGGATTGCAACATTTCTTTTCTCAGGTCTCCGATTGACTTTGCAGGTGTCAGAATGATTTGATAACCATCTAGCTGAATTCCAGGTACCAGACGAACTTAGGGTCCTCTACTCCTCTGCCCTCTTAACTCCTCAGACCTAAAATTTGTGTTTGACAGAATAAAAAACTATCACTGTAAAACATATTTTTTCTAATCTAAGTATGTTTACATAAGTATATGTTACCAAGGAATATGATAGTTGGCTATATGTATGTTAGGGTTCACAATTATATATATATATAATATATATATATGCAAATAAAGCACAAGATTTCCATTTAAATTTGAGTTTCAGAAAAATAATGACTTTTTAGTATAAGTATGTTGGGTAGGTAACTACACTTCAACCTTACTAAGCTACGTTTTACTCTGATTTTTCTAATTGTGAAGAGGTGGTAATTCAAGACATGGAAGAAGCTGAAAGTTTTAGGGGTTTTTAAACTTTACTTTTATTATTCATTGTAGGTGAGGACAACATTTTCATTGACCCACTTATGGTTCCTAGCTGGAATGAAAATGAACCTACAAAGACAGGAGAAAAGCATTCAAATGTATTTAACAGAAGTTTTATATGACACAGGAGTCTTCCTTCATAGGGAAGTGAAGATCCAAAAAAAGGGCTAATTCGAGTATTTGAGTATTTTTATGGCAGGCTGATGAAAAGTGGGTAGTCCTGAAGAAATACGGTAGGTCAGAGTGTGGGGTAAATGTGGTAAACTATAGAAAACTTAGCAAGACCTATTCAGTCAGATTCTTTTCTGTGTCCCTTTGTCTTCAGAGATAAGAATGCTCCTTTCTGGTTATAGGGAGGGACTTCTCTCATGAGGGTGTTATGACCTGTTTCAGGAAAGAAGAGGTAGGTGGAGTGTCAAAGTAACTTTCCTGCTTCTACTGTTTTCTCAAACTCCTTCAATTTAAAATATTCAATATGCCAATGTATCATATTTTGGCATAATGTGTCCTGAACCCCATCACTACCCACGACAATGGTAAGCAATAATTACTACTTGCATTTCTGTATGAACACCAGCAGGCCCAAATTGCCCAGGAGGGAAGTGATCTGACCACATTACAACTTTTTTTGATGCAAGAATGGTGAGCCTGTGGTGACGTCCAATCACACCTGCTTATATCACTTTAGGCAGATTCAATTATGATAACCAATCACAACTTTCGATCTCTTTCAGGACACTGAAAGACACATCCCTCCCTCTTTCCTCATTAAAAACAAATAGCAAGCGTAACTCTTGGATATAGAAGGACACCTTACAGGAATTTCACAAATATGACATGTTTTCTTCCCTATAGCGTTATCGTAATTTATCTTTTTGGACAGGTTCAGACCTTGGTTTGTTTAACAGTCCATTTACAGTTAATTCATCTTATTCTGTCAAAGGAAAAAGCCATAATGTGGTAAAGAAAGAGTGTTTCTTCTAACACCATGCAAGGCCATAATTGTGTGAATAAAGAAGACGGTAAAATTTTGGGAGAGTTTCAGAGGCGGAGTCAACAGTTTGATATGTGATTAAATAAGAGGAATAAATTGAGGCAGGTGTTGAGAATGATTCCCAGGCTTCTGGGGCTTATAGGTGGATGGTAGGGCCAGGAAAACTGGGGAGGAGAAGAGGGTTTGGCTTCTATGTAAAAGAGACTGTGTAGTAGAGGTGGGATATGAATTTTGTTGCTTTTCTCTCCTGCATATTCCCCTTCCCTTCAGGGACTTGTCCACAGTCTGAATAATTTTACTGAGCAAACTACTTTAAATGTTAGTTTATTTTCTGTTTTAAGAAGCCAGATACCTATCTATGTTATGCCATCAGAGCTTTTGATCCACCTAAGATGATCAGTGTTCCCATAATGAATTCCTATATATTCCAAACCAAAGCAAATAAACATGAAATTGTAATCACCCTGCTGAAAACCAACCTCATGCTTTGGAGCCAAAATATAACCAACACAAAGAATTTGGAATAAAGAAGAACAATAGCTTTGTTGCTTTGTAGGGTGAAGGAGGCTGCCGCAGGCCTTCTAAGCTGCAAGCTGGCTGAGAGGAAGGGGCTGGAGGGATGGAGGGAGAGGGGAGTGGGTAGAGGGAAATACAGTCTAGCTGGTTTTGACAGGAATCGTGTACTGTTGCTGGCCTTCTTTGTCTTGTCTTTAGGGTGGTAACAGAATCCTGGCACAAAAAGTTAGGAAGGGAGGAATGGAGGTTTACAGAAGAGAGGAAAAAGTAACTTAGTTTAAAACCAAGCCTCACTGAAGCATTAGTGCAGCCATTTTGCTTTTTGTTCAACTTTATGGATTTAAGCAATTTCAACCCTACTCAGCAGTTTTTGAGGTGAAATGCACAATTTCCTGTTAGGGTCTTTTGACATACCGAAAATAGCCTGGACATCCCCCTCCCTCCTCCTCCCAATGTGCCTGAGTCATGATTAGTGCCCTATAAATAACTGCTGAGAAATAAATCTTTTTGTAGATTTCATTTAGCTCTAATGTACAATTCCAAGATTTACTAGAAGCTTTTCTTCTGAATCACCCACTAGTACCAAAATTGATTTTGATTAAGTAAGTAAGGTTTATTTTGGTTTTCTTACATAACTAATGTTGCCCAAATAATTGCAACCTTATCTGTTAGAACAGCACTAGCAACAGAGCACCGTGTCGCAATTCAGTGTAAAATCTTTTGGCTTCCCACATGGAATAGGATCCAAACTCAATTTACAATCCTTGATGGTTTGGCTCATGTCTGCCCTTTCAATTAATTTAATCTATATTCCGTCCTCCAAAATATGTTCTGAGTGTACACCTCTGCCTGAAGAGCCAGTTTCTCTCCTTTTCATCTACGCATATTCTCACTTTACTCATATTGAAAGACGAAACTCGAATGTCACCACCCCTCAGGGTTTTTTTTTTTTTTTTAAGATTTATTTATTTATTTATTTATTTATTTATTTATTTATTTATTATAGACAGAGAGAGAGAGACAGAGACACAGGAGGAAGGAGAAGCAGGCTCCATGCAGGAGCCCGACGCGGACTCGATCCCGGGACTCCAGGATTGCGCCCTGGGCCAAAGGCAGGCGCTAAACCACTGAGCCACCCAGGGATCCCCACCCCTCAGGTTTTATTTGGAAATCCTCCAGCATCCAACATATAGCCTGCTCAAAGACGGAAGCAAATATTGTCTGCTAAAGAAGTGAGTTTTTTTTTTTAATGTTTCATTCTAAAAACCTTACATTGGATTATCAACCCAAAATTCTTCTAGATTACAACTAATTTAGTCAATTAAAAAAAAAAAAGAAGGGCAGCCCGGGTGGCTCAGCGGTTTGGCGCCGCCTTCAGCCCAGGGCATGATCTTGGAGACCTGGCATCGAGTCCCACATCGGGCTCCCTGCATGGAGCCTGCTTCTCCCTCTGCCTGTGCCTCTGCCTCTCTCTCCCTCTCTCTCTCTCTCTCTCTCTCTCTCTCTCTTTCTGTGTGTGTCTCTCATGAATAAATAAAATCTTTAAAAAAAATAAAATAAATAAAAAATTTAAAAAAAGAAAAGACTGCTAGCATCCTTGAAAAGAAAATCTTTGATAATACCTTTTGGAAAATAAACACAGAATATATTCTTTTACTCCTATTTTCTTTAATCCGAAGTGTTTTTCATATACAATAACCATTTTCATGTAAACATGTCTTCAGAAACACTTGTTTTAAATCATTATCTTTTGTTATGACAATTGACCACTCAATTTAAATGATAAAGCTGCTGTACTCATTAAGGTTTCTACTACAGGAGAATACAAGTGGTAAGCTGCAAATCAGGGCTTTTCTCCCTGAATTCACATTTAGTTAAGGGTGGGGAGATGGTCAGTAAATAAATGGGTAAGTCATATAGCAAAGTAATCATGATCTACAGAAGCAGGGTCCATGCAGGGGGCCTGACCTGGGATTCGATCCCGGGTCTCCAGGATCACGCCCTGGGCATAAGGTGGCGCTACACCGCTTTGCCCCCCACCCGGGCAGCCCAAGAACGAATTCTTGAGACTTTTTCGTGAGACATTAGACTTTAGACTTTTATCTATGGTATATATTGAAAATACTAACGCCCAGTTTGACATTTGTGTTTTTTTTGTTTGTTTTTTTTGGTTTTTTTGTTTTGCTTATGATGAAGCCTTCCTAAACGGCTGATTCCAACATATCTTGTAGCTACATGACAAAAGATGAAAATAATCCAGGGTTAGGAAACTGGGGATCTGCTCCTATTGGACTAGTCAATGGTGATTTTCAGCTTTGAGGAGAAAGAAAAAAACATACTAAAGGATCCCGTAGCTTTTCCTTTATCTTACTAAGGCTTTCCGTTTCAAAGTTTGTTCATCCTAGATGGTGGGTAGAACCAGAAGATATTTCAGGAAACCACCTTGTGGTCATCGTATACAAATAGGTTAAGTGTTGTTATACCCAAGGTTAGTTCTTACTTTTCAGTTGCAAAATAGTGGATTTCCAATTCTATCATGCCCTCTACATTTTTTCTGTATTAAAAGAGCTTTGCTTCCCCCCTTCCCCAGTTTCCTTTTTGTCTTCTTGTTTTTTTAATGAGTATCATTATGAATTTTCAGATTTTGTTTTTATTTACTCAATATGATATAATTTATTACCATCTGTAGTCCTTTTTGATGCTCAAATTGTCTCAGATTTGGCCAGTGGGAGTCTCCATAACCATTCCTGTAACCTTTGACCTATTTGACCTATTTCCAACAGCCTTTGAGTTCTTTCTTTTTCCCTTACACAAGATATTTCAGGCTCATCTTGTATTTTACCTGCCCCAGATCTGAACTGCCATTTCTCCAAGGAGTTCTGATTCCTTTCAATGAGGTATAATATTTAGAAGCCAAGATCTGGGCTTTAGGTGTACACATTGCTGCTGGGATGTCATTGCCTCTTGATCCTTTTAGTTTTCTGTTGGCATGTTCCTCTTTTTCATTCTTTAGTTTGGCTGAGTATTTCACTCTGGGAATACACCTGGTTTTTTTTTAAACCATTCTCCTAAGAACATTTAGGTTATTTCCAATATTTTGCTACTGCAAATAATGTCACAATGAATAAATAACCTTGCACATATGTTTTTTTCAGATCTATGGTTTGGTATCTTCAGGGACAATTCCAACCAGTGAGATTGCTACATTAAAAGGCAAATGCAAATGTAGCTTTGCTAGATGTTGCCAAATTCTTCTCAGAAGTCATACCATTTTGTATTTCCAGTAGTGGATGTTATTATCCTTTTTCCATAGTCTCACCAACAGAATTATAGAATATATTATCAAACTTACACATTTTTACAAACATAATGGGTGAGAAATGATATCTAAATGTAGTATTAATTTGCATTTCTCTAATAGCAAAGCTAAAGTTTTTTTCATTTGTTGAAGGATCACTTGAATATCATTTATTGTTAACTGGATGTCTTTTGTACATTTTTATATAGAGTTTTTGGCTTTTAAAAATTTTTAAGTATTATTTTATATTAAGAACATAACACCTTTCCTTATGATATACTTTCCAAATTATAAACTCCCAGTTTGGTATTTGTCTTCTGATTTTGTTTGTTTGCCACAATTTTTATTTTTATGTGGTTGAATTTATCAGTATTTCCTTTTATTGTGTCTGGATTTTGAGTCATAGTAGTACTATAGTACAAAAAACTACTATAAAGCTACTATAAATTTTAGCATTAATTTTTTCCCATCACAAATGGTTTGAAATCTACAAACTTATTTATTTTGATGTCTTCAACACATAATACTATAGTCATCAGTCGTCTCATGACTAAAAGTTTTTACACCTCTTTTTTCCTTCTTTGTGAAGAATTCATTTAGAATAACCTGATTCTGACATTTTAGAAAGCCATCTGACAGTATATATTGAGGCATAAAAATATTCATCCTTGAAATAGTATCCTAGGGAAAAAGTCCTAAACCCAGTATCTAATATAGTGACCGGTATTTATTATTCAGTCAATATTTGCTGAATAAAGGAATAAATATGGGGGAGAGGAAGTACACACATGAAGATGTTTATTGCTGAATTAGTTACATGAAAAATTGACTGCAATCTTAAAAACCAATAGTAGAGAAATAATTAAGCTATAATATATCTACTTCATTGAAAATGACATAACACTGAAAAATGATGGTTCTGAGACACATATAGTAATATGATAAAGACATATATGAATGTGCTTAAAGGTGAAAAAAGCAAATTACTAAATCATCAAAAATACCTATTAAATATATATGCACACTGAAGAAAAATAAAAACTGGAAGAAAATGTGGGAAAATGCTAACAGAGTTGTATTTTCCTATTTTCCAAACTTTCTATTTTTGATGAAAAACTAAAATGTGTTAAATAGCCATTCTCTCTGCTCCCTAGCTGTTCTTAGACTCCAAGTAGAGAGACTGGAAATCATTTTAGAATGAGAAGTAGGCCATGGCTTAAGAGAGAATTTAAACCTTTGCACAGAGGTACAGTGTGGAATTCTCACTAAACTACTGATGGCAGGAGCTTGATTGTATACAAAAGACCACTGTGAATGCCTAGCACAATTTTAGGTGGCTGGATGGCTTTGAGTCTCAGATATCTTCTCTGTAAATGAGGATAATGATGGTGCTAACCCATAGAGTTAATGTAAGGATTAAATGTGAACATGCACATGAAATGCTTAGAACAGATATCTTGGCCTACGTGAGTGCATGTTAGCTGTTTTGTTTTTTGGTTTCTAGGGTTTTTTCTTAAATTATGAAAACTTGGTTACAATGCCCTCGTGTGTCTGTTCATTGCAATATTTCTGGCCTTTAAAAGGATTTCTTATTACTTTAGATCAGTGCATTTGAAGTAACAGTTTTAGGGCCATCCATTATCCACTCATGTTGTGTATAGACTATGAAGATTAAATAGCTCTTTTGACAATAATGTTTTTTCCCTGAATATAAAAATAACACATATTCACTCTACAAAATTTGGAAAATTATGAGAGCTATGAAGAATTCTAGCCATAATGTAACCACTCAAACATTTTGGTCTGTATTATATTTTCTGTCTAGTTTATATATGTGTATATAGATATTTGGGCTTTATTTTTACCAATTAGGTTCAATCTTTCTACACAAGATTAAATTTTAAGATTACTGTAAAATGTTTCTTTTGTTTTAAAATGAGCAGAAAACTAACTGATAATAAAGCTTATCCCATGGTAAATAGAGGATGATATTTTCCCACTATAATCTCTCATGTTCCCCATCAATAAGCAACTACAGTAGATACATTGAACTTTAGTGGGAAAATGCTTTAAAGTGAAAGAAAATCCAACCTGATATAGAAATACAGTATCACTTACATATATCTTGAGGAGGAATGTATGAGAACCAGTTTATTGTACTAAGGAGGCTTTTTTTTTTTTTAAGATTTTATTTATTCATGAGAGACACACAAAGAGAGAGGCAGAGACACAGGCAGAGGGAGAAGCAGGCTCCATGCAGGGAGCCCGATGTGGGACTCCATCCTGGGTCTCCAGGATCATGGGCTGGGCTGATGGTGGTGCTAAACCGCTGAGCCACCCAGGCTGCCCGTCTTCTTTAATATAATAATGAGTATGAACTACCCTTTTATATAGCTTTCACTTTTGAGGCATGTAAATTTTCTACAAATTAAAAAATTAATATTAACACAAAAAGTTAAACAAGAACCAAAGCTTAAAATTGAATACAAATAGCAAAATCAGCCTAAAATCAACATCATATTTACAATATAACCACACAAAAGATCAACTCAAAAAACTTTTGAACACAACACTCTGAATCAGGATATAAAGAAAGAAAAAGAAGTCTTGAACTTTCCTGAGTGAGTTTATTAGAGATAGTTAATATTGGTATAGTGATTCTGAAAATATTTTGTTGTGTTGTAGCAGAAAGCAGATGAATAAATATACTGGTGCTTTTTGGAGCCAGATTTTTTTGTAGGATAAGGGATACAAATAAGAATGAGGAAGATAAAGAAAAATCCTATAGTGTGGATTCAATTTGGAAGTATCAGTATTATTTAAAAAATATATATATTTCCTACTTTTTCTACTGAATGGGCCTGTAAACAATGACACTCCAGTAACAGTAAACACAGTTAGCTTCATTTTTTTTTTTTTAAGAAAATGGAAGCCTGCTTTTATTTTATTTTTTTTTTTTTTAAAGATTTTTTTTATTAATGATAGTCACAGAGAGAGAGAGAGAGAGAGAGAGAGAGGCAGAGACATAAGCAGGCTCCATGCACCGGGAGCCTGACATGGGATTCGATCCCGGGTCTCCAGGATCGCGCCCTGGGCCAAAGGCAGGCGCCAAACCGCTGCGCCACCCAGGGATCCCATGAAGCCTGCTTTTATTGATGCACACATCGACGGACCTGTAATTGGAAGGGGTGGTGACGTTAACATGACACTCGTGGTTAACACAACTGAAACATGAGGGCAGGAGGTGGCTTTGCAGGGACATGATGCCTTCATAAGTTAGGGAAACGGACTGCTAGCTGGCTGCCCTTTCATTTCATGTTCTTCACAAACTCCTCTCCCTTTTTGATGGAGGCCTTCAGCTCAGAGATGGCTTCTGCTATCATCTTCTCTTCAAAAAGGCGAGATTTTGCCAATGCCTAGATTCTTCTCGATGCCCTTTTTCCCCAGCAGTAACGGTGTGGAGAAATAGGCACAGTCTGCTTCCTGGGATTTAACAAAGGAACATTCGACACCTTCCTTCCCGTTCATCGCATCCACAAGGGAGAAGGGAGAAGACAAGGGAGAAGACAAACCGGGCTCCAGCGTATGCCATGGACCGGGTGGCAGAGCCTGCTCCAGCTTTGGCCTTCACCACCTGCGCCGGCCTCCTGGATCCGCCCAGTGATCGCTGTCAGCCGGGCCTGGGGAAGGTCCACCTTGGGGGTGCACTGAGAGATCAGGGGGATGATGGTCTTCCCGGCATGACCGCCAATGACAGGAACATTGGCGCAGGATCTAAACCCTTTAGTTCTGCAATGAAAGTGTTGGCCCTGACAATGTCCAGGGTCGTCACCCCAAAGATTTTATTGGGGTCGTAAGCTCCGTGTTTCTTGAAAACCTCCGTTGCAATTGGGATGGAGTTGACCGGATTTGAAATGAGCAGATCATGGCCTCGGGGCCACGCTGGGCGCAGGCCGCAGTCAGGGTGGCCCCAGTTGAGGCACTGGTGCCGAACAGGGCATCCCGTGTCATGCCTGGTTTTCTTGGGACTCCGGCTGGAATAACCACCACCACATCGCAGCCTTTGAGGCAACCCGGCAGCTGCTCAGGTCCGAGGTGGCCTTTGGTTGCTCTGGTCTCGACGTGGCTCAGATCTGCGGCCACTCCGGTGTATGGGCAATATCCAGAGGGTCAGGAGGCTCACTAAGGGGCTGTTCTTGAGAAGCCGCGCAAGGGGCTGCCCGATTCCTCCGGAAGCCCCAAGCACAGCTGCTTTAGCATTGTTCTGGGATGGTTGGTTGGAGCGGGCGGGGAGCCCAAGAGCAGGCACCCGCGGCTGGCAGGTGACACCAACGACCTCCACGCTGCCCATTATTTGATTTCTAAATACCATTCCCCAGTGAAAGGAACCAGGGCTCCTGAGAAACAGTTAATTCCAGGTCTGAGGCAGCTAAGTAGGGGAAGTACAAAGTGACTCAGCGGTCTTTTAAACAAGGAAGTACTAAAGACTAATAGGAACATAGCAATAGAATATAGGAACTAGCTCTTCTTCTGGGCAAATTTAGGACAATTGGAGCATCAAAAGGAATAATAAAGAGAAATAGATTATACCAGTGTAAATAACAACAGAAATGCCAGGAACTTCCTCTGCCCCTCAGATACTGATTAATAAATAGGTCCTGGTGGAGTTTGAGAATTTACATTTCTAAGCAGCTTACAGGTGATGGTGAGGCTACTGATCCAGGGACTTTAGTTTATAAAACGTTTTATAATTCCAGTGCTACTCAAATTCCAGTGCTACTCCTCTCTTCAAACTCAAGTGAAGAGAGAGAAAGATTGATAATGGAGAAGGAGGATAAAAGAAAAACCTCTTCTTTACAGAATAATGCCAGCTAATAGATGTACAAAGAGAATCACCATTTTGCACTGCCCAGTGTAGTAACCGAGTCAGGAAAAGATCATCAATGGATGCTAAAAGCATTAAGAGAAAGGCTTGGGGAACTGGATATTCACACAGTCTCAAAATATACCTCTCATATGAAATTACTTATTAAGAACAGAGGGGAAAGTTATATTTTTACCTTCGGAAAATCTAGTAGATACTATCATAAAGGAAGTAATCAAATTTAGCGTCATCAATAATGGGACAAACTGACATTATGTGTTTCCTAATGGATACAGTGGGAAGTACATCAGCTGGGCAATATTCTTGCCAAAAGTGTTTAACTGAGCTTAATTCTGAAGGAACAATCAGACAAATCAGACTGTGGGACATTTTTTTTAAGATTTTGTTTACTTATTTATTTTAGAGAAGGGGGAGGGGCAGAGAAGACACATCAGAAAATCTCAAGCAGGCTCTGTAATGAGCACGAGCCCAACACAAGGCTCAATCTCACAACCCTGAGATCATGACCTGAGTTGAGACCAAGAGTTGAACACTTAACCAACTAAGCCACTCAGGTGACCCTAGACTGTAGGACATTTAAATGATCTGGCCTGGAGTCGTAAAAGATTTTTAGATCATGAAGAACTAGCAAAAGGTACTAAAAAAGTGACATAATCAAATGCAGTAGATCTTGGATAAAATCAGTTCTATAAGTTCTACTTAGGGGGAAATTTGATGATGGACTATTAGATGATATTTAGTTAATGCTTAAACTTTTGTTTGTAATAATGGTATAGTTATATGAGAGAAGGTCTATTTTAAAGAGATAGATGACAGGGATCCCTGGGTGGCGCAGATCCCATGTCGGGCTCCCGGTGCATGGAGCCTGCTTCTCCCTCTGCCTATGTCTCTGCCTCTCTCTCTGTGTGTGACTATCGTAAATAAATAAAAAAAAATTATAAAGAGATAGATGACAAAGCATTTATGAACTGTCAGGATGATTGTAATTGTGTGTGTGTGTGTGTGTGTGTGTGTGTGTGCGTGTGTTTAGAGAGAGGATGAGATGGAGAAAGAGCCCAGGCATGGCAAAAATTGTTATAACCGGTGAATTTAGGTGAAAATACACCTGTGTTAATTTTACTTTTCTTTCAAGTTTTCTGAAGACTTGAAAAATTTCAAAATAAAAATTTGAGGAAAATTTAAATTTCCCTGTCCTATCCTGTTCCGGGATGAGTCAAATGAAGGTCCTAGAATGAGCAGGAAGACTGGGAAAAGGGGATTTATGAGGAAAAGAAGCCTGGGAAAAAGAGAGTTTGGGGACGCATGGGAGAAGCAAGAAGCAGGAGCCTAGTTTAAGGTAATTAACAGTGGTGGCTGTAACAACTTCCAAGTCTCCATGGTTTAACACAGTAAAAGTTTATTTCTTGTGCAAGTCTCATTGTAATCTGAGATCAGAGAGGTGAAGTAAACTGCCTAAAAGCCAAAACATGTGATAAACCAGAATTCCCACCTAGTCGTGGTTCCAAAGTCTATGCTCATTTCCAGTCCAGCACACTGCCCCTAAGGATCCCGAGGTTAGAATGATTGTCCTAGGTCCAAATCTGCTATTCTATTATCTCTCCATGATTGGATCCATATTCCATCTTGAGACATAGCCTAAGGCCCTGACCGGATCTCACTTATGGTTCAGACCATTCATTCATTAGTTCATTCTACAAATACCTTTTAAATACCTTTTGTGTCCAGAACATCACTATTTCTGGACCTGGATCCATTGTAGGATACAACAGCAGACAAAGTCTCTGCTCCCATGGAGTTTACTTTCTAGGGAGTGAAAGAATAAGTAAATGAGTAAATGTTATACTTTAAAGCCATGATAAATTCTGTGTAAAATAATGAAGCAGGGCAAGGGGTAGGGAGTGGCAGGGATGAGGAGGTTTGTTTAGATACAGATTCAGGGAATGCCTGCACATATTTGGTTGGAGACCAGAAAGCTATGAAGCTGTGAACCATTTGAAGACCTGAGGAAAGCATATTGTGAGCCAGGGAAAGCGCAAGTTTAAGAGCCTCAAGGCTATAACAAATTAGGAGTGATAGAGGGAAGTTGAGGGAAGTATGGCTATCCTGGGAGAAATAGGAGGAAGGTACCAGAATGGGGTAAGAAGTTAATAGAGGTTTGTAAGGCGAGGGCAGTGAAGTGATCTGATTGTCATTTTCAGACCTCTCCTGTGAAGAATGTAGCCACCCAGGTGAGACTTGGTGGTGGCCTTGTGGCACTGATGGCGATTGAGAAGTGGCCAGAAGGGAGATGTATTTTGAAGGGACAGCTGACAGAATTTGCAGATAAATAGAAGACATGAGGGAAAAGGGAAGATGGCTCCTGGGTTTTTGGCCTAAGAAGTACACTGGCCAGTCCTATTTGACTTCTAGAAACCAACAAATTTAATGGTAAAAGTAAGTGTGCCACATTATTGTTAAATTCATTGTATGATAATAATTATATATATATTTTAAATCTTGGATATCAGAGGACCAGGCTCAATAACTGCCTAATCAGTTCTTCGTATCTTTAAAATGGTGTTGATAATATTCATCTTGCCACCCCATAAGATGTTGCGAGAACAGCATGAGGTGTTGTTTGTGAAAATACTACTCATGGTTGTCATCTAATAACTCAATTTTGTGTGGCACTTTCAAGGTAAAATGCACTTTCTCGGGCTTGAAATGGTTTAATCTGTTAATAGTCAACACTACGCTAAACATCTGGTGGACTGAAGCCCCTGAGACAGTATGTCCTCAATTATTTTAAATACTCACTAGCACTACCAAAAGAGAAGTCTCTGTCCTTTGCCTCTCTCTCTCTCATTCTCTCATTTTGTCTCTCTCCTTCTCTCTCCTTCACTCTAGAGAGCTCATGCGTACAAAAACAGGCCAACCCTTTGAGAAGCATGACAGACATACTGTTTCTTGGGTGGTTCTTTGACATACTCAAAACACAGAAGCCTTTGCAGATTGTCCCTCAGTGCCACCTATAAGGTACAAGAACTTAAGGACTCTATCTGAAATTACCAGTCTTCCTTGTTTTGGCAAAACTCATATTGTTCATTATCAGAACATGGTGATGTTCACATTTTTAAATTGACCAATTAATTTTAATATGTATTAGCCATTGCTGCTGCTTTGTCATTTTTAAAAAAATATTTATTTATTTATTCAGAGAGAGAGAGAGGCGCAGAGACACAGGCAGAGGGAGAAGCAGGCTCCATGCAGGGAGCCCAACGTGGGACTAGATCCTGGGTCTCCAGGATCACACCCCAGGCTGCAGGCGGCGCTAAACCGCTGCACCACCTGGGCTGCCCTATTTGTCATTTTTTTATTTCACCTGGGAATACTTAGAAAATCAGATACAAATATTTAACTGATATTTACCATTCAGATGTTTAAAACATTTCAGAAGTGATGTGCTTTTGTTTGCTACAGATCCATGGCAGTATGCTATTTTGATAAATTAAAAGTTTTGGCTTGTTACATTGAGATAACAGAGAATAAGATGTATGACAGTAATAAATATCAAGGCATGAATATTCACAGCCTCTTTCCTCTCACCTGTTAAGGAATATCTTGCTGTTGTGCACCTTATCTTTTCCCCTACCCTCAATTTTGAGCTTTTTTAGGTGGATCAGAATGAAGAGTGTATAGGTATTGTTTGTATGTGTGTTGGAGGGTAAGAAGAGCATGCCAGGGAGAGCAAGAGGGAAATGCCAAAGAAAGGAAAGATTGGTAAAATGTACGTTAAAAAGAAAGCAAGTGACTGATGGAAGAAAATAGATTGGATCCCAGAGAAGAAGGGGGAAAAGCATGGGAATGTTCAAGTTTCTCAGACAAGATTACTAGAGATTTTGAGGAATAACTGCTTTTCAGGGGAGAGGTTGAAATGACAGAGGAAAAGCTACTTTGTAAGTTTTGTTTTTACATTAAGAATGTGTCTGCCTGCCAGGTACACCCACTACACACAGCTCTTAGAGCTTTCTGAAGTGAAAATTTTAATAGGTTTTTATATTTTGGGGGGCTGTTTTTTCTGAATTTTATACTATGTTAAGACTAGACCACAAAGGCCACAAAGGCTTCACATAATTCAAACTACCAAAATACCACCAGGTGATGTTTTCTATTCAGACATTTTCTAAGGACATAAGTTAGTGACTCCTCATTTTAAGATTTTTAGGATTATTTTTTTTTATCCACATAGGGGAAATGGTAAGGGAAGATGCATTTTTTTTAAAAGAGGCATATTTGTGGTTTTAATAATTTTGTGGAACTTAGGAAAAACTCTACTACAAAGTATTTAACATTGACGCTGTGCTGAGATCTTCCTGAAATCAGAAACGTTTCAGCATGTTTCTTACATCTCTGTATTGCACTTAATTTATTCTGTCTGGCTTGTTTTTTCAAAGAAACTTTTTCTTTTAAGATTTATTTATTTGTTGGGGAGGTGGGTAGGGAGAAGCAGAGGGAGAGAGAGAGAAAGAGAGAGAGAGAGAATGAATCTCAAGTAGATTCCCTGCTGAGTGCAGATCCTGATGCAGGGCTTGATCTCATGACCCTGACATCATGATCTGAGCTGAAATCAAGAGTCAGACCCTTAACCCACTGAGCCACCCAGGCACCTCTCAAACAACTTTCTTTTTTTAAAAAAATATTTTATTTATTCATGAGGGACACAGAGAGAGAGGCAGAGACATAGGAAGAAGGAGAAGCAGGCTCCCTGTAGGACTCAGTCCCAGGAAGCCAGGATCATGACCTGAGCCCAAGGCAGATGCTCAACCATTGAACCACACAGGCACCCCTCACAGAACCTTTTATGTTGGCCTGCATTTGCTTTTCCCCCAGCTTTATTATTATAATTGACCAAATTGTAATATATATTACATATATAATATATTAAAGTGTTCAGTGTGATGATTTGATATACATATACATTGTAAAACAAATTCCCACAGTTAACACATCCTCCGTACTTGTTTTTTTAATGAGAATGCTTAAGATTTACTCTCTTAGCAAATTTCTAGTATACAATACAGTAATATTAACTATAGTCAGCATGCTGTACATTAGATCCTCAAAATTTACTCATCTTATAATTAAAAGTCTGTGCCATATTACACGTCTCCCCATCCTCTGCTTCCCCATCCACAGCCTCTGTTAACCATTAATCTATATTCTGTTTCTGTTAGTTTTTTTTTAATTACCTATAAAAGTGAAATCATACAGTACTTGTCTTTCTGTGTCTGACTTACTTCACTTCACATAATGCCCTCCAGTTTCATCCATGTTGTTGTTAAGGTCAGGATTTCCCCTTTTTCTGCCTGAATAATATTCCATCGTGTATACATACTATATTTTCTTTATACATTCATCCATTTTTTTTATTTTTTTAAAGATTTTATTTATTTATTTATTTATTCATAGAGACAGACAGAGAGAGAGAGAGGCAGAGACACAGGCAGAGGGAGAAGCAGTCTCCACGCAGGGAGCCTGATGCGGGACTCGATCCTGGGTCTCCAGGATCACACCCCGGGCTGCAGGCGGCGCCAAACCGCTGCGCCACCGGGGCTGCCCCATTCATCCATTTTTTAAAAAATCTATTCATCCATTAATCCATTGATGGATGCTTGGGTTGTTTCCACATTTGACTATTGCAAATAATGTTACATGAATATAGAGGTGCAGATAGTTCTTCAAGGTAGTGATTTCATTTCTTTTGGGTATATACCTAGTAATAGGCTTGCTGGATCAGTGGTAGTTCTATTTTTAATTTAGCCTGGATTTATTCCTCTTTTGTTTTTTAAGAGTTTATTTTATTTTTTTTCTCTTTTTTTTTCTTTTTTTTTAAAGATTTTATTTATTTATTCATAGACTCAGAGAGAGAGGCAGAGACACAGGCAGAGGGAGAGGGAGAAGCAGGCTCCATGCAGGGAGCCTGATGTGGGACTCGATCCCGGGTCCCCAGGATCACACCCCAGGCTACAGGCGGCGCCAAACCGCTATGCCACCGGGGCTGCCCTATTTTATTTTTTTTTAAGCAGTCTCTATACCTAGTGTGTGGCTCAAACTTAAAACCCAGAGATCAAGAGTCACGTGCTCCACCAACTGAGCCAGCCAGGTGCCCTTAGCATGAATTTACTCTTAACTGTGTGCAGTAAGCTCATTGAAGACAGACACCATACCTTATTCACAAAACAATATGACAATTAACAGTACTGGCCTTGAAACTAAACAGATGAGTATGAATCTTGACTCTGCCACTCCTCAGCTAAAATATCAAGTAGTTTTTGCATGGTTGTTATTGTTGTTACCTTGTTTAGTCTCAGAACTCTCACCTGTAAAATTGATATCATAATGCTGATTTCTCTCAGGGCAGTTGTGAACATTAGATGAGAAGATGTATGAAAGTGATTATACAATACCTTGCTTCGACAAGCATTCAACCAATGGGAACTATTATATGTATGTTTACTTTATCATTTGAATCCTTACCAGCACTCAGATCTTTGCTATAAAGATCATGGCTAAGGTTAGAGAAGGAAAGCAGGAGAGGAATTTAGGGGCTAGCACCCTTGGTTGACCATACCTTTATTTTCCTCTGTGACCTTAAGATTTAGAGCCCCAGGAGCTGTAGTCAGGGCTTGAGGCCTGCTTCTTCTAGCTCAAATGAGCTTTGTTAGAGGTGGGGCTGGAAGAAAGTGTGTCATCTGTTAGTACCAGGACCTCCCTGGGAGTTCTGAGCCTCTCAGGGGAATTCCAGTTCAATCTCCAGTTCCTTCTCCCTTCCCCTGCAATGACTGTTCAGGGTCTTCTTCTAGTGATGGGAACTTCCAGTGACTAACCTCCACCTTCAAGGGTCCCTAGGAGTTGGAGACTTTCTTAAACACTACCTCTGGCATGAAGCACTTCCTGTTTTCCCAGGTCAAAGTCCCTCTTGTTATAGCACATAGTACTCACTGCCCTATTCTAGCTGTTAGCTTTACATTGTTTCCCTCGGTGAATTGCAAAGTCTCTGAGATTAAAGTATGGCTCTGGTTCCTGTTTGATCAGTACAGTGAGCTGTACCTATATTCCCAGGTAATGACTGTTCTAAATTCTATATAAGCCCATCTTGGGGCCATAGTCTCAAGGTGAGTGAAACCCAGGCCCCGCCCTAATATAGCTTGCTATCCTGATCCCCAGAACTTTAAGATACAAACTTCTCCCTATGCTTCTGGGCAATTAACAGCCTAAAGTTCCTTGTTTGGCTGACCGTAGGAAGTCCCCAGCAATAGATTTCAAAGAGTTGGTAGGAATACAGAAAAAAAACTTCATTTAAGGCATAGAGATTTATAAAATGTTAACATCAAACTTTATTCTCTCCATAATTTAAAGTTCACTTTTTACTAGCTGTTCCATAGGAGTGTGGTAGAAATGCAATACTGTAACAGCTGGAAACCATCAAAAAGAATTCTGACCCTATTAGCAGTTTACTTAAACTTTGTTCTAGTAGTCATATAAAAATAATAAAGGAATAACTTATTTGGTCCCAAACATGGTTATTCTGATTTATCCAACATGCACAAAATTATACAATTTTCATTCTCAATTATCATTACCATATAATTTACTGAAGTGCCTGACCAAAAATAATGTTTTCTAGATATTATTTTAAGTTTTTAGCTGAATTTAGGTGACATAACATTTTAGGAAAAGTTTGCTAACTTAACAACTTGCTTTTCTCACTTGGCATAGTAAAAATTTACCCTTTCAACTCCACCAGTATGTCACTGCTTGGACCTCAGTTCTGCTTAAAGAATGCTAAAGCGTCTCCTCTTGATTTCATGTGGCTTTTCACAAATCCAGTCAATTTCCTGAACCCCTCCATCAGTCCATCCCCAGTGATGGCACAGCAGGGCTGCACATACCAGTTCCGGTCACTGCAGAGCTTCTTCACTTTGAACATTCTGGTGATGTCCTCAGCAGTTAGAGCTCCAGGCACATCCTGTTTGTTGGCTAATAGAACAACAGGCACATTTTTAATGTGTTCGTTCTTCAAAATGTGCTCCAGCTCTCTACTGGAATCTTTCAGTCGCTGTTTGTCCGTACTATCCACAACATACATCAGCCCATCAGTGTTCTCACAGTAATGATCCCAAACGGTTCTCATTTTTTCTTGTCCTCCAACATCCCAGATCGTGAGCGAAAGATTCTTTTCCAACTGGATCATCTCCACGTTGAAACCTATGGTTGGGAGGGTTGAAATATTCTTAGCAAGCTTTAATTTGTAAAGGAGTGTAGACTTCCCAGCTGAGTCAAGTCCCAGAAGAAGAATCCGGGCTTGCTTGGTTTTGGAGTTTTTAGAACTTAATAGACCCATTTTAGGTTTTTTTCCTCCTTTCAAAGACTCTTCTTTTGGCCAGGGACAATGTTTGCTGTCCAGGTTTCTTGTGAAAATAATAGGAGGAAAGAAGATAGCAAATGCTTCATGTTGTATTTTAAGACTGGGAACTTGTGTGCATTTATGTTGTAGCCTATCACCTTGATTATAGGCAAACATCATTTTATTTGCAGTCCTAGCCAGTCCTAAGAAATCTGGTATGAGTAAGCAGCCAATATTGCAGTCACTCAAAGGGGAAATTCTTTGTGAGTGAGTAGGACGTAGGAGGGGCCGGCTAGGTGATGCCACAGCTTGTGCTCTTCCAGATGTTGGAAATTTAGAGGTAACCAATGGTTTATGGGAACATGGTTCGATGGTAGAATAAAAACTTAGTTTTACAAGCGGTTTATAGAACTTTTCTAGTTATTTGAACATTTATCTTATCCCAGCTGTAAATGAGTAACCAGATTTCTGAAGTCATGAAGAGAGTTTATCTCACACTGCCCTAAATATCTTCAGTACTTTCCCCTTGTCCAGGTTACTCAGTAGGATACTTATACCACCCAAGGTTATATGAACCTTCCTCCCATAATATACAAAAACAGTTCTTTAATCTTCTAGAAAATTTACATTATTCACAAGACCAAAAAAGTATACAGGGATGGGAGGGGAGTGTGTAACACAAACCCTTGAAATTAAGCAGTCTGATTAAAGGTGGTAAATTGAATATATGTATTTATCCCTTTCCTCAAGACTCCACCAAAATGATGGTGAAGGAGGGCAAGAGATTTCAATAAAATTCTGCAACGTGGAATATAGGTAGAAGATGAGTGGTATTAACAAAATTCAACCGAGTACATATGAAGATCTGATTGGCTTTATTAAGTAATTCATGAATTGGGCAGCATCCCATCTAGCAAGTAAAGGGGAGTTTCAAGGAGTTGTACAAAACGAAAGTTTTCTATAGAAAGGAGGATGGGGTGGGGGATGGGCAAAATGAGTGTAGGGAGTGAGAGAGATATAGGCTTCCTGTTATGAAATGAATAAATCATAGGAATAAAAGGCACAGCATAAAGAATATCATCAATGATATTGTAATAGCATTATATGTTGATAGATGGTAGCCACACCTGTGGTGAGCATAGAATAATGGAAAGAATTGTTGATTCATTATGATGTACACCTGGAACTATGTAACATTGCATAATAACTATACTTCAATTAAAAAAAATAAAAAGAAAGAAGAATGGGGCAGGAAAGTTTTGAGCAAAAGAAAAGAGAGGATTATTTTAGGCAAAGTCACCCTCCCTTAGGGAGAAGGGCAGGGGACCTTTCTAGGTAGATTACTTCATCTTCCTTTGGGGAAAGGAGAGGGCCCATGTGACAAATTACATCATTGGTGCTGTTGAGAAAATTTCTGACTGACAGGTTGTGACCTAACTGACCCAACTGAAAGGTTGTTTCCTTTCTCGGGAAAGTTGAATCTGCAGTTAGGTTAGGTATTAAGCCCCAGCTTGGTGACTCAGCCTGGCCCAAGTGATAGCATTTGGGGCCTGTGGTTTTCTTTATAATGGTGGTAACTGATGCAACAGGATACAGCTGAAGTTTGGAGTACTGATACACAAGATACAGAGGGAAGGGGTGAAATGAGGGACTAAAAACAGAGGGCATTAAACAAAAGTCTGAATAAAGACACCCCCCACATACACACACACACAAACCCCACAAATCAACCCCACATGTACACACACCTCTGCTGATTAACCATTCAGCAACGAGATGTTATTCTGGGCAAAAAATAATAATAATAAAGAAAGAAATTGAATGATATGAGAAAAAAAAGGCCTCCAAGTTTTGACAGTTGAGAGTTTCCACATCATAATGCCTAACTCAATATTTAATTAACCTATAGCCAGCCTGACAGTTGGCAAACATTGCTCATGTACACAGAATGCCCAATCAGCTTTTCAGTGCACAGAGGTTCCCATACTTAATACATGGCATACCTCCAATATAAAGACCAAGAAGAAAATAAGGTTTTAAGGAAGCTTAAACAGGAGTAATGCAGGGAACAAAAGAAAATTTTCAGTAAGTTTTAAATATTTCCATCGAGATTTAAAAAGGTATTGTATCCATAAAACAAGACAAAAATGGCATTCAAAAGGTTACTCAAAAAACAAAATAGAACACTTGAAAAATAAATCCATGATTTCCAAAATTTAAAGAGATTAATAATAGGTTGGGGGAAAAAATCTTTCAGAAAGTAGAAGATAGAAAATATGAAAAAAGATGTAAAGGATCAATCCAGACATTTTTTTATTTTTATTTTTAAGGATTTTATTTATTTGAAAATGAAAAGAACATGCACAGGGAAGGACAGACAGGGAGGGAGAAGGATTAGCCGACTCTGCACTGAGCCCAACATGGGGCTCAGTCTCACCACCCTGAGATCATGACTCTTAACTCACCGGTGCCACCCAGGCACCCCAATCCAGAAGTTTTAATATCTAACTTATATGACTTTATTCCAGAGAGAACAAAAATATGAAAAGGGAAATTATCAAAGAAATAATATAAGACTATTTCCAAAGCTAAAGAATAAATTCTCCAGCTTGAAAAATTTTAAATTTTAAAACTAAAATTTTATTTTTAAAAAATATTGAGTAGGCTATTCTGAATGTAGAAAGAACATTTACAAAGAAATTTTTTAAACTTTTTAAAATTTTAATTTTTTAAATTTTTTAAATTTTATTTATTCATGAGAGAAACAGAGAGAGGCAGAGACATAGGCAGAGGGAACCAGAGGGTTCCCTGTGGGGAACCAGAGTCCTGAGATCACGCCCTGAGCCACCCAGGCGTCACTGAAATTTTAAGTTTTTATTTTAATTCCAGTTAGTTAACATACAGTGTCATATTAGTTTCAGGTATAGGATATAGTGATTGAAAAATTTCTTACGTTACCTAGTACTCATCACAAGTACACTCCTTAATCCCTATCATCTATTTCCCCCTTCCCCATACCCTCTCCCCTCTGGTAACTAACAGTTTGATCAATTTGTTCTCTATAATTAAGAGTCTGTTTCTTAATTTGTCTCTGTATTTTTCCCCTTTGCTCATTTGTTTTTTTCTTAAATTCCACATATGAGTGAAATCATTTGGTTTTTGTCTTTCTCTGCTGACTTATTTCCCTTAGTGTTATACTCTAGCTCCATCCATGTCATTGGAAGTAGCAAGATTTCATTCTTTTTTTATGGCTGAGTAATATATCATTGTGTGTGTGTATCTCACATCTTCTTTATCCATTCATCAATCGATGAATACTTGGGCTGTTTCCATATCTTGGCTATTATAAATAATGCTGTTATAAATATAAGGGTGCATGTATCCCTTTGCGTTAGCGTTTTTGTATTCTTTGAGTAAATACCCAGTAATGCGATTGCTGGATCATAGGATGAATCTATTTTTAACATTAAAAAAATCTCCATACTGTTTTCCAGAATGGCTGCACCAGTTGTATTCCCACCGACAGTGTAAGAGAGTTCCCCTTTCTCTACATCCTCACCAACACCTGTTGTTTCCTGTACTGTTAATTTTAGCCATTCTGACAGGTGTGAGGTGAGATCTCATTGTGGTTTTGATTTGTATTTTCCTGATGATAAGTGGTTTTGAGCATCTTTTCATGTGTCGTAACCATCTATATGTCTTCTTTGGAGAAATGTCTGTTCCTTTCTTCTGCCCATTTTTTAACTGGATTATTTGGTTTTTGGGTGTTCTGTTTTATAAGTTCTTTATAGATTTTGGATACTAACCCTTTATCAAATATTTCATTTGCAGATATCTTCTCCCATTCAGTAGATGTCTTTTAGTTTTATTAATTGTTTCCTTCACTGTGCTTTTTATTTTGATAAAGTCCCAATAGTTTCTTTTGCTTTTGTTTCCCTTGCCTCAGAAGACATATCTAGTAAGAAATTGGTACAGTTGATGTCTAAGAGGTTACTGCCTATGTTCTATTTTAGGATTTTTCTGGTCTTAAGTCTCACATTTAGGTCTTTAACCCAGTTTTAATTTATTTTTGTGTATGGTGTAATAAAGTGGTTTAGTTACTTTATTTTGCATGTTACTCTCCAGTTTTCCCAGCACTATTTGTGAAAGAGACTGTCTTTTTCTCATTGGCTATTCTTTCCTGCTTTATTGAGGATTAATTGTCCGTGTAGCTGTCAGTTTATTTCTGGGTTCTTTATTCTGTTCTATTGATGTATGTTTCTATTTTTGTGCCAGTACTATACTGTTTTGATGACTACAGCTATGTAATATAACTTGAAGTCTGGAATTGCGTTGGCTCCAGCTTTGCTTTGCTTTTTCAAGATTGCTTTGGCTGTTCAGGGTCTTTTTTGGTTCCATACAAATTTTAAGGTTGTTTGTTCTAGCTCTGTGAAAAATGCAGGTGGTATTTTCATAGGGATTGCATTAAATGTATAGATTGTTTTGGGTAATTTAGACATTTTAACAATATCTGTTCTTTCAATCCATGAGTATGGAATGTCTTTCCGTTTCTTTGCCTCATCTTCAATTGCTTTCATCTGTGTTTCATAGTTTTTAGAGTACAGGTCTTCCACCACTTTGGTTGAGTTTATTCCCAAGTATCATACAATTTTTGGTGAAATTGTAAATGGATTGTTTTCCTAATTTCTCTTTCTGATGCTTTATTATTGGTGTATAGAAATGCAACAGATTTCTTTTTTCCTTTTTTTTTTTTTGCAAGAAATTTCTTTACTTGATTTGGTATCCTGAGACCTTACTGAACTCATTTATCAGTTCTAGTAGTTTTTTTGGTGTCGTCTTTAGGGTCCATATGATAGTTTTTGATAAAAAATTCCAAAGGGAATTTTTGAGTAAACAGATAAAAGGAATGTTAGGATAAGAAAGAGAAATGTTATCAGATTTATCGTGACAAGCAATATAAAAAGTCAGGCCACCAAGAGTTAGTTTAGGGCAACCCCTCAAGGTTCCCCAGGACCTGTTCTATTGCTGCAGGGTTGACTTTTCAGAAATGCCACCAAGGTCAGATGAGATGAAATTATTTTCATTAGACTATGTTTTTGCAATCATTGGTAGCCCTCTTACCTCAAATAATGCAACACAGGACAAATAGCTGGTTTAAGGACATTGCTAAAATTAACTCCAGAATGAGAAATGTCAGGGTCCAGATTAAATACTCTAGAAGCAAATCAGAGTATTTAGCTGGGTACAGCCTTGAAGCATTAAACTGTTTAAATTTAATTAGTTTAGCACAGACTCTGAAGTCAGACCTGGCTTGCAGTCACAACTGTACCTTTTTTTTTCTTTTTTCTGTATAAACCTGAGCAAGCCACTTCTTAATTTCTTCATCTGTAAGTTGGGAAATAATATTATCTACCTCTCAGGGTTATTGTAAGTAATAAATGAGATATAAGGCAGCCTAGTACATGATACATAGCACACGCTCAGTGAATGGTAGCTGTTACTATTTTATTACTGATTATAAGGATAGCAGATAGGTTTATATTTGCTAGCCAAATGAGATTTATAGTTAGTAACTTCTTTGAGAGGGAGTATAAAGTTGTTTCTTGGCTCCGTGGGAAAGAGTACTCTGCTCCATTACGAATGTCTGTGGGATGGTTACTCTTACATGTCAACTTGACTGGGCTACGGGATGCCCAGAGAGCTGGTAAAACATTACTCTTGGTGTGTTTGTGAAAGTATTTCTGGGGGAGATTGGCATTTGAATCCATAAACTGCATAAAGAAGGTTATCCTCAACCGTGCAGTTGGGCATCATCCAATCCTTTGAGGGCTTGATAGAAGAAAAATGTGAGGGAAAGGTGAATTTGCTGTGTGATCAGGGATATCCATCTTCTCTGGCCCTCAGACATCAGAACTCCTGGTTCTTAGGCCTTCTGACACAGAGTGGGATTTACACCATTGGCTCTCATGGTTCTCAGGCCTTCGAGTTTGGACTGGACTTATACCCCCTGCTTTCCTGAGCCTCCAGCCTGCAGATCACAGATCATTGGACTTAGCCTCTATCACATGAGTCAGTCAATCCCTTATAATAAATCTCTTCCCACTTGTCTGTGTTCATTTCTCTGGAGAACCCTGACTAATACAGACTGTTATGAATGTAGGAGGGGCATAGTATCCTACTTGCCATTCTCAATTGCTGCTATCAGACATAGCATGGTTCCCAATCCTGCAATCCCTCATCCCCTTGGCGGAGGCCACTTGATCCATTTCTTTCTTTCTTTCTTTCTTTCTTTCTTTCTTTCTTTCTTTCTTTCTTTAAGATTTTATTTATTTATTAGAGAGAGAGGGCATGAATGGGAGGGAGGGGCAGAGGGAAAGGGTGAGGAACAAGCAAATCCCTCACTGAGCTGGGAGCCCAAATGTGGGCTCAATCTCAGGACTCCAAGATTATGACCTGAACCAAAGTTAGACCGTTAACCAACTGAGCCACCCAGGTGCCCCCACTTGATCCTGTTTTAGAATCTAATTGTCTCAATCCTGATCTGAGACATCAAGTACTTAAGCAGCTCCAATCCTGCTTTCTAAGACCAGGTATAGAGTTATCCTAATCACTAATTTGGTCGCAACATGCTATTCTAATGTTAACAACTAAACAATTGCCTTTTTTATTTTGTTTGTTTGTTTATTGTCCTTTTAAATAAGTCCTGGTCGTTAAACTCAGGTCTGATAACTCTGTTTCTTGCACTCAGTCCCTTCCTAAAAAAGGTACCCTGACTCACATCTGCCATACTCTTTCCTAAGCTAGCATCCTTAACACTTGAAATTTAATTTTTTTGGATAAAGCCCTTTTTAACCATTGAAAACATCTTTGTTGTTGAGTATAAGCTTCTCATTATTGCCCACATTGTATTCTCCACCAATTTTCTATCCAACTACATGTTGGGACATCTTACTCCACCAACATGTATTCCCTTTACTGAATACTTGCCAAGTCAAAAAGATGTACGTAAGTTTGCCTGAAAATATTTATAGAAGTCTCAGTATGAGGGCAGCCCCCATGGTTCAGCGGTTTATCGCCACCTTCAGCCTGGGGCGTGATCCTGGAGTCCCAGGTTCAAGTCCCACATTGGGCTCCCTGTGTGGAGCCTGCTTCTCCCTCTGCTTGTGTCTCTGCCTCTCTCTCTGTTTCTCTCATGAATAAATAAATAAAATCTTAAAAAAAAAAAAAAAGAAGTCTCAGTATGAAATGGCAATACCCAAAAGTAAGGAAAGACCTCAAGTTCACAGACTATATATGATGTGCCTTTCTCTTGAATTCAGTATGGAAAATGTGTTTTTTTTTTTTTTTTTTTGATTTCAGGGGTTTACAGAAATCAAATATATTTATTCAGAAAATATTCTTTCACCAGCGATGAGACAAGTATTTATTAATTGTCATATGCCAAGCACTATGCCAAGTATAGAGGGTAGTGGGCACAGAGGCTAGTGAGAAGCTTTAGTGGAACAATCTGTCAGTCTTAGATCAAGGGAGCCTCCCCAGGGCAGCTGTGATGTTGTATCTGAAGCCCTGTGAGTCACACTGATTAGTGGCAAAGAATAATCCATTATCTTCCAGGAAAATTTGGGCCTTTCCTGGAGAGTCCAGATTATAGGAGCCCATCGTGGAAGTCACAGCTTTCTCTTCCATCAAAATATTCATTCTGTGGAGTGCTGCTTCCCTAAGGGTTTGGAGACAAAGAGCCCAGGACAGAATCTTCATACCTTCTCTGTTTCAGCTACACCAAACGAAGAGGCTTTTAGTCAACTAATAGTGGACAGGTGTCACAAGGGTAAACTGTTCTTGAGCTACCAAGTTTGAGCTCTAAGTTTGTTACTGTTACACAGCCTCACTTGTTGGTTGATATAAAGAGACAAGGTAAATAAAGAATGTCCTCAAGCCATGTAATACTGTGTAGCACCAAAAAATATTAAGTGTCCATATACTTATAAGAGAAGCTTGCTAAGAGCTATAAGGGGAGAAAAAACAAATTCTAAAATAGTACAGTTGGTATAATATCATTTATGTTAACCCCCACACACAAAATAACAAACTATGTGTTTCTCAGATACATGCATGTCAATGCATAGAAAAAAATTTAGAAAGATACACGTAAAACCAATGAGCTTAGCCTCCTCTGGAGGAGGCTTGGTTAAAAGATTTTTGTTTTGTCTGTATTTAAAATTTTTTTAATTAAAAAAATATGAAGCATCACAATATGAAGGATTTTATGATGTATATGTGCATTTTATTCTATTTTCTTTTTATGTATGTGCACTTTAAAGAACAAAAGTAAAAATTTAAAGGGTCACCAGTGTCCCACCCAGCTAACGAAGTAGAATACCAATACCAGTGAAGACCTCTGCATGCCCCTAAATAATTATATTCCTTTCTTTCCCCAGAGAAATAACCTTTAATCTGAACTAATGTTACTCATCCCTTATTTGGTTTTAGTCTTTAGTTTCTATAGAAAAAAATATATAAGTAATACATAATAGGTAATGTTTATTTTGTACTTCTAAGTAATGTTATTACATAAGTAATATTTAGTGAATAAAAAGATCTAAGTAATGTATTACCAATATATAAAAGCAACATATATAACTAAGTAGTATATTATTTATTTTTACTTCATTAATTTCTGCTTTTATATTTATTATTTTCCACATTCTACTTTCTCTGCCTTATCTCCTGTTGCTTTTGTTGTTGTTTTTAACAATAGCTTATAGTGAATTCTCATTTATTCTCAGCCTTATTTATTATCAATTTTTTCTTTTCCATTTAAGCATTTAATTCTGTAAATTTCCCCAAAGTATCTGGATGCCACACATTTTTTCTCATTGTTTTTATTAGTTAAGTATTTTCTAATTTCCATTACACATTTTTTCTTTGATCCATCAATTATTTAGACGTATTTTTCTAACTTTGCATATGTACAGAAGTTTTAAATTCTTCTTAAAACTTAATTTCAGTGTGATCAAAAATACTGATTCTTGGACTTTTATTAGATGCTTTATGTCTTAGTTTGTAGTCACTTTTTGTAAATATTCTACATATATTTGAAAGAAATGTATATTCCTTAATATTTAAGTGAACTATTCTGTATTAGGCCAATTTTGATCATTGGTTGTTTTTTTTTTTATCATTGTTTAGTCAGACCTTATCTGCTTAATTTATTGATCAAAGAGGAAGGAATGGTAAAATCTTGCCAACTGATGGTGATATAATTTTTCTTGTACCTTTGGCAATTTTTGCATCCTGTATGTTGAAGTGATTTTATTAAGTGCTGACAAGTTTAGAATTGGCATATCTTGCAGATTTTTTTTTTTTTTTGATAGCAGTAACCCATCTGATCTCTAGTAGTAGTTTTTTCTCTTGACCTTGAGTTTGCCTGTTTCTAATATAGCCATTTCAATTTCCTATTGGTTAGTGTTTGCTTGTCTTACCTTTCAACCTTTCTATGTTCTTATGGCAAGATGTATTTCTTGTTAATAATATGGAGTTGAACTTTTTTCAAATTCTGTTTAATAATCTTTGTCTACATCTGGAGAATACAGTTTCTTGACATTGTATTTATCATTTTATTTTATATTTTCTCTTTACCCCACTTCAATGTTTTTGCCTTTGTCTTTGAATTGACGGTTTGTTTGTTTTTCTCTTCCTTTTTTCATCTCTACTGACTTGGAAATTATGGAATCTAATTCAACTATGGTAGGCAGAATTCAGAGAGCCTCCACAATTCCCATCCAGTGGTTTATAATTCCCTTTCTATGAGTGCAGATGTGCCTGTGAATGTGATGGATGTTACTTTCCTCATTAAATTATATAACAAAAGTGAAGACATTTTTAAGACATTAAGGTCCCATGTTAGTTGACTTTGAGTTGATCAAACGGGAGATTATCCTGGGTAGGCGTGGCCTAATCAAGAGAACCTTTTTAAAAGGGACTGGGCCCTTCCTGAAAAGGGAAATTTGAAACATCAGTTTTGTCCTGCTGGCCTGGAAGAAAGCAGCCATGTTGTTAATTGCCTATGAAGGGGGTAGTAGCCTTTAGTAGCTGAGCCCTCAGGTCTACAACCACAAGAAACTGAATTCTGCTAATAACTTGAATGAGTTTGGAGGAGGACCTCCAGATGAGAATCCCAGCCCTGTCAGTATTTGGACTGTAGCCTAGTGAGACCCTGAGCAGAGGACTCATGCCGGGACTCTATGCCATACTTGGACTCTTAACCCATAGAAACTGTGAAATAGAAATATATATTACTTTAAGCTGCTAATAGAAAAATGAATACAATTGCCTTAGAAACCTTAATATTCATATTAAACTTAATGTCTGAAAATAATATCATTACTCACATTTAGGAAAATAAAAGGGTCTTAGGGTGACTCCTTTTTACCACTCTTTCATTATATATGCTATTGTTGTCTGGGTTTATCTAGCTTGACTTACTTAACCCTCTAAGTAAACATCATCATTGGTTTATTCAGTAAATGCTACCTAGATTTATCCTCATGCTTATCATGTTCTTTGCTCACCATTTCTTCTTACACTCAGACTTTCTCCTGTGTTTCTTTATCCTCATCTTGAAATACAGTCTTTAGATGATCTTTAAAAAAGGGTTTGCTGTAATAAAAGCTCCCAATTTTTCTAGTCAGAAAATAACTTTATTTTAACCTCATGTTTGAAAGATTATTTTGCTGGATATAATAGTGTATAATTTGACATTTATCTTCCCCCAGCACATTAAATGTACCATTCTTCTGTCTTCTGGCTCCCTTTGTTGCTGTGAGAAAATCTCCTGTCAGTTTAAATATGGTGCCTTAACAGATACACTATCTCTTTCTCTAGATGCTTCTAATGTAGTCTCCTGACTTTTAGTATTCTGAAATTTCACTATAATGTAGTTAGGTGATTTTTTATTTGTTCTGTTTGCAGTTCTGTTTTCTAAATCTGTATGTTGGTGTTTCTCATCAAATACAGAGAAGAAATTCTCTCAGAATTCAAGAAACTTAAGCTATTACCTCTTTAAATAGTATTTTTTCTCCCTTCATCTTTGTTATCTCTTCCTGGAACTCCAGTTAAATATATGTTGGAGTTTTACCTTTGTATTCTCCATATCTCTTAATATTTCTTTTATAGTTTCCTATAAAAGGAAATCCTCTTTGTCATATTTTTCTGAATGATTTCCTCTTATTCATCATAAACTATCTCTTCAACTGTGCTTAATCTATACCTGCCATTGAATTTCTAACTTTAATTATTACATTTTTAATATGTAGAACTTCTATTGATTTTTTTCAAGCCTGTGTGGTCAACTCTGATGGTTTATAGTTTGGCATTCTTCCAATAATCTTTTAAAATTTTTCTTTAAATATATTAAAAATGCTTATATTTTATTCTGTACCAGATTATTCCATTATTTGAAGATTCTAATGTCTCATTCTGCAGCGTGTTAGTTCTGCTATTTCCTTGTGTATTTGAAGTCATATTCCTTGAAAATATATATGTGGAGTTGAATTTAATGACTGTTATTTTGAAGAGGACCTGAATTTATTTCCTCTAGCTATTGAGGGATGCTACCAACTACATTTCTGATTTCGAGCTTTGAGGAATATATGGTTAATATGAATTTGAGTTCTAAATACATGTTAAAGTGGACTAATGATGAAGTCATTTTTCTTCTTTGTTCAGCTCTGTCCAGAGCCCAGATAAGATTGGCAAATACAAGGGTAACTGGGTGGTTTAATTAGTTAAGCGTCTCATGATTTTGGCCTAGGTCATGATCTCAGAGTCATGAGATCGAGCCCCACATGGTGCTGTCTCTCCTCTGTCCCTCCCCACCACCACATGCTCTCTATCTAAAAAACAAAGACAAAAAAAATAAATAAATAAAATAAAAAAAATAAAAAATAAAAAACAAAGACAAAAAAGGATTGGCATCTATCACCATTAATGCGCTTTGCTGGGAGGGATTTTTCTAGTTCAGCAATTGAGTCATCCTTGAAGTTCTAGTTCATTCTAGTTCTCACCTTGGTGGGGACCCAGGCTTTATCTTCAGCTCTGGTACAATGAGCCCATTAAAACTTTGTCTGGTGGTCAGTAGGGATGACGTAAACACTCAGAGCTTCCTAACTTTATAGATTGTTGTGCTCTCCTTTTCTCTTAGCCTCTAAAAAATTCCCTTAATTTCTCAACAGTTCAGCCTCAGATAAACATACAAAAAATATTTATTGGGTTTTTGTTTATTTGCTTTAATATTTTATACTGCATTTTTACATGTGCTGTACTGGGAAGGGTTTTACTTAACACCCACTGCATTGTATTACTAGAAATTAAATTTTCAGTTAAATTTCATTTTGGAACTGTAGTAAAAATACATTTAAAATATAATAAAATTTTAGAAGAAAATATTGAAGAATGTGTTAACTTTACTTATAGATTGCCTTTTTAAGCTAAAACTCCAAAAAAAATTATAATCCTATAAAGAATTGATATTAATATATTTAACTTCATAAGAATCTAAAATTTTTCTATGAAAACAACACCTTAAAATCAAAAAGACCAAAAGAAGCTAGGAGAAAATATTAACAATATATGATGAAAGATCCGTATATATAATATATAATTAACTCATACAAGTCAATAAAGAAGACATACAGAATCAATTAGAAAATAAGCAACAGGGATCGCTGGGTGGCTCAGCAGTTTAGCGCCTGCCTTCGGCCCAGGGCGTGATCCTGGAGACCCAGGATCGAGTCCCACGTCTGGCTCCCTGCATGGAGCCTGCTTCTCCCTCTGCCTGTGTCTCTGCCTCTCTCTCTCAGTGTCTCTCATGAATAAATAAATAAAATCTTTAAAAAAAAGAAAAGAAAAGAAGCAACATATATGAAGATAATTCAGAGAAGAGGATACACAGATGGCCAAAAATTATGTAAAAATTTTTAATGTGACTGGTCATCAGAGAAATACATATTAAACTAATAAGATACTATTTTTCACCCATCAGATGATAATTTAAAAGACTGATAATATGTTAGACACATTCAATATCAGTGGGAGTACAAATTGATGTAGGCTTGTTGGAGGGTAGTTTGGCAGTATAACTATTATAATTTAAAATATAATATTTCAGGGAATTTTGATTCAGTGGTTAGAGGATATACTTATTCTCCTGCCAAAACCTCAGTAATTAATAGTTTTTAAAATATAAGTCAGCAAGTAAAAAAGTTCTGAACTTCAGGAGACAGGAATGTCACTTTTTTTTTCTCAAGATAACATTAAGTATTCAGGTAAGGACCCATTCTGGTTTCTCACCACTCAGATGATAAGGTTTCCTCATTAACTGTTGAACTGTGTCCATGGAGCAGATAGATGCAAATCTTGAGTTTTATCACCTTGGCTATGACTTGGTGACTCATTCTCTTGATATGACTCACTTCCCCCCTTTTGAACAAGATAATAGATAGTAATGACATCCAATACCAATATTTCCTTCCTCATTTGGAGTACTGAAGGCAGCTTCCTCTATTCATTAGCAGAGGTATTACAAAGTAGGAGGCATGCAAAAATCCTTATGGTACAATGCAAATGTATGGGAAAGGACTTAGAAGAACCCTTTCCATAACTCTTTCCATACTGCTATGCAATGGAGGAAGATTGCCTCAGTATGTTAAAGGGATTTTTTGTTGTTGTTGTTGTTAAAGGGATTTTAAAGGACATCATACAGTCTGTCTATGGTCACATAATTTACAGAAATTATCCACTTGGACTGGAACAGCCTAAGTCTTGCTGTGCCATTCTGCCCTAGTACAGTTTGGGAAGTCCATTTGGTTTATAAGTAATTACAAGTAATTTTATGGCAAATGGCCAAGAAAGCCTCTTCCTCAGGATTGTCCCTATCACCTACATATACCTTTAACCCACCAAGTAATCCTCTAAGAATCTATCATAAAAAATATTTGCATATGTGTCCAAAGAAGCAGGTATACAAGTTTATGTTCATTGCCTCATTGTTTATGACAGTGGAAAAACTGCAAACAGCCTATATGGTCATCAATAAAGAAAAGGTTAAATATATTTTAAATGCATTTTGGTTTGTCTGAGCTATAGAATACTTTGCAGCAACTAAAAAAAGAATGGGGGCCATGTAGGTATAGTGACATAAAAGGATATCAAGTTATAAAGTGGAAAAAACAATTTGCAAAATAGTATACAACAGCATGAAATCATTTAGACTAAATATATGTATTAATAGATAATACATATTAGTGTTAATATATTAACATACATATATGTCTATTCTATTTTTATTTAAGTTAAATTAATTAACATATGGTGTATTATTAGTTTCAGACATAAAGTTTAATGATTCATCAGTTGCATATAACACCCAGGGCTCATTACGTCACAGGCTCTCCTTAATGCCCATCACCCAGTTACGCCCTCCTCGCACCCCTCTTCCCTCCAGCAACCCTCAGTTTGTTTCCAATAGTTAAGAGTCTGTTAAGGTTTGTCTCTATCTTTGATTTCATCTTATTCTATTTTCCCCTCCTTTCCTCTATGATCCTCTGTTTTGTTTCTTATTTTCCACCTATGAGTGAAATCATATGATAATTGCGTTTTTCTGATTGACTTATTTCACTTAGCATAATATCCTCTAGTTCCATCCACATCATTGCAAATGATAAATGTGTCTATTTTAGTAGATATACATTGCATATATAAAAATGCATGGGAAAAAGTTTAGGAAGTTATTCCACAGCTCCAGCCTACACGATGGAGGGGATTGCCATGGAGTGGTAATGGGTGTTTAAATCCTCTTTGTATTATTTTAATATTTTACACTGAGGATATCTTGATGCAGTACTTAGGTAACTAAACAATTTTTTAAAAGAATTTGTTTTTATAAAGAATATGAGAGGTTAGTTAAGATTAAAGGGGCTGGAGGAAGATACTTGACCTTTATCTAGGCCAACCAAGAAAAGAGGTAAGAGAAAGCCTTTAATGAGGATCTGATGCAGAACTTGTAAGATTCATAAATTCATTTTGTTTCATTTCAAAAACTTTTATTATGCCCCTGTTATATGATAGACATTGGGTAAGGAGTATTCAGAGATGAAATCTATAATCTCCTGGTCTTTAGAGGTTCTCAGAGAAGTAAAGAGACATTTATAGTGCAGTGATATGGGCAATAAGACCTACCTAGGCCTGGTGAATCAGAAAAGTACAAATGGTAGAAGAAGCCAGCAGTGTCCATCCAAGTGCAAGAGTTGGCTTTCTGCTTCCCCCAGTGACCACCATGACCCTGTGTGTGTTGTATGTATTACATAAGGCATTACAGGACTTCAGGCAAAGTAGGATCTATCCTGTGGATGGGCAACAAGGTCTCCTTCACAGCTAACAAAACTTTTTGAGCTATAATGATATGGACAGCGGGATTTTGTTTTAGTCCTTTAGCCATCTCTCCCCACCACTACTACGCAGTTTCTATGATACTTTCAATTCCTATGAAAGAAAACAATATCTTTCATTATTAAATTAAAGATCTGAAAATTTTAATGTAAATGCTCTCTGAAAGCTATTCACATTAAAATATACATAATCAATCTATAGGCAATAAATACAGAGCAAATTAATGAAAGACCAAATAAATGAAATCAGATCTTCCCAAGTTTTGACAGAATGAGGAAAGGAAAAAAAGCAAATGCTATAGCAGATTGATAGTTTTATATTGACCAATTTTTTTTTTCATGTTCCCTCTTTCCCTTTTGCTCAACTTCAGGCAGCAGAGGGTAGACGCTTCTATGGCCTTGGGGAAGGAAGGTCATTAACACAACACAGAACAAGAGTCCATTTCACTCAGCTTTTGAGTTTCAAACTAGACTTTAAAAATTCCTGGCACAAACAATAGGTTAAGAGACAGGGTTTTGAGGATCAAAAGCTAAAGTTAATGCCATAAACATTTTATTTTAGAAGGATACATGATATCAGAATAGTTTTCCTTCTTGTATTAGTCAGCTAGGGCCACCATAACAATACCATGAACCAAGTAGCTTAAACCACAGAAATCTGTTTTCTCACAGTTCTGAAAGCTGGACATGCAGGATCAAGGTGCTGGCAGGGTTGGTTTCTGATGAGTCCTCTCTTCCTAATTTACAGAGTGTGATGCCTTCTCACTGTATCCTGATATGCCCTTTCTTCTGTGTGTGCCTTCCTGATGCCTCTTCCTTTTCTAATATGAGCACCAATCCTATTGGATTAGGGCCCTACCCTCATGACTTCAGTAAACAGTAATTACCTCCCTAAAGGTCCTATCTCCAGATATAGTCCCATTGTGGATTAGAGAGAGCTTCAACAAATTAAATTGGGGTGAAAGTGGAAGCAGCACTCAGTTCAGTCCCTAACATTTCCTTAAACTTGTTAGATGAGCTCTGTCCAAAACAAATATAATGTAATTAAAATTTTTCTAGTAGCCACATTTTTTTAAAAAAGGAAACAGAAATACATGAAATTAATTGTAATGCTATCTTTTGTTTAATTTAGCATATCCAAAATATTATCATTTCAATGTGTAAAGTATAATGAGATACTTTATGATCTTTTCTTCATAGAGTCTATGAAATTGGTATGCATTTTAACTTTCAGTACATCTCATTTTGGACTAGCCATATTTCGAAAGCTCTGCACATGTGACTAGTGGCTACTTTATTGGACAATGTAGTGTTAGACAATTCTCTAAGCTGAAGAGAGAGGTCAAATAAGAGAACAAGAGAGAGTGTCTCCAAGATATGGCTGAAGTCCTCAGAGGAATTGAGGAGGAATCACATGACTGATAGAAATCTCAGGTAAATTTTGGGAATCTGAGAGCAGAGGGACCTGTGCTCACCTTTTTAGGTGGGGCCAGGGTAAACAAGAAAAGGTAGAAGTAGGAACCAGATGTGTCTAACACATCCCTCCCATTCCACCACCAAGTCTTCCACAGCCCCTAGAGTCTCCAGAATGGTATTGGAGAGCATCCAACAATCTCCCAATTTCTAAGAGGGGTGAGGATATGGCTCTGGGTGAGTCATTACAGTCAAGGAGCTACAGGTTTCCAGAATCAAAGATGTTAGGAATGTCATAGATATAGCTATGAATGCCAGCCTGGAGGGCATTGGTGGCCAAGAACCCAACACTTCACCCCATGTCCCTAGAATTTAGATGCCACTCTGGGGACAGAGGAAGGAAAGGGGGAAATTCTGAATTCATGGTGTTTACTAGAAATGATAAAAGAAACCGGAAATAAGCTTATCTGCAGTCTACTGAACTATTTCTACTATCAAGCAGAATGGAAACTTGAAATAGAAATTTAAGTTCAGTTATGTTTTTAAGTTCAGTTTTGTGAAATAAAACTGGTCTTAGCTATCCTAGGTAGGTCTAGCTATCCTAGATTCTGTACAAAGAGCAAAACTACCAAGAAGGTGAAAGAGTCCCTCAGTGCGCAACCAACAACTTTAAAGCCACCAGTGTTTAGAGACCAGTGTTCCAGGTCTCTTCTGAACACTCATGGAACAAGGAAGAAATCACAACATAGCAGCAGGTCAACCCTGGGTACCATCCACTGGGTGGGATAAGTAGAAACTTCCAGGAGAGCTTTTTTCCCCCTTTTTTTTTTTCCCCCTTTTAATAGTAGAATTTGTGGACTAGAAGAGACTTTAATAATCAAGTAATTGTATGTGCATGCTAATATTCAGGATTTTGAAACTTTATGTTTGTTTTACTTTGGAAATTCTCAGAAGTGCTATTAATGAAGGCATTTCTGTAATGGGTGGTTTAGAGAGGATAAGTCATTCCCAGGACTGCTACCTGTTGGGAAGACAGTCAAATTCACATAACCAAGTTGGCCCCTAAACTGGAGCTCCCAGCATCCAGTGACACAATAATCCAGAGCATTTGTAATAAAGGAGTCATAGGTAGACCAATATGTGGTGGAACCATTTATGTTTCTGTGATTGGACTCAAGCAAGTATCTCCCTGCCTGTAAGGATTGGATGGGACCAGAAGTAATACTAAAATAAGCAATTCAAAGTTAAAATTGTGAAATCTCCAGAGGACCAGTTTGAAAGACACCAAATAAGTCAAGTAGTGTATGAAATTCTATATCCAGGCTACATTAGAAACTGACATATTATTGCTCAGGGAGTCTAGAATAGCAGTTTTCCTCCAACACCAGCAACTGGGCTCTATATTTAGCTAAGTAAGTTTCTCAATCCTAGGAAATCCATTCAAATATGACAGTAATGAGTGAGCAGTTTTTTCATATCTACTCTGTATGTTATGATCTAATAACATTCAGGACTTGCAACCTTCAAAGCATTTTGTAGTTACTTGATAAAGTATCTTTCACCATCCACCCAAGTCTACAAATATTATTACGACATTATATTGGTGAGGATCTGATAAACAGACATTAGTGGCTCGCCAACAGAGCCAGATTTGGACTCCGTCATTCTGGATCACCAGTCAAGTGACTACTGTATATGACAGCCTCACTCCCTCTGCCAAGAAAAATGAGTCAATTAACTAATCTGGCGACAGAAACATCATTTTACTAATTCAGTTTTTTCCTAATTCTATAAAGACTAAAGTCCATCACACTAGAGCTTGAAGTTATGTTTATGTACTTTAGATACAGCTTCATAAATTTATTTCCACTTATTCCAGATTTCCCAAGTAATCTGACCTTACATAAATATGTTTAAAGAGGTAATTTAATTCAAAATATTAAATAAAACTAGTTGTAAAATATCATTGTAATTAACTTTAAGAAAACATCCTCAAAGGACAGTTCAGAGAAAAATCAATTGCAAGGAGGACTGCCAATATTAGTCAAGCAATGAAATTATCTGCCTTCTGAATTTTCTAAATTATACTTTTCTAAATTATATATAATTTTCTAAATTATATCTCATCTGTAAAATTGCCAATAAGTCAACCTAAAGATCATTGCTCAGATTTTACCTAATAAAACATACTAGTCCTTCTGTTACTGGAGTTTTATTTTCCTGATCCTAAATGTACAGGATGAAACAGCTTCTTAAATTCTGCTGGTGTTTTATTTCCTTTTTAGCTATCAAAATTATTGTCAAATTATCATATGACCTAAAATAAAATTTTAAATAAAGTTAGCATTTCATTTGTAATATTCTGGAGAGTCTGTTTATTAACTACAAATCCCAAACATCATGAAATCAAATATAATATGCCATGGTCTTATTTACTGGCCATACAGCAGAGATTTACTACCTTTTTTTAGCTGTATGATTTTTCATCCAAATCAAAGACCCATTCAGCTTAGTCATCATAAAGGTTAAAAGACGGAAGCTCCTCTTGCCAAGAGTGAGCAGTAAAGTGAACTTTAAAATATCGATTTAAAAACAGGGACCTATGTTCAGGTGGATCTGGCTAGAAGTCAAATACAGGAGGACTTCTGTTTCTGGGGAGAACTGCAACTTCTCTTTCACATTTATTTAGCATCATATCTTATGTGAATACAGAATTTAAAAGAGCGAACCAAAACAATGTCAAGGAAGTCTATAGTACATAAAATAGCATTGCATCTCTCATTTTGAAAACCATGCACAAATTCAAGATAAGAATGAAGAGCTAAAGCAGCTTTTTATCAATTAACTCAAGGGCAAACCCTTGAAGAGTAACCAGAAAATAAGGTGAATCAATTCTGTGTAATAAATTGGAACTCTAGGTTCGTTTTTTTGGTTTTTGGTCTTTTTTGAGGCACTTCTGTCACTGATCTGTTTGCAAAAGTGAAGTGGGTTGTCTGCAATCATAGGATCAGTGGAACTGTTAAATGTTATCATTCAAGGAGCAGAGTTTCTTTCCTAAAAATCCAAGACTACTCAGCTTTCCTTTGGCTGTGTCTGCAGAAAGTCACTCTGTCACTTTGCCCAAGGAAATTAACATATCTACATCTCATTTTGCTTTTCTGTAAAATGTTGGTCTCCCAGACTAGAAAAATGTATTAGACAATAATTGTAAAAGGTTTTGCAAGCCTGATGTGCTAATTGCATGTTAATAATAAGGATTACAAATGAGGATCCTTCAAAGGAAGCTTAGAGAAAAAAGGAAACTACTTTGGGGTTCACTTGAGAATGATTGAGACTCAGAAAGAAACTGACTCAAATTTTGAGCAGCTAGGGATTCAGGAGAGAAAGCTCTTCTTTACCTCATTTCAGAAAAATACATGGGAAAAAAACGAATACAAAGGGAATTATTTATGCCCTAATAGCACTAATGCCAGTGCCTATGCATGTATGTGTGTATATGTATATACATATATGTAAAATGACATTTTAGTTTAGTTTTATGTTAAATGTTAAATTAACTTTAACATTTTAGTTAAAGTTATATGTTAAACTTTATTCGGAAAGTCACCTCTATTCTCTAAGTGACTGTGCTCTTTTTGACATCAGGATATGAGAAATTAGTTCAGATAATTTCATAAGAGGATTTTTATCATAAGTGGAAAATGGATGTTAATTAAGTTCGGAGAGAGAGCTCCAGAAAATAGGTTGGGACGAGAAGAGCATAGGCTTTGGAGTCAGACAGACCTGGATAAGAAAACAGCTCTGCCATTTTGGACGAATTGTTTAACCTTCTGAGTCTCAGTTTTCTTGCCTGTGAAACAATAATACCTCCCTCATCGGGCTGCTGTGAGGACTAAATGAGATCACATTTGAAAAGTACCTTATTCAGAGTCTGGTTGTCCATTAGTCACTTAAAAATGCAATCTTTTAACTGCATACTATACTTTCATGAGCTGAAATGATTCCATTTGAGAGAATCTTGCCCAGCAGTTGATTGGCATTTTCACAGAATTGAAACAGATTAAGACTTGTGCTATCTACAACTCTTAAGGGATGATTGTTCTTTTCATGATAGAGTCTAAGGTTTTTTGAGTACTTCATGAATTTCACATGGGATACTCATTTCATGGGTTTTCTAAAGCTGTATCTTTTGTATATCTGTGTGTAAATATACATGCATATAATAAATACATATATGTGTATTATTATTTTGTGGTAGAGAACCACTGACAGCCTGTGGGATACTTCATCATTTTCACGATGTTAGTTAGAGATGAGAAATCTGAGCACTCAGCAGTCTAACAACTTGTCCTCACAGATGAGGAAACTGCGACCCAGAGAGTTTGGGTAACTTGTCCAGTCACACAGTGCTAGAAAAGATTGTGAAAATTCTACCAATCCAATGTTCTTTTAGTGCCTTCAAGTAAAACTTAAAAGGCAATACAACATATTGCTGCTTAAAAAAAAAGTTTCTGATCAGAGACTTTACATGTCCCCTTGGCAGAAACTGTATGTTATCATTGTGTTCACACAGGGGTTAGCAGAGTTCTTTGGAATAGTGAGTGCACAATACTTGTATTTCAAATGAATTAATGGGTTTTTCCTAAGGCTACAGTGTGTGTGACTTTTTCTTTTGGTGAGTATAGTTCAACAAAATTGGATTTTGCTATATATAATGGTTATAAATTATATTAAGTTTATGATGACATAAGCAAATGAATAATGGAACAGTTATCTGGAATTTTTAAAAATTATCTGGCATCTTATAAAGGAAGACTGGCTGCCAGCATGGATGAGACATACTAAAAGCCCCTTATTCTAAAGAGTGAACATTATGTTTTTGTACTTTAAGTGAACCAATTGCTTGAAGTTTTCACATTTCTTTTCCTATCTACATTTAGTCTTGGACTATGTCTCTGTGAGGTCACACATCTTGATGAAAACTGGAAAATAAGGTAACTGTCAAGATGTTGATATAATCACATCATAAATGAAGAAATAAGCATACAACTATAATCAGAAAAGTTATACCTATTGACTTGTATCACAATATTATAGTTACATAGTGCATTTACATAGTGAAACTGTTCTGATTGCACAGCCTCTAAAATTCATGATCTTGAAGATAATGTGGCAACATGAAGAAAATATTTGTTTTAATATTTCACTAGGAAATCAGTATTCACCATTATACAATTTTATAGAAAAGAATTCTGCACAGAAAAGGGACAAAAAGAAAATATACCAAAATAATAACAGTAGCTGTGTTAGGATAGTGGCAACATGAGTACTTCTTTCTTATCCCTGGTTATATTACTCCTATAATAGAAAAAAAGAAATTTGTACGTACAAAGAAAATGAGTTCTATAAAAGAAAGTATAGTAATCATCTCTTATTTGTGGCAGTCCCAAATCTTTTGAAAGATTTCAATAGTTGCCCACATTGTGAATTCTGTCTTCCCAAAGTAAATTCTAAAAGTAAACATTGGGCAGCCTGGGCGGCTCAGCAGTTTAGTGCTGCCTTTGGCCCAGGGCGTGATCCTGGAGACCCGGGATCGAGTCCCACGTCGGGCTCCCTGCATGGAGCCTGCTTCTCCCTCTGCCTGTGTCTCTGCCTCTCTCTCTGTCTCTCATGAATAAATAAATAATAAATAAAGTTTTAAAAAAATGAAAGTAAACATTTCCTAATCTCCCTAGCCTCTGAATCCAGCGTGAGTTTCTAGAACTTATTTTCTGGCTCTTGATTGCATCTATTAGAAAATACGTGAAGAACAGACAGGGTCCTGGGACGCCAGGGTGGCTCAGCGGTTGAGCATCTGCCTTCGGCTCAGGGCATGATCCTGGGGTCCTGGGATCAAGTCTCCCATCCGGCTCCCTCAGGGAGCCTGCTTCTCTCTCTGCCTATGTCTCTCCCTCTCTGTGTCTCTCATGATTAAATAAATAAAATCTTAAAAAAAAAAAAAAAAACAGACAGGGTCTACATATCCATTCTGCCAGCATAGGTGGCTTTGATGTCATTGTTCTGGGGATAAAGATAGGAACAGTAGTTTCCCTATTGCAACAAAGATAATTTAGGTGCTGAGATTGGTGGTAACGCAGTCTAGAACCTGTTCCTCCAGCCTTTCCAGTGGTTACCTGGACTTTCTCATTTCCCTTAATAAGTGCCTGTGCTCATTTGAATGACCTGGAGTTGATTCTTTTGTCTACACCTAAGAATGCTAACAGGTGGAAAGGCTAACAAAGCTGGAATCTCCTAAGAGAAGATAAATGAAGGGTAACACAATTAATGAGATCACTCTGAACTTCAAAAGAACGTTATGATCAAACTAAAGACCTTTAACATTTAAAGAGACTGTGTGGAAGACAGCTTCCCACTGACCGAAATATGACATGTAATGTGAGCAAGAAATAAACCTCTGTTATGTTAGGCTACTGAGATTTGAGAGTTAATTTGTTACCACGGCAGTGCCTAGCCTAGCCTGATAAATACACAGTGGTATCTAAAATGGGATGTGTTTAATGATCAAAATAAATAAATATATAAATTTAAAAGCTTTGTGCGATTAGAGAACATTTTATCTAACAAAACTACATTAAATAAAGAATGGATTCAGGATTTGTTGTCATTTTGCGTCAAGTAAAGATATCTGGCTTTACCTGAAAGCAACAACAACAAAAATGTAACACATTATGAGAAACCCTAAATATCTAATGATTTTGAAAACAACAGATAGGTTATGCTTTTCAATTCTCACAGTATAAAAAGTCCACTTGGTGATACGTGTTTCCTTAAAATAATCCTCCAAAAAAAAGCCATATGCAGTAATAAAAAAGCAAGCCATATTTACTTATTGTGAAAAATTCTTGATTGCCTGCAGAAAGGAGTGTGAGGAAATTGCTAACAGGATTTGTTGAAATTGCTTCCAGCACAACTAAAGGAGATGTGAATGCTATTCTCACTTGAACAGATTCATCAATGTCTGCTTGTTTTTGCAGCTCTTTTCCTTTTCAAATGTCTATTTTGGCCTGTACAACAGTAGTTTTTTTCTACACAGTAATAAATGACCTTTATTTCATAAAACATATATTCTTTACCTGAAATGGCCACTGACAAGGTTATTTTTAATTTGTCCATTATAATCTGCACCACCCTGTCTGCACTAAGTGATCTGGGCCACTGAGCCAACACTGGCAGACTCATCATCACAATTCTGTGGTGTGAATATTCCTCATGTTCAAATGCCCTAATAAATGATCCTCCACTGTGTCTTAAGAACTGCAAAGGGTTTTTGTTTTGTGTATAGCACAGAAGATCAAGTAAGAGAAAAGGGGATTAAAGTAGGAGAGATTTCTGTTGGACATCAAGAACCTCCAGACTGCCAGAATGAAAAAAGAGTGGAATGGATTATTGAGGGGGAATGCCTGGTCTTTTGTCAGGCACATCATTAACAAAGACTAACTTTTCTTAAAGGCAGAAGACTAGGTCAGATACTCTTTCACAGACCTTTCTAGTTCTGTGGTTTTAGGATCATAAAACTAATAGCACATCAGAATTCTCCTGGCTTCTCTTGTTTTCACTTACATTATTCATTGTCTCTCATATTTGCCATTGGCTGGTATTGCTGGGGGATGATCTGTACCCGTTCTCTGGCCAAGTGAACACACACGTACACCATAGAAGGGGGGTCAAATAATTCTTAACTCAGTCATTCCCACAGACTTCAAGCTGTATGACTCTGGTAGAGGAAAGAAGCTCACCATTGCCTCCTTATTAAACCAATTCACCTCTGAGCATGGTCCATGAGCATAGACTTCACTGACCAGACTTTGAGGTTGCTTCTCCATGGATGTTCCCTTAATGATGGAAAGGATTCTCATGGATGCCTTGTCTGTCATCATACCACCCTCTTCTCCCCTACTCCTACTGTGCTTTCACTTTGTTTCTCCCTCTATGTGGTCCCCACCTTCCCTCTCCAGCAGTGGGCCCTTCGCCAACCCTAGCAAGCCTTTGTCCTCTTCCTGTGACCTGGAAGTCCCTTCGGTCCCTGCCATAGACATGAGTCACAACCTTTCTTTGTTCTACTTGTTCCTGCTGTTAGATGGAAGAAGAGGGATGTTATTATCCTGATGGTAGAGATGTGGTCAGAAGGACATGGGCTGTCAAGATTTGTTTTCTACCCCGCCAGCCCCCCGCTTTGGCCATCTCATTTAAAAATTCAGACATCTTGCATCAGGTTGTGAATCTTCTTCCAATGGCTCTCAACATACCTATATACGGGAGTCATATTCCCCTTGCTACTATAACTTAGGACCTTATTTGTCAAAAGAGCACTACTCTCCTTCCAACCTCATATAACATTGCATGACCTTCTTTTATTAACTAGTCTTGGGACTAGCCAATGCCCTCTTCTGTGTGTGTGTGTGTGTGTGTGAGAGAGAGAGAGAGAGAGAGAGAGAGAGAGAGAGAGATGCATGCGCTCAAGCACAGGGAGGCAGAGGAGCAGAGAAAGAGAGATAGAGAATCTTAAGCAGGCTCCACACTCAGCTCAGAGCCTGATGTGGGGCTCAATCTTACAACCCTGAGATCATGACCCTGGGATCATGACCTGAGCAGAAATCAAGAGTGGGATGTTTGAGCCACCTGGGTGCCCTGCCACTGCCTTCTTCTAAGAGTTGAAGGCAAGGTAAATGTGTAAGGTATTATGTAAGTTGTGGAAGTCAGCAAACTGTGACTTATACCTGTGAGCCACATCCAGCCCACTGCCTGTTGTATAAGTAAAGTTTTATTGGACACAGCCATACCATTAATTTACCTACTGTTTAAGACTGCTTTTGCTTTACAACAGCAAAGTTGAGTAGTTACAGCAGTGATCATAAGGTCAGCAAAGCCTAAAATATTTACTATCCGTCTCCTTATACAAAAGTTTTCCAACTCCTGATATAGTGTATCACATCTAAAAGGAAGACTGTCTGAACCTAAAATATTACTCTTAGGGGCTGATTTAAGGGGTTTGGATAGTTTCTTCTTTTTTTCTTTGAATAGGAGATTTACACTTTTGAGAAGTTTATCTTTCATTTTTCTTTCCCTCCATTCTGTCTGTCTTCATTGTGGCTAAAAGAGTTATTATATTTAAAATGACAAAATCTATCAAATCAGCATTTGTCACTACCAGATGTTTGACTTAGATGGGCAAGCTCATAAACTTAAAACCTTGGAGTGTCTTCAACTCCCTTCCTTCATCCCTCTATCCATATCCACTGAGCCTACCTCCTAAATGTCTCCTATATTAATTCCTCTTTCTATTCCAATACCCTACTTGAAGACCTTATCTCTTACCTGAACTATATCAGTGGCCTTCTACTCACTCTCCCAGGTTCCACGCCATCCCACCCCTACAAGTCATTGTCACTGTATGTGTAGTACCCACTTACCCTCCCCTAAATCCCTCATCACGGGTACAGCCTCCCTCTCACATGCTAGTCATTCTCACCTCTTGCATACCTCTAATCTCAGAATTAAGGTTCTATATTATGATATAGCACCACTATCTACTTACTCACACAAGCCAAAAACATAGGAATCATCTTTGATCTATCATTTTCGTTCATACTCCACACCTAACTAATAAGCAAGCCCGTCAGCTCTACTTACATTCCCAGCCCAACTTAAGAACCAACTGAAAGGCAAATACAGAAGTCACGCAAATGGCAATCAAAAGATGACCTTTCACTTGAAAGATGATTCCTAGGTTTTTGGCTTGTGTGAATATAAATAATAGTGAAAGGGAATATAAGGGAAGGGGGAAGAAATGTGTGGGAAATATCAGAAAGGGAGACAGAACGTAAAGACTGCTAACCCTGGGAAACGAACTAGGGGTGGTAGAAGGGGAGGAGGGCAGGGGGCGGGAGTGAATGGGTGACGGGCACTGAGGGTTATTCTGTATGTTGGTAAATTGAACACAAATAAAAAATAAATTTAAAAAAAAGATGACCTTTATCAGTAAAAGAGCTAATATTGAAGGCTCGTGCTACCTGCAGGTGAGTGCATCCTAAAATTGTGAATTCACAGCTAGACAGCCTTCCTTTTTCTTTTCTTTTTTTAAGATTTTATTTATTTATTCATGAGAGATAGAAAGAGAGAGGCAGAGACACAGGCAGAGGGAGAAGCAGGCTCCATGCAGGGAGCCCAATGTGGGACTTGATCCCGGGATCACACCCTGAGCCAAAGGCAGATGCTTTGATCGCTGAGCCACCCAGGCATCCCTAGACAGGCTTCCTACCCAGTCACAGGTTATGTGGGTCACCGCAGACCCCCTGTGCAGGGCAGAGTGCTGCTCTTGGAATACTCACAGCATGGAAGAACAGGGTGGAACACGTGTGTAGCAGAAAGGCAGATCTCCAAGAGTAAGGAGGAGGGAGACAGTGGAGGAGCCTGCTGGCATGGCCAGCACTGCTTGTGCCTGCAGTAAGTCTGACACGTTCTGGGAGGAGTGAATGATGAGGAGAAAAGACCAGGAAGGTTACCAAGAAGTCACAGGAAAGAAGATTCCCTTCCTCCAACATTCTCCAGATTTTTCTTTTTTAACTCCATTAAGCTTAACCATTAGCTAGTGGTGCGGCTGCCCATGGAGACAAAGTTAACAATCTACCTTAGTGATCCTGGTCCCCTACTTTCAAAAGATTATTTCCCCAACACCAACTGCAGTTCTTCTGGAATGCTGGTGGGCAGTGTTTTATTTTTAACTCTGGGAGGCTCTGAAATGGGTCAGAATAACACATTAATTAAATTAATTCTAAAACCTGCATCCAAAGCTAAAAATTCTTTCTATATTCTATTTCCCTTCCCAAAATATGTCCAGCCAAATTGTCCAATGTAGTTCATCAAAGGTTTGGCAATGAGATAAAATAACAACATAAATATATTAAATCATAAAAATCTCCTCAACATATGAAGTCCCAAATGTAATCTTAACTGCTTTTTCTTTCTTTTTTTTTTTTTTTTTTAACTGCTTTTTCTTATGGAGTTTCCTGGGAGGAAATTGAAGTTAAAAATTAAGTTCCATGCAAATTAGTACAAAGATTTCAGAGGTCAAAAGAATTAAAGTGCAAAATCATATTCTCTTGCACTTGTGAATTAAAGATCCAAAGAAATTAAAGCCCAGATTTTATCCTCTCCAATTTCTTATTTCTGCCCACTCTCAGCTAGAAGGGTCTTTGCCACCAAATACAGCTGGGGTGTCTTTGGCAGCTACAACATGGGCTGTCTTCTGTGGAATGGATAGAGATCCTCTAGGGTGCATACTGACTGCATCTCCAGAATGGCCTGTGTTTCAAGCCTCTAAGACTTAACAGAACAAAGACCATCACAGCACTGGCCGCCAACCCACCAAATCTGGAAAAACAACTTAATTTTCTTATCGCAAACAAAATTATGTTTCCAGAGCCCAGAGTTAGTGTACCAAAGACCCTAGCAGCGATTCAGTAGTACTGGACAAGAGGAAGTAGGATCAAGAAAATATCTTGGTTTAACCTCTTCATGATGCCAGTGAATCTAGGCTAGTTATCTGAGGTCCACAGTCTCTGAATTTACACTGAATCAGGGTCAATCTCCCATTAGGTAGTTAATTTTGACACTATTTATCTTCATATGGGATGGGTGCTAGGGCTCTACCCATAGTCTTCTTTCTAAGATAGTAGCGTTTGGGACATTACAATCTTTTTTCTTTCTTTCTTCTTCTTCTTCTTTCTTTTTTTTTTTTTTTTGACATTACAATCTTGCAAAGTTAGAAATGTGCACATAGGGATGCCTGGGTAGCTCAGTGGTTGAGCATTTGCCTTTGGCTCAGGACTCCCAGAGTCCTGGAATTGAGTCCATGTCAGGTTCCCCGCTGGGAGCCTGCTTCTCCCTCTGCCTATGTCTCTGCCTCTCTCTGTGTGTCTCTCCTGAATAAATAAAATCTTTTAAAAAAATGTGCACATAAAATCACTAGGTTTTATTTGACATGGCCCTGCCCTTCTACATATTCATAATCTCTAATTTTGCATTCTCCCTTTAGCTCATGTTTCTGGCATCCCAATGTTGAAGTAATTGTGGGTTTCATTAACAATCCATGAGCAGGCCTTTTTGGTCCTAGACTACAGAAGATGCTTCTGTAGCTTCTTGCTATTTAATTGCTTAGGACTATGAAATCTGTCTAGGAAAGAGGTTTTTGCCTAGTTGTCATATTTGATTCAGCTGAAGAATCACTCTTAGCAGATTCCTGAACTAGAGCCTGTATTTCTCGTGGTCTGTGTGAATTAGTTATTCTCTAGTGGGCTCCTTGATTCACTGTTTCCTCAACTTTTGTATATTCCAGGCCTTTGAATAGCATCTGTGTCCAGGACATCTTTAACTGATGTACTAGTATATGCCTATACTGCTTCATTCCCCTCTGTATTACCTTGCTACTTCCACAGAGACTCCGTTGAATTTCTAAAAGTTTAACCAACTTCTTAAATTGATTCCTTTCCTTTTCTGACACACATAGGGCTAGTTTGAAGGCCTTCCTTCCTTTGTTTTCTCTTTGCCCTCTGGCCCCAGAAATAGTTTTCCTAGCATGTTCCTCTAGCATTTAATGTGTATAGGCTTATCTTAGTGAAGGATATGAAATCAGTAATTTTTTTAAGATTGTATTTATTTGTTCATGAGACAGAGAGAGAGAGAGAGGCAGAGACACAGGCTGAAGGAGAAGCAGGCTCCACGCAAGGAGCCTGATATGGGACTCGATCCCAGGGCTCCAGGATCACGCCCTGGGCTGAAGGCAGGCACACAACCACTGAGCCACCTAGGCGTCCTGAAATCAATAATTTCTAAGGCTACCCAAAGCTACACTGTTCAAACAAATCTTGACCACTTTCTGCTACCCATGTTGGATAGTCTCACCTGGAAAATATTTTCCCATCAACCCAACATCTGATCTGGGCCTAGACTCTAGTATTATTTCTGTCTGGCTTTCCATTTTTATTCCTCATCTCTGATGTGCCTTCCATTAGCATGCCAATTCTATAAATTTCTCTGTAATGTGTCCTCAAGATACTGGCAAGACCTACTTGCCACCTGCATTAACTGTCTCTGAATCAAACCCACATAAAACAATGATTTGAGTATAATGTCGCCTTCTTCCTGGTCATCCCTTCTCAAATCTGTACAAATTCTTTGGGGTCACAAAGAATCTACTACTTGGTAGAACTATCCCAGTCTTCAAAGGATTGTTCTTCAGTGCTTTTACTGTGGATTCATCTGCTCTTTTCAGAGGAACCTCTGAGTTCATTGGTGAATCTGGTTTCTTGTGAGCAAGGACTCCGAGATCTTACCTCTTTTGTTTCTTAATGGGCCCATTCACTACTCCTGAACTAATAATAATTGAAAACATCTTTACCTTTTTATGAAGAATTAGACCCTAGTACATCTCTTATTCCTTTTGCATATATCCATCCTTATTGCCAAGAGCTCATGTTGATCTTCCTATATGTCTAGTCTATCTACTAAGTGCTCATTTTGTTTCTACTACAGATTGTTTTAAATCCTAATGGCCAATAAGATTTTGTTTGGAAGTGGTCATCTTTGGGAGGTAATTAAGCCATGAGGTTGGAACTCCTCTGAATGAGCTTAGCGGCCTTATAGAAGAGGCCCCAGAGAGCTCCCTTCCACTAGGAGAGATCAAAGTGAGAAGATGGCAGTCATGAACCAAGAAGCGGGCTCTCACCAGACACCAAATCTGGCAGTGCCTTATCTTGGACTTTCCAGCTCCCAGAACTAAATTTTTGTTTTTATAAGCCATTCATTTTGTTATAGCAGCCTCAACAGACTTCAAAAGCTTCCTTTAAAAAATTCACCCTCCAGGGGTGCCTGGGTGGCTCAGTTGGTTAAGTCTCCAACTCTTGGTTTTGGCTCAGGTCATGACCTCAGGATCCTGGGATCGAGCCCTCAGTCTGGCTCCCCACTCAGCACAGAGTCTGCTTGAGAATTCTCTCCCTCTGCCCCTCCCTCTATACACTCTCTTTCTCTCTAAAATAACTAAATAAATCTTTTTTTAAAAGTTCACCTTCCCTCCAGTTAGTCATCTTTTCATCCTTTATTTTGATTTCATTCTTCCATTTCTTTTGCTCCTATAGTCAGAATAAACCATAGCTTTCATACCACCCCAATTTCTCCTTGATTACCCGAGGAAACTTCATTGCTAGGGATGGAGGGCCCAGGCACAGGCCTTTGAGTTTTCTACCTTAACCCCTAAAATGGCACATTCTCCTTACCTTAAGAGTTTCCATTTCTGTAGAGGAATTTTTTTATATTAGTTTATTTCTAAAATTTAGCATCTTTGTATGGGTGAGATTTGCAATTTGGATCTCCAAAGTCTATAGCCATGGTCAGGACTTGTGTAGTAAATCCAGAGCCACTTAAGGCTACATAATGAAGCTGATTTTTGACTCTATGGACAAGCCACATGAATATTATTTGTGTTACAATTTTCTCTCGGGCTCAAAACAATAAAAAGTATAACAAAACTTCAGACAGCTAATCTAGCACTACACAACTAGAGCTGGCCATGATGATTTAAAGCTAGAACTTTTTCCACCATCCAAGCTATTGTCATCTCTTACCTGGATCACTGCAATAGTTCCTAATTTCTCTCCCTGCCACCCTTCATTCTCCCTAACAGTCCATCTTCCACATAGGCAGAATAATCTTTTAAAAACTTAGGTAAAAATTTTTATTAAGAAAGTGAAAAGATAACCCAGAGAATGGGAGAAAGTTTTTGCAAATCATATGTCTGATAAGGGCCAAGTATCCTGAATATAAAAAGAGCTCTTACAATTCAACAATAAAAAGACCAATAACCCAATATAAAAATGGGCAAAGGACTTAGACATTTCTTCAAAGAAGGATACAAAGAAAGAAATGAAAGCATATAGTCATACAAAACCTTCTACACAAATGTTCATAGCAACATTATTCATAAAACTCAAAAAGTGGAACAGCCCAACTGTCCATTTACAGATGAAGGGATGAACAAACTGTGGTCTATACCTACAATGGAATATTATTCTGCCATAAAAAGGAATGAAGTACTGTTACATACAACATAAATGACCTTGAAATATTATGCTAAGCAAAAAAAGCCAGGCACAACAGGCTGTATGACTCTATTTATATAAATGTCCAGAACAGGCAAATCTGTAGAGATGAAAAGCAGACTACTATTTGCCAAGGGGAGTAACTGCTAACAGGTATGAGATTTCTTTTGGGGTGATGGAAATGTTCTGGAATGAGTGGTAATGGTTGTATTCATTATGTCATGCTAAAACCAATACATTGTATAGTTAAAATAATAAAGTTTTTGTTGTGTGAATTATATCTTAATTTTAAAAAACACTAGTTGGGGAAAACACCCTTAGATCATGATCTTCTAACTGCTTAAACTCTTCAATGATTTGGGATCCCTGGGTAGCGCAGCGGTTTGTCGCCTGCCTTTGGCCCAGGGCACGATCCTGGAGACTGGGGATCGAATCCCACGTAGGGCTCCCGGTGCATGGAGCCTTCTTCTCCCTCTGCCTATGTCTCTGCCTCTCTCTCTCTCTCTCTCTCTCTGTGTGACTATCATAAATAAATTAAAAAAAAAAAAACTCTTCAATGATTTCCTATGGCATGCAGATAAAATCAAACCTCCTTACCAAGCCTGCAAGGCCCTATATGATGTGACCCCTACCTACCTTTCTTATCTCATCCCTTATTACTTCCTTCATACCCCATCCTCCATTTATATTACAGTCCAGGTTGACTGGCCTCCCACTTCCAACTCAAGTCTTTACACTTAATTTTCTTCCTTTGTATTTGCCCAGGGCTTCATGTGGCCACCTCTCTCTTATCATGGAGGTCTCAGATCAATGTTACCTCTTCAGCAAGGCTTCCCTCACCATCACTGTCTATCATATTACCTCATATTATTTTCTTCATAGCACTTATCACTATCTGAAATTATTTTTTATGTATAAATTCTCTGAGAGCAGAGATTTTGCTTGCCTAGTTCATTGCTATCACTCAAGTTCTAAGAACGATGTGACCCAGAGTAGATGCTCAAAAAGTATTTTGAATGAATGAACGGGACCTAATTTGTGTACACTGGAAATTTAGACATTTTGATGGTATTTAGGGGCTGTCAGAGATTCACCTGACTTGAATGAGAACTTCAGAGATCCCATTGAGGCCATGTGTAGGGGAGTACTAAGAAACATGAAGAGTGCAGAAATGCACCTCACCATCATTTCCAAATTACCCAAGGACAAAATTTTATAGAAACTATGATAATAAAATTGTTCAAAGTTTATGAAATCAGCTATAGGAATCTTGCAATGTAATTCATGATTCCGCTTATTCCCTGCGGAGAGTTGGGGCACACGTGCTTGATCTGGGTGCGCTAGAGGAGATCAAAGGGAGCATGGCTATGAGGCAGCACAATAAGTATCTTTGTGATTGCAGCTCAGCCCAGCCGCTGGCATGGGCTTTGATCCTAGAAAGGGACAGTAATAAAGAACACATCCCGAATACAAAGCACATCCAGGAAGAGAGTAGGCCAGAGACAAGGGTGGTATGACAGCCATTAAGAATGGAATTAAGGAGCAACCACAAATACGCCTGTGTTGAGTGAGGTGGATGTCAGGGTAGTGGGAAGCACAGGGCTGACATCAGGAGGGCAATTGGGGATGATGGGAACCAGGAAGACACCCTCTGAAGAAGATACCCTAAAGCTTCTGTGAAGGAGCTGAGGCCTGGGATTTCCATATTTTGCTAGTAAAGACTAAGCCACATGCTGCTGTTTCATGAGTGTGACCTAGGGAAATGTGGTTACACATATAACATACAGGACAGTGTTCATATTCCCACATTCAAATGAGGAACATATTCCATTTTTATCCTGAGATCATCTATGAATCATATATGACATAAATTAAATCGGAGCAACATTGGAGGGGAAACCCATCTGTCACTGTATATTTTTGTGACTCTAATCATTAGGCAAAAAAGAAATGCTTACCTCTAAACTAAGCCAGGTGGAAAGAGAATGTAAAGATAATTTAGATTTAGATTATGAAATGGGAAAGGTTATTGAGGATGGAAGGAAAAGGCCTGGAGGGATGAGAAGGTGAGGCAGTGCAAGGAAATTAAAGGCTAATTTGGAAATAATGACCAACAATGTCAAATGGAAAGAATAGCATTTTAGGCTTGAAAATGCTTTATTTAAAAGCAGCTTGAACAATTACATATAAAGTATTGAAAATAAGTAAAAGTGATTTTTAGAAAGTTTAAATACAAGAAAGTCAGCAGAACATGATGTGGCCCAGCTTGCCCAGATACACTGAGGTAATATCTAAGGATGTCTTACATTGTGAATTAAATGCATTTCAGGCTATAAGAAGGAACCTGGTGCTGGCTTGTACAGAATTGAATTTCTAGAACAGCCTGCTTGCTCCGTGGCCTCCACTGTCGAGCCATCTTGCACACTCCGTTGACTAACTAATCTGCCTGAAACAAGCCTTTAATCACTATAAAACCTTCAGCACCTTCCCATGTCTTAGTAAATCCACTCTGAGCTCTCCCTGGCCCTCTAGCCCCACCCTAGCTGTTCAGTCTTCCTTGTTAGTTCTCTCCAGCCTGCAACCCTCCCGCAGACCTGTCTCTCCACTTGTCCCACTTCTGGACCTTTAGCCAAGATGCTGCCTTGGTCTGAAATGTATGCTGTCTCTTGCCTGACTAGCCAAATGACATCCTTCTGTCAAGGTCAAGCTTACATTTCAATTCCATCTTGGGTCTTTCTAGATTGTCCCTTTCTTTGAACTCCTAAAACCCAATTGCTCAATTATATACTGCCATATATTAGTCATTATTCTTTTACATATTAGCACCAGGAACTGGAGAAAAGAGAAGAGAGAAATTAATAACAGAGAAGTGTGAAATCCCTGTTTTAGATTCCAATTTGGAGGTGGGTGTTTGGCAGAGGATGAAGGAAGTACAGCAGTGTGGTCCCAGAAGCCTTTGGTACAGGAAAGGAAGCAGGGACAGTTGTAACGAGCATCCAGCTTTCATTACCAGTTGGCAGTAACATCTTAAATTTTTAGTTCAGCATTATGAGGAATAAAAAATTTATCATGTCAATGTTCTAGATAATGGAGGCTTATCATGCACATTATTGGACCCCATTACAGACCTACTGAGTCAGAATCTCTGAGAGTGGGGCCCACTGATCTGTGTTTTAATAGCATTGTAGGTGATTCTGATGTACAGTAATGTTTAGAGAAGCAGTGCTTTAGAGCATAAAAACTTAAACATTACTTACTACATAAAACTATTTCTATAATATATGATATACTTCCTTGCCTTCTGGAATAGAACAGGCTAAACACAAAATGCTCCTCTCTTGTGGGGCCATAGTCACCATGATGAACATTGCTTCTTTGCCCAATGCCATTGTAACGGGCAGCACACCAGATAGAACACTCAGGCACCTTGCTGCCAGGGCCACAGTGTACCAGGTCACCTCATTGGAACAACTGACTGCAAGTGTTGTCTGGGTCCACCATCTGGGTCATTATCTACAGCTTGGGGCTTTATGAAAACAATAATAGACCAGTTGAAGCTGACTGAATCACAGTATAAAAGAAAATGCACGTAGGTCACTAATTATATCCACACCAAATAGTACAATGAATACTGCACAGAAGAGTTCTGTGTGCCACATTCCAATCTTTTCACTAAACAAGTGGAAATTCTTAGGCAACTCCTGGGAAATGTTTCTGTTCTCAACTGTATTTCATTTATTATCTAGGCTTTACTGATCTTCCTCCAAGTAACACTATTCTTAATATAGACCAGTTTGCCCAGGAAAAACTCCTTCCTTAGAAGTCATTTAAAATTCTCAAAATCTACATCAGCTCAAAGCTTGAGATTTTACTAAGATATCTCCCCACATGATGGCTATGGGGGTTAGTGTTCCTTTGGATACATTGTGTTGACTTGCTATCAGCTTCTTACAGCGGGGGAGCAGAGCTTTTCTCCACTCACAGCTTCCTGTCTATCTTTGATCAGAATCTCTGTGCTCTGCCCCCACCAAGGCTTTCAGTGAGATTTACAGCCAGTTTTGTTCCTTTTGGGAAGAAATAAATACCAGTTGAGTCCAAACTGAACAAGATTTCCTTGGATCTGAAGCTAGATGCAAATGAAAATTTGACAGATACTGCCAAAATACCTCTCAGAGGGGTTTACTATTGTCCCCCAGGAATTTTGTGTGCCTGTTTGCCCACAGCTTCACAGGCAGCGACAGAAATTTCTTTTTCCTGTGGATATCTTGGTGCCCTATGACATCTTCACATAGTAGTCACCATTAGAAGAACTTCAATCATCTCTCTTCAGATGCTGACTCTTCTTTTTCTATTTAATTTTAATATTTTAATATTCTGTTTTAATATTTTATTTAATATTTAAAATTTTAATATTTTATTTATTTTTATAAAATAATATTTATTTATTTAATATTTAAATTTTTAATATTTTAATATTCTATTTAAGTTTTCTTTTTCTATTTAATTCAAAGAATTGAATTAAGAACTTACTTTGAAACTAGTTCTTACAAATATAAAATCACAGAACTTGCAACTTTGCTACGATATTTCTAATGACCTCTGTCTGCCCTTTTCCTTTTTGAAGATGAGTCAAGAGTTTTAAAATCAGAAGGAAAAGAAACTTTTTTTTAAAGATTTATTTATTATTTATGATAGACACAGTGAGAGAGAGAGAGAGAGAGAGAGGCAGAGACATAGGAGGAGGGAGAAACAGGCTCCATGCCGGGAGCCTGACGTGGGACTCAATCCTGGGACTCCAGGATAGCGCCCTGGGCCAAAGGCAGGCACCGAACTGCTGAGCCACCCAGGGATCCCCTAGAAAAGAAACTTTTACATGATCCAGCATTACTTGTATAATAGAGTTTGGAGTTTTGTTGTTATTTATTTCTGTATTCCAAGACATCTCTTTATTTTCATTCATAGAAAAGCATTGTCATTTACTGGGAGTGAATGACACTCCCAGTGTCACTTCTTTTTTTTTTTTTTTTTTTCAATACACACCTTTATTATAGCAATATATAAATCAAATAACTTTAAATGTTCATAACCACAATTGTACATTAAGAATGCCGGTGTTAGCTTGCTCAAATTTGGGGTGAACAGCTGATGTGTAATTCTCGAAATTCGCAGACCTTCATAAAAACGGGTTGAAATGAATGTACATTGTTTAAGAATATTTCAGTGTTCTCTCTCCTGACTTTATTCCCAAACTCGGCACTTTCACACTTTAGTGAGTTAACCAAACTCAAAGCTTTTTGTTACTAAGAGAAGCTACAAGGTTATGTTTGCCAGTGGCAACATAACCCCCTATCACCCACTACTGTCCTATTATGACTATTAGGACAGCTGAAGTTCAAAAGTTAATCACTAATGCAGAATGTTTATAATAGAGGAAACTGGTTTGTGGACGGGGAGAGTATATAGAATCTTTTTGTACTTCCTGCTTAATTTTTCTGTAAACCTGGAACTGCTCTAAAAAATAGAGTCCATTAATTTCTTTAAAGTAAAAAAAAAAATAGGCTATGTAACAAAATTCTGTTTTGTAATTGAGAAATGCATGCATAGAAAACAACAAAACACATTTTACAAAAACAGATACAAAGACACTCATTTAATACATTAAAATGATGAGACCATCAGTCTTTGTGGGCAGTGATAATGGAAGTGGAGTATGGCAAGAAAATTAAATAAATAGGGTGCCTGGGTGGCTCAGTCAGTTAAATGTCTGCCTTCTGCTTAGGTCATTTACCTAGGGTCCTGGGATCTAGCCCCATATGGGGCTCCCTGCTCATGGGGGGGCGGTCTGCTTCTCCCTCTCCCTCTGCCTGTTACTCCCCTTGCTTGTGCTGTCTCTCTCTCTGACAAATAAGTAAATAAAATATTTTTTAAAAATGAAATAAACAGAGGGCAGCCTCAGTGGCTCAGCAGTTTAGCGCCGCCTTCAGCCTGGGGCGTGATCCTAGAGACCAGGGATGGAGTCCCACATGGGGCCCCCTGCATGGAGGCTGTTTCTCTCCCTCTCTCTCTCTCTTTCTCTTTCTCTATCTCTCTCTCTCCTCTGTCTCTCATGAATAAATAAATACAATCTTAAAAGAAAAAACTTTAAAAAAATGAAATAAACAGAAAGACTGGGATATTGCATGGACCAACTATGATACCATGCCATGAACAGAGTATGATCAATTCTGTCCTGTGAACTTGAAATCCTAAACAAACAAACAAACAAACAAACAAAAAAGTAGTGGTTCTTAACTTGGGCAGAGAGGTAGAATTTAGAGAAATTTTAAAAGAATACTCATGCATTGAATTTAAATTTAAAAAATAATAATGAAATAAAAATAAAAAAGAGAAAGAAAAAAAAAAAACCCTCATGCTTCAGCCTTGTTTCAGACACAACTGCATCAGAAAGTCCAGACTTGGAGCATGTGCATTTTGCAAAAGTTCCTATTATCCAGGACACTTTGGGTTACAAAACCCCAGTCCAAATAAGTATAAGCAATAAAAGGAAATGTATTGGCTCATGTGGCTTGGAAGTCTGGGGTGTCATCTAGCTTCAGGCACAGATGAATCCAGGAGCTCGAGCTACCCAATCAGGCTCTCTCTCACTGCTGCTTTTCTCCATCTCAGTCTCCCCTGTTCTGACAGGTTCTCTTTAAATGTGATAGGGAAGCTTTTTACCGACATTTCTGGTCATGTGGAATGAGAGAGAGGATGTAGTAAAATGGAACACTGCAACTGACAACACCTCAAGGGTTGTGAGAAGTGGAGTAGGAGTTCCTCAACAGAAGGGATAGGCTAAGCACATCAATCCAGATAATTACCATATCTTCCCAGGATTTTAATTCAGAATAAGTCAAACATTCCCTTGTAGAGTGACATGGATCTTCATGGCAATAGAAAAAAAAAATCACTAGATACATTTTTCAGGTTCCCCATCCTGGTCTCTTGCTCACTTGGGCTCAGTTACCATGTTCAGTCTAGTTCTGAACATGCCATTATGTTCAGTCACACTTTCCCCTGTTGCAGGAATATAAAAACATTCATTCAAACTTGCTATGGGTCTGGTTTACAACTCTTCTGGATAGGCTTAGAATGAAAATAAAGATATTTAGGGAAGCTAGATGTTCAACAATATAAATGAGCCTAAGATGGAGAAAGACTGAATAAATTTATTCCAGATCACATCTGTCACTTTTGTGACAGAATTTGAACTTAGGCTTTAAATCTTATGCTCTGTCCAAGGTGCAACAATGCATAGGTAGTATTAATAATAAAAACAGGGCACCTGGCTGGCTCAGTCAGAAGAGCATATGGCTCCTGATCTTGCTGTCATGAGTTTGAGCCCCATGTTGGCTGTAGGGATTACTTAAATACATAACTTTAAATAGTAATTATTATTATTACAATAAAAATTGCTGTTATTTACTGAGTTCTTCCTATGGTCCAGGCAGTGTTTTGTAAACATTATATCACTAATTCTCATAACAGGCTATGAAGAATGTATCATCTCCATTTTACAGATGAAGTTATAAACCTCAAAGAAGAACTAAAGCTCAGAGAAATAATTATCCTAATTACATAACTACTGAGTGGTGGAACCAGGACTTAAAACCAAGTACATCAATAAAAAGGCTTAGGGGTGCCTTAGTGGCTCAGTGGGTTAAGCATCCGACTCTTGGTTTTAGCTCAGGTCCTGATCTTGTGTGTCATGAGCTGGAGCCCCCCATCAGGCTCCATGCTCAATGGAGAATCTGCTTGGAGAGTCTTTCCTCTGGCCCTCCACCCTCTCACATGCAGGCAAGTGTGTTCTCTTTCTAAAATAAATAAATAAAAGTAAATCTTAAAAGGAAAAGTTAATAAAAGTTAATAAATTAACAAATAGCATCAAAGATCCAGGGGAAAAATAATTTTGGAAGAACATAACTAATTAGTTAAAGTAGTCTTGCTCATTTTAAAACATAGACCTCTGGGGCAGCCCTGGTGGCTCAGCGGTTTAGTGCCTGCCTTTGGCCCAGGGCCTGATCCTGGAGACCTGGGATCGAGTCCCATGTCGGGCTCCCTGCATGGAGCCTGCTTCTCCCTCTGCCTCTCTCTTTCTCTCTCTCTCTGTCTCTCATGAATAAATAAATAAAATATTTTTTAAAAATAAACAACAACAACAAAAAAACATAGACCTCGGGATCCCTGGGTGGCTCAGCAGTTTGGTGCCTGCCTTCATTCCAGGGCCTGATCCTGAAGACCCGGGATCAAGTCCCTCATCGAGCTCCCTGCATGGGGCCTGCTTCTTCCTCTGCCTATGTCTGTGCCCCTCTCTCTCTCTCTGTCTCTCTCTCTCTTCCTCTCATGAATAAATGAATAAAATCTTTAAAAAAAATAAAATAAAACATAGGCCTTAAAATATAATCATTCAAACACAATAGAAGCTTATTTCTCTCCAACAAAGTGGTTCAGAGGGGTGTTCAAGTCTGGAAGTGTTCAGCTCCATGAAGTCATTCGGGAACTTGGCAGGATAGAGTTTCTGCCATCTTCGATCTTGGCTTGTAAGGTCACTCTACTTGTCACCATCCTGGCCTATGAGATGGAGGAAAGGAGAACAATGCCTAGTCTCTTGAAAGTACAGTCTAGAAGGACACGCATAACTTGTGCTGCATTCCAGTAGTAAGTGCTTAGTCACATGAAACACTATGCAGCAAAGGAGGCTAGACAGTATGGCATGTGGCTAGACAGGCATGACCTAGTTACAGCTGCTGTGGAAGAAAGAAAGAACAAATTTTGGTGGAAAACTAGCTGTCAATGCCACAACAATTTAGTAGACTTAACATTAACATAGGCAGAGACCAATTTGTTGTAAAACTTATGAAACTCAAACTTCTAGGCCTCTCACTTGCATGGCCTCTTCCAAAGCTCTGTTAGGGGCCTGTAGCAGTTAGCAATTTCTGTGTAACAAATTACTCCAAAACTTACCATCTTAAAACAATAACCTTATTACCTCACACAATTCCTGAGAGTGTGAAATCTAGGAGCAGCTTCTCTGAGTGGCTCTGGCTCAGAATATTAAGCTGTCAGCCGAGGATGCAGTTAGCTGGGCTGCAGCAAAGGCTTGACTAGGGCTGGAGGATCTGCTCCTGAAATGGGGTAATCACAAAGCTATGGGCTAGAGACTTCAGTTTGTCACTACATGGTCTTCTCCACAGGGTTGTGTGATGGTTCTCATGACATGGTAGCTGAGTTCCCCCAGAATGAATGATCTGAGAGAGAGCTGGAAAAGTCATAATGTCCTTTATAAGCTAGCCTCCAAAGTGACATCAATTCTACTGAATTCTATTGGTCTCACAGACCAACTCCAATACAATATAAGAGAGGAGTTACACCAGGGCATGAACACCAGGAGACAGGAATAAGTGGGTGGTGGGAATCTTCATATATGAGGCTGGCTAATAACAGGCTCCAGAAATGAATTTATGTGTTTTTTGTAGCATTGGCAAAAGTAAGATTTTTCTTATGTTCATTTTCTTAATGAGTCCTCGTCAATTATATTAGCTTATAGCACCACAAAACATGAATCCTTTTCTTATATGACCTTGCCTGAACCTTTAAAATCATTTTAGGACATGGTCAATCTATTCCACAAAACAAAACCATTATAACAGTTCCGAAGGGATGAAGTACTTTTGCCAAATGTGTTTGTTTTAATTAGTGTTAATATTACATAGTTTGTACACTGCTGATTTGTTATCAATACTAGACAAGAAGTTAGGAGATCTGGTTGTCAATCCAGATTCTACCTCTAACAAACTGGATGATCTTCCTGTCATACAATGCAACCTGCCGTGTTAACTGGCTTTGTCACTACAATGAGTGGTTGCATTCACTAATCTATACAGGCACTTCCAGACAGTTCTTTAAAAGTCTATATTAAATGATATATGTCTCTCTATGCTACAGATGTCTCATCCATAGTATGAGGATAACAATACTTCACAGAGGTGTAGTGATGATTAAGTAAGGCAGCCTATGTAAAGTATATCCTACCAAGCAGTACATGCTCAGTAAATAATAGCCATTCTTAGTATTTTATGAATAAAAATTAACCAACCTCAGGAAACGTATTTTGAATACTTTTGAAGTATCACAGCAATTTATAATTTCAGTCTTCATCTCAGATGATTGTGTAATTTTTTATAAGTAAATAAAATATGAAATAATATCAGAGTTGTGGAACAACTGGAACTCTCATATACTTATTGATGGGAGTATAAACTGCTAAAATGACTTTGATAAAATATTTAATAATATACCTACTTAAGCTAAACTTATACATATCTTATGACCCAGCAAATCCTCACCTGGCTAAACTCAACATATATTAGTACTATGTCCACCAAAAAGTATATATGAGAATACTCATCATAGCTTTATTGATGATATTCAAACTAGAAATAGCCCGAATGTCTTTCAACAGCAGAATGGAAAAGTAAAGCATATTCATACAATAGAATGAATATAGTAACAAAAAGAACAAATCTTACTAACATGATGTTGAGTAAAAGAAGCCAAATATGGGGACCCCTGGATGGCGCAGCGGTTTGGCGCCTGCCTTTGGCCCAGGGCGCGATCCTGGAGACCCGGGATCGAGTCCCACGTCGGGCTCCCGGTGCATGGAGCCTGCTTCTCCCTCTGCCTGTGTCTCTGCCTCTCTCTCTCTCTCTGTGTGACTATCATAAATAAATAAAAAATTTAAAAAAAAAAAAAGAAAACAAAATTTAAAAAAAAAAAAAAAAAAAAGAAGCCAAATATGTAAAATGAATACCTCATGATCCCATTACATGGAGTTCAACATCAGGGAAACAAAACTATGGTAATGAAGGTCAGAAGGATGGTAATCTTTGAAAAAATGTTGATTGGAAGAGAGAATAAAGGATCCTTCTAAGGTGCTGGAAATGTTCTATGTATTAATCTGAGTAGTGGTTTCACAGGTGTGTACATGTGTAAAAGTCAAGTTTCAGATTTAAGATTTGTGCATCTTATTTTAAGTTGTACCTCAATAAAACATTTTTTAAATTGGTAATAGTATAAAGAAATACATTGCTGATATCACTGATGTAGGAAAAGGGGCTTGACCATGGTTTAGATTTATGCAATTCTGTTTCATCTCAGCTAAATTTTTGGCAATTATGGTCCTAGGGAGTAATTAATGAATAATTATTACTCTTCTATCATATACTACCTTATTAACTGTCTCAACTGCTCACTCATTTCACAAATATTTAAGTGCCAGATAATTTTCTAGGTGATGGAATCATTAACAGTGAACAAAATAGACATAGCTCTTACCTCCCAGAGCTAGGTGTATTGAGCAAGACAGAGGAGTAAATCAGAAGTTACAGTTGCAGAGAGAGTAGAGTGCACTGGGATGCGCAGAAGAATACTTCCCTAAAGCCATTGGCTGGGAAAATGAGAGGGGCTGATTTTCATGAATTTTTGCAACCCGTAGGGCTCAAAGATAGGAGTTTCAGGCTTGGTTGAGATGTAGACCTGAGGGTGCTGCCCTACTCCTGGGGAGAAGGCAGGCAAGCAACCCTGGGGCAGATAGTGTCATCTGAGGATCACCTAAGGTGCCTGGGGAGAGAGTGTTCACTCTTCCAGAATGCATCTGTGAGAGGTGGCATTCGCAGAGGTACCTCTCTGGGGATAAGAGAGCCAGTGGGTGCCATTTCCCTCCCCTGCCCCTCAGCATAAGTGCAGAGATACCTGCTGAGGGTGGCTAACCCAGACACTGGCTGTTTAGCCTGTCTGCTCCAAGTCCTACACCCTTGCATTCTGGCATCTTTCTTGGCCAAACCTGTATCCATACTAGCACAAATAGGCCCTCTCCTAGAAAACCAGCACAGGCCCTGCCACAGCATGTCCTTCAAGTTTGAAGTTTTAAAAGTCAGCAGGCTTGGCTGGGATAGAGCCCAAAGTGCACTGTGCTGCTCCAGGCAGGCAGAGACAGTGTGAAGACAGAGATTTGAAAAATGCCTGGGACACACGACGGGAATTTATTCACTCTTCTGGGTGGGCTTCCCTGAGAGAAGCAAGTACAGAGACCCCACTCCAGGTACAAAGGAACTGGCTGGCACCATTTCCCTCCCCCATCCCTCAGCATAAACTAGTTTCAGTAAGCAACACAGTGCCAACAGTGACTCCCTAACCTGCTTCCACCAAGTCCCGCCCTCCTGCACTCTGCTGGTACTGCTTTTCTCAGGCAAGTATGCCTAGGGCCCAACACAGTGAGCCCCTTCCACAAAAGACCATCAGAAACCCCCCACGCACCATGTCCACTCACCAGAGAGTTCTGGAAGGCTTCAATTCTCGTGCAAGTAGCATCAGGTCTCCTATAACAGGCAGATCAGAGCACACCTAGTTAAATCTCACCACATTCGGATCAAGGACCAGCCACTGCCTGCTGCCAACATGGAGAGGCTCTGCAGACAACTGACCTGAGGGATAGAGTAACTAAAACACAGCGGCAGAATGCAGGCAGCACGTACCAGAGACATTCCCTGAAGTACCAGGTCCAAGAAACTGTATGACCTCTTCTTCATATAGCCATTACTCTCAGGAGCAGGAAACATAACAGGCTTTTCTAACACAGAGAAGACAGAGACCTAGACAAAATACCAAGATGGAGGAATTCATCCCAAAAGAAAGAACAAGAAAAAGTCATGGCTGGAGATCTAATCAAAACAGATATAAGTAATATGCCTGATGGAGAATTTAAAACAACAATTATAAGGATACTTGCTGGGCTTGAGAAAAGCATGGAAGACATCAGGGAGACCCTTACTGTGGAGATAAAAGAGTTAAAAAAAATAATGAGTCAGAAATGAAGTCAATAACTGAGATTCAAAACCAACTACATGTAATGACCACAAGGATAGAGGAAGCAGAGGAATGAATAAGTGATATAGAAGATAGAATAATGGAAAATAATGAAGCTGAACAAAAGAGAGAAGAATTATAAATACATCATGAAAATACACTCAGTGTATTCCAATCACTGTAATAACATTCATATCATAGGAATCCTGGAAGAAGAGAGAGAAAAGGGGGGCAGAAAGTTTATTTGAGGAAATAATAGGTGAAAGCTTCCCTATTCTGGGGGAGGAAACAGACATCCAAATCCAGTAGGCACAAAGAATTCCCATCAAAATCAATAAAAGCAGGCCAACACCAAAACATACTGTAATTAAAATTGTAAAGTATAGTGTAGGGAAAAATGCTAAAAGCAGCAGGACAAACGAAGTCCCTAACTTACAAGGGAAGATCCATAAGGCTAGCTGTAGATCTGTCCACAGAAACTTGGCAAGCCAGGAGAGAGTGGCATGATATATTCAACATGCTGAATGGGAAAAATCTGCAGCCAAGAAGAATACTCTATACAGCAAGGCTATCATTCAGAATAGAAGGAGAGATAAGGAGTTTCCCATACAAACAAAAGCTAAAGGAGTTCATGATCACTAAAACAGCCATGTGAGAAATATTAAAGGGAAGTCTGAGTGGAAAAGACCAAAAGTGACAAAGACTAGAAAGGAACAGAGAAAATTTCCAGAAATAATGACAAAACATGTAAGAAAATGACACTAACTATACATCTATCAATAACTACTATGAATGTAAATGGAATAAATGCTCCAATCACAGTATTGGAGCATTTTTTGTCTCAGAATGGACAAAAAACAAGACCCATCTATATGCTGCCTACAAAAGACTCATTTTAGACCCAAAGACACCTACAAATTCAAAGTGAGGGGATGGGGAAACATCTATCATGCTAACAGATGTGAAAAGAAAGCGAAGTAGCTATCAGACAAAATAGACTTTAAAATGAAGACTGTAACGAGATAAAGATGGACACTATGTAATAATAAAGGGGACAATCCAACAAAAAGATCTAACAATTATAATGGCTCTGAATGACACACTGGACCAGATAGACTTAACAGATACATTCAGAACAGTTCATCCTAAAGCAGCAGAATACATATTCTCTTCAAGTGCACAAGGGACATTCTCCAGAATAGATCACATACTAGGTCACAAATCAGGCCTCAGCCAATACAAAAAAGATTAAGATCATACTGTGCATATTTTCTGTCCATAATGCTATGAAACTTGAAGTCAACCACAAAAAAAAATTTGGAAAGACCACAAATACATGGAGGTCAAACAACATGCTACTAAAGAATGAATGGGTTAACCAAGAAATTAAAGAAGAAATTTAAAAATACACAAAAACAAACGATAATGAAAACATAATGGTCCAAAACCTTTGGGATACAGCAAGAGCAGTCATAAAAGCAACATAGGCTATACAGCAGGCTAGCTATACAGCAATATAGGCTTACCTCAAGCAGCAAGAAAAATCTCAAATAAACAATCTAACCTTACACCTAAAAGAGCCAGAAAAAGAGCAACAAACAAAACATAAAGTCAGCAGAAGAAACGAAAAAAGGTTAGAGCAGAAATAAATGATATAGGAACTAAAAAGAAAAACAGGAGAATAGATCAATGAAACCGGAGCTGGTTCTTCAAAAAAATGAATAAAATTGGTAAACTCCTAGCCAGACTTATCAAAAAGAAAAGAGAAAGGACCCAAATAAATAAAATCACAAATGAGAGAGCAGAAATTACAACCAACACCACAGAAATACAAACAATTATAATAGAATATTACAAAATATTATAGCCAATAAATTGAACAGGATAAATTCACAGAAACTACCAAAACTGAAACAGGAATAGAAAACTTAAACAGACTGACAACTGTAAAAATTGAATCAGTAATCAAAAATCTCCCAACAAACAAAAGTCCAGGGCCAGATGGTTTCACAGGGTAATTCTACTAAACATTTAAAGAAGAGTTAATACCTATTCTTTTCAAACTATTCCAAAATATAGAAATTGAGAGAAAACTTCCAAATTCATTGTATGAGGCTAGAATTATCCTGATTCTAAAACGAAAGACTCCACTAAAAAAGAGAGAGAGAAAGAGAGAAATGCAGGCCAATATCCCTGGTGAACACAGATGCAAAAATTCTTTGCAAACTACTAGCAAATCAAATGAACAGTACATTAAAAGAATCATTCACTATGATCAAGTGGGATTTATTCCTGGGCTGCAAGGGTGGTTCAATATTCAAAAACCAATGTGATAGGCCACATTAATAAAGGATAAGAGCCATATGGATATGATCCTTTCAATAAATGCAGAAAAAGCATTTGATGAAGTACAACATCCTTTCATGATAAGAACCCTCAACAAAGTAGGGATAGAGGGAACATACCTCAACATCATAAAGGCCATACATGAAAAACCCACAGCTAATATCATCTTCAGTGGAAAAAACTGAAAGCATTTCCTCTACAGTCAGGAGCAAGACAGGGATGTCCACTCTCACTAGTGTTATTTAACATAGGACTGGAAGTCTTAGCCTCAGCAATCAGACAACAAAAATAAATAAAAGGCATCCAGATCTGCAAGGAAGAAGTCAAACTTTCACTATTTGCAGGTAATGTGATACTCTATTTAGAAAACCCAAAAGATGCCACTAAAAAATTGCTAGAATTGATGCATGAATTCTGTAGTCTCAGGACACAAAAATCAGTGTACAGATATCTGTTGCATTTCTTTACACCAATAATGAAACATCAGAAAGAAATCAAGGAATGGATCCCATTTACAATTGCACCAAAAACTATAAGATATCTAGGGATATGAAGAGACAGAAGGTCTATACTCTTAAAACTATAAAACACTGATGAAAGGAATTGAAGATGACACAAAGAAGTGGAAAAATAGTCCATGCTCATAGATTGGAAGAACAAATATTTCTAAAACGTCTAAACTACCCAAAGCAATCTACACCTTTAATGCAATTTCTATCAAAATTTGTATGGAACCACAGAGACCCTAAATAGCCAAGGCAATCTTAAAAAAGAAAAGCAAAGCTGGAAGCATCACAATTCCGGAATTCAAGTTATTTTACAAAGCTGTAGTGATCAAAACAGTATGATACTAGCACAAAAACAGATACCTAGATCAATGGAACAGAATAGAAAACCCAGAAATGAGCCCACAACTATATGGTCAATTAATTTTTGACAAAGCAGGAAAGAATATCCAATGGAAAACAGTCTCTTCAGTAAATAGTGTTGGGAAAACCAGACAGCAACATGCAAAAGAATGAAACTGGATCACTTTCTTACACCATATGCAAAAACAAATTCAAAATGGATGAAAGACCTAAAGGTGAGACTTAAAACCATAAAAATCCTAGAGGAGAACACAGGCAGTAACCTCTTGGACACCAACCAAAGCAATTTCTTACTAGATATGTTTTTGAGGCAAGGGAAACAAAAGCAGAAATAAACTATTAGGACTTCATTAAAACAGAAAGCTTCTGGGCAGCCTGGGTGGCTCAGCGGTTTAGCGCTGCCTTCAGCCCGGGGCGTGATCCTGGAGATCCGGGATCGAGTCCTGTGTCGGGCTCCCTGCATGGAGCCTGCTTTTTCCTCTCCCTGTGTCTGCCTCTCTCTCTGTTTCACTCATGAATAAATAAATAAAATATTTTAAAAAATAAAACAGAAAGCTTCTGCACAGTGAAGGAAACAATCAGCAAAACTAAAAAGCAATAGGAGTTGCCTATAGAATGGGAGAAGATATTTGCAAATGATATATCTGATAAATGACATATGTTCTAGACGTATTAGACTGTCTTCAACATGAAGAATGAACTAGAAGGAGGCAAGATCGCAGGAAGAGAGACAGACTGGGAGGCCACTGCAGTAAACGGGCTGGAGATGATGGTATCTAAAACTAAGGCAGTAGAGATGAATTGAGAGTATTTAGGAAAGTGGGAATAATGGGACAAGAAGATTGTTTGGCTAAGCAAAGAAGAGTGAAGAGTGAAAGTTGGCACCCACCCAGTTAAGGCTTAAGCAATCCTGTTGGCAGTGATGCCATTCACCAGGGTAGGGAATATAATGAGTATTATTTTGCTAGTTTGCTAGTTTTGAGGGATTTTGAGGAGATGAGAGGAGGAAGCTAATGAGTTGTTTTGTCTATCCTGTGTTTAAAGTGCTTATGAGACAATGAAGTAGAGCTATTCAGAATGCAGTTGGTGCTTAGGGGACATAACTGCCCTGAAGAAATAAATTTGGAAGTCAGCACTGTAGAGATTAACTAAAGCTATGAAGTAGAGACAACCTAAAATCACTCCTAAATAATATGTAGGGTTAAAAATAAATCGATAGATATACAATACAGCACTTTAAGTGATACTTAAGTATCATCTTTAAGTGATTAGCAGAAGAGAAAGAAGAAAGAACCAGAAAATTATGTGTAAAGAAGGTAAAGGTAGGGAGATATTTCCAGAAAAGTGTTAGGTGGGCACAGGGTCTCATGTTGCCAAGAGATTACATCAGGAAAGTCTTGGTGATCTTAACAAGAGTAGTAGCAGAGGAGGCAGCTGCCAAATTTCAGTGGTTGAGGACTGAATGGAAGATGAGGTAGTTATTGTGTCTGATTCTCAAATATCTGCCCCTTCTTCAAAACTGGAGAATCCTATTCCTCTGGCTGTTGACTAGAGTAGTAGTTTTAGACAACATAGTACACACTCACTGGTTTAGAGATTTATTCCACAGTATTGGTTAGTTTACAGAATATCTGGGAAGGCCAAGACACCAAGCATGGTTGTTGTACAGTCACTGACAACACAGCCAGGAAAAAGCCCAATGACACCATGCGTACTTTCCAAAAGATAGGTTCTTGCTGTCACCACCTGATGCTTGATACCCATGAATCAGGATCTGGCCACTAGAATCTCTACAACAGCTGCAGTAGAAAAAAACAAAAGCCTCTACATCTATGCTTGCCAGAACTATGTGACCTCTGCCTTGTGATGTTCACTTCTGCCTGCCAAGTCTGGCAGAGGCACATCTGCCTGGCAGAAAGCATGAGTAACCCTTGCTACACTTCATGGGAGTCTTGAACATACTCTTCAACATTCTAGCTTCTAAAGCCCAGAAAGGCATACTATAGTGGACTGAAAAGGTGTTAAATGAGATAAGTGCCACTGTTCATCCCTTTGGCTATTCAGCATCTATTCATCTTTCTCTCTAAACTTAAAATTACAAACCAAAAATTGCAACAGCATATAGATTCCTGAGGTTTTTTTCCATTGGTTTTGGCCCTGGGCATGGTAGTAGAAGGAGGCAAAGGATACTCTAGGTTCCAGATCTCTCCCTCCTCGCCCCCCACCCCCCACCATCCCCCGGCCTTTAAAATCTAAATCAAACACTTCAGCCCATACATGTAATCCCCTTACCTTGTTCATGAAGCATGAGGAATCCCAAAAGACCAGGTGTCAGTTTCAACCTCCACCTCCCTGTAAGCACTTTTATGTTTCCTGATTTGGTCTCCCAAAGGACTGTCTACCTTTCTAACAGCCCACCCACTTTTGGATGATGGGATACGTGGTAAGATCAGTGAATATCAATAGCATTAGCCCAGTACTTACTTTACTTCATTCACCAAAAAACAAATATTCTGGTCAGAAGCAATGGTTAATAAAATACTATGATGATGAATTAGGAATGCAATAGGACTATAGGTAATAATGCAGGTAAAGTTTTGGCATGTGAGGAAAGTAAACCTATATTTATAGCAAATATATGTTTACAGTGAGGAGAACTGCTGCCCTCTCCATGATGGAAAGAAGCCTATATAATCAAACTTCCATTAGATGGTGGTTTGGTATTCCAGGGCTGAGGGCAAGATCAGGACCCAGTTGTTGGTCACTACAGCAGGTATGTTAGGCCCTCAGGAGTTGTAGTAGCCGAGTCAGTTCTGGCGGGAAGGTGGGTGGAGGGTGTTAATATTGAACCTAGGAATAATCTCCTTCCTTGCCACTACAAAGACTTTTATTTATTTTTAAGATTTTATTTATTTATGAGAGACACAGAGAGAGGGGTAGAGACATAGGCAGAGGGAGAAGCAGGCTCCCTGCAGAAGCCCAATGCAGGACTTGATCCCTGGACCTGGAATCATGCCCCAAACCAAAGGCAGATGCTCAACCACTGAGCCACTTAGGTGTTCCTACAAAGACTTTTTAAATGAGGCTACTGAACACACACTTAGATGCCTGGGAAAAGGCCAGTTTTAGAATATTGAGAATCTCTTCTGTAGGGGTCCTTGACAAGCATCCATGTGGGACACAGTTATTAGTCTGGGCACAATCTGAAGATGTCCATCTATGCACTTCTTTCCCCTATCTCCCTGTTATAATCGTTCAATCTTATTTTTCCCATGATTTGACTTAGCTCTTCCTGTGAATCAATATGGAGCCACACCTCAGAATATCTTCCAAACAAAATAGACTATGATACATACATTCCTTCCAAAATTTGCACGAATGTGTCTGAAAACCTTGATGATTCATTTCTTTTTCCCTGTGAAGAAGAGGCAAAGTCACCTGCTAAAACTGAGGGAAGAAAGTGACAGAGTCAGAGATTTGAGGAATGAGAAAGTTTTAAAATACCCGCACATAAGAGAGAGAATTTGGAAAACAAAGAAATGATTTGGAGACAGTTTTGAAGGTGTCAAACTACATGGTTATGTGATTTTTCTCCAGAAGCACTACTCTAAGCCACTAAAAGCAAAACCACCACAATGGACAAACACAGCATGTTTACTGAAACCTCAAGACTTGATTCACCTGTATTTAAAAATAATTGCTAGTTTGCAAATTAATATACTGATAATTCTAGCTATATCAGGGTTATTATTTAGATAATATATGTGTTAATTGCATCTTTTGTCCAAGATATGAGTAATATATAAAAAGTAAGTATTATTTGGAATAATCATCTTTTAAAATCTGTAAAATCAATTGATAACAATTGTTGCCTCTGGGGCAGAGGATTAGGGGTTGAAAGACAAGAGTGGGGGGAGATTTACTTTTCACTCCATACACTTTTGAATCTTATATCTGTATATAAATATGCCTATATAATCTCTTGATGTGTCCAGCCTTACTTGATATAACTATACTTCTCTGAGAGGTCAGGGATCCGTGCAACTGCAGCCTTCTGCCCCTTAGGTCTACTCTATACCAAATGGTACTCAGAGATGATTTTCTAAGCCATTTCTCAGTATCAGCTGACCAGAAGGATATTTTCCAAAATCTATGTGATGGGGATATGAATTACTTATTTTCTCCCCTATATTTTCTAAACTTTCTATAATGCACATAGAGAAAGAACTCATAAATATTTTGTCATGTATTCACTCATTCACTTGTCCATGTATTCAACCAATTTTTATTGAGGTGTGTGTGTGTTTTCTAAAAATTCCTCTATGATGTGTTTTAGGAACCACAGAGCTACAAAGAGAAAGCCTCTAGTTAGCCACCTCAGTCTTTTTGAATGCGCAGAGCATAAATAAGGAGTGATCCCCACCTTCCCGGTATTTACAGACAGATATGTAGGAAAGTCCTCAGTAGAACAGGACAATATAAAAGCTTTATGTAACAAATGTTGTGCTGTGAGATTGAAGAAGAAACAATTCATTGTGGGCATATCAGGAAAGGTTTCACAGGGCAAAAAAAAACACGTATTTGAGCTAGGTTTTGACCAGCGATTAGACTTTTAGAAAAGAAAAGGAGATGAAAAATGCACATCAGGTTGAGGAAACCGCTTAAGCAAAGACATAAAAACACTAATATGTGTGGCAAATTTGGAAAAATGGTCACCGTCTAGTAAGATAAAAATAAAGTATACATGGAAATACTTATAGAAGCAGGATGCCTAAAGGAACAGAGAGGTCATGTTAGTCAGACATGAACTGGAAGCCACAGAAAGTTTGTGAAAAGGAAGGAACAAGTTTCACTCATGTTTTAGGAAGACACTATATTTGGGCAGTGTGATGACATTAAAATCACATGCTTTGATGTTAAGCAGAACTAAATTTGAATCTTGTCTTGTACTCACTAGCAGCGTCATCTGGGGCAAGTCACTTAATTTCTCTGTTCTCAATTTCATCATGCCAGACAAGAGTTAATGAATGAGCAAAGGCATACTTACATGGCACATAGCAGAGGTTAAATAAGTTATAGGTACTATTGTTATTATTATTATTTTAATGATTTATTTATTTGAGAGAGAGAGTGCATGTGCAAGTCAGGGGAGGGGCAGAGGGAGAGGGAGAGGGAGAAGTCTACTTGAGAGCAGACTCCCTGCTGAGCAGGGAGCCTGAACGGTAGAGCTTGACCCCATGATCCTCGACCCTCAACCCTCAAGACCATGACCTGAGCTGAAATCAGGAGTGGACACTTAAGTAACTGAGCCACCCAGGTGCCTGGCATTATTATTTTTATGGCAACATGGAAGGCATAACAGCAAGGTAGGATATTGAATATATGGGCTAGTTCAGGGACTGATGGAAAAGACAGAAAAATTGCAGGATGCTATAAAGAAAACTTTCAATAAATGGAGTGTGACATTTCATGGGGACTTTGTTTAAGTGGAATCAGGCAGGAAAAACCAATCTAGTCTTACAAGACCCTCATTGCTCCATCAAAATGTGACATTGGGTAAGGATTCAGCCTTAGCATGGGCATGACCCCAAGTCTGTATATTCCACTACATATGTGATTTCTTCCCTAAAGTGTCACAAACATAAACAATAAAATTAACTGACTCCTTCAGGCTTTTAATGAACATTAGTACTTGTGAAATAAGTAGAGAAATACAGAGAGAGGAGGTGAGACAGGCTTATATCCCAACAAAGGGTTGCTCCTAGTCAGGCCAGTTCAGATTCACACCATAGCAAATTTTTAAGAACTACAGCAAATTCACAAGAGTCACTCTTGGGCAGGTAATACTACAAACATGAAATCTGCACATGCCAAGGATCCACTGTATAACTAGGGAAATCATAGTAGTATGGCTCCCTACTTTGATCTATGCCTACCTACCCACTTAGATCCTGTTATATCTACATGTGTACATGGGATATGCATTTTTTAAAGATTTATTTATTTCAGAGAGAGAGAACATGTGGGGTGGGAGGGAAGAGTAAAGGGAGAGGGAGTGAGAAACTTAAGCAAACTGTGTGAAGTGAGGAGCCTCACACAGGGCACAGTCCCATGATCCGGAGATCACTACCTGAGCTGAAACTAAGAGTTTAGATGCTCTACCGACTATGCCACCCAGGTGCCCCTAGGATATGCATTTTTAATTCAAAAGAATCCAGCGGCCAGCAGCCTGGGTGGCTCAGTGGTTTCACGCCGCCTTCAGCCCAGGGCCTGATCCTGGAGACCTGGGATAGAGTCCCATGTTGGGCTCCCTGCATAGAGCCTGCTTCTCCCTCTGCCTATGTCTCTGCCTCTCTCTGTGTGTGTCTCTCATGAATAAATAAATGAAATCTTAAAAAAAAAAAAAAAAAAAGAATCCAGCGGCCTTACACAGAATGTTGTATGGATTATTATGCCTATGGTTTAACATGCTCATGAAAAGCTCTAAAGCTGTCTTGTTCAATACGTGCTACATGTTTTTTAAAGATTTTATTCATTTATTTATCTTAGAGAGAGCAAGGGGAGGGGAAGAAGGGGAAGGAAAGGGATGAGGAAAGAATCTCATGCAGACTGTGCTGAGCAGAACTGCTCATGGGGCTCAATCCCAGAATCTTAAGATCATGACCTGAGATAAAACTAAGAGTCAAATGCTTAACTGACTGTGCCATCCAGGTGCCCCAGTGCTACAAATGTTTACTGAGCATGTAAAACATGGCTAGTCTAAATTGAGATATGCTACGAATATAAAAAACATGGAATTTCAAAGACTCACATAAAACAAAATAGCTCATTAATTTTATTACATTGATTACACATTAAAATTATACTATTTTGGATATCTTGGGTTGAATAAAATATATTATTAAATCAATCTTACCTTTTTCTTTTACTTTTTAAATGTAGCTCCTAGAAAACTTAAAATTAAATATGTGCCTTGCATTATATTTGTATTGGACAGTGCTAACCTGCAGCTTACCCTACACATCTAGCCATTTTAACGATCAGATACATTCTAATTCAGACATACTGCTAATATAATATACATGGTATGGAACCAGACATTCAGACATCAGTTTTTCAGAGAAATATCTATGCTAGAGTAGGAGTTGTCCTATTCATGATAGAGGTTTAATCAAGGAAGGAGTAGCTGCAGACCTATTTCCTTAAGACAGGAACTGATGCAATCAATTATAAAAGGTATTACTTCTAAATATGTACATATATGTGATTCTTGGGGGCAGAAGGAATAATTCTAAGCATTCTTCAGGCAAAAGTCATACTTGATTACACATTTTTTTTGTAGGTAAATAATTACATGTAGTTCCTTATTCTATGACTCTGTCTTTAGGGAAGCTCACAACACAGCAGCTTGCAAGAAAAATCTTCCAGTAATAGAGATGTTACAATCTTAGTAAGTAACCACACCCGTGTGACCAAATAAATCCTATCCCCTTTACTGTATTCTACTGGTTAGAAGCAAGTCACAGATCCCATCCACACTCAAGGGAAAGGGATTACACAGGACATGAATACCAGTAGTTAGAGATCATGGGCCCTCTTTACAGTCTGCCCTATGCAATAGGGAACTGGCTTAGAGATTAAAAACTAGGAAGAGATGATGTTAGGATCATTTTACTTAATATGTTTCAAGTGATCTGAAGAGAGGAAAAATTCATTTATTTCCAATGAAAATAATTTTCCAAATAGTGAGATGTCATGGCACTGGGAACAAGTAAAGAAATACAGGTAAATGGTGTCTTTGGCCCAGGGTACTATCCTGGAGACCCGGGATTGAGTCCCGCGTCGGGCTCCCTGCATGGAGCCTGCTTCTCCCTCTGCCTGTGTCTCTGCCTCTCTCTCTCTGTGTGTGACTATCATGAATAAATTAAATCTTTAAAAAAAAAGAAAAACAGGTAAATGGAAATCACAAGCAGCAACAGTAGCAATATCATTGGCAAGCAGCATGTGGACTTATATCTGAGATCCAAGACAGAGAAGCAATAACTGGAACAGTCTTGGTGGAATCTAAGAGCAAGACAAGGTACCTCCCTTCTCGAGTGTCAGGAAACGCTGCCCAGAGAGGTTAGCAACAGTGGAGGAAACTGTGCTGGCCAGACCTACACCAAGAGAGAAGTGAGTGCATGGTGAGGTTTCTCAGAGATTCAAAAAAACTTTCCAGTGAAAGTCCAGACAAAATGGACTCTGTAACTGCTTTAAAAGAGACAGAGGGGTGCCTGGGTGGCTCAATTGATTAAGCATCGGATTCATGATTTCAGCTCAGGTCATGATCTTGGGAGTTGTGACATGGAGGCCTGTGTTGGGCCCCATGCTGGGCATGGAGCTTGCTTGCCATTTTCTCTTTGCCTCCCCACCCGCCCCCCACCCCTTGCTCGCATGCACTCTCTATCTCTTAAAAAAAAAAAAAAGTTAAAAATAAATAAAAGAGACAGAAAGATAAAAAGACATTTTTATTCTACTCAACAAGACAGGGGTATTTGATGTGTACAAAACTGACTAGGCCCATAGTATATGGCTATCAAAGCTCAAAAAAGATAACTAATTTCTTACTGATTGGCTTGATTATAGATTCACTTTAATACTAAAACTCTCATAAACTAAACTCTACTGTGTTTTGGTATCTACCCTCATTTGTTTTCATTTTTTGTTGAGCAGTTATTGTGCTAGGAAATGCTCTAGGGACTTGGGATAAAATGTGAAAAAAAACAGGTGAGGTCTCTGCCCTCATGGAGTTTATAATGGTGGGAAAGATGGACATTGAAAGAATAATTACACAAATAACCATATAATTATTATTGATGACTGTTATAAAGAACAAGAATAGAGCACTTTAAGAAAAGTTTAACTAAAGAGGAATCCAGTCTAGCCTGAGGGATCAGGATTAAAGGAAAAGTGATATTCAAGCTGAGACCTGAAGAAGGGTTTCCCTACCAAGAGGTAGTGAAAGAACAAGCAGAGGAAACAAACACGTAAGAAGGCCCTGAGATGGGAAGGAGTTTGAGGGGTATGGAAGGAAGTCTATATGGCTGGGGCATGGTGACCAAGAGCTCAAAATGGCAGTAACAATTATGTAGGACCTGGAAGATCATGTTAAGGATTTTAAAATTTTTTCTTAAGGGCAATGAGAGGCCACTTAGAGATTTTTAAGTAGAGAAATGACTGTTATGGTCATCCCTCTACCCAATTCATGTATAGAATCCTAACCCCCAGAGATGATGGTATTAGGAGTTGGGGACTTTGAGAGGTGATTAGGTCATGCACCCTCCTGAATAGGATTAGTACCTGTAGAAAAGAGACTCCAGAGAGATCCCTAGCCCTTCAGCCATATGAGGACAGTGAGAAGGTCCCGGCTATGAACTAGAAAGTGGCTAAAACTAGAAAGAAGTCCTTCACCAGAAGGCATTTTGATCTTGGATTTCAAGGCCTTCAGTACTGTAAGCAATAAATTTCTGTTCTTTATAAAGTAACCAGTCTGTGGAATTTTGTTATAGCAGCCAGAATAGACCAAGACAAATAACGTAATGTGATCTCCCTTTAAACTGTCACTCTCATAACTCATGAGGATTGGATTGGAGAAAAGGCAAGTGTAGATGTGGAACAGTCAGTTCAAAAAAACTTTCCAGTGGAAGTCCAGACAAGTTAGTGAGAACGTTTTCACAATCATCCAGAGAGATACTTGTGGCTTGGATGAGGGCAATTACAATGGAGATGGAGAGAGGTGGACAAATTCAACAAGTATTTTGAAAGTAGAAAGGTCATTTGATTGGATGGGAAGTACGCTTCACAAAGAGATTAAATTTTCAAGCATGACAACCAGGTTTCTAGCATGAACAACTGGATGGACAGTTGCCATTTACTGATAAAAGGAACTAAATGGCAATAGATTTGTGGAGAAGTTCAAGAGGCTTCAGTTAAAAGGTGCAAGATGATCCTTTCTATTGCCTGTGGTGGTAGGGGTAATAATTTTTTTGATTTCTTTAAATTCAAGTTAGTTAACATATCATGTAATATTAAGTTCAGGGTAGAATTTAGTGATTCATCAGTGCATAAAACACCCAGTGCTCATTATATCAGGTACCCTCCTGAATGCCCATCACCCAATTACTCTGATTTTAAAAGATCATAGTGATTAGATAACAATTGAACCACGTGACTTTCCTTTTCAATACTAAATATGACTTACTCGTTAGGAGGTAGAGTATACCTGCTACAGAAGCAGACTATAATGTTACAGAGCAACCTTTGGACTTTTTCTACAATTTCTTTTTTTTTTTTTTCTTTTTAAAGATTTTATTTATTATTCATGAGAGACCCAGATTGAGAGAGAGAGGCAGACACAGGCAGAGGGAGAAGTAGGCTCCATGCAGGGAGCCTGATGTGGGACTCGATCCTGGGACTCCAGGATCACACCCTGAACCACTGAGCCACCCAGGTGTCCCTACAATTTATTTCTGAATGGAAATGCAACTGACACTATCTTAATTTGGCAATGTTCTCCATAATCAACTTTAGCAAGTCAGTACTAAACAAATGAAGTACCCCCATTTATCTTTACTGATGTAGTAGCTACCAGAAAGTAAAATCTTTCAAACTAGAACCAATTCCTTCAGTTTGTAGAAAACAAATTAAAATCATGAATGACCAAATATTGCTCTTCTGAATATAGCAGAAGAACATTTCTGAGCTCTTGTCCAATTACCTGAGGACAGCAAGTGACTATTTCTCTAAGCAAGAATAAAGGTTATTCTGCCAACATTATTATTATGGTATCCATGATGTGTGGTGTCCAGATTGTGAGTGTATCTTCCATATTAATATTTTATAAAATTGATTCATCCAAGTGCGTTTTGTTTTTCCATATTGACTGGCCTCTCAAGCCAAACACTGTGAGGCTATTATATATGGCACTATGTCTTATACAACTTTGAGCCATAGTAGATATTCAGTTAATGTTCACTGGATAAAGAAAGTAATGTGTGTAGATTGTAAAATGTAGTGAAGATCAAAAAGGGATGTAAAAATGTAGAAATATGACAAATGAATTCAGTATAGATAAGTGTTAAGAGAAATGCACTGGAAAAAAATAACTCAGATCACACAAAATATTGGGTTCTGGGCTATCAAAATACAACCAAAAGAAGAATCTAGAACATAAATAACTCTTTTACAGAAAATATCTATTCTGTGTTCTCTCTAGGATGGTAGTTTAATGCAATGAACTGTAAAGGGAGATTATATTCACCATAATGTAGAAATATTATTTTCAGATATCGAAGACAAGCAGGTATTGACCATGAAAAGATAAGGAATTTCTTATGTGAAAAAAATATACATCGAAAAGCAGTGAATGAAAAGATAAACACTTATAATTAGGCTTACAAAAATAGAAAATGGATTTATCTATCCCTTTGAAAACTCCTATCAAAGATAACAATTACTTTAAACAGTCATTCAGGTTCTGTAACACTGAGAGATGGGGAATATTCCATAAACCATAAGTTAAAATGAAATTGTTTCAAATCTCTGATGCACATTTCACTTATTACCATGTATTTCCATAGTTTGGTTTCTTTAGCATAGTTAAATTGTAACCTGAACGGTACCTATTCAATCATCCACAACAGGGCATTCTAATTTTTACTGTGCAATCATTTGTAAACCACGGATCATATCCACTTTACATGTAAGCAACACCAGCGATGACTCTCAGGAAACCAATGCTGTGTGGCTCTCTCCAACAGTGCTCAGGTTTATAGCCCAACATGTTTTTTTAAGTCTTTGAAAGACTAAGATCGAATTGCAAAAGGATTAATGCACCACCTGCTCATCAACCTTAGCTTCAGAAACTGTCGTCTTTTTTTAAAGGGAAACTTAAACATTGGAGAGCATATCTGGGAGGAAGATTTATTTTTTACTTGATAACTCCCTATTGTTTGATTTTATGTATTTTCACCACACATATTATTATCTTACAGTAATCACAAACCACAACTTTAAAACACACACACTGCCTTGGAGATAATGCTTTCCCCAAACTTCCATAGAACTTGGTAATATTCTTTTTTTTTTTTTTTTAAGATTTTATTTATTTATTTGAGAGAGAGAGACAGAGAGCACATGAGAGAGCAAGCATGAGCAGAGGGGAAGGGCAGAGGGAGAGGAAGACAAGCAGACTCCCCATTGAGCGGGAGTGGGGCTAGATTCCAGGACCTCAGGATCATGACCTGATCCGAAGGCAGAGGCTTAACTGACTGAGCCACCCAGGTGCCCCCTAACATTCTTACTATAAAATTCTCTATTGTATTATGTAAAAACAAAGCTGAACGCCTATATAGTCAGTAAGAACAAGTTAATTTTCTGTATTCCCAGGGTCATATTATCAAAAAAAAAATGGATTCTTCAAGATTCAAATCTCATTTTAATCAAATATTTTAATCACACCACAACAAACTTTTTATTAAAGCTGCTAGCAAGGAAGAAAATGGGCTGAGTCAAATTGAGTTAAATAGTCTCATTTCTTAACCTCCAAGCTCTAATGAATGTACCATGAGCAGTGAAAATGCTTTTTTTTCTTCTTTAGAAAAAGGGCAGAGACCTAGACAAGTCATGAAAGGACTCAGCCACTGGGTAAAAAAGAATTGGCTGTGTTAGGCTCTGAGGTTAAGGTGCTAGGAAACAAAACAAGTACAACTCACCTGGAGTCCAGGGTCCAAATTCAACCCGGAAATGAGCCTCAGGTAAATTAGCTAATGTTATCTGTGCTCATGCGTGGCTCAGTTGTACCAGTAAATTACCTTTTTATGAATAGTGGGCAAAGACATCTAGTTCACCTACATACCTTTCTTGGTGAGGAAAGCCACTTAGAGATCCAAAGACTGGATCTGAAGTTGTTCTGGAGAAGTCCAAATCAGAGCCTAGGACATCTTATGTTCATCAAAATCCAGTAAAAACATTTTCTTTCCCCTTCAGCTCTGCGTTGCTTGAGAGAAATGGAACCAGTTATGGGGAACTTAAAAACAACAGGCTGACAAAGCCATCAGTTTTCCTTTAAGACTTTTCAACATGCATTTAACTTGATGTTTTGTGGAACAAAATTTAGGGGTTGGAAAATTCCCTAGGATTATCTATACTAGAATACATAACCTCAGCATGTAGTCCAAATATCTCTCCAGTTCCCCTTAATACTTCATATTTGTGGTTTTCAGTTAGGGTGGGATGGGCTTGACTTGCATACTCTTAGTTTGGAAAACCCAGCACAGCGATGGAATATAGTGAGTCTGCAACTATCCACCTCTGGTGTACACTTTACACACATGCATATGCATCAGTGTCTATATCACTAGATGTCAGATTTTACTGTATTCCATTATCATGCCTTCTCACAGTAGACCAACCCATCCACCAACTAAACAGATTTTACCAAGCTTAATTTTTTTGGATTACTTTAGGAAAACAAGTCATATTCTTACAAATTGCACATGGTCTCCCACTCTGAAAACAGTTACTCTGACTTTTCTGTTCAGTTCTTCTGCTAACAGCATCCTTTTCCTAAGCAAATTCCTCACACCTTTATGATAGCAAAATTGCAATTCATAATAATGCAATCTGACATTACAAAAGATTGCTCAAATAAATTTTGAGTGAGTTCCTACCTAATTATAATGTCTCCATTATATATTGTGGAATTTGCTGCCATTTATTATTGATATTGCTGCCAATTCACTCACTTTTCACAGAATTGCATTAAGTATAGGAAGGCACCACAGTCTCTGGATTCAAATGACAGAGCCTAAGATTAAAATTCTAATTCTCAAAAAAAAAATAAAAATAAAAATAAATAAAAATAAAAAATAAATAAAATTCTAATTCTCTACTGATGCAGCCACGAGATGATAAAACAAAAATGTTCGTATTTTATTTAAAATAAGCATCTTTACTAAAATTACTGGACATTATTTAAAAACATTCTAAGGCCACTTATTTTTAATTTAAATTCATTTTCTAAGGCCACTTGTAAAAGTAAAGAGATTTAGCACCTTTATTAATAAACCCAGAGGCTGCTGCCACAGGAGGCCTGTGTTGGATCCAAAGTACGTGAACCCTGGAGCCAAGCTCTAGAGTAGGCCATTTGAACTCTGCTACTTTAATTTCGAATTCTTTCTTGAGGTTTTTTTACTTCCCTTTTGAATTCTGACTTATTTTGGTCTTTCATTTCTTACACAATTTTCTTCATGTATTTTAACCTCATTTTGAACTAATACAGTGTAGTGGACCTGCTTTTTTTAGTATGTCCTACAGATATGCTTTACTGTCTCTACGGATGTTACTTCACTCCTCATCCTTTTTTCTCATAACTTTGTATGCCATCAGACCTTGATATTTTTCTGTTGCTCTTTTTAAAAAAAAATATTTTATTTATTCATGAGAGACACAGAGAGGCAGAGACATAGGCAGAGGAAGAAGCAGGCTCCCCACAAGAGCCTGATGCGGAACTCGATCCCAGGACCTCAGGATCATGCCATGAGTCAAAGGCAGACACTCAACCTCTGATCCACCCAGGCATCCCTCTGTTGCTCATTTTTATGTGAATTTAGTTTTCTTGAACTTGAAGAAGGAAGACTGGTTCAGATAGTATTTATAACTTCAGTTGTTAAAAATACGACAGTTTGCTTTTCGAGGTTTCCTGAGTATTTCCCTCTCCCATGTTAGTCCGGACCTTCTCTTCCCTTCTTTGCTATTCTCATCCTGCTGAATTCTGATTGTGCCCCCAGCCATTTTTCCTCACCGTGAGGCTCTAGCCTCCAGGTAAAACAGTGGGTCCGTTTTGAGAGTTTGTGGGTTTAAACCACCTTGGTCCCTATAGGCCTTTTCTTGAGATCCTCATTTCATAGCCACCCACTAGCTGTGTGGCCTTGGACAAATTGCTCTACCTTTCTGTGCCTCTGCTTCCCCATTTGTACAATGGAAAAAGTGAGGTAGTTAAAACTACTACTTTAAAAGTAGTTAAAATACTGCTTGACAGGCAGTGATCACTTTTTGAATGTTTATTTTTTTTTAAGATTTGTTTATTTATTTATGATAGACATAGAGAGAAAGAGAGGTAGAGATACAGGAGGAGGGAGAAGCAGGCTCCATGCCGGGAGCCCAACACAGAACTCGATCCCGGGACTCCAGGATCGCGCCCTGGGCCAAAGGCAGGCGCCAAACCGCTGAGCCACCCAGGGATCCCCTGAATGTTTGTTTAACAGGTAAAATACCCATCTGCACCTTTTTCTGAACTCACATTTAAGTTGTAGAAGCTCTCAGGTCAACTGATGGCAACTATCCCAAATCCTCAGCAACTCAGGAAGTCTATTCATGTGATAACCATAGTTAAGGTTTTGATTTGCTCAATCAACATAGCTCATACTATTTTGGTTTTAATAAAAAATTCAAGAGAAAAGAAAGCAGCTTAGTATCTTCCTGCTAAGAATACAAATGCCCTTTCCTCCAGAGGCTAGTCATTTCTCATTGTATCTACTTCATTTTTTTCCCCTCCCTAGACTCTCTAGGAACTAAGAGGTCATTTTATTTGTGTATAAATAAAATACGACTTCTCAATACCTGGTACTATTAGCAAATGTGGCAATCTTTTTAGAAAGATCCTGAGAAGACTTTTCTTAAAAGCCTAGGGCATTAATAAAAAGCATTTTGAAATTTTCATTTTAACAGTCAGTGATTTACTGCTGGAAATTTCTATTATTTATAGTCAGTATCACACCTCTTTAACTTGTTGGATCTTATTTTCTCCTTTGTAAGCAACTTTACTTTAAAACATGTAAATACAAAAAAAGCTAACCAACCAGGTTGCCAAAAAGTATTTTTTTACATCAACCTAGGATTTTTCTAGGAAAATATGACCAAAAAAAAAAAAAAAAAATGGTATGGTTGGGGGCTCAGGACAACTAAATGAAATGTATGAACCTGGTTTGAATCCTGAACCAAAATTTTTTTTCTTCTTTTTCTACAAAATTATTGGCAAAATTAATGAAATTTAAATAATGTGTACAAATAACAACTTTGAATGAATATTCCTGATTTAGATAAATACACTGTGAAACTATGAGAGAACAAACCTAAAATATTTGGGATAAAGAGGCATCATGCCTGTATGTTATTTTAAGAGTTCAGAGAAAAAGTGAAGATGTCAAAACAAATGTGTAAAATGTTAACATTTGGGGAATCTGGGTTAAGGGTACATGAAAATCCTGTGTATTTGTCTCTCACAACTTCAGCAAAAGTCTGAAATTATTTTATTTTATTTATTTATTTTTAAGATTTATTTAGTCATGGAAGACACAGAGAGAGAGAGAGAAAGAGAGGCACAGACAAAGGGAGAAGCAGGGTCCACACTGGGAGCCCGACGTAGGACTCAATCCTGTGTCCCCAGGATCATGCTCTGGGCTGAAGGTGGTGCTAAACCGCTGATCCACCGGGGCTGCCTGAAATTATTTTAAAATAAAAAAGGGTTTTAAAAGTTGGGGAAGTTAAGAGCAGAAAAAAGCAAGGTCAATGTCTTGATGGTTTATTTGAACATTTACAAAATCTGTGAATGTTACACAGGGAACACAAAACCCTTATTTTGTAAGAAAAGGTAGGAGCTGAGAGTGCCTCAAATAGTTGGCTAGGGAGACATCTACAAAATATCTCCCTAAAGGTACTCACTTTGATAGGTGCACTAATGTTTGATTCGATGAACTTTCATTCCATATTAGCAGAATCAATGATATCCTGGTGATCTAATAACTCAGGTTAATGTGATTAGAAATACCAGCAATATCAGATTGGCGGAGATGAAGGTGAGGTATCATGCTAGCATGGGGGGCAACAATGGTACTTGTAATTTGTTGGTGGGATTTAGATTGATAAAACCTAGTGTAATCTTTTGAGGAGCCATCAGGTAGTATATATCACATTTTAAATGTCCATACCCTTTGACTCTACTTTTAGAAATTCATCCTAGGGAAATAGTGGGGCAAGTGAACAAAGATGTATATTCAAAGATGTTCACTATCATAGCAAAGAACAGGAAACTATGTGTCTATCAGTAGGGAGTTAAATAAATTATGGTTTATCCATGCAAGAGAATATTCTTCAGGATATCCCTAATATATTAAATGAAAAAGTAAAACTAGTATATATAGTATGATCTTCTGATATTTACATTACTTATTTACATTTAAAGTGGGAATATTTTATAGGCTTTTTTTTTTAAAGAGTTTATTTATTTATTCATGAGAGACACAGAGAGAGAGAGGCAGAGACACAGGCAGAGGTAGAAGCAGGCTCCATGGAGGGAGCCTGACATGGGACTCGATCCCGGGTCTCCAGGATCACGCCCTGGACCCAAGGCGGCGCTAAACCGCTGAGCCACCCGGGCTGCCCTATAGGCTTTTTTTTTTTTTTTTAAGATTGAAGGAATACATGCTAAAAAGAATTGTGGGTAGGAAAGTATTAAGATGAATATATATTGCATCATCTATAGCAGACTACATAATTTGCAAAATGAAAATGTGGAGCCCCGTGTTAAAAAATCAAAAATTTCAAGATAGTGACAGCTGAGCATTAAATTAGGTGTGGGGCCCTTCTAAATACAGGGCCCTGTAAGATTCCATAAGCTGCATGCCCTTGAAGCTGACTCTGGCTCTACACTGTGCTTTACACTTAGATATATGCAACACTGTAATATACATTACACTGTTTGGTATACACTAAGACACACACTACAGTAGTGGTAATATATGACAGGTAGTTGGAAATATACCTGTTGTCTGTCTCTGCCCTGCCCGCCCCCCTGTTGTTATTTTGGGTATTGTAATAAGAGCAGTACTTTGTGATAAGGGCCATCCAAAGTGTGTTTAAATTATTCCTAAAAGAAGCTAGCACACTAAAGGTGCTGAGATTAACAATTTACTGGTACCCTTTGGATCACTTCACATGCCACAAGAGTGCCTCCAAGAGGCACTCAATGAGACAGAGATGTGTGCAGCTCTCAAAAAATATTTCTGTTGCAAATTTTAATTACTTTTAATGAGGTTCTACGATAATGACTACCAGGGACAGATAAATGATGGGTAATTTTTTCCTCTTTTCATGTGGCAAGTAGAAGTAAAAGAAAAAAATAAGAACAAAGAACATAAAGGAATTTCCTATTTCTAGAAATTAAATAGCTCTCCTAGGCCACCCATGTGTGGATGTTTTTCTACTGCTCTAAATGGTTCTGTGATATCCTTGAATTAACCAAATAATATTACTAGTCATTAGTTGACTTGATCTGTCTACAAGTTAAATGCTTCCTCTGATGCTTCTATTTATAAGTAGAACTAAAAACCTGGGAGGTCTAATTTGGGATCAGCACGGTAGCTTCTGGTCTGCCATGTAGAACATCAGGGTTTGATTAGGCAGATCTTAGGGTAGAAGCCAAAAGGCGAGGGACCAAGACATTCTAGTATCTAACGGGCTCTAAATAAGATGGTTTAACACCTACCAGGCTCTGATTTTCATCAGTGATAAAGACAAAAACTTTTAACAAGGGCCTAATGATGTTGGGATAAGTACCAGGTGAGAGGACAAAGGTTTCCAGGATTCAACCAAAACGGGGAAGGATTTGTTGTTAAGTATTTTTCTGCAGTCCATCATAAGGCAATCAGTGGTCAAAGTCTAAATTACACCCCAGGAGCTACAGACCTTTGACTTTACAGGCATCTGGAGAATCTGCTGAAGCTATTTGAGTTCTCCAAGACTTCAGGGTTTTGTATAAGATAGTGACAGAACTATAAATAGAAAGCTGATAAATGCTATGAGGTATTGTGAACTTCAAGACTAATTTCTGTACTTAAAAGTCTTCTTTCTTGTATTATTTTTTAATTCATCTTATATGTGTGTACATGATACCATATGTCACATATAATCTATGCCAATAGATAGAAACAACTAATAAATACACCAGAGTCTTCCTCATATGTGATTATCCAAGGTAGTCATCTGTTTTAGGGCATCAGTTCCATTTTTATTGAAGTTATTAATATCATTCATATTCATGAGGATTTTCATCAGTCTGACTAGCACAACTATTCTCAAAATTCAAAACAGGACCCATAAAATAGGTATATTACACTTGGTAGAAATCTATCATTTTCACAAATGCAGAAAATAGCTCTATTTAATGCACTTGCCCTTTGTATTCTCCATAGATACTTAACTGCTTCACCCTTAAACATCACAAGGACTTTTGCTTTTATTTTTTTTATCACAATGACTTTTGAAGGGATATTAGACACACACAACACACACACACACACACACACATATATACTTGACATGAAGAACTTTGTAATGATGATCCTCTGCAGTCTGAATGGACTATGATTCTAGTAATATTGAGCTCCCCATTAATGAATGTGTTGCACTTCATGAAGTGAGAATTCAAGCACAAACTACATGGTTGGCCTAGATAACATATGTGTGCTATTCTTCTAACTCAGACATCATGAACATGAAATAATTCTTACTGGTCCTGAACAAGACAGAAGATAGTAGCAGAGAATGGAGAGGAGGCAAATGAGAGAAATACCATAAAGATATTCTATCTATTCAATACAAGTTGCCACTCTCTGAACATAGAATCCAGGAGAAAATAATTAAAAAATCAAAAACATTTAATATTTTCAGTTTAAGAAACTACTTGTAGATTAGCCCCATTAGATGTTTTTTCTTTTTTTGTTGTTCGTAAGGAATCCGCCCTGAACAGGGTGACTAACCAAGGAGAACTCTGCATTTTTTTGTCGGTATCAGAGATGGTTCCAGATCAGTGTGGATGTGGCAGGAGACTCCACTCTTGACTCTAACTGAGAAGGCATGGCCCTGAGACAGGCTAGTACAGTACAGGGAAACCAGAATGTCTGGCAGATGGGCCCCAATTGAGCAGAGGAAGAACATTTAAGACACATGTTTTGCCTCTTTGGGAGGTGACTCAAGAACTGAGACGTGGTCTGGGCCTTCAAGGAACTAGAGAAGGCTGCGGCAGAGGATATGAGATTTAAGCTAGCAACAAGAAACTCAGACTAGACCTCACAGGCTCAATGGAGCCAGTCTTTTAGAAGAATGTCATCAAGAAAATGTCATTTGAGAAAACTCAAGAGAAAAACTTGAGAGCAGAAATGAACCCAGGAAAATATTGCTTAAATATATTTAAACAGTGAAATGGATTGGCTACTATCAGCCTCTTTCTTGAAACATTATTTGGTACATTTTTTAAATATAAGAGATATATAATCATTATGTAATACTTTGACATACTGTAGAGCATATCACATCTATTACTGTGAAGCCTATTTATCCTTATTTTAATTCTGTCCTTACCTTGGGCTGAAACCACCCTACACGTGAGAAGTAAGAACAAATCTAGTACTTCTCAGAGTGTGTTCCAGGAAACAGTGCCAACAGCATTGCACTTGTTAAAAACTCAAATCTTCACATGCTATCCTAGACCTACTGAATTAGAAACTCTGGGGACAGAGTCTACCAGTTTGGGTTTTCAGTCTTCCAACTGGTTCTAAAGAACTCTAAAGTTTGAGAACCACTGCCTTAGGCATTTTAGAACTAGGCCTCTTTAGAGCCTGTTTAGGAAAAAAATATATATTTTTTTTCTGTTTTCTGTCTCTTCACGGTACTATTCTCATTTCTGATTACCAGTGTGTAGTAGTAGTTTCCTACACCAAACAATTCTGTGACAGCAGTTGGGAGTCCTACAATTTAACTCAATTCTGACACCACCTGGAGATAGTGTCAGATTCCACAGGTTAAGGCCTCAGCCCCACAATACCTAGCACTGCCCCCCTCAACTTCACACACCAATCACAAGTTCAAGCTGTCACCTGTACATCTGACCAACCAGCTGTAAATCAGATTATTTTATATAACCTCCTTCCTGGGGCTTGATTAATTTGCTAAAGCAGCTCATAGAACTGAGGAAAAACAGTTTATGTACTAGACTCACCAGTTTATTATAAAAGGATATAACCTAGGAATAGTCAGATGGAAGAGATGCATAGGGTAAGGTATGGGGAAAGGAGCAAAGAACTTCCAGGATCTCTCTGGACTCGCCACCATCTTAGCACTTCCACATCCACCAACCGGAAAGCTCTCCAAATCCATCCTTTTTGGGGTTTTTATGGAGGCTTCATTAAGTATGCATGATTGATTAAATCATTGGCCATTGATTCAATCTCTAGTCCCTCTCCCTCCCTAGGGGTCAGAGGTGGGTGGTGGGACTGAAAATTCCAAGCCTCTAATCACACAATGTTTCCCCTGGCAACCAATCCCCCCCCCCATCCTTAGGAATTACCCAAAAGTCACTGCATTAACATAAACTAAGAAGTGGTTGGAAGGGGCTTGTTAGGAATAACAAGACACCCATTTCATTCTGGAGCTCTTTCAGGAGCTGAGAAGGAAAGATGCCCCTGTAAACTCTTATTACTAAGGAAATTATGAAGGTTTTAGGAGTTATGTGTCAGGAACCATGGAGGAAGACCAAATATATATGTAATATAAACCACAATATCACAGAGGCCCAGGATAGATCTGTGTTATAGGCCAGGGAGGCAGCATGGTGGTTTTGTCAGTTCAGGCTGCTATAACAAAATACCATAGACCAGGTGCTTATCAACAACAGAAATTTCTTTCTTCTTCTTCTTCTTCTTTTTTTTTTTTTTTAAAGATTTTATTTTCAAGTAACTATAACACCCAGTATGGTGCTAGAACTCACAACCCTGAGATCAGGAGTCACATGCTCTTCCAACTGAGTCAGCCAGGTGCTCCCAGAAATTTATTTCTCACAGTTCTGCAGGCTGGAAAGTTCAAGATCATGGCAGTGGCCAATGTGGTGAGATCACATTTCCTCATAGACCCCCATCTTCTCACTAACCTCACTTGGCAGAAGGGATGGAGGACCTCTCAGGGCCTCTTTTTCTAAGGGTACTAATTCCATTAGTGAGGATTCTATCTTCATGACCTAATTACTTCCCAAAGGCCCTACCTCCAAACACCATCACATTGGGGATGAGGTTTCAACACATGGATTTTAGGACACAAACATGCAGTCCATAGTAATGGTGAACTAGAAACTGGGAGTTTTGCAGCTTGTCAGATCTGAAATCAAACTGGGACTCCACTTGTTAGTTGTGTAGGCTCTTGAGCAAACTGCTCAGCCTCTCTCAACTTTAGTTCACTTATTTAAAAAGTGGAAGGGGCGCCTGGGTGGCTCAATCAGTTAAGCGTCTGCCTTTGGCTCAGGTCATGATCTCAGGATCCTGGGATGGAGCCCCACACCAAGCCCTGTATCAGGCTCTCTGCTAAGTGGGGAGTCTGCTTCTCCCTCTCTCTCAAGTAAGTAAATAAAATCTTAAAAAAAAAAAAAAAGTGAAAATAATGCCTACCTTGAAAGGTTACTATGAACACTGAAGTTTTATGCCTATATGGTATTCAGGAGTGCTGGCTCTGGTGTTAGGCCCAGTTCAAATGCCAACTTTTCTACTTACTGTGTGATCTCAGACAAATTACTAATCCCAATGTTCTTCCATTTTCTCATTTGTAAAATGAGTAATAACATACTTGCCTTACAGTGTTATTGTGAGGACTTAATGACCTAATATATATCAGTTGCTTAAAAGACTGCCTGTTCAATAGTTATGCTTGTAATAGAAATACAAATAAAAGCTATTATAATACATGTACATAAAACCTAAAATATGGTAGGTACTCAATATAATTAGTAGTCATTACAAAGCATAGTATTATAAGAGGTTCCAGTATATAGGCACCCCCGATACTTTTATATATTCTTTACATTCTAATGTCTTCCCTCCCCTCTGAATAAGCTCCGTGTACTATATTAATATCAATTTCCTGGTTTTTTTTAAAGGTTTTATTTATTTATTCATGAGAGACACACACACACACAGAGAGAGAGAGAGAGAGAGAGAGAGAGAGGCAGAGATACAGGCAGAGGGAGAAGCAGGCTCCATGCACGAAACCAGACGTGGGACTCAATCCCGAGTCTCCAGGATCATACTCTGGGCCTGGGCTGAAGGGCAGCGCTAAACCGCTGAGCCACCCAGACTGCCCCTGATTTACTGGTTTTGATAGTTTACTGTAGTTATTCAGGATGCTACCATTGGAGAGGGCTTGACTGAGGGTTTGTACCTTTTTTTTTTAATGCCTATGAATCTGTAATTATTTAGAAATAAAAAGCAAAAAAAAAAAAAAATGGAGTAGGGAGCTTACCTGAAGTGAGAAATATTGGGGTAAGAGTTGGTCCTATACCTCATCCACCCCAGTTCCTTATTTACCAGTCCCTAGAATCCTAAGCTTCCTCTTTACCAGTGTAAGCTAATGGAAACCACGGAAGCCTGACTGGTAAGGGGCTAGTCCAGGCTCCCCTAACACCAGGTAAGGCATGAACCTGCAGAATCTCTGATGCATGGAATTCTAATGTAAGGAACATCGTAATCCCCGTAACTCCATGACCTAAAACGGTTCCTGGTGCACAGAGGCAAGGACAAGAGACGTACGCTTCCTGATCAGATTTGTAAATCCTAATATTTTCCTCATAGAAACACTGCCACATACTGTGATCAGGCTCTGTGATGTTCACTTATGTCCTTTAGAGATTAAATAAACTTTTGTGGGGCAGCCGGGGTGGCTCAGCGGTTTAGCGCCGCCTTCAGCCCAGGGCATGATCTGGACACCCGGGATCGAGTCCCACATCAGGCTCCCTGCATGGAGACTGCTTCTCCCTCTGCCTGTGTCTCTGCCTCTCTCTCTCTCTCTGTGTGTCTCTCATGAATAAATAAATAAAATTAAAAAAAAAAAAAAGCTTTTGTGGGCTAACCTGAACTGCTACCCACTAATCATGACCTATGGACATATTTCAAAGAAGTAATCTTCAAGCAAACTTCTGAAATACTACCAATCTGTAAGTTATTATACGTATGCGATGCTATTAAAAACAAAATTTTTAATTGAGGAATAACAGTGATCATTCTAGGCTCACTATTTTCAAGTTTCCAAATAGTGTTCTGTTTAACACTAACATCTTAAAAGTTCCCATTACCACCCATCCTGTAAGTTCCTAAAATTGTTAGACCAAGGAAATTTTTTTTTTTAAACATTTACTAACGCTGAGGAGTTCTGAGGAACTCTCTGAGAGACACTGCTCTAAGTCATATGATCAGTCTTCTTGACTATTTGGCTTTTAAATGGCTCTTTCTATGGTATTTATTTTTAAAAATTAAAAAACATTATTTTAGGCCCAAATAAAAAGCAAGTGAAAAAAGCTTTAAAAAATCTAGGCATGTTTGCCTGGTAGCAATATAAAAAAGATACCAACCAGTCATCAATGATTTGTACCCATATATTACAAGTTTTCTCCAATTAATTAGTCAAAACTGACCTAAAAAAAACTAAGTTGAAGAAAAATTGTGTGGCTCATCTCTCTCAATCAAATTAATACCTACAGCTAGCTTTTTTAATCCATCATCTCTTATCATTCAGGAACTTCAGTCAAAGTAAAGAAGTAGTTTTTTCCAGAGTTCCCAAGTTGTAAGTCAGAAAAGTTCTGGCAATAAAGAGGAATAAATGAAGTCCCTCTATTCCTGATCAGCTGTTTTCCTAAGAAAATAAAGGCATATTACCAAAGTCCAATGTTTTTCTCTCAAAAAAAGAAACAGTCCATCTATTAAAAAATACAGATTAGGGATCCCTTGGTGGCTCAGCGGTTTAGCGCCTGCCTTTGGCCTAGGGCTCGATCCTGGAGTCCCGGGATCGAGTCCCGCATCGGGCTTCCAGCATGGAGCCTGCCTCTCCCTCCTCCTGTGTCTCTGCGCCTCTCTCTCTCTCTATCATAAATAAATAAATAAATCTTTAAAAAAAATACAGATTACATTTTAGCTAAGATTTAGCAACATATAAAATTGCTTCCTGTTTCAGCATATACTACCCAGTTTTGCTCAAGAAATCATCCACAATTCCCCAAACAGAAACAGAAACTATAAGATCCATGTTATAGATTAAAGGAACACTCTAACAGTCTTCAATTTAATGTATGAGAATATTCCAAACTGCTTAAATGAATTACCAATTATAATTCTTTTTAAAATTACATTTAATCAAATAAATAAATAAATAAATAAAATTACATTTGATCAACTAAAACCTGTGTAAAGCTTCACAAATCCTTTCACAAATCTCTGCTGCAGAACAAAGAGTTTCTTTATTCTAAAAGTGACTAAGAGGACAATTTCATGACACATTCACTGAAAGCAAGTATCTCCATAACAGTTTAGACTTTTCTTATACTAAAGTACTAATAAGTCAGGTTATAAAGTAACTTGACCTTGAATATCTTATTTGAAAACAGGTGTTGTATGTGGGTTTTATAGTTTGATTAGAACTATATTTCATATACACAAAAAACAGGTGTTAAAAAGTCTGTTGAAATGGTATTAATGGCTGCATTTACTTCCTTAGTTCAGCAAGTTAAATTTCTTAAATCTTCTAACTACAGATAGAACTACCATATCTTGCCAATTAGGTTGCCAATCTGCATTTAGAACTATTGCTAACTCCTGGAAGAACTTCTTTACACTTCTGATAAACTATGTATGTTCTGTCTGGGAAGAACCGGAAGTACAGAACAGGCAGTGATAATTTCAAATGACAAATTTAGGCCAGGAAACAGACTACCAAAGCAATATAATTAAGCATAATTGTTCCACTTTACAAACTGTGTCACAACTATTTTTAAACATATTGGGGGGTCTGCCCTAAAACCTATGTCTAATCTACTCCCTGAACTTTGTCCCTGGAATAAGCATGATACATAATTAAGAAAAAAAAAATTAAGAATTCTTAGAAGGGATCCAGTGTAAATTAAAAGCAGTTAACAACTCAATCCACATTCTTAATCAAGGAGTGTTAGCTTGAAAAAAAATTAAAAAGATGTGTTAGCTTGTTTTTTTAACTTAAGGAACATACATTGAAAGAAGATGAGATTCAGGTCCTATATTTGACAAATAGTCACGGAGGGCATACCATGTGCCAAGTACTACTGGGTGTCTAATACGTGATTGAGAACAAAACAAGTATGTTCCTTGACTTCAGGGTACTTATGGTCTAGAAAGGGAGAAAGACTTCAGAAAGATATTAAATACTAATAATAAAAGAAACTAAATTACTCTGTGGTTATTTCCTGGTTGTGCTGCATGTCTCAGTGGGTAACTCTGATCACAGTCTTCTCTTGGGGGTATTCTGCAGAGAATCAGTTGCAGCTGGGAGAAAAAGACATAGGATGATGGACAACTTTATAAACTTCCTCATGAAAGCTACTATGGAATTTATTCCAATAAGTAACAAAATATTCACCTATACATTCATGTTGACAGGATAACATCTAATCATAGGATTAGTTATCACGGGATAACTTCTAATCATAATTCACCCGTAATTTGTTTTCAAGAATCCTGTTTGTAACAGAGAAATCCATGATGGTGGTACACGCACACACTCACACATACATATTTTTTTCAACCTAATTTTCTTATCCTAAAGTTATTTTGAAAACATCCGTGCTCCAGTGTGCAATGTTACTTTAATTAAATTATTCTTTGGAGAAGAGGCTCTCTGATGAACTTCGTTTATATTTTAAGATCGGCAATGAAATTACATTCAAGTCAACTCTCAGTGTGAATTATTTCCAGGTAGGGCTTGTTTCTCTAGGCGGCTGAACGTATACAAAGTACTGAGAATTTTGAAGGTATATATATATATATTTTTTTTTTTTTAAATTTTGAAGGTATATATATATTTTTGAATTTTGAAGGTATATATTTTTTTGTATTTTATGTGTGTGTATATATATATATCTTCAAAATTCTCAGTACTTATATATATCAGTAAAAAAAAATTGGGAGGGAAGGGGGCGGGCGAGGAGTAAAAGTTCCGAAAGAAATCCCCCAAAACCTCGTCAAATTTAAACACACCCAAATGCTCCTACACCGCCCCCTTTCCTTCCGACCCGAGGTCTTGCAGCCTACTTCGTTTTCCCTGCATATGTGAGATGCAATCAATGGGTAAATATATTTTCAAACTATTTCCTTCCCCCCCTTTTTTTTTCTGAAATATTCGCACACGTTCCTTCGTAGCTCGTATTATTTCCGCTTCTCTAGTAATAATATTCCCGACACAAATGTACATCCTCGGAATCCATTCTCTCCCCGCAGTCACAGCACCACATCACGGCAGGTGCCGCGGTCTCCGCCTTCCAGAAGTTAGCACTTTGCGGCCAAGCAGCTTCTTTGACTTCCTAAGACGAGGTACCTTAAGAGGCTGTAGCATCACTGGGTCACCAGCGCTTCCCGAGCTCCTACCTGTTGCGGGGACAGGTGTGCAGGGATGGACGGGTCGGATGCGCCTAAGGCGTCCTTTCCCTTTCCCACCCGCTGTCCCTCTCGCTTCCCGCCGCGACTCGCGAACGCGCGTCCCCCCTGCGCGTCCCAAGCCCACGGCCCGGGCCTCGCGCGGCGGGAACCCCGGGGGGGCGGGGGAAGGGGGGCGGGGGGCGGCGGGCGCGTGTCCCGACCCAGACTGGGCCGAGGCGCAGCTCGCACTTCCTGTAAAGCCAGCGGAGCGCGCGAGCCGTGCCCTGGAAGAGAAGGCGCACTCGGGGGGGGGGGGGGGGGGGCGGGGGGATACTTTAAGTCCGCCCCAATCCTGGACCGCAGAGGTCCGAAGCGGCCCCGGCAACAGGAGCGAACCAACTCGTTCCCGGGCCTCCCTTCCCCTCCCCGCCGCCCCTCAAGTCGCCCAATTCCCGTTCGCTTCCTCCCGGCGGCTCCCGGGCACGTGGTCCCTCCCCGCCCTGCCCCCGCCGCGCCCTCCCAGCCTCCCCCGCCCTCCGGCCCTTCCTCCCCGCGCCGCTCGCTTCCCCTTTCCGTTTTCTCTTCCGCCCCCCGCTCTCCATCGTCCTCTTTGATTGGTCGAGCGCACCGGAGCCCGGTTGGCCAATCGGCGAGCGGGGCTGGCGGCGATGGGCGTGGCCGCGGCTCCGGGGCCCTCAGATCGAGGCTGCCTCCCCCTCTCAGCCGGCAGCACATTCCGCCGCCGTTGCCGCCGCCCGGCCCCGCAGTTGTCTTCGGCGGAGCTGCGGTCGCGCCGGGGTTAGGGCGGGGGGGGCGGGCGGGGAGAGGAGGAGGAGAAGGCCGCGGCGGAGGCAGCGGAGAGGAGGGAGGAAGCGGCGGCGCGGCGGGCGCTGCAGCTGAGGCGGCGGCCCGGTTCCTGGGAGTGTCGGTGCGGCGTGGTGGTTGGGGCGGATCCCGCGGGGGCCCGGGCGGGGGAAGGAGTCACCGGCCCGGCCATGGCGGACAACGAGAAACTGGACAACCAACGGCTCAAGAATTTCAAGAACAAAGGCCGCGACTTGGAGGTAAACTCGGGGGCGCCGGAGGGGTGGGGGCTGCGGGCCTCGGGCCGACGTCCGCCGGGACTCCGGGCGTGGGGGGCCGGGGCGGGCGCCGTCGCCGGGCCGCGGGGGAATGGCGCTGGGGGCCGGCCCGTGCGTGACGCCTCTGCGAACGCGCCGGGAAGTTTGTGTCGGGCCTGGTCCCCGCTCCGCCCGGGAGCGGGGTGCGGGGGTACGGCCGGCGCGGCCTAGGCCTGCCCCGGGGAGCCGGCCCGGCGCGGGTGCGAGGGGCTGGGCCGCGCGGCGGGGAGGCCGGGCGCGGCGAGCGCGGAGGAGGCGTGCGTGTGCCGCGCGGCCCCGGCCCGGCCCCGGCTCCGGCCCCGGCCCCGGCGGAGATTCCGGCTCTGCCCCGGGCCCCGCCGTCTGGCGCCGCGTGAGGAGGGCGGTGGGGGGGGGGGGGGGACGAGCGTGCGGCGACCGAGCGGGGCTCGGAACTTCCCCTGCGGGGTCCGAGTCGTCTCCACTTAAAGGCGTTTTCTCTGGTCTTCCCGACTCCCGCTTTACCCCTGCCTCCCCCCGATGTCCAAACTACAGGAGTCAACTTCTCCGTTGAAAAAAACACCCCCGGCGTGAGAGGCCATCCTGGTGGATGCTAACAGTGCCTTCCAGCGGCCTGTGTTTTACTCTGGATATAGCTGATTCAAGATGTGGCTCACGGTGTGCCCTCTTCCAGGCAAAGAATACCCCTTATTTCAGCTTGCTCACAAATCTCTTTATCCCCTCCTGAGAGACCACCAGCTGCATTCTTATATATAAAGTCCACAGGGTTATACAAAGCTGTCATCCTCTAGTCTACAGTATCCTTTCCCTCCACCTGCAGGTGGTGGTAGTGGGGGATGGGGTGGGCTCTGGAATGGCACCATCCCGTTTTATTATTTTAGAAGGGGGGTGGGGGGGAACCCTTGATTATCTTCGATACAGCTCCCCCTCCCCCCCAGGTGGTTAGGCTACATGAGGTGTGTGGGTAAAACACACACACACACGCACACCAATCACAGAATTTTGATAGACTTTTCTTCCCTTCAGTGTTGAGAGTCTAGGTAAATCGATTCTTTTTTTTTTTTTAATACGTGCATCCTGTGCCTGCATCAGGAATGTAGCTTTTAAAAGAAAAGTGGTCAAGTAGTAGTTTTTGTATTGCTCCTCTGTACTTTTTTATACTAAAATCTCCAAATTCCCATCACCTGTTTCTGAACTTTGAGCATTTGGTTGACTGAGATAGTAACTATCCTGGGGGGCTTTTCACAAAGCCGTTCAATCTTTAAGGTAGTTTGTGTTGTTTTCAGTGGGTTTCATAGTTTGAGGATCTATTAAAATACCTGAGGATGTGGTTCTTAATTCTGTGATTGTTTTAAGGTTAATGTGAGATATTATCCTGTGATCCTTTTTTTTCTGTGGAAAATTTTTAACAACTTTATTGATATAATTCACATGCCATAATAATCACCACTTTAAAGGTACAACTTACGATTTTTTCATTAAATTTACCTACTTGGGTAATACTGTGATGAAGGAAATTTTTTACTGATATCAATATTTAGAATGAAAACCATTACGAAATTTAAAAACATAAATACCTCAAGTTACAAAATCCAAAAAATAGCGATTAGATGCTTGACAAGTTCTGATGCTTTCCCTTCACCTACATTTCTGGCTGCATTTTTTTTTTTTTAAACAGCTTCATTGAAATGTAATTCCTATGCTATACAACCCTGTGCAGCCATTAGCACAGCCAATCTTAAAATGGTCTTATCACTCCAAAAAGAATCTCTATTTCCCTTTACTCTCCATCTAGATTTGCCTATTCTGGATATTTCCTATAAATGGAGTTACATACTATGTGATCTTTTGTGACTGGCTTCTTTTAGGTAGCATAATGTTTTCAGGGTTTTCACATGTAACAAAAATAAAACAGAGCCTCGTTCCACCTCGTTCCTTTTTATGGCTGAGTAATATGCTGAATAATAATCCAGCCTATGGATATACCACATCTTGTTTATCCGTTCATCAGTTGATGAACATTTGCTTTGTTTCCACTCTATTTTAGCTGTTATGCATAATGCTGCTATGAACGTTTATGTACATAGTTTTTTGTGGACCTATGTTTTCATTTCTCTTTGGTTATATCCCAAGGAGTAGAACCAGTGGGTTATACGGTAACTTTAAACGTAACCTTTTCTGGGATTGCCAAACTGTTCTAAAGCGATCCTTTTTTTTTTTTTTTTTTTTTTTGGTAATTTGATGTTTCCTCTTACTGTCAATTTCTTATCACATTAGTCAAAATAAGATTGTGCTGACTCTATTAGAACAATATTATAAGTGATTTTTAAAAATAACTATAAACACATTAACCAGATTTTTTTGAGAAGTTTATAGTGCCTAGGGACATCCTTGAGGACTTTGATAACCCTGTGGGTACAAAAGAAATAGGGATATTTTCACTGTTTCACCTAGGAAAATGACATGACTCTAGTGGAAACTGTACTTTCTCCTCACTTATTCAAAGTCAGATACACTTGTAATGAGATAGCAACTTTTTATCATCTTTAGAGAACACTAAAATGGCCTTTTTTGTGTATTTAATTATCTATATGTCTGTGTCCCTCAGAACACTTATTATCCCCATAACCTTCCCCTCCACGTATAGTTACTATGTTTTGCTACAATAGATTCTAAGAAAATTCTACTTTGGGTTTAGGTCTCAATGATGACATCTGTTTCACTGAGAGTTTTTTGTAAAGAAGTATGGACCATTACTATCCAGTGAATTTTATTTAATCCCATATATCCAAAATACCAATATAACATCAGCAATATAAAAAATATTGGGATATTTTATATTCTTTTCATACTAAGTCTTCAAAATCCGGTTTGTATTTTACAGTTAAAGCATATCTCAGGGGCACCCGGGTGGCTCAGTGGTTGAGCATCTGTCTTTGGCTCATCTGCCGTGGGGGTCCTGGGATAGAGTCCTGCATCAGGCTCCCTGCAGGGATCCTGCTTCTCCCTCTGCCTATGTCTCTGCCTCTCTGTGTCTCTCTTGAATAAATAAATTTTTTTTAAAAATTAAAATGAGAAAAAAATTTAAAAAGCACATCTCAGTGTGGATTAGCTATATTTCACCTGCTTAATAGCCATATGAAGCTATTGGCTCTCTTATTGGACAGTTCAGATATAGAACAGCATATAGAATGAGGTAATTACCATGTTTTCAGTTTGATCTGATACTGTTTGATAATGACATAGAGTACAAAGTCCTAGAGTTTAGTGTGATCTAATGATCTCTAACTTTGTGTGTGACCTTGAGAGTCAGTCTTAAAGATTCTTTAATCTATTAAAACAGAGGTACTTGGCACCTGCTTCATGTTAGGAAGATGCTAGCAGTTCCCTGAGCATTTTATCACTTTTTGCTTTTTTGCTTCAGGGTTAGGGTGATTTAATAGGATTCATTGTAATTGATTCTTTTACTACCGTATTTGCAGTTGGCTCTTTGTTTTTTCTCTGTGTCCATACAGAACTTAAGTTACATTGAACTTAAAAGGGAAGAGTTTTAACGTAGAGCTCTTTAATTGCTCATTGAAGAGTAGTTTGACCACAGGGAATCATTGACCCTTCTAATAGTCATAATTTTTAAGTGTTAGAAGTTGAAACTGATTAAGAGCTTTCAATATGATGCTCATTCTTACCTTTCAATCTACCATTCTGGCTCTTCCAAAATGTGATCATGCTAAATTCTTGAAACACAAAAGTATTAAAGAAGACGTATATCAGTATTCATTTAAAATAATTTATGGGAATTTTCGGATGATGTTAAGGGCTTGACTGCTTTCTTGCAGTGTGGTAGAGGATCATTGTTAACTAGGTTGAGAAAGGTAACCATAGAAAGGGTACACTGAACACAAAACAGGAAATGGGTAGTGACCAAACTTAAAATATTTGTCAGGATAGATCAAATAAAGCTCATCTAGTTTATGGTTTTTTATTTTTTATTTTTTTTTAAGATTTTATTTATTTATTCATGAGAGAGGGGGGGAGAGAGAGAGAGGCAGAGACACAGGCAGAGGGAGAAGCAGGCTCCATGCCGAGAGCTTGATGTGGGGCTTGATCCCGGGACTCCAGGATCACACCCTGGGCCAAAGGCAGGTGCTCAATCGCTGAGCCACCCAGGCGTCCCTAGTCTATGTTTTAAAAGTAGAGCAGGGATTCTTTTGTAGACTTTCCAAACAATCTATGATTTTTACAGTAGTTCCGAGAGTATCCCAAGTTCTAATAGCATAAATTGTTAGAAAATAATTAGCTCTTGGTGCACCTGGCTGGCTCAGTCAGTTAAGAGTCTGCCTTCGGCCCAGGTCATGATCCCAGGGTCACTGGGATGGAGCCCCACATCTGGCTCCCTGCTTAGCAGGGAGTCTGCTTCTCCCTCTGGCCCTCCCTCTGGTTGTGGGCGTGTGCTCTCTTTCACATGCTCTCTCTCAAATCTTTTTTTAAAAAAGAAATTAATTAGATCTTATAAAAACACAACTTTGAGAAAAAAACTTACCCTAAAAATAAATAATAAAATATTAAATGACTGGACACTTGTGTTTCTCTGAACTTTAGAAATAAACAGTTGCTTGGTTGGCAAGAGTTTAATAAATTGATCGGCTGTTTTGTTGTTGTTAACCAGCTTTGGTAGTTTGTAACCATACAGAGTGAAAAGCATTGTTAAGCTATTAAGTCTTGTTAACTTTTAGAGACTGACCTCTCTCATCACAAATCTTGGAACATATTTACTATACTTAAAATAACTGCAGTCTAATTTTTCATATAATAATCCAGGCATGTGACAATGTGAAATATCTAATAGAAATATAGTTAGGAATTAAATAATTGTTTTTGTGCTCCCTGTCAGCTTTCCTGGTTTACAAGGCAAGCAATTTCAGAATTGCTTCATTGATAATTTTCTTTGAGATATCAAAATGTCTTCGTTTTTCATAGTCTCTAGAATGTCAAATGAACATATATATACAAGATTGGGAAGAGTTGTAGGAGTGAGTTAACTTCAAAAGAATGAAAGTACTTTAGAAAAATGTGTATATAGTTTTTAAGCATTGATCTCTAATGCCTGATAGTTACTGTGGGTCCTCAAAATATTTTTGAGTGTTTTTTTGGAGCAGCATTCATCTGCCTTAAGGACTGTGATGGTAAAATGAGAGTGTCATCAAGTCTAGTCTTGAATGATGATTTTGGTATTTGCTGGTTTACTTTTGGAACAGAGAAGTATGATCGAAGCATATACTGTATATGCTTTTAATTGTATTCTCATTTCTCTCAGTCTAATAATAGGAATTACTTTATAGAAGAAAACTCTCTAGAGTTAAGTGACTTAATAACATTACATTAAGGGAATGATTTTAATTCAGGTACATGTCAAAGTAAAGTCTGTACTATTTATACCATACCATATTACCTGTTTTTAACTTCTTTCAGCCTTGATACAAGTCTCAAAGTTGATTAAAAGGTTATATGTGAAAGCATAGTCCATGGGGTATAATAGCTATTCAGTAAGTTTCCTTTTTCTCCCAGAGAGATTTTTGAAATTGTGTATCTTTTGTGGACTTTAAAGTCTAGAGAATACATTTATAGTTAGATTTGGTTAGTAAAAGGATTAGTGGAGACTCCCTTTTTTTTAGTTAATATGAGATGCCAATCTTTATATTGGCATCTACTAAATAAGATACACACACACACACACACACACACACCTCTAATGGCTTTAGTCCAGAAGTTTTCAAAGCTTTGGAGGATGAAGACCTATTTACGCTGTTAAAAATTAGGGATCCTGAAAGAGCTTTGTTTGTGGGTTTCTATCACTATTTGTCATTTCAAAAAAAAGTCTGTCATTTCAGAAATTAAAACAAGAATTTAAAAAAATATTAGCTCATAAAAATAACAATGAAGCTACTTTATATTTTTATATAAACAAATTTCTAATGAAAAATAACTTATTTTCTAAAACCCAGAAAATGTGGTGAAAAGAATAGCCATGTTTAATTTTGTTCTGTTTGTTTTTTTTTTTGTTTGTTTTGTTTTGTTTTGTTTTTGAGGTCTCCTATATTTGGCTCAAGAAACGATAGTTGGATTGTCATGTCTATTTCTGAATTCAATCTTTTGTGATAATGCTGTTTTGGTTAAAGTATATGAAGAATATCCCACTTTACACAGGCAGTTGGAGAGGGAGGATGTTTTAATAGCCTTTTCAGATTATTATGGAAATTTTTGTTTGATACTATACCAGAACTCCACAAAATAGTAGTTTCTTAAAGGTTAGTTGCAATATGGAATCTGAGGACACATCAGTGAGCCTTTCATACTCTGTTATGTTAAAATGTATAGGTCTGTCTTGCACTTGGATTGTATCTTTTGCACATGCCTGATTTTGTATAAGCATGTATTGGTCATTTGGAAAATATTAGTTCACAGAGTTATGCAGATCTTCCAAATGCTGGCACATTTTATTATACAGTGAAAATTCACCAATTATTGTCAGTGTCATCAAGTAGTTCATCAAAAAAAGCTTGAATATTAGAAATTTGTGAAGCTCACAGTGATGGATACAGATTTTCCAAAATTCTTATTTTCACTTGAAAGCTTAAATTTTATCATTAGCAAGAAACACTGTAAGTTGTTTTCCTTGAAGCCATAAGCTCACTTTGCTCATTTTTGTGAAAACATCTGCCAGACACTGTCTGAATAGCCATAATTTGTCTGTCAGTCGTTCTTTCAAGTAAAAATGGTGTTCTATGAAAAAAAATGGCTAGTTCAGTTTGCAACTCAATCATACAAAAACTTTTTCCTTGAGACAGTCATCGTTATGCAGAAGTGGGTATGCTGCAGTAGTTTATGTGTAATCCTCATTTTATCACAAAACTTAAAGAAAGGGCCAGTTTTTAAAAAGGTAATTTTTTACTGTACTGTCAGGGACATTAAGTGAGCTGATCTTTTTTAAAAATTTTATTTATCTGAGAGAGAGTGCAAGAGAGCACACAAACAAGGGGAGTGGCAGGTAGAGAGAGAAGGAGAAGCAGACCCCACACTGAGCAGGGAGCCTGATGTTGGGCTATGGGGGCTCCATCCCAGGACCCTGGGATCATGACTCGAGCCAAAGGCAGACACTCAACCAACTGAGCACCCAGGCACCCATGTATCTTGTTTTCTTAACTGAAATACAGTGTGTACTTATACAGCTTGGTGAAATTGTCTTAATTCATGCTAAAACACCAGCAGTTTTACCCACTGCATTGCATTGCTGTGCAAATATTAGAACCATAGTAAATATTAGTAGTAATATGAAAATAGTTTTGATCTGTGGACCCTCTGAAAAGGCTTCAGTATCTCTACAGAAACCTATTGATCACACTTTGAGAGCCACTGTCTTTGTTTATTAGTGTTGCTTCTGTAAGAGATGACTGTCACTTTTAATTCATAAAATCTCTCTTCCCCACCAAAGATAGATTTATTTATTTATTTACTTATTTATTTTTTATTTATTTATTCATGATAGACTTAGAGAGGCAGAGACAAGGCAGAGGGAGAAGCAGGCTCCACGCCAGAAGCCTGACGCGGGACTCCAGGATCACGCCCTGGGCCAAAGGCAGGCTCCAAACCGCTGAGCCACCCAGGGATCCCCTTAATTCATAAAATCTCTTAAAAGACTGTAACAGTTAAAGCATGGATTTGAACTCTGGTTCCTCCATTTAATAGTTATGGAAGTTAACTTAATATCTCTAGCCATTTATTTTTTATTTTTTGAATCTCCCTAAACATGCTTAATAGTGCCTGGCATGTAGTATATACAGTGAATGGAAGCTCTTTATTTCTTCCAGCTTGCTTCATCATTCATTATATCCAAATAATCCCTCGTATTCCTTGTTAGAATAACATTTTGTTTGTAGTTCCTTTTGTACTGCTGTGGACCATAATTCCAATCACATCACATGAATTGGGGAAGGCTTCCTTTTCTGTTCATTAGCGCTCAAGTAAAAGCCTTTCTCTTGTGTGCTTCAACCAAATTGTTGCAAAATTACTAGTTTCTGACTTCATTTATCTAATTTCTGTGTTGTAAGTAGGTTAGTAAATACCTAATGTAGTTTGTAACTTTTCCCACAAGATTGTAAATTTAACCAGAAAATAGTTTTGATTTACACTGTTAGTACCTGTGACGAAAAAAGAGTTAAGGTCATAGATACACTTAAAACCTAAGCTTTTTCTATTACTGTTCATTTACTATTAGACCAAAATTTTACTAGCTGTCGCTTTTACCCTAAATTTAATTTACATTAAACCTAACATAAATTGCATTTTCAATAATGTGTTTTGAAAAACCCGGAATTTAATATTTATTGACAAAAGTCAGAATCCTATAATTTGGTGGTAGGCATATTTTTTAATATAAGATAGCAAATCATATTCTATCTCAGTTTCCTACTTTATGAAAACTTTAGTTGCTCAGTATCTACTCTGAATACTTGTTTTAGTTTTTATAGCATGTGTTTTTGATTCCTTAAAGCAGGCATTATCTAAATTTATTTAGTTAATGGTAGTTGTATCTTGATGGCTCTATAGGTAGTGTTTCCTTGGTTTTATGAAATGACCCTATCCTGTTTGCCACCCATTCTACCTATTTACCCTGGTCTTCTGTGGTCACTTTCAGCTGTTACTGGTCCAGAAAAGCAAGTAAAATATAGTCTTAATATTTTCAAATAATTGTTACATTATTCTTGGTTTTTTAGTAAGTATAAAACCCAAGTTAAGTCTGATAACTTTAGGGACGCCTGGGTGGCTCAGCGGTTGAGCATCTGCCTTCGGCCCAGGGCATGATCCTGGAGACCTGGGATCGAGTCCCACATCGGGCTCCCTGCATGGAGCCTGCTTCTCCCTCTGCCTGTGTCTCTGCCTCTCTTTCTCTGTGTCTCTCATGAATAAATAAATAAAATCTTTAAAAAAGAAAAAGTCTGATAACTTTAGGCTAAAAGAGCTGATTTTTATACTATGTGGTTATGTTTCAGGGAACAGAAACCCACCTCACATTAGTTTAAGCATAAGCTTTCATAACCTGTAAGTCTAGGGCCACAACTGGTATTAATTGCGGTTAGAGTTCTAGTGAAGGTCTAGGGAAGATTAAGTAAGATTTGGGCAGCCCTGGTGGCTCAGCAGTTTGACGCCTGCCTTCGGCCCAGGGTGTGATCCTGGACACCTGGGATCAAGTCCCACGTTGGGCTCCCTGCATGGAGCCTGCTTCTCCTCTGCCTGTGTCTCTGCCTCTCTGTCTCCTTGTCTCTCATTAATAAATAAAATCTTTTTTTTTTTTTAAAGATTTGATTGCATGCTTATGCCCAAATTAATCATTTTGGGTAGGGGAGTATGGTTCTGTGATTGGGCAGCACAAGCTCTGTTTGTGTGTTAGGTAGGGAAGAATGTTGGTACTTTCACATAACCCCAGATTTGTCACAAGAATGAGGGGATCTGATAGAGTAAAAAGAAAGGAAGAAAAAATTACTGAAGACAACATTGTAAAGCAGCCCTGTTCAATATAGATGTAGAATGGTTTCTTATTTTGCCTTTGAATTATTATGTGGAGGTGTTCATTATATACAGGTATATTTATAGAATTGAGTTCATTGTGATCAACTGTGATCCAACATTTTATGTCAGTGTTCACATTTTTTCTCTTAGTATCTTGAATCATTTTCCCAATTCCCTTTTGTTCTCCAGCTTTAAGCTAGTAACAGTATTATCTTCAAATCATAAAAACTTTTTAGGACCAATAAACAAATAAAAAATATAACCAACATCATTAGTCATTAGGGAAATGCCACATCAAAACCATAATGAGATACCACTTCGACCTACTAGGATTGGTTTTTTAATAAGTGTGAAAACAAAAATAAAAAGTATCAGGTGTTGGTGAGGATATGGAGAAAGTGCAATCCTCCTACATGGCTAAAGGAAATGTAAAATGGTGCATTCTACCTTGGAATGTGGTTTCACAGTTCCTCAAAGTTAGACAATTAACATGTGACCCAGCAGTTCCACCCCAGGTAAAACCCAAGCGAATTAAGAATAAGTGTCTGCACAAAAACTTGTACATGAGTGTTCATAGCAGCATTACCTATAATATCCAAAACAGACTACCCAGATGCCCATCAACTGATGAATGGGTAAACAAATGTGGTCTGTACGTACAATGGAATAGTATTATGCCATAAAAAGGAATGAAGTACTGCTCCATTCTACAACATGATGAACCTTGAAAGTATTTTACTACCTGAAATAAGCCAGTCAGAAAAGGTCACATATTCTTGGCAAATTGATTTAAATTTTAAAAATACTAAAAAATGGAGAAAAGATCACATATTCCGTAATTTCAATTCTATGAAATGTCCAGGATAGGTAAATTCATAGAGACAGAAAGTAGATTAATAGTTGTCCAAGCCTTAGGGAATGACTGCTAAAGGATATGGGCTTTATATGGTGAAGACAATAATCTAGAATTAGATGGTGGTTATTTGCGACTTTATACTAAAAACCATGGAATTATACACTTTATTTTATTTTTTGGTATTATACACTTTAAATGGGCAAATTGTATGATGTGTGAATTATATCTCAATAAAGCTGTATGTTGTTTTTTTTTTTTTAAGAAGCTTAATTAAGAGAAATAGAGACCATGACAACTTTCCACTACCAAAGGGTCATTGGTGACCTCTCGTTACCTCTTTCTCCATGTACCCTTCTGACTGACTGACTTCTCCATGTACCCTTCCCTGTATTGAATTCATTTGTTGAGCAAATATTTACTCACTTTCTGTGTCTGAGGTTCGGTTGTAAGCAGTGAGGATACAACAATGAATAACAAGCTAAATTCTCACAGAGTTTGCATTCTCACAAGTCAAGATCACTGCTATAGACTGACCCTGTGGGGATATTCAGCCATTGTGAGCTACTGTTGTAGTAGTAGATCTCTTGTGTGCCCTTCCTAAACTCAAATTTACAATAAATAGTATACCTCAAATGTGAAGGGAAAGAACATCCTAAATGTTAACTGTCCGGTAACTCTTCCCTTGAGACTCATGGAAAAGCTTGATTTTTAGAGTTGGAACACCTAAGAGGGCATTTCAATAGCTGTATGCCATTAGGAAAGCTTCATTTTTTTTAAACCTCAGTTTCCATAAAGTTAAAATCCCACCTAATGGGTACTTGCTTCGATTAAAAGCTTTTAAGAATGCAAGAAACACCTTTGTCCAGAATAGGTCAAATAAGGATGGGGTATTAGGAATATTAAGGGACCCAATTCTCACTTCGTTCAGGATACATCAGGTGAGTGTCTTGGTGGTAGGAATTCATGGATTCTCTTTGTATTGCTCTGTCTGCGACTAACCTAGTGCTAGTTTTTATTTTTCCTAGATACTATCTTAATCTTTCTGTAGTTTTGCGTTCAATTACTGAGAGAATCTGAGCTAGTAAAGCTCTACCCAAAGTGAAGCAGATAGGTTTTACTTTCAGCATACTTACGGATTGGCTTTTCCTGAGTTAGGTGCTTTCCCCTTCACCGCCTTCCTAGTCAGCAGTGCTGTGGAAGGGAGGATGTGACATGGTAATGAACAGCCTTTGCCTGCTTCTGCAGCAGCATCCTTGGAAAGAGAAGTTTCTTTTAGACAAGATTGTAAGTATGACATTATTTAGTTAATGTCATTCCGTTCTTAACTTTTCTGTTAACTTTCTACTCACTATTAAACTCTGACGTATCATTATTACCTCATTATTAATCTCATCTCCATAGTGATTGCCTTATTTCTGCTGTTGCTCTTCTCCAATTCATAAAACAACTAGAGTGGTTTTTAAAAAATGAAATCATGCCCCTCTCTGCCTCAGTAGCTTTCCATCACACTTAGCTTCCAAATTCTTTACGGAGACCAGATCTGGTCCCTATCTATTTCTTCCTCCTATCTCTGTCACTTTATTATCTCCCTTAGTTACACTCTCATTTTTTAATTCTTCTAACTCTAGCGCTTCAGTAGCTAGGCCCTTCACACATGCTGATCTGTGGGAATGCTTTCTCCACCCTCTATACCTATACCCGCCTTTTCTCCACTGTTTATTTCTCATCCTCTGAGTCTTCAGTGTTATTTACATAGAGTTGCCATCCACCCACGCCCCTAGTGAGCTAATTGAAATTTCATCCCCCTTGTTGTTTTCCGTAAGAAATACATTGATCATAATGTGTTAGTGTACTTACTCTGTTAATTTCTCCCCCAGACTAGAAGTTCCCTGAAAGTATAGACCTTGTCTATTTTGTATACCAGTCTTTTCTTAATTCTCATTGCAGAACCTGGGCTATCATTGGCATTTAAGGAACTACTTGAGGGAATTAAATGAAACTTAAAAAAAAAAAAATGTGTGTGCACTGTAATTAGGATTAGTGACTAAATCAGATTTTTTAAATGAAGGTAAATTTTTGTCTCTTGAAATGGTAATGGCATGTAATTGTAGAAATTTTTTAGAGAAATGGAAATAAAGTAATCCTCCATAATCTTACTGCTATTAAATTTCTTAGAATGTTTACTTTTTCTTATACATTTTTTCACATATATTTGAACTTAATTTGGGGTCCTTTTTTTAAATTTGGGTTCCTATAAGAATAATTCATAGTAGAATACAGCCAAGTTTCTCCACCTTGACACTTGATACTTTGGGCCAAATAAGTTTTTTCTTATGGGGAACCTCCTGTGCATTGTACGCTGTTTTAGAGCTTTCTTCGCCTCTGCCATTAGATGCCAGTAACATGCTCCCTCCCAGTTATAAAAGCCAAAATTGTTTCCAGAAACTGCCAGATGTTGCCTGAGTGGCAAAATCACCGCAGATTGAGAACCATTGGAATTTAGTTCGGTAAACTTCCCAGAACACCATTATTTCAGTGGATTGCTGTTGTCTATAAAGTCAGTTAAAATTTTGTAATAAGCTAGGTATTTCAGCCTGTCAGTTAAGTTTAGCAGATATTTGAGTGTTTGCTACATAAATGCTAGGGAAAAGGCAAACATTGAACATCCCCTGGATTCTTAACTTTTCAGTTTATAATTCCCCCATTTCTATAACTTTCATCTTAGACTCTTCTCCCTCTTAGGGCAGATAAATCCACCTTACCTTTAACACTCAGTTTCGCTTTTCTATCTTTGTTTTTATGGGGTCCCTATTGGAAACACTTCTTGTCTTCCCTTTACCTTGCCATTTCTCCCTTATATTTCCAGGTTGAGCTGAAACCTCAGTTGAATTGGAGGCCTCAGTTCAACCTGGACCTTGTCTATTTTGTATACTACTCTGTTCTTAATTCTCATGACAGAGTCTGGCATACAAATTTTCCCTCACAACAGTTTGCATTGATCATTTCTTAATTGAACTCTTAGAGTTGTTATTTGTGTACCTGTATTTTAGTGTTTACTCATGTAAGATAATGTTTTTACTTGTCATGTGTTTTGTAGAAAAAAAAAATATTACAAAAGGATATGTATGACTTAAACACCAACAAACTAGATAACCTAGGTGAAATGGAGTAATTCCTAGAAACACACAACCTACCAAGAATGAATCCTGAAGAAACAAAATCTAAACAAATCTATAGCTTGGGGGAAGGGGGGCACCTGGGTGGCTCAGTGGTTGAGCATCTGCCTTCAGTTCAGGGCGTGATCCCCCAGTCCCGGGATCAACTCCCACATTGGGCTCCCTGCATGGAGCCTACTTCTGCCTCTGCCTCTCTCTCTCTCTCTGTGTCTCTCATGAATGAGTAAATAAAATCTTTAAAACAAAAAAATCCATAACTAGGAAAGCAATTGAATCAGTAATCAAAAATCTTCCAATGGCGAAAAGCCCAGGATTGGATGGCTTCACTGGTGAAGTCTACCAAACATTTAAGAATTAATACTAATCCCCTTTAAACTCTCTCAGAAAAACTGACAAGGGAATATGTTCACATCTATTCTGTAAGACTAGCATTCTGAAAAAAACAAAAACAACAACAACAACAAAAAAACTAGCATTCTGGTATCAAAGCCAAAGGGCACTACAGGAAAATTGCAGACCAATACCCTTGATGAATAGTGTTGCAGAAATTTTCAAAATACTAGCAAACTGAATTCAACAGCATATTAAAAGGATTATATACCATGGCCAAGTGGGATTTAATCCTGGAATGTAAGGGATGGTTCAATTTATGAAAAGCAGTATACTATACCAGATTAACAGAATGAAGGGCAAAACCACACATTGATGTCCATTGATGCAGGAAAAGCAGTTGACAGAATTCAATACCTTTTCATGATAAAAACACTCAACAAACTAAGAATAGAAGGAAACTACCTCTATATAATGAAGACCAAATACAAAAAGCCCCCCAGATGGCATACTGGATGGTGAAACATTGGAAGCTTTTCCTGTAAGAATAAGATCAAGACAAGGATGCCCACTTTCACCAGTACTGTTCAACATAGTACTAAAAGTCCTAGCCAGAGCAGTTAGGCAAGAAAAAGAAACAAAAGGCCTCCAAGTTGGAAAGGAGGAAGTAAAATTCTGTTTATAGATGGTTTGATCTTATATGTCAAAAACCCTAATGATCCTTATAGAAAAATGTCAGAAGTAATAAATGATTCAGCAAAGTTACAGGATGTAAAATCAGCAGTCACTCACAAGGAACATTTTGAAAAGGAATTTGAGTTACAATAGCATCGAAAGGAATAAAATACTTAGGAATAAACCTAACTAATGAGGTAAAAGACTTTCACATTGAAAACTGCAAAATGTTGCTAAAAAATTAAAGAGGACACAAATAAATAGACATCCCACGTTCCTGGGTTGGAAGACCTATTGTTAAATGTCAGTACTACCAAAATGATCTACAGATTTAATGGAGAAGTGCATATAGAATCTCAAAAGACCCTGAATAGTCAAAACAGTCCTGAAAAAGAGGAGAAAGTTGGAGGTCTCACATTTCCTAATTTAAAACTTGAGACTTGACATGATCAAAACAGTATGATACTAACAAAAGGCAAACATAGACCTATGGAATAGAATAGGGAACACAGAAATAAGCTCTTGCAAATATGGTCAAAGATTTTTGACAGGAGTGCCAAGACCATTCATTTGGTAAAGGGCAGTCTCTTCAAAAAATGGGGCTAAGAAAATTTGATATCCACAAGCAAAAGAATGAAATTGGACCCTTACTTAACACCATATACTAAAAATTAACTCAGTGGATCAAGGACCTAAATGGAAAACCTAAAATAGAACTCTTATGAAGAAAACCTAGGACAGAAACTTCATGACATTGAATTGGGCAGTGATTTTTTTAGATATGACACTAAAGGTACGTGTGTGTACATATGTATATATATCTTGTATAAGATAGGGAAATACAAGAAACTGAAAATTGAACTTTTTTCTGTTACTATGTTTATTTTCTAACTTTTCCAAAGAAATATGTATAAGTCTGAATTTAATACATTTCCCTGTCGTTCAAATGTTTGATAGTGAAACTCTACTGTAATCCTATTCCTTGGAGTTAACTGTTAACAATTACATTTTTGTGACATAAATTATATTTATGTACTAATTATTTCAGTACTTATAATTTAGATATGGATCATTTAAAAGTATTATTTTTGGTAGAATTAGTTTACAAAACTGTTCAGTAACTTGCCAAGGTTAAATTAGGCCTCCTTGTTGAATTTTTTTTTTTTTTAAGATTTTATTTATTTATTCATGAGAGACCTACAGAGAGGAGGGGCAGAGACACAGGCAGAGGGAGAAGCAGGCTCCACGCTGGGAGCCTGACCTGGGACTGGATCCCAGGTCTCCAGCATCACACCCCAGGCTGAAGGCGGTGCTAAACCACTGAGCCACCCGGGCTGCCCCTCCTTGTTGAATTTACTTTGAAACTTCTCTTATACTAAATCTTGAGTTATCTTTTTACTTGTTAGAGGTAAGAATTTGATTTTGCTTATAAAGGCTTGCCCATCAGTAGTAGTGGTAATTAGAACTTTACTACTACTATTAATAAATACTATCTTGAGAAATCACCGTTTGAGTAAGCATTTAACATTAAGCACTCAAAATTTCCTCCTTATTGTCATAAACATAAAATTAGAATTTATTTGCTGATCACATGCAGTTTGCCGGCATACATGATATTTGGCAAAGGCACGAATAAGCATACTACTGGAGAGATCAAGTGGAAATGAAAAGAGGGGAAAAACAGAAAAGGTATGGGAAAACAGACTTTTTTTTTTTTTTTTTTTTTTAAGATTATTTGAGAGAGCTGGGTGGCTACTCAGCCGCTGAGCATCTGCCTTTGGCTCAGGGCATGATCCGGGGTCCAAGGATCAAGTCCCACATTGGGCTCCCTGCAGAGAGCCTGCTTCTCCCTCTGCCTGTGTTTCTGCCTCTCTTTCTGTGTCTCTCATGAATAAATAAACAAAATCTTTAAAAAAAAAAAAAAAGATTATTTGAGAGAGATAGCATGTGTGCACGAGTGAGGGGAGGGACAAAGGGAAAGAGAGAATCTCAAGCAGATTCCCCGCTGGCACAGAGTCTAGATTTGGGCCTTAATTCTATGACCCTGAAATCATAACGAGCTGAAATCGAGTCAGATGTTAACTGACTGAGCCACCCAGGCATCCTAAAGCAGACTTTCACAGTTAAACACTTTTACCATTTTGTTTACCATGTTTATTGGGTTGAACGACTATTGTACCTGCCAAGTTTGTTTAAGATGTGATGATTGTTTGGGTTGAAAATACCAGTAATTCAACTTTTCTCTGAACTCTTCTGTAGATTAGCTTTATATAATCGATTATGATCTTATTGATATGGCTCCTTGCCTACCTTTCTATTGTTGGCTTCTGACATTCTTCAACAGATCCTGCATGCACCATCTTTTATAATTCCCTCTTTTTGTATATGCTGCATTTTCTACCTGGAATCCTATCTTTAGATAAGTTTCCATTTATTAAAGATTCAGCTTATATTTCATTTTTACTTTAGTTTTTCTAATGTCAAGAGCAGTATATGCATATTATAACATTACATTTATTAGATGAGTAAAATCAAGTAATGTGTTATAAGTGGTGTTTGGCACCAAATGTTTGCTAAATGTTAAGCTTTACTACTATTTTATTCTATTTCTCTGTCATAAATACTACTTCCTTAAAGGCACAGATATGCTATGTCTGGTCCAGCTTTTTATTTCTAGTGCTTAACAAATAGGTGATTAATAAATATTTGAATGATTGAGTGAATGCTTCCCAGCAGGCTCTAAGTAATAGTATAGTAGTAATCCATATTGCATGGAGAGGAAGGTTATATATGTTTGTGTGTATATATATAACTCTTTAAAAATTGTCTTTAGTTTTAAACAATTTGAGATATAATTTATTGCATAAAGCCCATTTTAAATGTATAATTCAGTGACTTTTAGTAAATTTTCAGTTATGCTACCATTGCCACAATCCAGTTTTAGAATATATCCCATAAGCCCCCAAAAATGCTCGTGCCTCATTAGTCTTTTAAATTTTTATTTTCTTTTGTTTTTTTTTGTGCTATTACCCAAGTATTAACATTCTGGAGAATGAAGATAGCTGTATGAAATAAAAATCAAAGCATTATATTCCTTATCTTTCGTATGACTAACTTGTGAAATTTTCTCTAGTGAGATTGAGTCCTTATTGATCTAAACCCTCATATTTTTTCAAAAAATTTTTAAATATTCAAATTTCATACAGTATATTATTATTACATCATCATAAATTAGTAGTTTTTAGAGTTTTAAGGAAAAACTGTACATTGGTAAAAAGTGACTTAGAAATTAAGTAGCCACTAGTTAGAAAATAAGTAGCCATAAATTGGAAAAGGAACCCTGTCCTCATTATAGGAAAGTGTTTAATCCCTAGAATTTAGGATAGTGATGGATTCAGTAATTATTTGTTAAATTAAAAAACTATATTGTGTTCTGTAAGATTCACTTGTTTGAATTTTTTGACAATTTCTTGTCCCCTTTTGCCTGAATTTAGGATTTTGTAACTGTTTATTACAAGCAAAGAAGTATAATAATACTAGACGATCTGCCTATAAACTCTACTCAGTCTATCTCTGCCTCTCTCCCCATCCCCCCCATTTACAGCCTTTGTCCTTTAGATAGCTCTTTGGCCTATAAATAAGTCTTTGGCCAGTTTGGCAGCCTTTTGGAATTCTAATTGACAGCTCACTGCATCAGTGTAAGTCATGTGAATTCACAACCATTATGTTTGCATGTAGTATGTAAAAACTCTGCTCTTAAAGATGACAAAAAGACTTAGGAAAACAAGCCCTATATACCTTTTTCATGGGACTCCAGAGAAATAAAAGTCTTTTGAGTTGGAGTTGTGACTTGGTAAATGTCTAAATATCTAATACCACTTTTAAAACATACTTTTTTGCAATAAAAAACGTGGGTAAATGCTGCCAGGCTGGTGCATAAGAGGTCTTTCTTCTAGTTGATTCAATCTTCTCTTTACCTTGAAGGTCGTAATAGCTTCTTCTCAAGAGAAGGAAATTCTTTTCTTGCTTTCTTGTTCTATAATAAAGAAATTGTCAAATCTCTTAAATTTGCAAATAAATTTCTGTGGATAGAAATAGCCCGAGGTTTATGTCATTATATATACAGTGTTAAATTGGTTTGATAAATCCTTTATTAATAGTTCCAAATTATCAGAAACTCCAAATTTGATAAATAAAATGTACTGTAGTGGGAAAAAATTCTTTTGGTATAAATAAAATGTATAAATGTGCATATATAATATTTATTTTATATTTTATTTATACATTTGCTTTATTGAAAAGAAGTTAAAGCCCATTTTAACTTAATTCTGCTTCTTTGGATGAAATAGATACTAATAAAAATTTTCTGACTACAAATATTTGTCCCTCAGAAGTCTACCTTTTATTGAACAATCTTTTAAGTAGTACATTTTACAAATTTTGTTTTCTGTGTATGAGACATAGGACCTAATTTTTGTTGTTGTTTACTAAGGTTGTTCGGTGTTTTTTATTGTGATACAGTGCAAAGCCCATTGTCTTGATAATAGTATTTTTTCTGTAGTATGAACCTTAGGCTCTAAAATTGACTTGAACTCTTATTTCACTTTAAGACTTGGGGGAGACAGTATGACATAGGGGTTAATTGGCTTTGTAGGAGACCATCTGAATTCTGATTCCAGCTATCCCATTTCTAGCTGTGTGGTCTTGGCTAATAATTTAACTTCTTTCGTCTTCAATTTCCTTATTTATTAAAAAAAAAATATTTTTTAACCTCCTAAGGCTATAATTGTTAAAAGATAGTGAATGTTGAAACTTTTATTGTAGTACTTGGCAAAGTAGTTTTACTCATTTTGCAGCCTATCTTATTTATATTTTTTAGAGTCTTTTTTAAGAGAAAAATATTCAAAAAGACTTTATGGAAGAAAATGTAAGGTAGAAAATAAATACATGAGGAGCACTTGGGTGGCTCAGTAGGTTGAGTGTCCAACTCTTGATCTTGGCTCAGGTTTTGATTTCAGGGTCGTGGGTTCAAGCTCTGTGTTGGGCTCCACTCTGGGCATGGAGCCTCCTTTAAATAAATTATTTAAAATGAAATATAAATTAATAAAAGCTTATGAAAAGTTGTTCAGTGTCATTAATAATTAAGAAATTGAAAAACCAGTACATATCTATTAAAATGCCTACATGAAGAAAACCTTTTCAAATGTTGGTAAGAATGTGAAGGACTAGAATTCTCATGTACTATTACTGGAATGGACAGTTATACAACCAGTTTGGAAAACAGGTTGCAGGGGTTTGGGGTTTTATTTATTTTTTATTCAAATATAATCAACATACAGTGTTATATTAGTTTCAAGTGTACAATATAATGATTCAACATAAGTGCTCATCATAAGTGTATGCTTAACCCCTTTCACCTATTTCACCCATCTCTCACCCAGCTCTCTCTGGCTGCCAGCAGTTTTTCTATATTTTTTGTCTCTTTCTTTGTTCATTTATTTCTTAAATTTCCACATATGAGTGAAATCATGGTATTCTCTGACTGACGTCACTTAGCATTATACTCTAGCTTCATCCATGTCTTTGGAAATAGCAAGATTTCATTCTTTTTATGGCTGAATAATATTCCTGTGTGTGTGTGTGTGTGTGTGTGTGTGCGCGCGCGCGCGAGTACATCTTTATCCATTCATTTATTGATGGGTATTTTGGGCTCTTTTCATAATTTAGCTGTAGGAAGTAATGCTACAGTAAACAAGCGTTCATGGATCTCTTTGAATTAGTGTTTTGTTTTGTTTTTTTTTTTTTAGGGTAAATATCCAGTAATGGAATTCCTGGGTGTGTGATACTGCCATTTTTAGGTTTTTGATGACCCTCCATATTGTTTTCCACAGTGGCCACACTGGTTTGCATTCCCACCAACAGTGTACATGGGTCCCTGTTTTCCACATCCTCACCAACACTTATTTCTTGTGGTTCCAATTTTAGCCATTCTGACAGGTGTAAAGTGATATCTCATTGTGGTTTTAATTTGCATTTCCCTTATCAGAAAGGGAGACAGAACATAAAGACTCCTAACTCTGGGAAACGAACTAGGGGTGGTGGAAGGGGAGGAGGGCAGGGGGTGGGGGTGAATGGGTGACAGGCACTGAGGGGGGCACTTGACGGAATGAGCACTGGGTGTTATTCTGTATGTCGGCAAATTGAACACCAATAAAAAATAAATTTATTATAAAAAAATTTGCATTTCCCTAATTGTTGTTGAGCATCTTTTCCTGTCTGTTGGTCATCTGTATATTTTTGGAAACATGTCCTTCAGGTCCCCTGCCCATTTTTTAATTGCATTATTTGTTCTTTTTTGGTATTGAGTTGTAGATGACTTCTTAAATGTATTTTGGGTATTAACCCCTTATCAGATATGTCATTTTATCTCCTCCCATTCAGTAGTTGGCTTTTTATTTTGTTGATGATTTCCTTTGCTGTGCAAAACCTTTTTATTTTGGTTGTAGTCCCAATAGTTTAATTTTGCTTTTGTTTCCCATGCCTATGGGACATACCTAGTAAAATGTTGGTATAGCAGATATCAAAGAAATTACAGGGATCCCTGGGTGGCGCAGGGGTTTGGCGCCTGCCTTTGACCCAGGGTGCGATCCTGGAGACCCGGGATCGAATCCCATGTCGGGCTCCCAGTGCATGGAGCCTGCTTCTCCCTCTGCCTATGTCTCTGCCTCTCTCTCTCTCTCACTGTGTGCCTATCATAAATGAATAAAATAAAATAGAAAATCAAAGAAATTACAGCCTGTGTTTTCTTTTAGGTGTTTTATGGTTTCAGGTCTCACAGTTAGGTTTTTAACACATTTTGAGTTTATTTTTATATATGGCCTAAGAAAGCAATCCAGTTTCATTCATTTAGTATTTTTAAGATATATATCTGTAGCAAAACTCAAATGATCATCAAAACCACTTAAACAGAAATTGAATAAATTAGTTTGGCTAAAAATTGAGGTAAAGATTTCTGCATATATAAGATTATCCAATGCATTTTAAGAAGGAATAATATTTATTCCTTACGTTGTTCCTTATATATAGAATTTATATTCCAGTGGGGAGAGGGTAACAATTAGTAAAGTTTTATATAGCCTATAGAATGTGATAGGAGGTGTGGAGAAAAATAAGGCAGAGAAGAGGAATAGAGAGTACCCAGAGGGAGTGTTGCTGATTGGTTAGGAAGGGAAAAACCTTACCGTGGAGGTGACATTTGAAAGATTCAAAGATGAAAGTGAGCACTGCAGATAATGAGGGAAGAGTATTACAGCCATGGAATTAGAGTAGCAATAATAATAATAGCTAATACATATACAGTTATGGCCAGGAGCTATTTAAGCCCTTTACATATATTAACTTACTTAATCTTTATTAATATCCTATGAAATAGGTATTTTTACTATCCTCATTATATAGATGACAAAACTAAGGCATTGAGAGCTAGTAAATAGTATCGTTGAAAGTTGAACCCAAGCAGTTTGGCTCTGGAGTCTATCCTTAGGAGTTGCTGTATAGTGTATTAGTGAAGGCCTTGAAGAGAGAATTTCTAGTGTGTTAGAGGAATAGCATAGTTAGTGCAGATACAGCAGAGTGAAGCAAAAGAATGATATGAGCCGAGATCTAAAAAGTTAGTAATTGGAGAAGGGATAGGAAGATTTGAGTAGACTTAAGCCATTTTAATGACTGGACTTTTACTCCAAAGTGGAGAGCCTTTGATGGTTTTGAACAGGCAAGTAACATGATCTGACTGACTTTTTGAAAAAGGTTCTTTACTGAGTACTTCCTCTCTCAGAGTCTGGGTAGAATTCAGGAGGACCTAAAGACTTAGAAAAAATTACATTTTTATTTTCATTAACTTCTAACAGTGTTTCCTTCATTTAATAATGTAGCCAATAACTTTATGTAGTTTGTAAAGTTACCCGTGACTCTCTGTCACCACCAATAAAACATTATTGTTGTCAAATATCTTGAAATTTCATTTCTGGTCATCATTACTTTGAAATTATAGTTGTTAGACCCACTGTTAGATCCCACTAATGTGATAATGAAGCACATATGTTACAGTTTGTTTTTTCGTATTTATATATTTTTGACAACTATATATCAATATAATTGTTTTCTTTGTAATCTTGCATATTATCTCTTTTTAGAAACACTAAATGGGTCACCTGGGTGGCTCATTTGGTTAAGCAGCTGACTCTAGATTCCAGCTCAGGCCATGCTCTTGGGGTCATGGGATTGAGCCCCGTGTTGGGCTCTGTGCTTAGCATGGAGTCTCCTCCCCCTGCTCGTGCTATCTCTCTCTCTCTCTCTCTCTCTCTCTAAATAAAAAAATCTTTTTAAAAATAAAAAGCACTATATGAAAGGTGTTCATTGATTTCACCAGATTGTCAAAGGAGACGGTGACACTCAAAAATTAAGATTCCCTGAGAATTGCTTTGGTTATTGTGATAAAAACAAACTAGGAGAGAAGGAGGTCAAGAGCAGAAAGAGGGTGCAAGTTAAGAGGCTTTTGCAATAATGCAGATGAGAGATAATGGTGAGTTGGACCAAAGGTAGTAGAAGAGAAGGTAGTGATAAGTAGTTGGATTTCAGATAAGTTTTGAAGGTTGAACCAGTCCAGTAGGAGGGTTTGCTGTGATCAAATGTGTGATGTGAGAGAAAAAGAAGACTCAAGAATGGCTCTAAAGATTTTAGTCTGTGTATCTAGAAGGATAGAGTTACCATTTGTCGAAAATCTCTGAAATTATCAATAGATCTATAATACTGGACATATCATAATTTTTAAATAAATTTATTTATTTATTTATTTATTTATTTATTTATTTATTTATTTATTTATTTATTTATTTATTTAAGAGACCACCAGCGGGGAGAGAGGGACAGACTTCCCACTGAGTGCAGAGCCTGACACAGGGCTTGATTTCATGATCCTGAGATCATGACCAGAGCTGAAATCAAGAGTCAGACACTTAACCCACTGAGCCACCCAAGAGCCCCTGACATAAATTTTTTAAGCAGTAACATAAGGCTTCTAAAAATAAAGACACAAAGAATAAAAGAACTCCTGGTCTCACCTCCCGTATGAATCATGTGAGATCAGATAGAGTTATGTATGTTTGTTAAAAATTAAGTTTGGTTTTGGATATGTTTGAGATCTTTAGACATAGGAGTATTACTTTATACATTGCTATTTCTACTTAATATGCTCAGGCATATGCAGTCACTAGAAAGAATGAGGAGAACTTAGAGCTTAAACTTGTAGTGTTTCTGAAGGTTTGAATATTTTACAGTAAGCATGTATCCATGTGTTAGGTAAGTTTAAAATGAGAAAAACACATGTTAAAAAATAAGAGAATGGTTACGGTATGTGATAGAAAAATTATTTGGTCATTAGAAATAATGAAAACAATCTGTATGTACCACCATAGAAGGGCTCTCAAATCTAAGTAAACAAACATAAGGTAAAGATAGAGTACGTAGATAAGTGTGTCAGAATCATGGTAAATCAAACAGTATTGACCTTTAGAGAAGAAGACTGGATGGATAAGAAGACATCTCCCCTTCTCTTTTTTAAGCAGTTGAATTTACTAATCTTATACATGTATTATTACTTCTTTAAGTGTCATGATTCATGGGAGGTGAGATTATGGGTTCTTTTATTCTTTGTATCTTTATTCTTTGTATCTATATTTTTATAAATGTTATAGTTTTACAATTTTATATCTAATATAGAAAATTGTGTCTTTATTGTGAGTAAAATATGACTTTATTTACATATATGACTAGAAAAGATTACAAGATGTAAATTAAAATGTTAATAGTGGTGTTCTTGGGTGATGGAAATTGAGGTGTTTTTTTTTAAATATTTTTTTCTTTAATTTCTTGTAGACTATGAGAAGACAACGAAATGAAGTTGTAGTTGAATTAAGGAAGGTGAGTCTGAGTAACATTGGGTACTCCAAGCATAATTCTAACAACATTATAGCGTATGTAGAAGATACTAAATGTGTATGAATCCTAAGTGCCTAACATTTCTTTTTCTTTTGAAAACGGAAAGATTTTAACTAAACTTAGACTGTTGAAGTTGGCAAGATACAATTTGGCCACTCTCCAGAAATAGAGATAAATGAGTTGTTTGGTGTTTTTCTTCTGTAATTTTTAATGATTTCTATAAAGTAAAAGTTGTATCTATACAGTTATACTAAATAGTTCTATTTACATGTGTAGTTATGTCCTGAAAAGAACTTATTCTACTTATAAATTTTATCAACTCTTCAAGTATTAAAATAGGTTATACTTCATGTGTGTAAAAAATAAATTATAGTTGGGAATATATCTTTAAATTTGTCTCATACATTTGAAGCGATATTTAAGTGGCCTTTGATTTTTGTAAGACATTGTTGATTTTTGTCTGATTTTGAACTGCCCAACTTTTGCTTTGACTTTGTTTTTAGGTGATAGAGAGAAGCTCCCAGATGATGTATAAAATGGTTTAGTACTTTTAAATAAATATATGTTTGGTTCTGGCTTAAACTGTACACTGTCTTTTTTAATCAATTTTTTTTGTTTTTTAGTTTGTTTTTACATAGTTCACGGTTCATTAAAAATGTAATACTTGGGGCTTGGGGCTCAAATTAGTGTTGCTTAAGTGTTTAAATCACAATTTGGTTTAATTTTCTGCATTTGTGTTTTAATTTTAAAAGGCACTTCCTATTTCAGTTTGTAGGCACAAGATTGCCTAACCTTTATATGAAAGTATGTAGCTTTTTTTAACTCAAGTTTTTTTTTTTTTTTTTTTTTTAAAGAATAAAAGAGATGAGCATCTCTTAAAGAGAAGGAATGTACCGCATGAAGATATTTGTGAAGATTCTGATATAGATGGTGATTATAGAGTGGTAAGTTATTGTTATTTTGATAACTTAAGACTACCAGTGAAAATTTTTACATAAATAGAGAATTTTAAAGTGACTTTTTAACTTAGTTTTCTCTTTAATATTTTTCACAGCAAAATACCTCTCTAGAAGCTATTGTTCAAGTAAGTTGAGTTTTTTCACCTGTCTTCATTTGTATTTCTAATTACTCTGTATCTATATCAAAAATTATTTTAATTTTTTATAGAATGCTTCAAGTGATAACCAAGGAATTCAGTTAAGTGCAGTTCAAGCTGCTAGGTAAGTTAAATTTTTGAGGATGTATTTAAACTTTATAATTTACCCAGGAGATCGGTTTGAGTTATCACTATATAGTAATACTGTCACTCATATTTACTTTGATGACAAACAATAAAGAACAGTCCACAGACCAACTAAATTTACTTTAAAATTTTTTCTCTGATTTAGAGTATTAAAATTAGCAGCTTTCTAAACTCACAAACTTAACTTTCAGCTTGCATAATATATGCAGATACTGAGTTGTTTTGACAGGTTATTGCTATCAACCAATAGAAAAACATTATTTGTAAAACTTCCCTTTTTTGACAGATTTTATATAAAAAAATTTTTCAATCTCCTTCCCAAGTAGCTAATTCTTTTCACAATCCCTGTTTTTAATCAAACAATAAGTTGAGTTTTAAGCTTACTGTAGCAGTGTATAGGCAAGCAGACTTTAAGATTTAGGGCTATAAAGTTTCCCAGGGTGCTTCCAAGTATGAATATTAAGTTATTTTGCATATTTCTGCTGTGAAATCTGTGCTCTAGAGGTGTATGCGCCTATTTTTTAAGCAGAGAACCAGAAAAACTTACTTCTGAGACCTTTGTATTAATGAATTGATTGGAGAAGGTATGGTGTCTCATAATACAATACAGTTTTTGCTTTCTATATTTATAAATATAAGAATAATGCTCTGTGTATTAGTGGGACAGAGACACTTAAGTAATTGACGCTATTTATAGAATTTCATAGTGGGAAATTTCACTGGTCCATCGAATATCTTAGCTAGTGCATGTATCTTTTATTAAAAAATGTATTAGAGTTTTCCTACTTTTATGTATTCATTTTAAATAACCTGGAACAGATGGGAAAATTACAGCATTAACAGTGTTGCCCACTATGGGTAAAAGAACTTCTTAGAGAGGACTTGGTTATGTAGGGAAAAAAATCACAGAAGTATTCACATCTGAGAATGCAAATTAGTGTTTATAGATAGAATTATTAAGAAATTAATGCATTATGTTCACTATTTTCAGTAGATTATTTGAGTTTTGGAGCTTTTCTCAACAGAAGTTCTACAAGATAATTAAAGCCCTAAGGCCCCTAAGTAGGCAGATATTCTCAAATTATGGTCTTTGGGTCTCTAGTAGATCCTGAGACAACTTCAGGGGTATACAAGATCAAACCCATTTTCACAATAATACTAAGACTTTATTTGCCTGTTTTAAATATGTTAACAATTTATATTGATGTTGTAAAAGCAACTAATTAAAACCTGATGGTACCATAGCAAAATCAAGTAGACAGTTATGCAAAACTGATTTCAAATATCTTGTAGATATTGTATGTGCCATTGTGCACACATAAGAGGGAAGGCCATTTCAAAATCTTTGAGAATGTCCTCAATGAAATAGTAGAAAAAATTTCTTTAAATCTGGAGCCTAGATTAAGAAAGACTGGGTTATTTCCTACTTTGTGCTAAGAATTATGCCATGTGCTGTGGAAAATACTGCAAAAAAGCTTGTGGCATAATTCTTGCTATATAAGAGCTTTAGAACCTAATTGAGAAGGCAAAGGCATGTTAAAAATAAGGTGATACTCAACAGCAAATGTAAGCATGTGCTGTGTAAATGTTCTTGGAATTTAGAGAGGATATTGTGAAAACATAAAAATTGAAATGGACTTTGAATAGACAGAAAGGAGGGCATTCCAAGTATGGGGAATGAGATGTTAAAGAGCCTGGAAGTGAGATTGAAAGTGTGAGACAGACAACTGATCTATTGTTGAAGTACAGAAAATAAGATTAGTTGGGTAAGATGGAGCCAACTGATACTTTAAGCCAGGGCAAGGAGTTTACATTTATTGGGTAGTAAATATGCAGCCATTTCTTCATTTTTATAGGGGAATGATCTGATTAAGCTTTTGCTGTGCGGGGTATTCAAATGGGTGAGGGTTTGTGTAATCTCTATGTCAAATATGAATTTGAATTTAATTACATATCATTTCACAAGAGTATGTATATCTCTTACAGGAAGCTTTTGTCCAGTGATCGAAATCCACCAATTGATGACTTAATAAAATCTGGAATATTGCCTATTTTAGTTCATTGTCTTGAAAGAGATGACAAGTAAGTACTTTATTTTAGAAAGAAATTTGGAATGTATCCTTTGCAGAAGACAAGATCTTCTAGTGGTTTGATCTTTAATGAAAAAAGAAAGGGGCTATAAGATGGAGTCGAAAAGCCAGTGTAAAACAATGAAATGCAAGGTGTGTTTACATTAAGAGGTAAACATAAAGGCCAAAGCAATACTTGAGAATGATGCATTTATCTTTTAAACTGTGAAAATTGGCAAAAGCCGGTTTGGCTGATTAGTACTTGAGAAAACTGGGCAGTAATATGCAGGTATCTTAATAAAGAGTTTTTAGGGCACCTGGTTGGCTCAGTCAGTTAAGCGTCTGCCTTTGGCTCAGGTTATGATTCTGAAGTCCTGGAACTGAGCTCCGGGTCGGGCTCCCTGCTTATTAGTAGAGAGCCTGCTTCTCCCTCTCCCCTTTCTCCTGCCCCCATGCCATTCATGCTCTCTCTTAAGTGCTCACTGTCTCTTCCAAATGAAGAAATAAAGTTTCAAAAAAAAAAAAAAGTTTTTACTAAAAATAAGTAGGACACTTGAGGAAATTGTGTGCTTTTTATACTGAAGAGATACTGTAAATACATTGGAGGTTTAAAAAAAAGTGCTGGATACATAAATACTTTCTGAAACAAAATATTTAATACTTGAAAAAATATTTGAGGGGAGGAATGGTTGGTAGATACTAGATTTGGACCAATGTAAAAATCCCTACTGTTTAAAATGATTTGTTCTTTGTAGTCCTTCTTTACAGTTTGAAGCTGCATGGGCTCTGACAAACATTGCATCTGGAACCTCTGAACAGACTCAAGCAGTAGTTCAGTCCAGTAAGTTGGTGATTAACAGATAAAATTGTGATTTCTAAAGAAGTTAGTAAAAAAAAAAAAAAGTGATTATCTTAAAAGAATAAAGCTATTTAGATTATAAAATAATAGCTACCCAATTACAGAGTAGTTGAAATAGGCCAGCTTAAGTATGTTACTTTGTCATTTTGTCCCAGTGACTGACATTTTCTGTTTTCAAAAATTCATTTAATGCTAAATCTGAGAACATTTCCTAATTATAGTAGCAGATTACATTATTGTAGTTATACTTCATTTATAGAAATCATAAAGTAAAGATGTTTTTTGCATTGCCATACTAGCTTTTGGCCTCTCTTAGGGAGATTTTCATCATATGGTTTAATCTTTTAGAAAATAGTCTTGAAAAATGGCTTGAAATTTTTTCATTGTTATTTAGGATTGTTTTTCTTTTATGTTTCAAGAGATATAAGTGGGAAATTATTACTGGAAGAAATAACCTGAGTATTATTTTCATGAATACTGTTCTTCTATCAAAGAAATTAATAATTTATAGACGGTACTTTTAAAATACTCTTCACATGTGTAAGCAATATACTCGCATAAGCTTGTTAAGACCTTGGCACTAATTTCTACATGATTTTATTTTATTTTTTTTTCTACATGATTTTGAAGGGAAACAAAGGTGTTATCCAAGTAAACATTTTATCATGTAGACACTTCTGTTGTAATATTACATAGAATATTGACTACCCTAATACCTTTAAATCATGATAAAACTGGCTTAATTTTGGATTTTGCTTTTGGTTTTATTTTATATAATTGACTAGTAAATTTTATAATCTCAAGACAATGTTTTAATCTCTCTTTTTCTTTTCTGTTTTATGTGCTTTTTCAAAATCAGCAGGAGCCTTAGAATTTAACACTGCCAGTCTGTCTTGTTTTACCAAATATAATAGATGAATGATTATTTTTTATGAGTAAAGCATGGTTGATCCACATGTACTTAAATAGCATTTTTCAAAGTAGTATCGGAAGAAAGAAAAAAGAGAAGAATCATTTGTTCAATTTAGTATTATTTTGTTTGATACAGACCTCTCTCTATGTTTCCCATCCTCGTTATAAAGCAACAGAACCACTTTCTAAAAAAAAAAAAAACAAAAACAAAAACAAAAAAGAACCACTTTCTCATTCAGAAGGTCTCATGTAGTTACAGGACTTGCTGGTCTGCCAAAAGACCCATGTGATGTTATTTTTTTTTATTTTTATTTTTTTGTAATTGAGATGTAATTCACATATAGCATTAAATTAGTTTTAGGTATACAACATAATGTATGCACCAAGATGTAATTACTAGAAGTCTCATTTCCCCTAATATCATATCAGATTACATAATATGCAGTACAATATTATTGACTATGGTTACCATGCTAAACATTTCATTCTCATGACTTATTTGTTTTATGATTACATGTTTGTATGTTTTGACCCCTTCTATTTCACTCACCTCCTGAAACCCCTGCCCTGTCAACCATCAGTCTGTTTTCTGCATCTATGAATTTTTGTTTTGTTTGTTCATGTATTTTGATTGACAACAAATCATATGTTGTCTCTCTTTTTTGACTTATTCCACTTAGTACCTCAAGGCCCATTGATGTCCTGATTACAAGTATTTCATTTTTTTGGTAATGGCTGAGTATTCCATTGCGTGTGTGTGTGTGTGTGTGTGTGTGTGTACACACATATTTGTCCATCCATCCATCGTTGAGCACTTCAGTTGTTTCTATATCTTGGATATTGTGAATGATGCGGTAATGAACATAGAGGTGCATATATCTTCAAAGGTTCTAAGTGGTTTCACTGTAAGCATCTTTGCTGAAAGCATTTTCCCATATAGCTAGTTGGTCATAAGGCAATTTTGCCATAAAAGATCTAAGAATAACTGGTTGGTAGTTCGTTGGTTTCATCACCTACTTGGCAGTTTGCTTTCATTTCTGCATTGACACAGTACTCCCAATTTTATATTAAATAAATCTTAGCCCTCATAATAGTCTATACAGTGGCACGGACTTTTGAACCCACATTTCTCATGGAACTTTGGAACATATGTCAGTAGACACATGATAATATGCTGAGAACAAAGAACAGTGTAGAAGACTTCACAGTGTAATACAAAGCTGTTACAAATATGCATCCTTGTATTTACAAACTGATACCTCTCTTAAGAAAGAAATTTTAGCAAAAAATGAAAGCACGATGCCAGATGAAGAGATGAATCAACAAGGAAAAAGAAAAGTATAATGTTAGGAAAGAAAAACTTTCAGGACAAGTGCTTAGGTACAGTTTGCAAAGTAAAATCAATTTACAAAAGTAAAATCAATTTACATACATTTTAAATTATATTTACATACATATTAAATTATATTCATTTAAATTATATTAAATTATATTACAAATTATATTTTGTAATAAAGTCTTGTTAATTTTGTTAATCCATTTTTCATGTTTCAGTATGTCCTTTTCAGTGGATGTCCCTCATTTATTTTTGTTACTTTTATCTCTTATGGCATAATTGCCATATGGCTAATTAGTTATAGCATGAAAATGTTTGTGGCAAAGATGCTTTTGGTGAAGACACTGGGCACTGTTAAATTTTTCATTTTCTTCGGATAAATACCCAGAAGTGGAATTTCTGGACCCTATGTTTTTAGTTTCTGTATTAGTTTCTTCTACTTTTAGGTTTTTTTATTAGCCTCCGTACTGTTTTCCATAGTGGCTGCACCAATTTATATGCCACCAGCAGTGCACGAGGGTTCCCTTTTCTCCACATCCTGTCCAACACTTGTTATTTCTTGGCTTTTTGATTTTAGCCATTCTGACTGGTATGAGGTGATACCTCATTATGGTTTTGTTTTGCATTTCCCTGACGATTAGTGTTGTTGAGTATCTTGTCATATGTCTGTTGGTCATCTGTTGCCAGGGCTTTCAGCACTTTGAATATATCAGAGTGGTATTTTCTGGCCTGCAAACTTTATGCTGAAAAAAAATCTCTGATACAGGGGTTTTCTTGTATGCAACAGGTGGTTTTTCTATTGCCACTTTTAAGATACTCTCTTTAACTCTTGACATTTTAATTATAATGTGCCTTGGTATGGCTCTTTTTGCATTCATTTTATTTGGAACTTTCCTGACTTCCCAAATCTGGATATCTCTTTCCTTCCCCACCTTAAGAAAATTTTTAGCCATTATTTCTTCAAATAAGTTTTCTGTATCTTTCTCTCTCTTCTTCTGGGATCCCATTATGGGAATGTTGTTCCTTTTGATGTCTTGTTGGTCCTCTAAATTATCTTCACATTTTAAAATTATTTTTTTGTTTTGCTGCTCTGTTTTAAGTGAGTTCCACTGCCCTGTCTTCCAGGTCACTGATCCTTTCTTCTTTATCTTACCTGTTGTTGAATGTTTCTAATGTACCTTTCGGTTCAGTTACTGTGTTCTTCAGTTCTGGGACTTTTGTTTGGTACTTTCTTACATTTTCTGTTAGTTGAAATATTTTCTATGTTCATCCATTTTCTCCCCATATTGGGGAGAATCTTTATGACTTTTTTTTTTTTTTTTAACTCTATCAAGTAAATTATCTCCATTTCAGTAAGGTTGTTTACTGGTGTTTTATATTGTTCTATTCTTTAGTTACTTAACTTGACTTTCTGTGTTTTTATGTATTAGGTGAAACAACTACCTCTCCAGTCTTGAGCAATGATCACAGGAAGATAGCATGTGTTTCAGTCAGCTCTCTGTGCTATACTTTGGGGATGGTAGCTTGCTACAGATTGTTTCCCTCCCACTGATCCCAGAAATGCAAGACAGCCCCCCTGCCTTCAGCTACCAGTGCCAAGCATTTGAGGGGTGTCCCTTATGTGGACTTGGTGCTCCTGCCAGTTTTAGCAGGGCCACAGGGGTGTGCCAAATCAGGATGAACCATCCATCAGGTTTGGTGGAGTGGAGCTATAGCAGTGCACTTTCCAGTGCAGAGATGGTGCATGTATCACTAGCAAGATAGTGTGTAAAAAATGGCACTTGCCAGCACCTCTATCCCTGGAGAAGTTCTAGCACACCTTTATCCCTTAGGCAAATGCTTTAAGTTTAGCATCTCCTTTATATATGCTCTAAGCGGTAAGCTTAGAATCTCCTTTATAGGGCAGCCCGGGTGGCTCAGCGGTTTAGCACTGCCTTCAGCGCAGGGCCTGATCCTGGAGACCCGGGATCGAGTTCCACGTCAGGCTCCCTGCATGGAGCCTGCTTCTCCCTCTGCCTGTGTCTCTGCCTCTCTCTCTTTGTGTGTCTCCCATGAATAAATAAATCTTAAAAAAAAAAAATCTTCTTTATATATGTTCTAGGCACTTTTCAGCCTTTGGCTTTTGTGCTGGATCCTGATGCATGTGGGCAAGTAATCTCTAAGAGCATAGTCCTAGTTTCCTACACCCCTTTGGGTCTCTTGGACATTAGCCCTGTTGGTTTTCAAAACTAGACATTTTGAGAGCTTATTCTGTAGTCCCAAGGGTTTGGGGTTTTGACTGGGGGCTCTGACTCCTCCTCAGGGATATGCCCCATATTTATGAAATCCCTCCTGCTTGTGGGTCACTGCTAGGTTGTGGGACCTGGCTTTGTTAGGACTGTAGTGTCTGTCTCTGCTGTCTGTCTTGTGTGACCTTTTTATCCTTTGTTGTGGAGGAACTATTCAGCTAGTTGTATAGAAAAGCATTTATTGTATATATAGCTTCAATTCGGTGTGTCCGTGGTAGAAGGTGAGGTCAGCCACCATCTTGAACTGCATCCTCCTTTTACTTTAAATTTCTTTTTTTTTTTTTTTAATTTTTATTTATTTATGATAGTCACAGAGAGAGAGAGAGAGAGAGACATAGGCAGAGGGAGAAGCAGGCTCCATGCACTGGGAGCCCGATGTGGGATTCGATCCCGGGTCTCCAGGATCACACCCTGGGCCAAAGGCAGGCGTCAAACCACTGCACCACCCAGGGATCCCTACTTTAAATTTCTATATTCAAAAGTTACTTCAACAATTGGAGTTGGAGTCCTTTTCTTTCCCTCTAAATTTGAGAATAATGCTTGAATCTATAAGGAATGAATGAATTAATCTGTTTATTTATTTGCTTTTAGGAATTGATTTTTAATTCGGAATTTTATTCAGCTTTAATTGTGAATGACAATTGACCAGCTTGGGACACCTGGGTGGCTCAGTGGTTGAGTGTCTGCCTTTGGCTCAGGTTGTGATCCCAGGGTTCTGGGATCGAGTCCCACATTGGGCTCCCTGCAGGGACCCTGCTTCTCTCTGTGGGGACCCTGCCTGTGTTTCTGTCTCTCTCTCTGTGTGTGTCTCTCATGAATAAATAAATAACTTTAAAAATAATAAAATTTACCAGCTTGATTTGATATTTGTATGTTAAAATTTTCATTTTGATACTGAATAAGTGGTTTGCTAATAAAAAATTTCCCACTACTGTTTTTCTAGTGAAAATAATTTAATAAATATATTTTTTAAATATATTTTTGACAGGTTTCTTTTTTAGGTTTCAGCAAAAAAAGATTGATTTTTGGTTTAGAGTGTGGTATCTTCAACCTTTTTTTTCCCCCAATATTATTGAGATGTAATTGACTTAGTCCTATCTTTAAAGTTAAATGCTAATTTATGTTTTCCTACTTCAGATGCTGTGCCACTTTTCCTGAGGCTTTTACATTCACCCCATCAAAATGTCTGTGAGCAAGCAGTATGGGCACTGGGAAATATCATAGGTTTGTATAAAACTTGTAATGCTAATCCAACAATTGTTGTTATCATATACTGTATCATTTACATATATTATTTACTGTATAATAAAAATGACTAGTAGTTGAAAAGGAAAAATAGTTTGTCTTTTTCAGTACTGGTTTTTGTGAAATAATTTACAGAAATTATAGCTGTTTTAAGTATAAACCTGTAGTAAACAGAATGAACATTTTTGTTGCTTATGATACCATAATATCTTTTTGTATATAGTCAGCTCTTTTTTTTAGTATATAGTTAACTCTTTATAGTAATTTGAGTAATTATAAAATATATATGTGATATAGATCTCCTCTCCTTTCTTTATTATGTTGATGGGTCCATTTTATTCCCTAATACTCTCCATTGTCATAGAAACTAGTTAGAGAAAAGGAGGATACACATTGTAAAACCAACAATTTTTCTCCACAATGGCAATTCTAAAAAGAGTCTTAATTGAAAATTTTAATATCTTTTTGGATTTTAGTACAGTAAAATAGAGTAATACTATCCATTATCATCATGAGGTCATCATCATCATACAGGAGGTGCTTGTAGCTTATAGACGGTGTCATTAAATGTTGAATACCATGTGATTACCCTACCTTTCAGGTTTTCTCTGATGCAATTGTAAGAAGAATAGTTAAAGACAATTCTGATATTTCAAGATTTTTTTTTTAAAGATTTTTTAATTTATTCATAGAGATGCAGAGAGAGAGAGAGAGAGAGAGGCAGAGACACAGGCAGAGGGAGAAGCAGGCTCCATGCAGAGAGCCTGACGTGGGACTCAATCCAGGGTCTCCAGGATCATGCCCTGGGCTGCAGGCGGCGCTAAACCGCTGTGGCACCGGGGCTGCCCTCAAGATGTTTTTAAACTAGAGATGGACTTTACCCAGACTCAAGAATTTGAAGAACTATCCTCCAGTGAATGGAGAATGGAAAAATCTGGAGTCTGAACTGTGTTATGTCCCTTGCTATTAAAATGTATTTTTGCCACAGATTATTGTTCTTGCATGGAAGTAGTCAATATTACACTCGTGTACCTCTTCTATATTACTCTCTAAGGGCCAAGATAGAATGCAGGGGATGATTAGTGTCCCACAGTTAAAAGAGTTTTTAAAATGGGAAAGTTTCTGTAAATTAAACTATTCTTCCTATATGGTATATTCCTACTAGCAATGCTATCTTTTGTGTATCCAGATTCCTTCACCCCTTTGCTTTTATACTAAATTTTAGATTTGTAACTCTTAATGCAGCATCTTGATCTTTGGTTTTAAACTAGTGACATTATAGAATAATTAGAATACATGGATGCCAAAAGAACAGGCATTTTGTCTCCAAATATTACAGTGCAAGGAAAAGAGGTTTCACTTAGAGAATGTAATACTTAACATGGCTTTAAAACTAGAAATTACAGTGATGTTATAGATACAGAAGTTATATTTGGCAGTTCTCTAAGGCAACAATTCTCAAACTTTAGCCTGTTTTCAGAATCATATAAAGAACCTGTTAAAACCCAGAATTTTGGATCAGTTTGTTTAATAGATCTGAGATAGGGCCCCAAAATTACTGTGGGAACCACTGTTCTAGGGATATTGGTTCATCCCCTCCTTTTTTGACACTTTTTTTTTTTTTTAATTCTATTTTGGACCTAGTTTTTTAAAATGTGTAGTTAATACTTTTGGTACTCAGGGATCCCTGGGTGGCTCAGCGGTTTGGCACTTGCCTTCAGCCCAGGTTGTAATCCTGGAATCCTGGGATTGAGCCCCACATCAGGTTCCCTGCATGGAGCCTGCTTCTCTCTCTGCCTGTGTGTCTGTCTGTTTGTCTCTCTCTCTCTGTGTGTCTCTCATGAATAAATAAATAAAATCTTAAAAAAAAAATACTTTGGTACTCTGATATTGGAGCACAAGTATAAATTCTACAAACATTTTTTTTTTCTAGTAGTATTTCAGGGTGTATGTGTGTGTGTGTGTGTGTTTTATTACATGAAAGTTGTTAAACTGAGAGTACCATTGAGAGAGAAAATAAAAGCAACAGTTTTCTGCCCACCAGGTACTCTGAAGGATCCTTAGGCTCCTAATTTTGAATGGCATAAAATCGTAGGTGAACAATTTATAAATATGAACATGGAATGATGTGCAAAAAAATCTTAGTACTTTATGTTGCTTCTCTTGGCTTAAAGACCTAAAATGAGAACTTGGTTATTGTTGTCTAAAACTTGTATATAAACCTAAGTAGTATATCTAGTTAAAATACAGAAAGCAGCCTATCGAACTCAGTGCTTTGTTTTCTGAATTGATTATTGTCAACGTATTTTATTGAATGAATCACTCCTTCCTACAGGTGATGGGCCACAGTGTAGAGATTATGTCATAAGTCTTGGAGTTGTGAAACCTTTACTTTCCTTCATAAGTCCGTCTATTCCTATAACATTCTTAAGAAATGTTACTTGGGTTATGGTCAACTTATGTCGCCACAAAGATCCACCACCCCCAATGGAAACCATTCAGGAGGTAAACAGGTGTTTCGTGTTTTGTTTTTTAACTATAAACTAGATACCATTATGTATATGTTTTCTGAATCTGTATATTTCTTTCTCCAGATTCTTCCAGCTCTTTGTGTCTTAATTCATCACACAGACGTAAATGTAAGTATTTTTTATGTGTATATATGTATGTCCTGGGCCACCCCTATGACACAGGGAAGAATATATTCTACTGAACATGATGTTCTGTGTACTCGATTAGATTTTTCCATTTCAAGAGTTTTAATAACATAGCTTGCTATTATTATATTTATTTTGTGTTTACCTGTATCATAAAATATAATTTACACTGAAGAAATCAAGCCTAACTATATTTTGGCCTGAATAATGTCATGTGGAGAGTTGGGGGAGTAAGAACTCATTTTGAAAGTTCTTAAAATTACCTCTGTGGTTGTGCATGTGTGTGTGAGAGAGAGAGAGAGAGAAAGAAAGAAAGAAAGAAAAAGAAAGAAAGGAAAGGAAAGAAGGAAGGAAGGAAGGAAGGAAGGAAGGAAGGAAGGAAGGAAGGAAGGAAGGAAAGAAAAAAGAAAAGAAAAGAAAAGAAAAGAAAAGAAAGAAAAGAAAAGAAAGATAGATCAAAACTCATTTTGAAAGTTCCTACAGTTGCCAGTTAGTGATCTCTCTCACTAAGATTATATCTTTGACTGGTCAAGAGCTTTCTATGAAAGCTTATTTTGACGGTCTAGCCAGTGTTTGAGAGACTACATAGGCTTAATAGTATTTTCATTTTTTGAAAGATAAAAAGAAATATTTGTGCCTTTACGTATGGGTTTATATTTGTATGTATGCACCAATCCAAGTACATCAGTTACTCTTTAATTTCATTTTTACTATGTTTTTCCATCTACAGTGACTTTGATAGTGGTTTCACATGATATAGAGAGAACTCATAAATATCCAAACAAGAACAAAAAACTAGTGCAGACTAAATTTTAAACATAATACATATACCTTATTCATTCTCACCAACCCAAATGGCAAAGGAAAAAGCACCTTAGGAAGTATGAATGAGGTGGGAAACTGACTGCTTATAAAACCAGCTTTGCCTTCAGTGTGTTAGAAAAGCAAGGAATATGTTGGGTAAAGGAAATCACAGGGATACAACATTGAGGAGCTCTGGTTCTTTGAAAACAGCTTAGTGTGATGAACAGTGTTTGATAAGTTGCTTCATTCCTTTTCAGTTTCTAGGGTAATTCCATTTTTCCAAGTTCTCTTTAAAGCATATGGAACAAATTAAAGTTAGAATTACACTACATCAAGCAGTGACATAGGGTATAAAATTCATTAGATGAACATGATCTTTGCTTTAAAGATAATTTTGTTTTAGATCCTGATAGTCTAGAATCTTTATATACATATATATAGCCATTTTGAGTTTGGCTCCTTAGTGCCAAGTTTGTTATTTCAAGTTACAAATTTTAATATTTTACTTTTAAAAGAGTTCCAAGGAAGATTAATCTCAAAGTTTATACCTCTACCAGAAAACCAGACATCTTGGTTGATCTTATTCAGAGATACACTGTGTTCTTTCCACCTATTTACCCCAATCCAGTTTAGATTTAGATAGCTCCATTTTTCTTGCTTTTAATAGATCTTGAATTTTTCAAGCCAGTCTCATTGTTCTTTAGTAGCATGTTTACTATATGTTTATTAAAAATACAGTCTTCTTATGTAAACACTTAGCAGCAAATTCTTAAATCAGACCATGAAAGAACTAAAAAAGTAAATAAAACTGCTTCCACAAACCATATATGAAACACTGAAATTACAAGTGTAGTTATAATCAGTAAATTTATTATAGAATATTAACTTCAATACAAGAAGTATATATGAGGTCAAGTCTTTTTAAATTGTGATTGTGATGTAAGCATATTCATGATGTTTAGTGTTGGGCCTTTTAAATAAGTTGTATCTGGATTTTATGTACATTCAGGGAGACAAGTAACTTGAAATTTTTTGCCTGTATCGACAAATTTTGGCATATGTTGGTACTCTGGAAAAAAGTCTTATGTTTGTAAGTTGAAATTTAGTTCTTTCACATATTTTGATACCATTTTATGTGTGTGAATTCTTTCATTTGGTGTCTTTTTACATTAAAAATAGCCAAAGAGCTTTCTCCAGTTTTTGAAAGGAACAACAGCAAAGTGTTGTTTTCTCCTTCCAAGAAATTCTCAGATGTTTTAAACATATCATTGGTTTAGGATTTAAACAATTTCAAACCTTTCTGACTTGTCTTTTGGCACATAGTTAATATTCCAGAAAAGCTTCAGAAGTAAAGTTCCAGGCACAATTATTATTCCTGTGTCTTTATCAATAACTCTGTTATTTATGCAGCAGTTTTACACAGTTGTCATACTTCCTTTTGGATATAACTTCTAATTAGGACTTAATACTAAAGAAAGATGAAACACAATGGCCTGCTGAACTTCACAATAAAGTTATTCAAAATTATAGTTTAGTTTTTAGTATTTAACTGCAGAGGGTTGGTTTTTTTTTTTTTTTTTTTTTACAAGTAGTTTTGGCAGATGCTGTAAATTATGCATTTTCTTTTTTTTACTAGAATGTTTTTGATTATAGATCACACAGATTGTCCTATGGTTGCTTGTAATGTCTTGATCTGCAGCTGTAAGACACTTCCACTATGAGAAGTTGCCTGCAGTTTTAATAAGGCAAAGCAAACTGGTTGGAAAAGATGAAAAGTACTATGCTCCTAATACTGAAATAACTGGCTTTAGACATATCTACATGACACCACTAGAAAACAACTTGAATATATACATCTAGCCCAGAGGTTCTGAGTCACTCCATATGCTGAATACACATGGGCTTATGTATTTACTTCAGTGTCTTTGGACATATGTCTTGGTATGACCATTTGGGAAAGAATGTCTTTTTCTCCTATTTCATGTGTGGTGTAGTGTCTATCTTAGTGAATTAAGACTAGATACTAAAAAAAAGAAGAAAAAAGGATACTAACCTGTGCTCGGGATCATAATTAACCAAATCATCCTCAGTATGGCTAAAGGATGCACATACTTCATTCAGACATTCATAGATAGATGATGATGTTTAATATAATAGAGACGATTAAGATTTCAGTGAATTGAGATGAGACAAAAAAGGAAAAACTGTAGTGGAATAATCATAGGTTAGTCTGTATGGTTAAGAATTATTAAAGTGAATTTTCATTTTATCCATTAGATATTGGTAGATACAGTCTGGGCCCTCTCTTACCTTACTGATGCTGGCAATGAACAGATACAGATGGTAATAGACTCTGGAATAGTCCCTCACTTGGTTCCTCTGCTCAGCCACCAGGAAGTTAAAGTTCAGGTGAGTTTGTTGTTGATAATGATACGAGGTATTTTGTTTATCACTAATTTGCTTTAAGCATGGCATTCAAAAATGGACAATTTCATTAGTTCAAAGTATATTTCTAGCCTAATATCACATCTTTTTTTAAATATTTTTTTCTTTATTGATGTACATTTGACACACAACATAATGATTCAGCTTCTCTATAAGTTGTACTATGCTCACCACAATATAATGCTATTACAATACCACTGATTATATTCCCTATGCTATACTCTGTATCCCATGACTTACTCATCAAATTACTGGAAGTCTGTATCTCTTGACCCCTTTCACCCATTTTCCCCATCCCTCCACGTCCCTCCTCTCTGGCAACCATCAATTTGTTGCCTATATTGATGGATCTCTTTCTGCTTTTTGTTTGTTCATTTTGTTTTTTAGATTCTGCATATGAGTGAAATCATATGGTATTTGTCTTTCTTTGACTTACTTCACTTAGCATAATACTCTTTAGGTCCGTCCATGTGGTTGTACATGGCAAGATCTCTTTCTCTTTATGACACACACACCATGCTTTTATCCATTCATCTATCAGTGGACACTTGGGTTTTTCATACCACAGCTATTATAAGTAATGCTACAGTAAACATAGGGACACATATACCTTTTTGAAATAAAAACATACCTTTGTTGAAAAGAGTGAGATATTATATACCCATTTTAAAGATGGAGAAGAAAATGAAGTAAGATCACTACCGGTCAATAAGAACCATTCTCCCTCCCCCTCTCTTTCCCCATACCTCACCAAAATCCCATCCCAAGGCATCTCCTTTTTAAGTTATTGACTTCTAAGGTAGACCTAGGAAATTCATATGGTAACTTGAGTGTCATCTGAAACAAGTACTGATTTTTTTTTCTCTTCTTATTTTTCTTCATTTTTCCTACTCTTCTCCCCCCCATCCCCCGCCCCTTTTTTTAGCTCTCCATGCTGCACCACACAAGCTTAGTTAATGCTTAGTTTCATTGGCACTGTGATAAAGGCTTTATACTGAAATATGCTGCTTAGGGCCTTCCTAAATTGTTTCCTTTTAGTTATTTAAAATCTTTTTTTTTTTAATGGAGCAACTGGGTGGCTCCATTAAGCATCTGACTTCAGCTCAGGTCAAGATCTTGGAGTCCTGGGATCTAGCCTCAAGGTGGGCTCAGTGGGGAGTGCTTGTCCCTCTACCTCCCCTCTCTGCTCCTCCTGCCACACTCTCAAATAAATAATTTCTTTTATAAGTAAATAAAATCTTGCTAAAACTTTGTTTTATCCTTCTATTATTTTTAAATCCTTCCACATAAATATTTATCCCAAACTTCCATCTAGATAGAGTCAAAAAAAGAGGTTGAAAAGTTCACACAAATATTAGAAGCAGTAACTGTCAACTGTGGTGATAAAGGGAGATACAGCATGTTCTTTCTATCCTTCTGAGGTAAATAGTATGCTTTAACCATATGATGGCTTATAGTCTATTCAATAATAGCTTAAGGAAAACTGTTCATCTGATTCGCTATTAACCCTGGTGGATATTAAAATCAACTGTGAAGCTTAAAGAAAAAAAAAATTTCCATTGCTTGATCCCTAGAGATTCTGTTTTAGTAAATCTGGGATATTTCCTAGAAACCTGAGCATTAAAAAGCTCTTCAGATGATACTCATGTGCAGTTAGAATGGAGAACACAAACCTTAAAATTTAAGGCAATTTAAGGAAGGAGGGAACACTTAGCTGAATTCACAAATAGAATAATTTGCCATGTAGAGGTATTTGACTAGGGGCACCTAGCTAGTTTAGTCAGAGGAGCACACAACTCTTGATCTCAGGATAGTAAGTTTGAGCGCCATGTTTTATGTAGAGATTACTTAAAAAAAAAAAACTTTTTTAAAATAAAATAATTCATACTAGATATTTATCCGTAAGTTTGCATTTCTTCTTTTTTTTTAAAGATTTTATTTACTTATTCATGGGAGACACACAGAGGCAGAAACACAGGCAGAGGGAGAAAGAAGCGGGCTCCGTGCAGGAAGCCTGACATGGGACTCGATCCTGGGTCTCCAGGATCAGGCCCTGGGCTGAAGGCAGCGCTAAACCGCCGAGCCACCCAGGCTGCCCAAGTTTGCATTTCCTAAGTGTAGTATTTATGTCTTGGTATGGGTATATGGTTTTTTGTTTTGTTTTTTTCAGAATGCATCTTTAGTTTTAACATTGGACTTCATTCAGAAATAGGGCTGGAATTTTTCTTTAGCAGCTCTCAATACTTTGTACTTTACATGATAACTAATAGAGGTTTTTAAATTTTTTTCAACTTTGACTCCATAATTTAGGAGAAGAAAATAGTTGTAATGAACTTCCATGTAGGTTTCCTCTATATCCCTACTCATTCCCTCCCCACAAATTATTTTGACACATCCCAGATAGCATATAATTTCATCCAGCTTCTCTTAAAAAATAGACTCTGTTTTCACATAATCACAGTACAGTTAGAATATTTTTTTAATCTTAATATTAAAATCCAGTCAGTATCCAAATTTTACTGGTTGATTCATATATTGACCAAATCAGTTTCCAAACAAGATTGACACATATATTTGGTAGCTTTATTTATATGTTTCTGTTACTCTACAATTTTCTTTTTTCTTTTAAATTTATTTGTTAAAGAAGCTGGATCACTATAAAACATTTTTAAAAGAAATTAAAGAAGACCTAAATAAATGGAAAAACATCAATGTCCATAGATTAGAAGGCAGTGTTGTTAGGGTGGCAGTGCTCCTCAAATTTACCTACAGATTAAATGCAATTCCTGTTGGGGTGCATGGGTGGCTCAGTTCGGTAAGCATCTGTCTTTGGCTCAGGTCATAATCCAGGGTTCTGGGATGGAACTAGAGCTGAGCTTCCTGCTCAGTGGGGAACCTACTTCTTCTCCCTCTGCCCCTCCCCGTGCTCATATGCTTGCTTCTCTCTCTCTCTCTCTCTCTCAAATCAAAATCTTTAAGTGCAATTCCTGTTAAAATCCCAGTTTCTTTTTAGTAGGAACTTAAGCTAATCTTAAAATCCATATGGAAATACAAGGGTCCGAGAAATAGCCAAAACAAGCTTAAAAAGAAAAAAGTTTGGGGACTTCGCTTTCAAAACATAACTGCAAAGCTAAGCGTGAACAAGACTGTGATACTGGCATAAGAGTAGATATATAAATCAGTGAAATACAATCAAGAGTCCAGATATAAACCATATATTTATGATCAATTTATTTTCAACAAAGGTGCTAAGAAAATTCATTTAACAAAAAATAGTCTGAATTTTCAACAAATGGTGATTCAACAAATGGAGCTGAGACTATTGAATATCAACATGTGAACAAATGAAATTAGACTCCTATATATAAAAATTAGCTCAGAATAGATAAGATACCTAAATATAAGAACTAAAAGGTGGCTCAGCGGTTTAGCTTCAGCCCAAGGCCTGATCCTGGAGACCCCAGATCGAGTCCCACATCGGGCTTCCTATGTGGAGCCTGCTTCTCCCTCTGCCTGTGTGTCTGCCTGCCTCCCTCCCTCCCCCTCTCTCTCCCTCTCCCTCTCCCTCTCTCTCTCTCTCTCTGTATCTCATGAATAAATAAATAAAAATCTTAAAAAAAAGGAAAAAGAACTAAAAGTGTAAACCTCTTAGAAATAAACATAAGCATAAATTTTCATGACCATGGGTTAGGCCGCAGTTTTTTAGATATGATACCACAAGCATGACCAACCAAGGAGAAAAATAGATTAAATTGGACTTCACCAAAATTAAAAATCTCTGCTTCCAAGGAGACCATCAAGAAAGTGAGAAGACAGCCCACAGAATGGAAGGGAATATTTGCAAATCATATATCTGAAAAGGAACTTCTATCCAAAATACATAAAAAACTCTTAAAACTCAACAATAAAAAGACAAATAATCCCATTAAAAATTGGCAAAACTGGGGATCCCTGGGTGGCTCAGCAGTTTAGCACCTGCCTTCGGCCCAGGGCTTGATCCTGGAGTCCCGAGACCGAATCCCGCATCAGGCTCCCTGCATGGAGCCTACTTCTCCTTCTGCCTGGGTCTCTGCCTCTCTCTTTCTCTGTGTCTCTCATGAATGAATAAATAAGGTCTTAATAAAAAAGGAAAAAAAATTGGCAAAACTTTTAAATACAGTTATCCAGAGAAGACATACAAATGGTCAATAAGCATGTTCTCACATGCCCAACATTATTAGTCATGAAGGAAATGCAAATCAAAGCTACAATGAAATACCACTTTGTATGCACTGGGATGATATAATCAAAAAGACATTAACAAGTTTTGGCAAGGATGTAGAGAAAGTGTAATCCTTATATACCTATAAAATGGTACACAACCTCTTTGGAATACAGTGTGATGGTACCTCAAAAAGTTAGACACAGTTACTGTATAACACAGCATTTTCCACTCCCAGGTGTGTGTGTGTACACGTGTACACCCACCCAAGAGAATTGAAAACACATGTTCACCCAAAACTTGCACACAAATGTTTATGGCACTGTTATTTATAATACCCAGTGAAAATCAAATATTTATCAACAACTGAAGAGTAAAATAAAAAATACAAGTAGAATATTATTTGTCCATGAAAAGGAATGAAGTATCAATACATGCTACAATATGAATGGACTTTGAAAGCATTATTTTAAGTGAAGGAAGCCAGACAAAAAAGGCCACCTGCTGTCAGATTCCAATTATATGAAATGTCTGGAATAGGCAAATCCACAGAGACATCTCAGGCACAGTAGCTGTCAGGAATCACCACCTTCTCCCTGGGGATGAGGAAAATGGGAGCGTCTACTGATGGGTACAGATACTCCTTTTTGAAGTGATAAAAATATTCTGGAATTATTTATTAGTTATGGTTGCACAACTTTGAATATATAAGAACCCACCGAATTCTACACTTTGAAAGGGTGAATTTTATGTTCTATAAATTATATCTCAATTGAGGGGGGAAAATGAGTCATTTGTCTTGTAAATGTTAAAATTAGCCCCCCAGAAAACTTAAACATGAAGAAAATGACCTAATACAACTATTAAAAATAATTGAGGGCAGCCCCGGTGGCGCAGCGGTTTAGCACCGCCCGCAGCTCAGGGTGTGATCCTGGAGACCTGGGATCGAGGCCCATGTCAGGCTCCCTGCATGAGGCCTGCTTCTCCCTCTGCCTGTGTCTCTGCCTCTCCCTCTGTGTGTCTCTCATGAATAAATAAATAAAATCTTTAAAAAAAAAAAAATAAAAAAAAATAAAAAAAAATAAAAAAAAAATAAAAAAAAAAAAAAATAAAAATAATTGATAACTCAAATTCATAAATGTCATACTAAGCAAGAAAAACTTCAGAACACTGTTTTGGTTTGTAATTTATTGAAACACTGAATCAAAAATCTGAAGTAGTGTCTTATTGTCTTTATGGCCCAAATTACTATCTAAAATTATCCTTATTTGTTTATTGACTATTTTCTACAATAATATTAGCTCCATAAGCCTTTCCTATTCACTTCTCTGTTCAGTATCAGACACAGCTTGGTAAAAAAGAGTAGGTTGGCATGAATAAAAGAGTGTATCTTTCATAATAGAACAACATCTTATTAAATCTTTGTTTCAGACTGCTGCACTTCGAGCTGTGGGCAACATTGTTACTGGAACTGATGAGCAAACACAAGTAGTTTTGAACTGTGATGCTCTTTCACACTTCCCAGCACTTCTGACACATCCCAAAGAGAAAATTAATAAAGTAAGTATTTTTAAATACTAGGTAATAACACACAAAATATCAGCAGTTTTCATTTGTAAAATTTAAGATTCATAAGTGTCTATAATGATTTTTAAGATAAATCATCATTTAGAATACTCTGTTCTTTTAAACATGGATTTATATGATTTTCTGTATATAAAACTAGTTGTAAACATTGCAATTTTGGCTCTCTTGGAAATGATGAAATAGAGATAATTGGGTGTTGAGTGTTGTGTGATTGGAAAATTTTAACATGTGAGTTAAGTAATTAAGCTTAATATTTTATAGATACTTAATAGAATGTGTGTGTGTTTGTGTTTGTGTGCTCATGGAGGCTATTGAAGGGGGCACTGACTGGTGATGCTGATATTGGAGTGCATCTGAGGCTGTTGTAGAAATACACGGGTTGTTGATTACAACGTTGCCAATGATTATAACCCAAGAACAGCTCACCTAAGTAGCCTAGCACCCTAAAATCTCTAACAGGTTCATTAAACATGGTCCTGTGATCTGATCCAAAAGAGCCCACTTCATACTAGCTAATACTAATAGCTTTGGGAATAAAATTTGTTTACTAATTTTTTTAGAGAAAATGTTTCCCTTTGTATTGATTAATATTATAAATTTATTATGTCTGGTAAATTACAGTGATAACCTACATAGGATATGAGGTACATATTTTGTCTTATTTTGTGCTAACTGGTCTCAGTGTGCATTTATTATCAGTGAAGCTTGTGAAACACTTGACTACCATTATCTTGGCAGAAGCAGCAAGCACCACTAAAATGTAAAGGGTATCATAAAAAGATCATTAAGGTAGACCAATGAAGCAATCAAACATCTGGTTCTATGTTAGCTCTTAAGAAATATGGTGCAGTGAATGACATACAAATAAGTATACTTATAAAACCACTGTTTCAATTTTCACGTCTCCATTATTACGGATAATTGAGATTTGCCAATTTGGCTAGCATTCTTGGTCACAGTAGAATAGAGAAAAAAGCACATTATGTGAGGGGGAGGCTGAATCTCATTTACAGTAGTTTTAGGATTTGTATCTGTATTGGAGCTCATGGATACCTTAGTATTTTGTTTAGACAAACTTCTTTTGAGTCTTCTGTTTGGAAACATTGCTTTCAAGAATTCTTCAGAAGGGTCAGCTCATTATGACTTGAATTAGGGCCGTTAACAATTTGTTCAAAGAAAATGTGGAAGATGGGGAGGGTAGATGAGTTGAGATTCCTGAAATTTTTATTTTGGAACTCATTCCATATAAAAAAGCATTTGGACATTGTAACAAATGTAGTGAATTTAGTTCAGATGCAGATTTTAAATTTTAATGAGAAATATTGAAGGGGTCTTGTTCTGCAGGAAGCAGTGTGGTTCCTCTCTAACATCACCGCAGGAAATCAGCAGCAGGTTCAAGCAGTAATTGATGCCAATCTTGTACCAATGATAATACATCTTTTGGATAAGGTAAGAAAACATCTTATATGTATCTGAGTAAGAGGAAAAGGATTTAAATTTTAACAAATTATGTGAATATATGCCTCTGTTTAATTAGAATCTATACAGTAGCATGTATAGTATGGTAAAGTAATATTAAAGTAAAAACTTTAGGGATCCCTGGATGGCGCAGTGGTTTGGCGCCTGCCTTTGGCCCAGGGCGCGATCCTGGAGACCCGGGATCGAATCCCACATCAGGCTCCCAGTGCATGGAGCCTGCTTCTCCCTCTGCCTGTGTCTCTGCCTCTCTCTCTCTCTCTCTCTGTGTCTATCATAAAAAAAAAAAAAAAAAAAAAGTAAAAACTTTAAAAATAGCAGTTTTTAAATATAAAAACACATTTCTTTTCAGGAACTCCTGACTCTTCTTCGGTATCATTCCTTTACTAATACTACCATTTTCCTGGTATTTATTAAAAATACATTCAGGAACTCCTGACTCTTCTTCGGTATCATTCCTTTACTAATACTATCATTTTCTTGGTATTTATTAAAAATACTTATTAGGGCATTAATAATACATTATTATAATACATTATATGGTGCAGCGGTTTAGCGCTGCCTGTAGCCCAGAGTGTGGTCCTGGAGACTCGGGATCGAGTCCCACGTCAGGCTCCCTGCATGGAGCCTGCTTCTCCCTCTGCCTGTGTCTTTGCATCTCTCTCTCTCTCTCTATGTGTCACTCATGAATAAATAAATAAAATCTTTTAAAAAAAAGACATTATTGTTTTTAAAAAACATTACTAATGATGATAATATTCAAGATCATATACTGCTGATTATAAATGCTTATATATTGCTCTCATCATTCTACGTATATTACTTCATATAATACTGCAATTCCATGAGGTTAAGAATTATCCCCTGTGACAGGTAAAGAAACTGTGGTATAGACAAGTAAATTGCCCAAAATCAGATAGCAAGTAAGTGTGCTATTTAATCGTATGCTGTATTATCTCTTATGCTTACATTAACATTTGGGAAAGAGACCATTTAAAATGTCACAATTGGGGGAATCCCTGGGAGGCTCAGTGGTTTAGCGCCTGCCTTTGGCCCAGGGCGTGATCCTGGAGTCCCGGGATCGAGTCTTACATCAGGCTCCCTGCATGGAGCCTGCTTCTCCCTCTGCCTGTGTCTCTCCCTCTCTCTCTCTCTCTCTCTGTGTCTCTCATGAATAAATAAATATTTTTTTAAAAAATAAAAATAAAATGTCACAATCGCAGAAAGAGGGGTTTTTCTGAATGGTGACCTGTCGTTAAAGAGAAGATAAAACCTTTGTCTTCTTTCCCTCCATGTTTTCTACAAACTGGTAATAAAGACTAAGTTTCCTGTAAACTGGTAGATCTGGTTCAATTTTTTAAGCAAGGCTTTTAATACACTACTCTACATTTCCTGATGATTCACATCAGAAGATACATACTGTTTGTCCTGTATCTCCAGATATCCTACATCTGTCCTGTACAGATTGAAGAATGAGCTCTCAGGTATTATGAGCCTACATCAATTGATTGTTATAAACCTATCCATCGGGATCCCTGGGTGGCGCAGCGGTTTGGCACCTGCCTTTGGCCCAGGGCACGATCCTGGAGACCCGGGATCGAATCCCACGTCGGGCTCCCGGTGCATGGAGCCTGCTTCTCCTTCTGCCTATGTCTCTGCCTCTGTGTGTGTGTGTGTGTGTGACTATCATAGATAAATAAAAATTAAAATAAAATAAAATATTAAAAAAATATAAAATAAACCTATCCATCAGTCTTTGCCTACTAGTTTTCAGGTAGTCATTAGCGATCATTGAATGGATCCCTTATTTTACCAGGAACTGCAAAATGCTGACTTTCTGATTCTGTCATTCTTTTTTTTTGGTGTGTGTGTGATTTTTTTTTAATAAATTTATTTTTTATTGGTGTTCAATTTGCCAACATATAAAATAACACCCAGTGCTCATCCCGTCAAGTGCCCACCTCAGTGCCCTTCTGTCATTCTTTATGTTATTAACTGATTTTTCAGTGAAGTTTTTTTCGTTATCAGCTATTGGTTTACTCTGAAATATGGTTCATATAAAAAAGGCAAGATAAATTCTCATTATCATGTAGTGGTTTTTTGTTGTTTTGGGGTATGTGTGTGTGTGTTTTAAGTAGGCTCCACATGGGGCTTGAACTCACAACCCTGATACCAAGACCTGAGCTGAGATGAAAAGTCATATGTTTAATAGACTGAGCCACCCAGGTGTTCCATTATCTCTGTTTTTAGAATAACATGGTTCCCTAGCAACCTCAAAAGAATACTAGGGTGGAGTTTTTAAAGTCATTAGGAAATTATGGATTTTGTGTATTTTTTATTATAAGTTTTAGTCCATTGTAGTTATTTTTTCTAACACTCAGATTGTCCCTAACAAATGGGAATCTCTTAAACTTAGTGTCTGTGTCTTTTTTACATCACCCCAATAGTTTTTCAGAACTTCCTACTTGTTGAATATGACACAATTCTTAAGCATATTTTCTCTATTTTCTGACCTATACTCTATGATGTCCTTTTTAGGTAGCAGATGGTATTTAAGAATTATAATTATAGTTCAGGTCCTAAGAAAGATGATTGCTACAAGGTTGTCACTGTTTCTAGGTCTGAGTGAACAAAATGGGTGATAATGTGTATGGTTTTCTTTGTTTTTAGAAAATAGAAAATAGGGGTACCTGACTGGCTTGGTCAGTAGAGCATGTGACTTTTGATCCTCAGGGTCATGAGCTTAAGCCCAACATTGGGCATGGAGCCTACTTTAAAAAAAAAAAAAAGAAAAAAAGAAAATATATAGTAATTTCATGAACATGAAAATTCGTAAGAAACAAATCATGAAAAATAATTAATTTAAAAAATCATGAGTGAAAAGAAACTGTCAGATACTACTGGGTATTTAGGATAAACTTTTTATATTCTCTTAGATTTTATATTTTCATCTTTTATGCTGGAAATCTTTCTAAAAAGATTACAATATATATTGAGATACAAAATTTATCAAAATAGCAAGCTGACATTGCCATTAAATATGACTACTCCACTTTTAAGATTTCTTTGAGGATAGTAATACATAATTTTTGTATGTGTGGTTAAGTCACCAACTTGATACACAGTTGGGTTATTTATTATATGGGGGAATTACTTTAGTATTTTTTGTTTGTTTAGGGTTTTTGTTTATATAAAGCACTATATGGTCTCCAAGTAAAAAAAAATATGCACCTTATTTTCAAGGTGCATATTTTCAATATTTTACCAGTTTATATTTGGGATTATTGGATGTGCAGATAGACTTTATGTAAATTTAGCCGTATAATACCATCTCCCTCCATAAGGATTGTACCATTTTACAATCCTGCCAGTCTCACTGATAGATATTTACATTGTATCAGTCTGATATATAAAAATAGATATCACACTGCAATATTGATTTTTATTCCTCATATAAGTTTTTTCTTAATTATAAGCATTTTCCCAGGTTACTAGTCTAATTTGTATTTAACAACTGGTTATTATTCCATTCAGCAGATTCATCATAATTAGTCACTTATTCCACTGCTGAGAATTCTACTTGCTTTTACTTTTTGACTAGTATGTAGTACTACGATAATATCTAGAAGGAAAGAAAATATTACTTTGTTTTAAATTATTTTCTTGGTAAATTCTTAAAGATTCTCATATGATTATTTGAGAACCTCATATGATTATTAAATATTACTTTGAGAACCTCATGATTATTAAATGTATTACTAAATAAATTACTAAATCATATATGATTTTAAATGATTTTAAGTGTACTTTTTCAGTTTATATTTGAAAGGTAATATAGGAGGGTGATGTTTTTATTATATCATCTTATTAATGGTGGACATTTTTAAAACTTTGTGTTTAAAAGGTTACATTTCTTTGATTAAAGTGAAGTGTACATTCTCCTTCCCCCACCCCCTTTTTGGGTTTTGGACTACTTTTATTTTATCACTGACTTCATTTAATCTGATTTAATTGAACAGTAATACCAAGTCACTTTGTTGCCAGGAGAGTTTGCAAAGGGGAGTCTACATTTGTTTAGGGTAAATTGAATTCAGAAACCTTCCTTAAGTAAAAAATTATGTATGCACATAGAAAGGTTAGAAAAAACTTGGGAAAATAAGCAGTTGAAAATCATTTCAGACAGCATTTTTTCCCCTGTTTACACTGTGTTGCAATTTGTATTCTTTGCTTTTACAGGGGGATTTTGGCACCCAGAAAGAAGCTGCTTGGGCCATAAGTAACTTAACAATTAGTGGGAGGAAAGATCAAGTAAGTTCAACTCTTACTTATTTCTCAGAACTGGTAAAATAACATACATAAAAATTCTAAATTCTAAGATTTAGATTTCAGTTAAATCATAATTTAAAATAATAGCAAGATAATAGGCATTCTGTGATTCCCGCCCCGCCCCCCCATATAAAAGTGTTACCTTGACTTCTTAGGTTACATTTCATAGATGAGAAGTGTTCTCTTTATACCATCTTGGCCTACAAAAATTTTCTAATCCATGGTAAGATCAAAACATATGTAGTCAAAATATATTTGGTTTTTAACAGTATTAGGGGAAAAAACAGGACTTTTTAGCTTAATAGAATGAAACAACATTACAGATTCTCATAACAAATGAACATAAACAACAAAAATTTACCAGCAGCAAACAAAGCAAGGAACTAATGTAAACCAAAAGGCTGGAACTAGAGCAGCCCTGGTGGCTCAGTGGTTTAGCGCCACCTTCAGCCCAGGGCCTGATCCTGGGGTCCTGGGATCGAGTTCCGCGTCAAGCTCCCTGCATGGAGCCTGCTTCTCCCTCTGCCTGTGTCTCTGCCCCTCTCTCTCCCTCCCTCTCTCTCTCTCTCTCTCTCTCCCTCTCTCTCTCTCTCTCTCTCTCTCTGTCACTCACGGATAAATAAAATCTTAAAAAAAATAAAAATAAATAAAAGATTCCAGGTAAATTTCACAGATAAGGTAAAAAGAGTGAATTTAGAGCTAATAAACAATAAGCTGATAATTGTCACAAATAAGCTATAGACTGATGGTGAGCAATGAATCCACTTAAATATGAATAGAGAGCAGAATATAAATATATAGTACATGGAAATGACAATATAACAAAATATAAAAATGAAAGAAAAATATTATGAAAATATTATAGAACCAGTTGAATAGTGAATTGAAAGTAGCCAGGTATTTGAGGATTCTAAATGATACAGCATTCTCACATTGGATACTATTATGTTGAACAATGGTTCCCTTAAAAAAATATCATCCAGCCTCTACAGATGTCATAATTTCTTAATCTTAAAGGGGAGGAAAGCATCTTTGAAGAAAGTATTCCTTATGGCAGATGTTTTGCATGAGGTTAAGTGATTCCTTCATTATCACTTGTTTTTTCCGAAGTTCAAGAAAAGTAAACATTACATTAAAGGAAGGAATCTCATAGTAAAATAATCTAACAAGAAAATAATGAAATTATCTAATGTAGTCTAACATAACGTGAAAAATGAGGTCATGTTTCTATACTCAAAACTTTAAAGTCAAAATTATTTCAGTGTGATCATATGGTGCGCACAGTTCACTGATGTTTATTATATCATGGTGTTTTTATTCTTCAGGTGGCCTATCTAATCCAGCAAAATGTTATTCCACCTTTTTGCAACTTGCTGACTGTAAAAGATGCACAGGTTGTGCAAGTAGTACTTGATGGACTAAGTAATATATTAAAAATGGCTGAAGATGAGGCGGAAACCATAGCCAATCTTATAGAAGAATGTGGAGGCAAGTGTATTACAAGCTATTATTTCACAGTTTTAATGTTCTTTTTGTAACTACTTTTTATTTTCTGACTAATGTAGCACCTCTGTATTTTTCTGTCTTAGATTATCAAGTAACAGAATAAAGTAAATACTATATTCTATATGTACAGTCCTGCTCAGCTTCTTGCATATGCTTAGATAACTGAATTGCTGCCCTGTATTTGAAACAGGCACTGTGCTAAGGTACTGGGAAAACAGTGGTAAACAAGACACAGTCCTTGCCCTCAAGGCATGTAGTCTAGTCATGGAGATAAATATGAACTGATTTAATGTGCTAATTACCCTAATAGAAATGTACAACAAAATGAAATACCTTATCCATCCTGGAAGAAGCAGGAAGTGACACCTGAGCTGGATTTTGAGAGATGAATAAGGATTAATAAAGTAAAAAGGGATGAAAGGTGTTCCAGGCAGAGACACCATGAGCAAAGTCTGAGGTGAGATCTAGCATTCAGCAAATTATAAGTAGTTCAGTGTTGCTGAATCACAAAGTATGGGGTAGACACTGCCTAAAGATGAGGCTGGAGATACAGCCAGTAACCAGGCCCCTGCCGTCTTACAAGCTTTGTAGCACAGCAGATTCTTTATTCTGTAAGGCCATAGTTCCCAAATCTGATTCTGTGCCAGGGCCACCCAGAATGTAAATAGCATGTCTTAACTTTCAGCTTTTAGAATTAACCATGTAGATAGAACATGGTAGTTTCAATTGTAGCTGTGGAACAAAATGTAAATGTTACCAACCTGGATAAGCATAAAAGGAAAGGATTTCTGACAGATGTGGAGAAGTAAATGAAAGGAGAAGTAACTTAAGAGTAGGAGGACCATATCTTCAATTTGCTTAATGGAGGAGTTCAGAGGCTTGAAAGAAAGAAGTATTTTTAAAGTTACTGAAGTAACAAATAGAGCAACAGAAAATAATTCATAACTATCAAGTTAGGAATAGGAGATGGAGAATAGAGAACCTAATTAGGAAGTTGAGTACCAGTAAATAGTTAATATACTTTAAAAGTTTTTACTGTTTTTTCCCATGTAAACATTTTAATTATTAAAAATGTAATTTTTATATATTAAAATACAGATCTGAGCCTTGCCTTCATCACTGCAGGTAAGGCCAAGAATCTGTATCTTATAAACACTCCCAATGAATTCTGCCTCAGGGTATTACAAATCATTTAAAGATTTTATCTGAGGGATTGGTATGTTTAAATGGAGCAAGGATATCAGGGAAATGGGACCATTGGAGATAAGAGGCAGGAACCAGTTAGGAAAGTATATAGTGATAAGGGGCCACAATAAAGATGACAGGATTCAAGGAATGGATAGTCTTACAGGTTTTTGAACAGATTTGATGATAGAGTATTAAGGGGAACTTATTAGGCTTTCTCTCAGATTTCAAGTTGTTTATTATCATCAAGTAAGAATACAGTAGAATAAATAGTTTAATTGAAGAAAGGCAAGTAATAAATTATGTTTGGACATTTTGAGCATTACATACCCATGAAATATCTGGTGGAATTATCACGCAGGCATTTTAATTTTATGCTTCTGAAGCTCAGAAAAAAGTCCTCACCCTATTATAGTGGCTTAATTCTTTTGTTTAAGATTTTATTTTTAAGCAATCCCCAGACTCATCATGGGGCTCAAACCCACAATCCCGAGATTAAGAGTTGCATGCTCCACTAAGTACCAAGCCAGCCAGGCACCCCTGTCTAAATACTGAAAGTGTGGGCCCACTAAGTTGAATGTGTAGAGTGAGAAATGAGCGCAAAGCAACTTCTCCATGTAAGGAATAGATAAAGGAAGAACACTCATGAAAGGGCAGTTTCACTTTACTTCAGAAGCCTTAAAATTATTAGTCCTATAAAACGAAACAAGATGTAATTTGCAAATCAGTTATGTTTATATATTCTTTTTAATGTTTCTGCCTGTGATTTAATAAACTTATGTTTATAGGAACAATTCCTCTTTCCCCTGAAATGCTTTGATCTTGATCATTTTCCATAATATTTAACAGATGTCTTAACATTCATATATATTAATCGCCAGTATTTTCATTATTTTTATACATGCTCATTAGAAAAACCTGGCAGAGGCTAGCTAGAAAGTAGAAAGAATCTGCTTTTAACTTAATAACAAACAAAAATAATCCATATTATTCCTTATAAACATTGGTTATATAATATTCTGCTGAATAGAGAGGTGTCCCATTGCTTGCTTAAACATTTATATACATTTAAACACTCAGGATGTTAACTTTTAAGATAAATATGCTATATCTTTGTGCATTAAACCTTTTTATTTTTAAGATTCATCTTTAGAATAGAGTCCCAAAAGTCATAGATTTGCCAAAAATTGGGATTATGTGGTCCCAAGGTTACTGTAAATTTTTTGTTCTTACGTTTTAAATATTACCATTGTTTTCACTTCATAAAATTTCTTGCAGGACTGGAAAAAATTGAACAACTTCAGAATCATGAAAATGAAGACATCTACAAATTGGCCTATGAGATCATTGATCAGTTCTTCTCTTCAGATGATGTATTTAAAGTTTTCTTAGTTTTTTGTATAAACATAAGTCTAGAAATAATATAAGCTAGGACATACATTTTTAGAATGGGATTAAAATAATGTCACTTTCAGAAACATAAATATTGTAAAATTTAATTTTTTGGTTTTTTTTAAGATTTTATTATTCATGAGAGATACACAAAGAAAGGCACAGACTAGACTAGAAAGGCAGAGGGAGAAGCAGGCTCCTTGCAGGAAGCCCGATGTGGGACTTGATCCCGGGACCGGGGTCACACCCTGAGCCAAAAGCAGACACTCAACCACTGAGCCACCCAGGCATCCCATATTGTAATATTTTAAAGTCCCTAGGATGTTAAGTAGTAGTATTAGTTTTAAGGGCAAAAAATACAAGGATTTTTTTTGTTTTTTACAAACTTTTTGCCATTAAAGGTTAAAAATAGAATGAGGTGTTTTTTATTTTTTAGGAATGCTGAAAAGTTTACTTGTAAAGTATCATTTTTTTAAATCTTATAAATGGAAGTTTTTACCCTTTGAATACCTTCCACTTTCCTCTGCCTCCACCCTCTACCTATGGTAACCATCAGTTTGATCTTTCCTATGAGCTTATTTTTTGGGTTTTTTAAGATTCCACATACAAGTTAGATCAGACATTATTTGTCTTTCTCTGACTTATTCATCTTAAGCATTAAACCCCCTCACTGTTTATACATGTTGTTACAAATCGCAGGGCGGTTTCCTTTAAGTCTTTATAATATTATCCTGTGTGTGTATACCACATTTTCTTTATCCATTCATCTGTTAGTGGACATTTAGGCTATTTCCATGCTTTGGGTATTGTAAATTATACTGCTGTGAACATAGGGGTGGAGATGTCTTTTCGAGTTAGTGTTTTCATTTCCTTTGAAATATATTCCTAAAAGTGGAGAATCCCTGCGTGGCTCAGCGGTTTAGCACCTGCCTTTACCCCAGGGCGTGATCCTAGAGTCCCAGGATCAAGTCCCCCATCGGGCTGCCTGCATGGAGCCTGTTTCTCCCTCTGCCTATGTCTCTGCCTCTCTCTCTCTCTATCTCTCATGAATAAGTGAATAAAATCTTTAAATATGTATATATATATATATATATATATATATATATATATATATATATATATTCCTAAATGTGGAATTGCTGAATAATCATATGGTAGTTCTATTTGTAATTTTTTTGAGGTTTCCTCCATATTATTTTCTAAAGTGGCTGTACTAATTTACATACCCGCTAACAATGCACATGATTTCCCTTTTCTCTTTGTCCACACTAGCATGTGTTAACTCTTATCTTTTTAATGATGGCAATTTTAACAGAGATGAGGTAATACCTCATTGTGGTTTTAATTTGCATTGCCCTAATTACTGGTGGTGGTGAGTGTTTTTTTATTTACCTAATCACCTTTCATATATCTTTTGGAGAAATGTCTGTTCAGGTCTTTTGCCCATTTTTTTAATTGGGTTGGGTTTTTTGTTGTTTTGTTTGTTTTGTATTGAGTTATGATAAGGATTTTTTTTTTTTGACACTTGACAAGTCAGGCTTTATTTTCACTAGGTGTCTTTATAGTTCTCAAATTTTATATTGTTAATAGCATAACATTTATAAACAAAACAGTGCTACTAGTATATTCTATAATAAATCCTTTCTGATAATAGGTCTCCATATTTGAAGATACTGTCACTGTTATTTTTAGTAGGTGACCAAAAATAAATTTGAAGATACATAATATGGAAAAAATAAATGGTCAAGAAAGATAAGTTACTAATTAATGTAAGGTGTAACATACAAAAATATCTTCATGTTGTCAGTATATGGTAGTTGAAATTAAAGTATTAACTTATTTTTAGTATTGTTTCTTGGGAAAAGTAAATCTAAAAGCAGTTATTCCTTAGAAAATTATAGATACAGCCAGCCACCAGTGGATTTTTTGCTGATTCTCAACTTTACAAAAAATAATTGATACACACCCTAAACTTTTCCACATTATCAAAAAAGATTGGCATAAACTATACTGTAGGTCAGTGATTTTTGTGGTATTTCAAAAAAGAACCTTTAAGGTATATAGAATATTATTTATTCATTATAGCACAGCTATTATTTTACTGTTTTAAGCCCAAATGTCATTTGTCTCCAATTGCTACTAAAAACATAACTAAAGATTACAATTACTCTCCAGAAATGACAGCATTAAGTTTTTTAATGTCATCAACTTTTATCTATTTGCCCAGGTAAGAGGGAAATTATAATGCGTATCCTCTCAGTGTGAGATGTAGGACCATCTCCAATTTATTACTTGTATTTCACTCTTTTGGAAGATACCTTTCATGCATATTCTCAAGTTCCCTCTCATTTCAAGTGTTCTTTAAGACAAAGCCTTTACAAAAGGTTTCAGCTTTCTAAAGAGATGGTAGGACAATTGGCTCTCATTTCTTTTGTACTTTTTTTTTTGAAATAATATTTCTATAGTGTTATTTATGTAACCTTTAAAACTAATTATTACTTACTTTTTATTTTTTCTTAGATTGATGAAGATCCTAGCCTTGTTCCAGAGGCAATACAAGGTGGAACATTTGGTTTCAATTCATCTGCCAACGTACCAACAGAAGGGTTCCAGTTTTAGAAAGATGTTGTGGAAGTTAGGTACAATGCAGCACTGAGATATATATATATATATACATATATATAAAAAGGTTTGATCCATCAAGCTTGGCTCATGGGATCTGCTGCTGCATTAAATCGGGAAAGAAAATGTGAAGATTTCATTTGGAATCACAGAAAATGCCCAAATGAGGTCAAGATGGCGAGTGGGTGCGAGTGAGAATGAGTGGCAAAATGTAACGAAAACTTTACATGAATGCTTATTTAGGTTGTTCAAAGTAAAAAGGGCTACAGGTCACAGATCTTCAGTGCCTGAGAAGGAACATTGACTTACTCTGTATCAATTGAGGGGAAAGTGCAGTACTGTCATCTTCAAGCCTTGTAAGCATAAAAGAGGATATGATGCCCATATAAGTCAAAGGAAAACGAGCCCAGGCCTTGCTATGAAGCAATGTGTGAGTGGACAAATGTTGAATGAATGTCTGGCTCAGTGATAGGGAGTCAGGTTCATCTTTCAAATCTAGGGCTCTTCACTCATGAAGCAGACTCCTAGTCCTGGAGTGACTGTGTACGAGAGTATGGTTGTGGTGCTGTATGTGAACGCATGCAAGCTTGATTCGCCTTCAGGGGGCTGATAACAAACCTAGTAAATCATCAAAGTGAGATCTTAAGTGTTAATGTACACTGGACATGAAAACAAAGACCGGTTTAGCAGCAGACATTGGTTTACTCTGCAGCCTGTGTTTTCTATTCCCCCTCTTCCCTCTACCCAACCCCCTCCTTTTTTTTTTTTTTTTTTCTTTTTAGTTTTTATTTACTTTACCTAGTATGGCTTTTTAGTTGCTTCTCAAGTCAGAAAACTTTTCAGGAAGGTTTCCCTGTGCATTTGCACCAGATGAATGTTTGATGCTATGAAAAGCTTTCCATATCATCAAAACTAATTTGTGTAGATTTTTGCATGAAAAAAATCATAAATTTCCCTCAAAATAGACTGTGTTGCAGTACACAAGTTGCCATAATAGTATAAAACAGTAAAATGTGCTTTAAAAAGCCATCCTTTTCATTTTCAGAGATAACATAAAGATCTTTGCATGAGGTAAATCTACAGCATAGTTCATTTTTAGATTTTGTTGAGTCCTGTAAAGAAGAAGAAGAAAAAAGTTTCAGTTGTGGTAGAATAATACCGTGCTGTGTTTAAATGTTACTTGTTTTCAAACTTTGTTTTCTATGAAAATGATATGGAAACTTCTAAAATGGAATTTGGTGCATATGTACTGCTGAATAAAGACCGATGAAGAGGTTTGAGTAGATGTACAAATCAAGTAATGGTTTGAACACCTTTAATAATATGCCTAATCTGTTCAATTGTTTTAGAATCTTTTTATCTTAGATGTAGGCAGCCATGAACAATCTATTTTGAGCCACTTTAGGGAGAAAACTTTGTATTTTTAAAACTTGCATAAAAGTTATGCAAGTGGTTTTTATAAATTGGAATAATACCTCAGTTTTGAGGTTATGCACACTAAATTAAATGTGACATAAATTAATTTGTACAAAAAGAACTCTTTATAAGGTGGCTCATTGTAGGAAATCCTGTGCCTTCCCCTTTGAGCACAAGTGTTGCATGAACAACAGTTTGCTATAAGAAACATACCAGATTAGCCACCATTAGCATCTATATCTACTTTGTGTTTAAAAATCAACTGGTAATTCTGAAACACTGTAGAATGGATAAAAATTATTTTGTGATCATAACTCTTTGTTGAACTAGAGTATTTTTGCAGCATTCCTTGTCATCAGAAACATGGTTAAAGTTTAAAACTAGAAGCAGCAGAAAACTAGCTTGTAAAATTTATCCAAGTAGAATGCAGGCTAGGCTGTCTTGGGGAAATAAACATTAAAACTTAAAGCAATGTTTTACATGGGGTGTGTGTGTGTGCTGTTTGGATTTTAATATATATATATTAATGTATATTAATATATATATAAATGTAAAGTTGAGTATGACCCAATGGCTTATTTTAGATTGTCCTTGAGCTTTTTGATCTAGAACCAGTATAATAAGAAATTTAAGTTCTGTACTTGCAGTATACACATATTATTATTCTAACCCACTGGATCTGTTCAGGTGACACTATCTTTGTTTCTGCTTTCTCCCTGTCCAGCCCAAGATTTTGACCTTCCTTTGTTCTTCCAGCTATATGGACTGAGAGAGACTACTTAAACTATATTTTACATATTACTGTAACTTGAGCAAATGGCAGATTACATACAAAGCTTGTTTTTTTACAGAAGGTTTAAATTAACAGAAGTTGAACATGACAGTATTTTGTATGATCCATGTTTCTTAGTAAATAGATCTGGCTCAAAGTAAGCCAGTAAGGTTATAATAGGCTAAATGATTTCATAAAATAGTTAACCCTATAATACATCCTAGTTGTGGATGATAACATCTGTGAATACAAGGGCTACCTGATGGTCTAAATATTTCATTTCTACCTATGGTCTCATACAAGACATTGATTTTGTAATAGAATTCTTGGAGGGATTTTTCATTTTCTGAAATTGTTTCAGCATAGTTAACAGTTCACCCCAATTAATGGATTTAAACATAATCAAGAAACTTGATTCATTTTTAACATAGAGCATTATTTGTGAGGAGGGGAAAAATGGAATAGTAAGCCTTTAATAAGCTTAATGTTCTTGACTTTTCATGCCTTAAACTGCTTTTTTTGGAGCACTGAGCCCTTCTCAAGTTGTATAAAAATAAGAATGTTCTATTACAAATGTGTGAGTAGCCCTTGTCTAAAATACATCTTTAAAGATATTTTTTCCTTCCTATTTTGTGTCATGATGGAATTAGTACTTTCCACATTACTCTGAACCAAAACCAGAACATTGCTATAATTAAAACTATAGACTAATCATGAAAAATACACCTGGAAGATTTTTTAACTTTTAGTTTAGGCTTACCTGGTAACTGCATTTCATAGGGTTTTTTTGTTTCTTTAAAGGTATCATTGCATTGTTAAATGATGGGCTTTATTGTAACATTAATATAATTTATGGATCACCCTATTTGGATTCTCCATTGCCTCAGTTCCCTTGAGAAAAAAAAGAGATTAAGCTAAGCTTTGTATTTTAAGAAGTGATATATATTCTGTTGCTATATAACAAAGTACCACAAACTTATGGCTTAAACCAACATATATTTATTATTTCACAGTTTCCACAGGCCAGGAGCCCAGGTACAGCTTAGCTAGATCCAGTGCTCAAGACCTCACAAGGCTGCAGTCAAGGTTTCAGCCAGAGCCACAACCTCAGAAGCTCGGGGTCCTCTTCCATGCTCATATGCAGAATCCGTTTCTTGGCAGCTATAGAACTCAAGGCAGCTTGCTGCTTCAAGGCCTGCAGGAGAATCTGATTTCGGAGAAGGCCCTAAACCCTCTTTTTTTGAGGGTTCACCTGATTAAGTCAGGCTCACCCAGGATAATACCCTCTTGATGATCTCAAAGCCAAACTGCTTAGTACTTTAATTACACCTGCAAAATCCCTTCCTCTTTGTCCTATACTGTAACCTGTAATATCTATCATATTCACAGATCCTGCCCACACTTGAGGGAAGGGGATTATAAAGGGCACATGTATCAGGGATTCTTGGGATCCATCTTAAGAGTTCTGTCTAGCAGAAAGGAGTACCAATCTTTAGACCCTAGAGCAATTTAGAAGTGATCCCCTAATATATTGTATGTTTGCTTTTGGACTATTAGAATTTAATGAAAGCTCTGGACCATCTTCCTCCCAAAATGCATGAACATAACCGCTTTAGAGAATCATAGGAATCCATGAATTTCAGAATGTAAATAGTCCATTTTAACCCTCCCCTTTAAATGATTTCCCAAGAGGCGACTTGTCCAGGGTCACACAGCTACTAAGGGTAGACCCAGATCTCAATTCCCATACCACTGGAAGCTACGCTTCAACTATTGTTCTAGAACAGTCCATTTAAATTCATGAATCAATGTATAAAGTGTTGATACAGCTTTTTCTAACTGTATTTTGAGGAATGGCTAACACTTTGTAGCAGTTTGCCTGAGTTTTCTAGTTTTCTTTTTGAGTTTTCAAAGTCGAATTAAGATGGTAAGCTATAAACAGGCCAGTTTAGCTTCAATCAGAGTCAGTTGCCAGTTGTTGATTTCTGAGGCTTGATGAATTATTTACCTCAAGTATAAAGTTCAGTTAGAATTATAAGTATAAAGGTTCCATTGTGGACTATTTTGAAGTTCAGGGTATCTAAATGTTTGCACCTTTTTACTTCTTGATTGTTTTATGCCTTAGCAAAACTCATTAAATGTCAGCCAGTAATTTACTATGACTAGGAAAGAAAATTTACCCAGACGTTTTTTGTTCCAGTAGTCCCAAACTAGCAAATCCATGTGTAACAAACTTGATGTTTTGGACATTTGAAGGAGAAAATTACTTACTCTGTAATAAATCAGCACCTTGGTTTGCCTGGCTGGCTTAGTTGGTGGAGCATACGACTCTTGATCTTGGGGTCATGAGTTCAAGTCCCACATCAGGCATGGCTTAGAAATAAATAAATGACTTGTACTTTAAAAAAATAAAAAGTAAAAAAAAGATAATAAGTTTATCTACAAACCTTTAAAAAATAAGCACACTAATAAAGTATTTTTTAAAAATAGAAGTACGGAAATAAAAGATCCCTTTAAACAAAATCAGGATGCACATTGACAGCCTTACGATAACCCAAGTTCCTAAATTAAAGGAAGATTTTTTAAATAAAGATTTGTCAAGTGTGTATCCCAGTGTGATCAGAAGCAACTGGACTGTGGTGTCAAATTGCATATTCAACTAGCACAGCAACAACATACAAGAAAGAAAGATACAGTATTTTTTCCCTGACTTGACCTAGCAATTCCATTAATTTTTAGTATTCCCGTTAAATTCAGGCCCCTAAAGTGACAAATTTGGTTCAGAATGTCCATGTTAAGTTGTACTGTTTATAAAAATGACAGCTGCTAAATTGTGAATAAGGGCAGCTGAAAGTGAAGAAAATTCCTGCCTTATGGGTTCTTTCCATTCTACCACTTTTCATATTCTTGCCTCAGTGTCTGCCTCCTCGCCACAGATTTTGTATTTTGCAGCTCTAAATACGCTGCTTACTCCTGGTTACTTAGCTTTTCCAGACCATCAGTTCTTCCAGTCCTATTTATGAAGGAATTTTTTAGTCTTTTCCACTTTAATTTTGCTTTTGTTACTCTGCAAAGGCGTAAGTCCTATTTTCCCTGTCCATGTTGTACTCGTGTTTTGTATGGCTGGTGGAGTCCTTGTTACTCTAACCTTAACTGAGATTTCCTTCCTCATCTATTTTTTTACTCCAACAGTTTAAAATGCCTAATAACCAAAAGTATATTTAATGATCTACTGAAACCTATATCCTTGTTATGCTCTCAATCTCCAGTTATCTGCCTTCCTGATGATTCATTCAACGTCTGTCTTCTCCATTCCTGTTTTTTGAGCCTTGTGAGCCACCTCTACCCCATCCTTTATACACAGTTACCTTTTCACTCTTTACACATGATCATCAATGATAAATATTCAAGTCTTGGATTCTGCTTAGGGTATTTTCTTGCCGAAAAAAAAAAAAAATCCTCCCCATTTTGGCTCATAATTGTGGGGTTGGGAAGGAATCAACATAGGCCTATTTTCTCCTGCCATATTACTTTACTTGTTTTTTTACAAGTTGTCCCCTTGTTCAACTCATTAACATAAAGCTTAGCTTTTATGGGTATTTTCTACCTCCAACCAGTTACCTTTATACTTGGCACTGTACTCCCTCCATAAACAGTTAACATTCTGCCTCAAATCTATTAGCTCCCATTGCAGCCTTCAGGGTGTCCCACTTTTATAACTGGTGCATTGAAACTTTTTTCTTTTTCCTCCTTTGAGCCCATTTAGAGTGGTTATAGGATAGCTGTTTAAAGTACTTAAGTTTAGTGACCTCGTTCCAATCGGAGTTAACGAGTGCTCAGAGGTGCTAGAGAACTGAAAAGTCTGTTTTCCTGTTCTGTCCCCATGTTCCTCTTTTTGCAGTTCTGCCCAACTGCAAAGAGGCAGTAGATAGATAGCATCTGGTTTGTGTCGTGGTTCTCGATTCCACTGTTTGTACCTTGAATTTTCCAGATCTCTGTCTATTCAGGAAGCCAAATTTGTCCAGTACTGTCTACTACCCTTGCCATCCCCATAAACTTATTTTGTAATTGTCTTATATTTATGGTAATTTTCAGTCTGTGGAGTCTATCAGTTATTGCTCTTGTCCTATCTGCATTTCTCCATCTTTCCACTAGATTGTAAGCTTAAGGGTGAGTTCTGCATATAAACCAAGCTCTGTAAACCCCATGACATTGCCGTGAATTCTGTAAATGTTTGCAATAATGGTGCATCCTCTCTTGACAAACTGATTGTAGGGACTACTCTTAAAAGTCACCTTCTGATTTGGAATTTAAAAATTTGCCTCATTGCACCTGAGATTTAGAATGCTTCCTATCAGAAAGAAAGATATTTCATCCCTTACCAGATGAGTGGTCATTTCTTCATTTTTGATGTTTTACCCGATATCAGATCTGGATATCTGACACATAAGATATTGAAATGGATCTTCGTGGGATTTTCAGATATCAATTTTAAATACTATGAAGCAGAGGCAACCTACTAATACTATTGATGAAATGTTTTTAAACATGCACTTTATTAACTTCAATAAGTTTTTACAAAGGAACTATCCAAATCATAAAGGTAAATGGCTGTTGTTTTAGTCTACCTGTAGTACAAAAGTATTAGAATGTATTTTTGGTTACTGATGTTGCAGTGTTCATTGATTGGAAATAATTACATAATATTTCTTCTGCCTGAATAGCAATTATACAGATTTTAGTTGCTAGAAATAACTAGGAGCAAGCACAAGGAACTCCTTCAATTTTGTCTAATCCCTATCCAAACAATTCTGAAAATTACCATGGTGTTTACCCATTCTTTTCCTGCTATTGCAGAAAATTCAGTACAATTCAGTACTGAATTTAGACCTTGATCCATTTGGTAATCTGGTAATCAAATCCCAACTCTGCATCTTAATTCTTGTAAGACCTAATAAAGTTACTATATGTTCTTCTGTCTTTTCATCTGAAAAAAATGGAAAGTCATAATGCCTACCTCAGTGGGTTATTTTAAAACGTAAATAAGCTAATACATGTAAAACAGGAGCACCTGGGTGTCTCAGTCAGTTAAACTTCTGCCTTCAGCCTAGATCATGATCCCTGGACCCTGGGACTGATCCCCCGCTGGGCTCCCTGCTCAGGGGGAAGCCTGTTTCTCCCTCTCCCTCCGACCCTCCACCCTGCTTGTACTCTCACTCTCAAATGAATAAATAAGAAATCTTTAAGAAAAATTGATATAATACATTTTGAATATCCCAGGTAGATAATAAGCACTTAGAGCAGCTAGGGGAAATTTCATTTAGCTTTTACTGCAAATAAACATAGAAGCTTTATTCATCTTTACATTTGACAAATATAACCCACATTGGACTAAGCATTAAGTCAGGAGCTAGGGATACAAAGCCAATTAAAATGTAGCACATGCTCTCAGTTTATGAGGAGAGCCAGTCATAAACAAGGAAAAAAGCAGTAGGTATACATGTTACCTTTATTACACCCCACTGTCTGGGGACTGTATCAGAGCACTTGATGGAGCACACAAAAATTAGGTGTGTCTGAATTCATTTATCTGCAACTTCAGACTTCACCTGTTCAGACTTCATTTTTTTCAAACCCTCAACCCCTGCTTCCCCCTCATTCTTAATAGATGGCCTTTCCTATTTTGGTGGGGAGAGATGGCAAAGAAATATATGGGAGGAACTCCTTGGATCACTTCCAGGTAAGAAATCCACATACATGGACACCTGGGTGGCAGCTGAGCAGCCGACTTGTTTTGGTTCAGGTGGTGATCTCAGCGTCATGGGATCAAGCCCTATCTAAGGCTCTGCATTGGGTGTGGAGTCTCAGAATTCTCTCCTCTCCCTCTGACCCTCCCCCTGCTTACGTGTGCTCTCTCTCAAATAAATTGTTGTTTTTTTGATAAGTCTGCATATATAACTCATCCACTCCTTTCTGCTCTAAGATGTCTTTCCTCATAACCAGGGCAGTCCCATTGTCTTGAATTCTATTTCTTGCTACTTCTCGAATCTCACACTATGAATTAATGACTTTTTTCATCTTCGTATCCAACCGTTCTCCTTCCAAATGAGTCTTTCTATTAACATTTAAATATGTTGAATTATTTCCTATCTTAAAATGGCAGTACAGCACTCCCCTTCCAGCTACTAAACCATCCTCCCGGGATCCCTGGGTGGCGCAGCGGTTTGGCGCCTGCTTTTGGCCCAGGGCGCGATCCTGGAGACCCGGGATCGAATCCCACATCGGGCTCCCGGTGCATGGAGCCTGCTTCTCCCTCTGCCTGTGTCTCTGCCTCTCTCTCTCTCTCTCTCTCTCTCTGTGAGACTATCATAAATAAATAAAAATTTAAAAAAATAAAATAAAATAAACCATCCTCCCTTTACCATCAAAGCCGAAGTTCTCTTGAGAAGTTTGCTTGTGCCCTCATATTGCTCAAGTCTCATTCACTTAACCCATTACAATCTCATTTGCCCTCTCATTCTATAAAGCCCTTGAAAAATCACCAATACCTATAGTTCATTAAGTGGGCATTTTTTTTTCTCTTTATCTTGACTCAGAAACATTAGATACTTGACCGCTAGATTTTTCACAATACTTTGTTGTTTGTCCTCTTTGATCATTGCTACCTCCTCTCATGCTGCCCCAGGCCCTTAACCAGCATTGTCTCTTTTCTAGTACATCTTTTTTCCTGGTCATTAAATGCTTTAAGGGTTTAATTCTCGACCTAGATTCTACTTTCACCCTAAACCCCCTTTAATTTATACGGACACAGTGGTCACACTCAAACAATCATCTATGACATGTCCATTGATCCTCAATCTAGTGTCAACTTTCTCTGAAATCACCATTCTGCCTCCTAGTTCCCATTGCATATCCTTTCCTCCTTTGTTGAAGATTGACCATATAATTGTGAGTTCATTTTTGGGTTTTCTGTTCTATTGATCTATGTGTCTATTTTTGTGTCAGTACCATACTGTTTTGATTACTACAGCTTTGTACTATAACTTGAAATCTGGAATTGTGATACCTCCAGTTTTGTTTTTCAAGATTGCTTTGGCCTTTCAGGGCCTTTATTGGTTCAATACAAATTTTAGGATTGTTTGTTCTAGTTCTGTAAGAAATCTTGGCATTTTGATAGAAATTGCACTAAATCTGTAGATTGCTTTGGGTAGTATAGACATTTTGCTTCCAGTCCATAAGCATGGAGTGTCTTTTCTTTTTCTTTAAGATTTTATTTACTTGACAGTACAAGCTAGGGGAGTGGCAGACAGAGGGAGAGGGAAAAGCAGGCTTCCCACTGAGCAGGGAGCCTGATGTGGGGCTTGATTCCAGGAACCTGGGATCAATGACCCCAGCCAAAGGCAGACACTTAACTGAGTCACACAAGTGCCCCATCTTTTCATATCTTTGCATCATCTTGAATTTTTTTCATCATTGTCTTACAGTTTTCAGAGTACAGGTCTTTCACGTCTTTGGTTAAGTTTTTTCCTAGATAGTGTATTATTTTTGGTGCAATTTTAAGCGATGTTCTCTTAATTTCACTTTCTGCTCCTTTATTATTAGTGTATAGGAATGCAACAAATTTCTGTACATTGATTTTTGTATCCTGCAACTTTACTGAATTCATTTTTCAGTTCTAGTAATTTGGGGATGGAATCTTTAGGATTTTTGTGTCTTTTACAAATAGTGAGTTTTACTTCTTTACTAATTTGGATGCTTCTTACATCTTTTTCTTGTCTGATTGCTGTGGCTAGGACTTCTAGTACTATGTTGAATAAACGTGAAAGTACATATCCTTGTCTTGTTCCTGAACTTAGGGGGGGAAGCTCTATTTTTCCCCATTGGGTATGCAGTTTGCTGTGGGTTTATCACATATGGCCTTTATTATGGTGAGTTATGTTCCCTTGAGACCTACTTTGTTGAAGGTTTTTATCATGAATGGATGTTGTACTTTGTCAAATGCTTTTTCTGCATGTATTGAAATGATCATATGTTTTTTCTCCTTTCCTTTATTGATGTGATGCATCATGCTGACTGCTTTGTGAATACTGAACCACTCTTGCAAAAAACAAAACCCTTGTATCCTGGGAATAAATCCTACTTGATCGTGATGAATGATTTTTCTAAATGTATTGTTGGATCAGTTTGTTAGTATTCTGTTGAAGATTTTTGCATCTGTGTTCATCAGAGGTACTCCCTGTAGTTCTCTTTTGGTGGTGTCATTGGTTTTGGTATCAGGATGATACTGGCCTCATAGAATAAATTTGGAAGTCTTCCTTTTTCTTCCATTTTTTGGAACAGTTTGAGAATAGGTATTAACTCTTCTTTAAATGTTTGGTAGAACTTGCCTGTGAAGCTGTCTGGTCCTAGACTTTTGTTTGTTGGTAGTTCTTTATTGATTCAATTTCACTGTCGGTAATTGGTCTGTTCACATTTTCTGTTTCTTCCTGCTTCAGTTTTGGTAGGCTATATATTTCTAGGAATTTATCCATTTCTTCTAGGTTGTCCAATTTTTTGGCATAAAATTTTCATATTATTCTTGTACAAGGTCCTTGCACCAGTTAGTGAAGGTGTGAATACAAAGGAAAAGTTCTTGAAGGAAATTAGAAATGCTATGCCAGGGAACACACAAATGATAAGAAAGCAAACGGCCTTATTGCTGATATGGAGAAAGTTTTAGTGGTCTTGATAGAAGATCAAACCAACCACAACTCCCTTAAGTCAAAGCCTAATCTGGAGCAGGATCCTAACTCCCTTCAGTTCTAAGAAGGCTGAGAGAGGTAAGGAAGCTGCAGAAGAAAAGTTTGTGCTAACAGGTAATGGCACATGAGTGTTAGGGAAAGAAGCATCTCCATAACATAAAGTGCAAGATGAAGCAGCAAGTTGTGATAGAGCCTGCAGCATATTATACAGAAAAGCTAGCCAAGTAATAAAAGTGGCTACCCTAAACAATAGCTTTTCAATAGATGAAATAGCCTTCCATTGAAAGAAGATGCCATCTAGACTTTTTATTGCTAGAGAGGAGAGAAGTCAGTGCCTGGCTTCAAAACTTCAGAGGACAGGCAGACTCTTGTTAGGAGCGAATGAAACATGACTTTAAGCTGATGCCAATGCATATTGGCCATTCTGAAAATCCTAGGGCCCTTAAGAAATATACTAAGTCTACTCTGCCTGTGTTCTCTAAGTGCAACAACAAAGCTTGGATGATAGTGCATCTGTTTATAACTTGGTTTATTGAATATTTTAAGTCCACTGTTGAGGCCTCCTGCTCAAGAGGAAAAAAGATTCCTATCAAAATACGACTGCCCATTGACAGAGCATCCAAGAGCTCTGATGGAGATGTACAATGATATTAATGTTGTTTTCATGCCTGTGAATACAATATCCATTCTGCAGCCCATGGATCAAGGAATAATTTCAAGGAATAACTTTTAAGTCTTATTATTTAAAAAATACAATTTGTAAGGCCGTAGTGGTGATTTTTCTGATGGATCTGGGCAAAGTAAACAAAACCTTCTGGAGAGGATTCACCATTCTAGATACCATTAAGACCATTAGTGATTTATGGAAAGAGGTCAAAATATCAACATTATCAGGAGTTTGGAAGAAGTTGAATCCAACCCTTATGAGTGACTTTGAGGAATTCAAGACTTCAGTGGAGAAAGTAACTGCAGATGTGGAAATAGCAAGAGAACTAGAATTAGAAGTGGAGCCTGAAGATGGGACTGAATGGATGAGGAGTTGCTTTTTATAGATGAACAAAGAAAGTGTTGGGGCGCCTGGGTGGCTCTGTCATTTAAGCATCTGACTCTTGGTTTCAGCTCAGGTTATGATCTCAGGGTCATGAGATCAAGCCTGGCATCAGGCTCCATACTCAGCCTGCTTCTCCCTCTCCCTCTGTCTCTCTCTTCTCCCTATGCCACCCCCCTATGTGCTCACTTTCTCTCTTTCTCTCTCTCTCTCTCTCAAACTCTTTAGGGCTCCCTGCTCAGCAGGGAGCCTGCTTCTCTGTCTCCCTCTGCCTCTCCAGTCCTGTTCTCACTTGCACTCTCTAAAATAAAATCTTTAAAAAAAAATTAAATTTTAAAAAAATGTGCTTTCTTGAGCTGGAATCTACTTCTGGTGAAGACACTGTAGATTGTTGAAATCACAAGGGATTTAGAAAATTACATGAACTTAACTTGATAAAGCAGCAGTGGGGTTTGAGAGGTTTGACTCCCAATTTTGAAAGTTCTGCTGTGAGTAAAATGCAGTCAAACATCATAGCATGTCACAGAGAAATCATTTGTGAAAGGAAGAACTCAGTCAATGCAACAATCTTTAGTATTATTTTAAGAAATTGCCATAGCCAGTCCACCCTTCAGCAACCACCACCCTGAGCAGTCAACAGCATCAACATTGAGGCAAGAGCCTCCACCAGCAAAAACATTAGGATTAGCTAAAACTCAGATAATGGTTAGCATTTTTTAGCTGCAGAGCATTTTTAAATTAAGGTATGTACATTTTAGATACAATGCTATTGCACAGATAGAGGACAGAATAGTATAAACGTAACTTTTATATGCAGTGGGAAACCAAAAAACTCATTCAACTCTATTGAGTTGGTTTGGAACTAAACCTGTGGTATCTTCAAGGTATGCCTGTAATCGTTTTTACTCTGAAGATTTCCATCAGGGAGTGGTGGGAAGGAACCAGAACAAGCAACACATAATATGCTTTATTTAGGGAGAGGGATTTAGCGACTTTAAGTGGGAGAGGATCCTTTTCAACTTTTTATTTTTTTTTAATTTTTTTTTAATTTTTTTATTTCTTTTTTTTTATGATAGTCACAGAGAGAGAGAGAGAGAGAGGCAGAGACATAGGCAGAGGGAGAAGCAGGCTCCATGCACCGGGAGCCTGATGTGGGATTCGATCCCGGGTCTCCAGGATCGCGCCCTGGGCCAAAGGCAGGCTCCCCACCCAGGGATCCCTTTTTCAACTTTTTAAATACATCACTGTCAACTTTGTTGAACATGGATTTCAGGAAGGTAGGAATAGAGCCAGGAAGGCTAATTGGGAAGCTTTTAGAGCAATTGAGCATGAGATAAGGAGGTCCTGAATAGGGCAGTGCATGGTAGAACTAGAAAAGAGGGAATAGCCTAAAGTATTTCGAGGCATATCAGTTGTCTCTTAGCTCCAAATCCACCCTTCTTTGCACGACTTTGCTGGAGGTAGACCATGTAAACATTTTTCCATTACCAGCTGGCACACTGTTAGGCTTTGTCCATAGAGCGCACCGGAGTGACCTCACAAAACTATTGTGGGAGGAAGACAGTTCTGGATGCCATGTGTCCATTTTATTTACCAGTGGAGCCTAGTGACCTTCAGGAACCAGTTCCTGCTGTGCCCTCAGGCCGTGCCCTCTCCACACTGTCCCCGAGCTGTCCCCGAGCTGTCCCCGAGCAGCTCCGCCAGGCCCCTTCGGCAGCAGCGTGTGTGGATCCTACAGAAGATACGGGGGGGGGGGGGGGGGGGGGGGCACCTGGGCCGCTCCGCAAGCGTCCGGCTCCTGATGTCGGCTCAGGTCGCGAGCTCAGGGTGGTGGGATCGAGCCCTGCGTCCGCCTGCACGCTGGGCTGGGCCTGAAGCCTGCTTAGGATTCCACACTCCCTCTGCCGCCCCCCCGCCCTCTCCAAGAAAAAATAAAAGATACGGCAAAAATATATTTACGGTCGAAATTTTATCCAAGGAGTAAACTCTATAAGAAGTCTGCCAGATGAAGGCGAAGAGGACTTGCTTATGTGGGAAATCCGTGTATACCTCAAAATAAACAAGCTTTCGAGCAGCCCGGGCGGCTCAGCGGCTTAGCGCCGCCTTCGGCCCAGGCAGGGCGTGACCCTGGAGACCCGGGTCGAGTCCCGCGTCGGGCTCCCTGCCTGGAGCCTGCGTCTCCCTCCGCTTGTTGTCTGTGATGAATAAATAAATAAGCTCCCAAAATTCAATAAGAAAATAGCCCAATTTAAAACGAGAAAAAAATAAATGAGAAAAAAGTGCATAGACAGGTCATGAAAGATGATACACGCGGGGCAAACACAGGAAGAGACGCTCGACATCACCAACCCTGGGTACTGAGGGGGATGCGAAGCGCCTCCCCCTGCGCATGCGCACCCCACCCCCGCGCGCATGCGCCCTCTCAAGAGCTGAGAAAATCTCCCAAGAATCTGAGAGGCGCCCGGGGTGGAGCGGCGGGAGCGGGAGCGAGGAGCCCGCGGGACCCAGGGATCGAGCCCCGAGCTGGAGGCGGACGCTCACCCCTCTGAGCCCCCCGGGCGCCCCTAAGTAAGATCTTGTTTTAAAAAGAGTAATACATTAAAAAATTAACGTCGAAAACCCCCTCCAATTCTTTTGAGTGAAAATGCAAAATGTGTATAGTATCCTATATCTGTGTTTAAAAAAAAAAAAAATATATATATATATATATAGCTACACGTTTGCTCCCATAAGCTTAATATGCTCTGGAATAATATTCACAAGAAACTACTCAAAATTGGATTCTCTGTGGAGAAGAGCCTAGTTTCTGAAGGACAGTGTTGGAGACAAGTTTTAGTTAAATGATATTTTAAGATCTATTTTTCGGACTTTTTTCCAGCCACGTGAATAATATAAACAAACGTGTAGTTTTCACATAAAGTTTCACTCTCGCCGCCACAAGGTGGCAGGCCCAAGGCTGTGTGGAGGAAGGCAGTATTGGAATTCCTCTCAGAGAAAAAAAAAAAAAGAAAGAAAGAAAGAAAGAAAAGAAAAAAATTCCTCTCAGGACAAATTTTTCACTTAGCTTGAAATTTTCAAGGATCCAGTTGGAGACTGAAAATATAGGAAGTGCATTTTCATCCCAGGTCATGTATTTGGAGAGGTATGTGAATATTCTCCTAATTTTATAATCATAGTCTTATTTTGTTTTCTTTTTTGCTTTAAAGCACTATCAGCTTGTGGTTCAAAACAAAAACACAGCACAAAAGTTACTTGTCGCAAGATACCAGTCTTCCTCTCTCCCCCACTCCCATTCCCCAAAACTACCTTTTATTGATACCAGGGTTGCCCCCCAACACTTTAAATAATATGCATATGTGTCTACTTTTTATTTTATCAACGTTAAATAGCACATGCTACCCCTAATATGAAAGACAAAAACGTAGCTCACCAACACCTTCCCCTTTCATTTTTCTCATTCTCTTCCCAATTTTGATAAATTATTTTTGAATTCCTCTAATGGTTACCTTTATACTTTGTTCATTAAACCCCCCACCCATTCCTTATTCTGTCAGTTTTCAACATTATCTCTTAAGCCCCTGGTATGTAAGATGAGAGTATTATCACTTCAACTCTTCTTTTCACCCCTGTGCCCCTCTTCCACCTCCCAACTTTTGTTAGATTTGCTTTAAAAAAATTTTTTTTGATTGAGATATAATTTGCATGCTTTGAAGTCCATGCATTTGAAGTGTAGAATTCAATGGTTTTAATGCACAACAGAGTTGTACAGCCATCACCATAATCTAATTTCAGAACATGTCCATTACTCCAAAAAGAAGTCCTGTTCCCATCAGCAGCCACTTCTCATTTCCCCACAACTCCTCCAACCACGCACAACTACTTATCTGCTTTCTGTCTTTATAGATTTACCTCTCCTACGCACTTCAGATAAATGGAGTCATACAATATATGGTCTTTTGTGACTTTCTTACCTTAGCATAATGTTTTTGAGGGTCACCCATGTTTTAGCATGTATCAGTATCTCATTCCTTTTTATGATTGAACAATATCCCAATGTGTGGATATAGCTCATTTTATTGGTCTGTCTCAACTGATGGACATTTTGGTTGTTTCCACTCTATTTTTTTTTTTTTTTGCTATTGCTATTTTTTTTATAGCTATTTGCTATGTTACTGTAAACTGTTCAATTTATTTTTCATCTTATTCTGTAACCATAATTGTTTTACCTGTGTTGACTCTGGATTGATTCTAAAAGTTGAAAAGTAATGAATAAGGTTACATTACTATGAACATGTTGCTCACTACAGAGCAAAGTAGTGTGATGGGATTAATATTCTCTCCTTTTTACTCCCAAGGCATCCCTTCCAGAGTCTTCCACTGTCTGCTGTAATGTAGATTCTCTGCAAGTGGTAAGCCAGGAATTGATCAATTCCTTTATCGATCCCTTGGTTTTCTCTTTCTTATTTATTCCTTTTGTTTTATAGATACTTATCTTCAGGTAACTTCCCTCAGAAATGGCTCATGGAGGTAAATTTTTGAAGTCTTTGCACATCTAAAAATATCTTTATTTTTACCTTCACGAACATTTGACAAGATATAGAATTCTGCATTCAAATCTAGAATTCTCGGAGTGTTAAAATAATTATTTCATTGTCTTCTGACACCTAATATTACTGCTGATAATTTTCATGACAATTGGATTCTCATTGCTTTATTGGTAGTCTGTTTATCCTCCTTTCCTCTCTGAGCCTTTTAATGATCGCTTTCTATTAGGTGTTCTGAAACTTGATGATGATATATCTAACATGAATCTTGCTTATTTTATCACATATGGCAGAGTCATGTCTTCCTTCAGGTCTTGGAAATATTCTGTACTTTTTTGATAATTTCTTCTCCATTTTCTCTCTTCTCTTTTTTGGAACATAAATGCTGAAACTTGGTTGCTACTTTTTATCCCTTTGCCTTTTTTTGCTTAACATTCTAAGAGGGTTTTTGTTTGTTTATTTGTTTTACTTTATCTTAGTCCTTCTATGAATATCTTTTTTAACCTTGGCAACCTTTTTTTTTTTTTTTCCATTTTCAGTAGCTTCATTTGTGTTCCTGAATATTCCTTTGCAATCTATTCTTGTTTCATGGGTTACTGGCTTCTGAAATCTCTCTAAATATTAATTCGAAGGATATTTACCCCACCATCTGTTCCCTGAATTGCATTGCTTTTTCTGTGGTCAGGTGTTTTGCTTAGCTTGATCCTCAGCTTCCTTGCCACTGGTCTTCATTTGTGCAGCAATCCTTGGCTTTCTGTTCCTCTTTAAGAATGGAGGATCAGTTTGATTAGGCCAGGCAGTTAATGTGAGTTTTCTCTGCTGTTGCATTGTAGGTCCTTTTCCCCAAGAGGCTTTCCTTAAGCTGACAAGACTCAGAATTCTGCATACTTTCTTGAGTTCTTATTGACTGCAGACTTTGCTTTACGGTGTGTGGACAGGATGCTGATCATCAGACTGACATCCTCAACATTTCCAAATGGGAGAGAGGAAGCCTTAGTGCTAAGCGGATCATTTTCTTTGGCTAGAGCCCATTTGTTTTTCTTTTCCTTTTTTGGCCCTCAAGATAAATGTCAATTGTTTTGTATGCACATAAGGGTAGAGAGCACAGTTTAAGGGGCCAATTGTTAACCTTCAGTTTATCCTTGTTTTCACACCCTTTCTCATCCATCTGCCCCCTCACTTCTGGTCTGGAGCCTCTTCAGCTTTCCACTACTCCAGTCTTTTGTACTTGTGGGCATCCTCCACTCTGCTCAGCCTGCTCCTATCTGCTGTTCATTTTCCTGAAATCACTTGACACCTCCCTTCTAGGATTTTACACCTTTACCTGTTCTCCTTACTGTTAAGGGTTTACCCTCTTGCTCTTCTACATTTTCATTGTAACACATTCTCATATGGAACTACAGAAAATACACATTTCATCACCATACTGGAATGGAATTTTCTGGTGCTAACTCTTAGTTTTGCTTTTTATATCCTTTCCCCATATCTTAGGTGTATGTGCATGTGGGTATATGTGTTTATAACAGTCATTTATGGGCAGCCCGGGTGGCTCAGCGGTTTAGCGCCGCCTTCAGCCCAGGGCCAGATCCTGGAGACCTGGGATCGAGTCCCACATCAGGCTCCCTGTATGGAGCCTGCTTCTCCCTCTGCCTGTGTCTCTGCCTCTCTCTCTCCCTCTCTGTGTGTCTGTCATAAATAAATAAATAAATAAATAAATAAATAAATAAATAAATAAAATCTTAAAAAAAAAAGACTCCACTATAACAGTTGTTTATAATTGTAATATGCATTCAACCTATAAAATATGGAAATAAGGGAAAATAAACTTCTATAATCCACCAAACAAATAATTATTGTTACCATTATGATGTATTTTTTCAGGCTTTTCGGTATGCAAATGGTGTGTTTTAATTTTTTTTTTTAATTTATTTATTCATGAGAGACAGAGAGAGAGAGAGAGGCAGAGACACAGGCAGAGGGAGAAGCAGGCTTCATGCAAGGAGCATGATGTGGAACTCAATCCTGGGTCTCCAGGATCACACCCTGGGCTGAAGGCATGCGCCAAACCACTGAGCCACCCAGGGATCCCCATATGGTGTATTTTTAAAAAACAAACTTGGTATTATACCATGTACAGTTTTATATCTTGCTCTTTTCACCTACCTCATGAGCAGTTTCCCAAGTCATAAAATTATTTTCTATGCCATGGCTTTTTTTTTTTTTTTTTTTTTTTTTTTTTTACTCCATGGCTTTTAATGCCTATATAGTATTTTGGTATATGAGTAAACCACAATTTACTTACTAATTCTGCTAGGCATTTTGCTTGGTGCCAGCTTTGTTTGTTTATGTGTTTGTTTTTTAATTTGTTATTATAGAGCATATCGTCCCTGGCCTTTGTTATACCAGTCTTAATTGCAATTCAGAAGTGTACTCTGTTTGATTTAAGCAACAAGGAATTTATTGAAAGAAAATAGCCCATAGAATCACCATAAGTCATATGAGCTTATGATTTATTAACTTCTGTGTACACAGATTCAGGTAAGAGCTTTTCTTATTCATCGAAAAACATCCATCTACTATCCATCTTCCGGAGTACTATGAGAGATATTCTAACGTCTCACATGGAGCTCACTCAGCACTTCTCCTAGATGTTCTGATATCCTAAAATACCAATTCTTCTACACCTTCCCCATTCTTCCTGGTCAGACTTGCCCCTAATCTTTGTCAGGCCTGGAACCAAAGTACAAACGTGAATCAATATTGCTCATGGCTAATTATGTAAATGTTACAAATCAATGTAAGTTTATTTTTTTAAAAAAGAAGATGTGTTCTCCCCCATTGACCTCCATAATAACCTAGAAGGTTGAGTCCTAATTTAGAATTCTTGTTCTATGCCAGAATGTGGTGATAAAGAAGCAGCTACCCCTGGTCCTCAGCCTCAGGCCCTTGGCACACCCTGCAGCTTTTTCACCTTCTACTCAGTCCTTTACCTGCCTGTGGCTGCCAGCAGGAGAGGCACCGAGTGGGCCCTGGAAGTGGGCTCAGGGTGTTTTAACCAGAATTCTGGGGTCCTAGTAGACAGAACATGGTCCAGAAGAGATGGGGGATGTAGGCTCAGGGTGGACATTTCCTTACAGACCCCTCACTCTTGTGGTGGGATGTGTCTTAAGAAGGACCAGAGCAGGCCCTCTAAGCAGGGGCCAAGGTGGAGCTATTTCTGTTCCAGCTCAGACTTGACTTCCTCCTGAAGCCTCCTTTGTCTCTTGTAGTTCACAAAGACCTCACCTTTGCCTTTCATGCTCCCAGAATATTCACCATTGATAATGCTCATTGGAGCATTTCATCACGTATTCACTGTATTGTTACTTAGCTCTTTCCTAAGAGTGCAGGTTTCCTAGCTCCCCAACTAGAAGGGCTGCGTTCAATGTCAAATATTTCACTTCTCTTATTAACAATTATGCTTCATAAATATTTGGCAAATTGAATGGCAAAAGATAACATAATAGTAGACCAAACCAATATTAATAACTTTGTTCTCAGTACCTTATTTGATATTTGAAATGTGAACATTTATATTTTTGTTATAGTTGTAGGATGACATATTTTGATTACAGAAAGCACATTCATGCACACAGCCCGTAAAAACATCTTTTAATGGGTGGAAACTATCATTGTGATAAAGGTTGTTATATACCTAATGTGTACCTTCAAAATGTAACTATTACTTGGAAAATTTTAAGTAAGCCGTAAAGAATTACTGCCTTCAACATAAGACATGCTGAGAAAAGATTTTCAACATGGCACACAATAATGAGTTAATTAGGTTACCAGTGTTTCCTGAGCACCTCCTATGTGCTGGGTTCTGTCCTGGGCCCTCGGCCAGTAGTAAATAAAATGAGAGAAAGTTTTTGTTCTCATAGAGCTTATATTCAAGCTGATTATAACAGGACCTTTTGGGATCCCTGGGTGGCTCAGCGGTTGAGCGCCTGCCTTCAGCCCAGGGCATGATCCTGGAGTCCCAGGATCGAGTCCCACGTCAGGCTCCCTGCATGGAGCCTGCTTCTCTCTCTACCTGTGTCTCTGCCTCTCTCCCTCTCTCTGTGTCTCTCATGAATAAATAAATAAAATCTTTAAAAGAAAAAAAAAAAGAAAAGTATTGGCTCAAAGGATTATGGAGGCGGAGAAGTCCCATGATCCATTGCTTGCAAGCTGGAGGCTCTGGAAAGCCCACAGTTTAGTTCTAGTCCAAGCCTGAAGCCTGAGAACCAGCAGCCAATTATATAAATCCCGGTCTGAACACAGGAGAATACTGAAGTTGCAGCTCAAGCAATGAGGCAGGGTAAATTCTTCCTTCCCCTTTTTGTTCTATTCAGGCCCCCAGTGGGCCGGATGAGGCCTACCAACATTGGGGAGGACAGTCGGCTTCACTCAGGCTGCTGATTCAAATGCCAATTCTCTCCTGGAAACATCCTCACAGACATACTCAGAAATAATGTTTAACTGGATATCTGAATATCCCACGCCCTAGGCAAGTTGATATACAGACTGAAGCATCAGAGATGCTTTTTTAACCCTGATGTGGGAAGGGGTCCATTTTGTCCTTCCTCTTCCTCTCTGGACCTCCTAGTCACAAAACTGGCCAAGTGTGATCTTTGATACACTAATAGAGGACATAAAAAATTTGTAGATGCTCTTTTCTCAAGACAATAGTGTAGCATATCTTACAAGGCTATTATGTTGTTTCAGAATTTAGTTTTGAAAGTCAGAAGCTAGTATTCCTAATTTCTCTTCAAAGCAGATGGATCCAATGGTAACTAATGTTCATGTATTCATTCACAAAGGCAAGGTATAATGTATATTAGTCATTTTGAAAATACTGTTTCAGTTATAAATATGTGCTCTTATAAATTCCTTTTGAAGTGACTTTTGCATTCAACAATCCTTATTCCAACACAATCTTGGCTTGAAGGCAGAATCATTATAAAGTGCTTATAGATAGGAAAGAAAAGAGAGAGGAAGGGAGGGAGGGAGGGAGGGAGGGAAGAAAGAAGAAAAGGGAGAAAAGGAAGGAAGAAAAAGAGAAAAAGGTAGCTTCCAAGGAAGTAGAGACTGTCTACCAAGCCCTGTGCATTTGTAGACACTAAGACTTTCTGTTCTCCTCCTGAGGTCTTAATGTAGTGGAAAGAACACGGGCATCTGTGTTCAGCAGGCCTGGGTTTGAGTCCTACCTCTGCCTTGTTTACTAGATGAGAAAAACTACTTAATCAATCTAAGCCTTAGTTTGTTAAAAAAAATAAAATAAAATAAAATAAATAAAAAAGCGTTCTATCTCCTGGTAGGATTTTTTTTTCCTGGTAGGATTAATGAGGTAATATGTGTAAGTGTCAAACATCCTTTTTGGAACATAGAAGTAGGAAAGAAAAGAAAAAGGAAAAAACATAGCAAAAGGCGGCTACCAAGAATGACCATGGTCAGTCTTCTCACTGTTAGACTGCAGTCTGCTAGAATCCCTCCTAGCAAGTTCTGTCTCCTTAATGTCTTAAAATATTACTGCTAAACTTGCCTTCTATATTTGACATTTTGACTTCCTTTCTTTAAAAAAAATTTTTTTAAAAGACTTATTTATTTATTCATGAGAGACAGAGAGAGAGAGAGAGGCAGAGACACAGGGAGAGGGAGAAGCAGGCTCCATGCAGGGAGCCCGATGTGGGACTTGATCCCAGGTCTCCAGTATCATGCTCCAGGCTGAAGGCGGCACTAAACCGCTGAGCCCTTGATTTCCTTTCTTAAAACTTTCCTCCTCTTGGATAATGTAGGCCTTAAGGTTTTTAGGAAATCGGCAGGGGAGAATTGGTGAACTTAAAATCCTTCTGCATATAGAGTTGCTGAAAAATAAAATACTCCTAGTTAAATGTTTATTTATTTATTTTTGTTTTTTGAAGCCTTAAACACAACATACGTTTATATCTCAGTTTCTGTGGGTCAAGAGTCCAGGTGTTGTTGAACTGGGTTCTCTGCTTCAGGGTCTTACCAGACTCCAACCAAGGTATTGGTGGGGTTGTAATCTCATTTTGCAGTTTGACTGCAAAAGGGTCCACTTTGAGGCTCACAGATTGTTGGCAGACTTCAGTTCCTTGAAGCTGTCAGCCCTCCTACAAGGTACCTGCAGATCCTTGCCATGTGAGTCCCTTCACAGGCAGTTCACAACATGGGTGCTTGCTTCTTCAAAGCCAGCAGGAGAGCGAGAGCAAGACTGCTAGCAAGTTGGAATCTTATAAACCTAATGTAATCACAGGAGTGCCATCCCATCCCATTTGCCATAATCTTTTGATTAGAAGCAAATCACAGGTCCCACCTACACTAGAGGGAGGGAATCGTATCCAAGGGGGAACACGGCAGTCACATACTAGATAGTTCAACTTTTAAAATTGTTTTAATAGATGATTTCCTTCATCATTTATGGATTTCTCAAGAATCAGTTTCTAAATTGTGGGTTAGGGATGGTGATTTGCCTTAAACCCTTTGTGAAATAAGATGGGATTTCCACATACATGAAAAGAACCAAAATAACTTGTTCTTCATGTAGGGAGACACCAAAGGCTACTCATTCAAGAAGATGTATACTTGGACTTATCTCTCAGTCACCTTCATGCTTTTCACTGCTGGCTTCCCTTGACCACAGACACATACTTCTGAAGCAACAATTCAGAGGGACAATGACTATTAAAAAAAAAAAAAAAATCTCTGTGTAATGAGCATCGAGTAGATGTCAAACCCCTGGTCTTGGTCCTTTAGCACCAACTAAGATTTGTTTTATCCGAAGTTAAGTCAGCAGCTATTCATTACTAAAACTAAAGTACATTTGTAAACCTTTATGTAGTTTTCAGCTTCTTCATACTCTCAAACAACGGATAGACAGGAGTGATGGAGTTACTCGTTTGATTTTTTCCTGTAAATATAACTACACATAGTGAGTCCCTAATTAACCTTGGATCCAATTTAATGAGGAATCCACTCACTGCATATACTTATGAGCGTTTATTGTTTTGTGTGATGGAATATGAAGAAACCATTAGCTGTTAAATAAACCAATGTGTTGCCATTAAATAGAGTGATGACTAGCATGATTGGTTTTTCTAAATGCTATTCTTCTAATTCATAATAATTGTTATCTATTCATAGCAGCCTTGGATAGATCTATCCACTCCCTCCACAGTGTATTTAGACTAAAAGATTATTTTTAATCATAAGTAAATAATGAATGATAGTTTGAGACACTAAACAACCTTTAATACTTGCCTTTGAAATGAAGTTAATTTTAGAAAAAAAATTCAACATAATAATGGTTCCATTAAAAAAAATCCTGTCTTCTTTGAAAGCTCACCTAATTTAAATGGCTCCAGGATGCAAAAAAAACTTTCAAGGGCACTCTGAGGCCATATAGAATAGAAGAAGCACAAGGAGTGCCTAAGCAATATGTACAAAAATAGAGATTACCTCTCTCTAAGTAGAGTAAAAAAATATGATGGTAGAGACATTCCTCTAGCCTGAGACAAAAAGGTTCTTTCTATAAAAGTGAGATTTCTATTGTATCCTAAAGGAGAAAGTGACTGTGCCAAAGATAAAGGAGGAGGTTGTTCATAGATGAAGCTCCTGGGCAATGTATGAGACTAAAGAAGAGATCCTGTATCAAGTTTAATCACATTGGAGATTAGAACAGGGATTTTGGATTGTGCATGCAGTGATGACCAAGGGACAGAAATCTGAGGTATAAAAGACCTTTGTGTGACAACAGATGAAGGAGCTGGCTACCTGGCCCCCATGCAAAACTATTATTCTGGGAAGTAATCAAGCTCTTCTGTGCTTTATGACCTGCCCTGAGAATGGCTCCCACTCTTCCATTGTTCCCTTTCTTTTTCTCAAATTCCATAACAGGAAATTGTTAACCCCAACCAGTGCTAAAACTTACTCACTTTTTTTTTATGATGTTCCTTTCCTCATTTGTCTAGTTCTTGCCACATCTGTAGGAAAATACATTTTATTCCTTCTCGCCTTTTGGTTAAGATCAAGTGTAGGACAATACATTTTGACTTCCAAACATTTTTAAAAAACATCTGAAATACGACCATTTGGAAGTTGGGAATTTTCTCCCCAGGTTCAAAGAACTCATATTCTTATTTATCTTCATAGACCTTTAGTCATCTTTTTATACCTGCAATTTGTAGGTATTCAGTACATGAAAAAATAAATAGAATTAATCCATTTCCTAGTAAATACACATGCATTATTCTTATTTTGCCATGAGGCTCTAAATTCCATGAGGACAGTCACCTCAGAGCTACAGGACCAAGAACCCAGCTGAGATTTTTTTTTAAATGTCTTTTAAAATGATTATTACAATTACTTACTTTCAAACAAAATCATGATAATTGATCTATTAACCCCTCCAAAACAGGGTAGAGGAAGAGAGAACAAGCAGAAATTCAGGGCAAGTTTTACTGTTTACAGTGTTTCTGTCTTTGTTACAGTGAGTGGTTTCCTTGAGGCTTAATCACCGGATCCGTGAAGAAGCTTACCAAAGGGTGAGAAGGTGAAGGCCTCTGGTTGACCCCAATTGGCCACCCCAGGGTTCAGGTGGCCACAGGGCTCTCTCCAGAGTCCTTGTCCTTTTCCCCGTTTAAACAGAGAATGGTATTTACCTGTGATAAAATGAGGTATATGATAAAAGTCACTCCAGACTGCTTCCTCTCTGATGTCACCCTCACCTCCAGCCTTACAGCTAGGGTCATCACAGAGTTTTTCTGTTCAAATAGGTTGTTTATAGTGTGACAGGCAAGAAGAACCTGAAACCTTAAAAGAACTCTCTATCTGAAGACGAGCTAAATCTTTGCCCTCCCAATTTGCCAAAAAATCTCAGGGCCTGACCTGTTTAAAAGGATGTCAGTCACCTCACCTAGAAAAGCACTCGTGTCTGCTCGGTATGGCTGGCCACTATGGCCATGGTGTCTCACTGGTATTTAGTGTCACTTTTTGAGGCTGGTCCTCCATTATTATAGACAATATCTGTTGGCCCCATGGAACCAGGTGGGGCATAAGACTAAGTGATCCTTTGAAGCAGGACACTCCTTCCCTCAGCACTCGGCTTAGCCAAAGAAGGCCCTCGCTTGGGGTTAGCTCCCAGGGTGCCAACCCAGAGGGCTCATCTCTGTGGGACCCATGAGGGAAATTCCCCACATTGGAAGCTGTGTTCTGGCATTCACCCCTGCTGGACCAAAACCACTGTTCCATTCTTTCTAGGGTCAGTCAGTTCCACCCCTGGAAACCCAGGAGACTGATGACCCTACCTCATGGGAAACAGAGCTCTGGGCCCATTCTCCTGCAAGCAGCCACTCTCAAGAGGCAGGCCTATCGAAACAGCCCTGGTACTTCTCACTGTAAAGCCAGAAGAAAAATCATTTTATCTACAGGGGACATTATGCAAAACGATAAGGTGCTGAAGCAAGAACATATTTTAATTTGCACTTCCTTCCTTATCACTCCATTCAAATCTCAAGTTCTATCAACTACTCTATTTGGTGTATTAGAAAATTTTTATTTTTTTAAAGATTTTATTTATTTATTTTAAACATTTTATTTATTTATTCATGAGAGACACAGAGAGAAAGAGAGAGGCAGATACAGGCAGAGGGAGAAGCAGGCCCCATGCAGGGAGCCCAACGCGGGACTCCATCCCAGGAATTCCGGAATCACGCCCTGAGCCAAAGGCAGACACTCAACTGCTGAGCCACCCAGGCGCCCCTAGAAAAATTTTAAAGAAGCAAATGTGAATGAAGGTGAAATAATACGTGCCTATGAAAGTAAAAGAACTCGGGGCGCCTAGGTAGCTCAGTTGGTTAAGTGTCCAACTCTTGGTTTCAGCTCAGATCATGATCTCTGACTGTGAGACTGAGCCCCATGTTGGGTTCTGCACTGAGCAGAGTCTGCTTGAGATTCTCCGCTCTCTTCTCCCTCTGCCCCATGCGCTGCCCCCCACCACCGAAAGGAAATAAGTATATTTTTTTAAAAAGCATAAAAGAACTATAGAAATAAAAACTATCATTAGGATGCAGATTTAGATTATACTCCAGAGGGGCTGTGTGTGCATATGCGTATGTGGTTAGAATTGCAATAGCTTCTCTCAAAGAACAAATATATAAATGAACAAGAACACGTAGCATAAGCCTCAGACTGCCCATAATAGATACAATAACTCAATGGTGGGATCCCTGGGTGGCTCAGCGGTTCAGCGCCTGCCTTCGGCCCAGGGCGTGATCCTGGAGTCCCGGGATGGAGTCCCACGTCGGGCTCCCTGCGTGGAGCCTGCTTCTCCCTCTGCCTGTGTCTCTACCTCTCTCTTTCTCTCTGTGTCTCTCATGAATAAATAAATAAAATATTTTTTAAAAAAACAATAACTCAATGGTTCAGCATTTGATGACCAATATTATTCTGATTAGCACTTATTAGCCAGGTCTTTCAACTGTAGTATTTCCACCCAGCAGAAACCCTTACAGGAGCAATTCATATGGTTTGAGACTTGATTTTAACCTTAAACACACTAAAAGCAAATTTCAGGAGGAAAGGCCCGTAAAGTGGCAGAGTTGCTTAGTTTCTCTTCCCTTGAAAGATTGACCTTTCTTTTCTTTCTTCTTGAATTGGGTCATTTATTAGCTTCATTTTCATTTGGAGTCACTGCGCCATATAAAGTGTAGCATGAATGCAACCCATTTTCCTCCTGATGACTAAAGCTTTTTGCTTGGTGACTATAGTCTGGGAAAAAATATAATCTTAAAAGGACTTGCTGAAGAGCCTGTTGGGGACCTTGTGTTACTTAGCTCTTCATCTCCTTCACTTGGACCTTATTTTACAGTCAGCCGTGAAACAGTGTATCTGTTCCTTCCTCCAACCAAGTGAACTAGGTGGAGGAGGGAGAAGGGAATGAAAGCCAAAAGAAAGGAGGCACAGGGACTGTGAAACCTTCCCTCCTCCACAGTCATGACCTTACCTCCTCAAGCCAAACACTAAACACTAGGAATGGGGCCTAGGGGGGTAGGGTTAAGCCAAGTTTGCTATCTTTCCCAAATGTGGAACTCAAAAAAAGTATCATTAAAAATTGGGGCACCTGGATGGCTCATGAGTTGAACATCTGACTCTTGATCTCAGCTTGGGTCTTTTTTTTTTTTTTTTTTTAATTTATTTATTTATGATAGGCACACAGTGAGAGAGGCAGAGACATAGGCAGAGGGAGAAGCAGGCTCCATGCATCGGGAGCCCGACGTGGGATTCAATCCTGGGTCTCCAGAATCACGCCCTGGGCCAAAGGCAGGCGCTAAACCACTGCACCACCCAGGGAATCCCTCAGCTTGGGTCTTGATCTCAGGGTCATGAGTGCAAGCCCCCTGCTGGGCTCTGTGCTAGGCATGGAGCCTACTTAAAAAAAAAAAAAAAAGTATTATTAAAAATATACTGGTTTACATTTAGTTACTTTTCAATTTCTGCTGGTGAGGAAATTTATAGCAATTGTTACAAATTTAACCCCAGTTGTTTGCAAAGATCAAGAGTTACAACGTTTTGTAGAATTGCTGGGATCCAAAGTGCCCCAGGGAACACAGGCCTTTACCCTGAAGAGGATTTCAGAGACCAGTCCTCTCACTTGATGGGCAAGAAGACTGAGGCCCAGACAGGAGTATCTGGAGTGGGTCAGTGGGCTGGAGGCACACCAGGGACCCAAGTTTCTACCCCCTGGTTTGGTGCTTTATCACAAAAGCTGACTCATTCCTTTGCTCACTCTTCAAGAAATGTTTGGGTTCTCACTCAATGCCAGACATGGTTCTTGTCAGAGTTCTGCCCTCTGTGAATTTCCATGTTGGACAGTAGTGAGTGCCAGCCTTAGGGGAGTACAGGCTGCTGTGGGAAGGGCAGGGAAATCTAGAAGCAAAAGCTCTCTCCAAAACAACTGCAAGTCATTTTGGTGTGACTGGGACATGAGGAAGGGAATGTGAGGAGAAAGCAAGAAGGAGGAAGGAGGCTGGTGAGGGAGGAGCTTGTAGAGCCATGCAAGCTGGCAGGAAGCCACAGAAGGAGTCTAAGGAGAACAGTGACCTGGTAAGGTCTGTGCATTGGAAAGCCCCTCTACTGCAGCAGGGTGAAGGAATTAGTCCAGAGGCTCCCAGGGTGGTGTGAATGGCTTTGAAGAGAGCCCAGATTATGAACCCCTTAGCCTCTGGGATAACAGACAAAACCTAGTGGCTTCTTTCAGAATTCTCAAATGGTTATCCCAGTGTGTTGTACAAAAGTTGTCATTTTCTGTGAGTCCTATGATAAGAAAGAGATTGGAGGGCAGCCCCGGTGGTGCAGTGGTTTAGCGCCGCCTGCAGCCCAGGGCGTGATCCTGGAGACCCTGGATGAGTCCCACGTCAGGCTCTCTGCATGGAGCCTGCTTCTCCCTCTGTCTGTGTGGAGAGGAGGAGAGCAAAATTCTAGGTGGGGAGTCCCATTACATAGGATATCCCAGAGGGAATCATATTGACCTGAATCATGAGGTCAGGATTTGACTCTTGACTTTGTAGTTCACTGGTTTGTAAAGTGAGGAGTAGAGGTCAAGGTGTTGGGCAACTAGAGGGTGATGGTGCCATTTGCAGAGATGGGGAATGTAGGTAAAGAGTTAGGATGTGGGGTAGGGCTGTGAGTTAGGACTGATGTTAAGGTATCCAGAAGACATCCAAGAAGAGATAGATGTCCAATGAGCAGGAAAATATGGGGCTCTAGGGCAGACATGGGAGTCTAGACTAAAGCTGTGGATTAGCCAACCCTCAGCCTACCCATGGTAACTGAAGCTGTGACAATAAATGTGGTTAGCAGAGAGAAATATGTGGAGTGAAAGGGAAGTGGGACCCAAGAAAGGAACATCAATATGTAGACACAGGCATAGAAAAGGATTCCCAAAAGAGAAGACATAGCCAGGGAGAAGGAGTTAGATCAAAGCATGTGGCATCCTGAAAGCAAAACTGAGAGCCTTTCTAGAAGATAGAGATGCTTAAAGGTATAAAATGAGGCCAGAGCTTGCATGTGGGCTGTAAATAACCCCCATCCTCTGGAATTCATTTGTATTCTCAATATGCATGGATGATATTAACTTTTTTTTTTTTTGTCTGAAAGAGGAAAAATAAAAAGTACTATGTAAGGTGATGTATGTTGTTAACTAAGCCTTTTTGCAGTAATCATTTTGCAATATATACATGTGTCAAATCATCACTTTATACACCTTACACTTACACAATATTATTTGTCAGTTATATCTCAAGGAAAAGACATTGTCGTTTGGATGTATGGAAGAGATGGAGAAAGATGAAGAAAATGGAGACCCTGAGAGGTTCAGGTAGAAGCTGTAAGCCTCCCTCCCCTCTTGGGAGAATTTCTTTCTGACCTGGTCCATAAGCTTGCAGGGCAGAGTGAGTAGGGACTGGGTACTCTTCACTTCCTGTATCTCCTCTGCTCCCCCCAAATAACTCAAAGCCTTTAAGTTAATTACCTGTTAGCTAGTGGGAGTGCTCCTAATTTATATTAGCCTTTCAACCTCTCATCTTAGAGTTTGGTGTTTGCTAGTTAATTCAATGCACATCTTATACTCACACGCTCTTACACATGAGGACCTAAGTGTCCCATTGTGAATCCCCTACCTTTCAGACACCCACAGGCTGGACCCACTCAGGTTACCCTGGAGTGGCTTGGTGACTCGGTGAATCAGGCTGTGGTCAAAGGGATGGCTCCATCTCGGGTTCCACCTCTGTGTCCCCTCACAAGGCAGGAAAAGTGTCCCATCAGAGAGGAAGAGTGAGAAAAGCAAGAAGCAGATGTATTATAATGGATATGAAATATAGTGAGAGAGGGACATACTTCTTGTCTCAGTAGCTGGTGTGAAAATGCCTGGGGCGGGGGGTGCTCCTTCATTCACAAAATAATTTGACAAGCCCATAAGGAGTAGGTTTAAACCCTGGATGTGAATGCCGGAAGTCTTGAACTGCAGCAAGCATCAAAACCCCTGGAGGGCTTGTTAAAAACAAACTAGTAGCCCCTTCTCCTAGCTTCTGATGTGATAGATCTGGGGTAGGGTCTGAGAGTTTGCATTTCTAGCACATTTCTGGGTGGTACTGGCGACCCTGAGAGGTTCAGGTAGAAGCTGTAGGCCCGGATAACGAGGGACCTGGGAGACTCTGGGGTCTACGGGGCACAGGGTTGGAGACAGGGCCTCACTTCCACTGAGGGCCACTGACTGGCGGGGCCCACAGGCCAGTGGGCAGTGGGGGGTGGAGGGGTGCAGCTTCAGGACCAGCCTCTAGTGGCTCGAAAAGCAGCGAGCTCTGTTTAAGAGCTTGAAGGGAAGAATCTGGCTTTTCCAAATTTTGGGAACCATTGGCTCCCAAGAAAGAGGAGACTTCCTGAATAGCTGAGGGGAAGACTTTGGCGCCAGGGAAAGGGGGCTCCCAAGGAAGAGGAGGGCGGAGGGAGGCGGGGCAGGTGGTGGAATGCTAGGACCTGTGGCAGGCCGTCCTCCAGACTCTGGGAAGGACTTCCCCACAACCTGCTTTGTGGGAAGAAATTTCTCGTGGAAACTGGAAATGTGGTTGAACTCCGCCTTCTGGGATGACATGGGAGGTGACATAGAGACATCACGTGTGGGGCCAAGGGGACTTCAAGCTAAATCCAGGGAAGTTTTCAGAAGTCTTGAGGAACCCCTGAGAATTTTCCCAGGTGTTGGAAACTGAAGGTGGAAGGCAGTTTAAACGAATTGCACTTTGAAATCCAAGGGATAAATAAATAAATAAGCAAATAAATAAAATTCAAGGGACGGGGGAGTGGGGTTTTTGTACCTCAGCTGATCTCTGTACTGCATGTATTCTAGGAAGAAGTACTTGCTGGGGAGAAAGAAAGCTTCTGGAAGAAGAGAACATTATACATTCATGAGAAAGAGGTGATAAAGGCTAATAATTTTGCAACATCCAATGTCAGCAAATGCATAGAATACAGAGAGATACATAGAAAACACAGAGTCTGCTCGACTTATAACAGGAAAGGATTTTAAAACTTTTAATAAGGCCACGTGTTCATTAAGTACAAAGTGACATTACTATGCAAGTCTCCATTAACTGCATCCTTTGGTGACTGGGAGAGGCAATGAGTTTTCTATCCTGAGTTAATTTTTCGCCTTATTGGTGAATGTCCACAAATGAGGAGATTTCTATACATATCATACATACCATTAACAGTGGTTACTCGGAAGGGTAGGATTATTACATTTTCTACTGCACTTCCGCACCCATGTGTTTTTTTTTTAAATAAGATGTTTCATTATTTTTATAATCAGAAATATTGTCAGAAAGCAGATTTTATATCATACCTGGGTCTCCAGCCATCTCATGATCCTGGAGATTTTCTCACTTGAAAAGGGAAAAAGGGTAAAACAGCTTTATCAAGAAAAGATGAAACAAAGTTTACCTTTACCGTGTTGATACTCAGCAGATACAGGTGAGCACCTTGCGAGTGTGTATTTGGAATTGAACTGAACTAACCTGTTTTGTAACAAGTTTCTTTTAATAAGCTTCTGACAGAAACCTGTGATGACTGGGGCTGTGTGGGCACACAGACGGCCCTTCTCCGAGGCGGTTCCCCCCCAACCCCCGCACCTGCGAGGACTTCAGCTCATCCATGCACAGGTCAGGGCTGGTTGCTAACAGGGATGGGAACATTTCAGTAACATTCCAAACTGCTAATTAACATGGTTCTGCCATGAGACAGTTAGTGCATATAAGCTCACTTCAAGCAGAGACTGTGCCGAATTTGCTCTTTGTATTTCCAACTCCTTCAAATTGAAATTTTCAACATTCTCTTGTAAGTAACAAAATTGGTTCCGTTATCTCGTTTCTTTATCAGAAGTCCAGACATTGTCTCATTCATAGAGTGACTAGCCTTCTTTCAAGAATCACTGTTATTTCCATGGCATTTGTAAGATATATTTTATGTACATGTATTTTTTGGAGGTGTTTTTTTTTAAACATTCTTTTTTAATTAATTTATTTATTTATATTTTTTTAAATTTAAGATAGTCACACAGAGAGAGAGAGAGAGGGAGAGACACAGGCAGAGGGAGAAGCAGGCTCCATGCACCGGGAGCCCGACATGGGATTCGCCCCGGGTCTCCAGGATCGCGCCCTGGGCCAAAGGCAGGCGCCAAACTGCTGCGCCACCCAGGGATCCCTTTTGGAGGTGTTTTATTTATTTTAGAGAGAAGGAGAGCATGGTGGGGGAGGGGCCGAAGGAGAAGGGGAGAGAGAGAGAGACTCCCAAGCAGGTTCCCTGCTGAGCTCGGAGCCTGATGTGGCCCCATCCCACCACCCTGACACCGTGACCTGAGCCAAAACCAAGAGCTGACACTTAACCCATTGGGCCACCTGGGCACCCCTGTAAATGTATTTTTAAAACTCTACATTGGCAGTGCAAGCATCACAACTACACAGCAGGGCATCCTTGGAGAAACAGGGCTCGGCCTGCATTTGCCATCCCCCACTCTCTTCCTCCTTCTTCACCCTTGCCCCATGGATGACCTGCGGCCTAGCTTCTGAACTACACTTCCGGGGTTCTCTGGGCACAGCTGAGAAGAGACAGGTCTCTTCCTAGATCCTTTTCCTTCTTTCCTGAAAAGTAGTGTGCTGTAGATATTCTTCTGAACTCTGCTGTTTCTACATGGTGGCATATTCTGGAATGCACTGCGTACCAGGCTCGTAAAGAGCTTCCTCCCCTTGTATAGGGCTGAGTAGGGCCCCCGAGAGAGGCCCACCTTTGGCTATTCAAGCACTCTCCTGTGAATAGGCATTGAGGTGGTTTCTAGGGTCTTGCAAACACCAACAGCTGCAAATGTGCTGTGACATATAGCCTTGTGCGTATGAATTTTTATATTGTTGGAGGTGTCTCTTGGAGTAAATTCCTAGGACTACTAGATCAAAACAGAAGTGCTTATGTGGTCTTATTAGGTTTTGCCACATTCTGCTCCAAAAGGATCTGCATTCCTGTCAGCTCTGGTTTATCCCACTAGTCTGTTTGTCTATTTTTGTATCAGTAACTCGTTCTTTTAATATAGAGGTTGTTTAGTATGCCGTAAGGTCCGATAGGGCTAGTTTCCCTTTGTTCAATTCTTTTTAAAAAGAAATATAAGATAGGGATGCCTGGGTGGCTCAGTGGTTGAGCAGCTGCCTTTGGCTCAGGGCGTGATCCCGGGGTCCTGGGATCGAGTCCCACATCAGGCTCCCCACAGGGAGTTTGCTTCTAACTCTGCCTGTGTCTCTGCCTCTCTCTCTCTCTCTGTGTCTTTCATGCATAAATAAATAAAATCTTAAAAATATATATATAAGATAGACCAATGAAATAATGTGCCTATTTCAATTCTGCTTGTTTTTGGGTTTTAGTCTGGTTCATACAATAACTTTAAAGATAGTTTCTGAAGAATTATTCCACAGATGCTTTGACCAATGTTAATATAATCTTTCCAGTCCCCCCAGGTCTTACCACCTAGAGGCATTGCACTGATCTGAAATGCAGTGTGGATTGTTAAAAAGTTACATCCTACAACTTACTGTATGGTTACAACTTTTCCATACGTATTTTAAAAACTGAAGTAAAAAAGATTTTTCTGAGAAAATATTTTGAAATGTTCTAATAACTACTGAGGGAATTTGAAACATTCTGGGGTATTACAACCAGAGTTAGGAGTAGTTCCAGGAGGTAGTTTTTTCCCCTGTAGTAACCAACTTGTCAACTGCAAATAACACATAATTCTTTATAAGCTGAGATCATTTGAGTTATAAAAATAATCCTGTCAATCATCTCTGACTTATTTAGCAGAACATTCTTCAGGTGAATAGTTTTAAATACCAGAAAGCTTCCCAGTTTTATGAGATCCAGATCTTTGTCCTTTTGGAAATGTTAGCTAATCATTGTTGGTAACCTGATCGTTAATCTGGCAATACTACCTTTTATGAATCCTGTAGCTGGATAGAGTAGGCTGCATGAACAGAAATTCAGAAGTTGTGCATGAATATGAAGTTTCTAATTCTCTGAGAACTGTTAGGAAATGAAATGCTGAACTGCAGTCATTTATGGCCTCACCATATATATGAGTTTCATGGTTTTGACAGCTATGTAATTTTGGGAAAAATTACAGTTATCTTTATAAATGCACACACCACAGTAGGTTATGTGCACAAATGCACATAACACAGTAGGTTATTTTTTATAAATGCATGACTCACTTTTGGTTGCCATCGAGTGGGTACAGGGTGAAAACCATGGTGTCTCTTCAGTTGATGCCGGAATTAGTTTTAGAGAAGGAACATTTTATCCCTCCTTATAGGAAACATTATTTGACCCTGTGAGTATGGAAGTCAGAAGCTTATATAATAAGATATGGCTAAGTTGCTCTCTATGCAAAAGTGAGTCGATTGTGTTTTTCTCCTCGAGCCTCCTGGCTCGAGGTCCAGTGAAACCAGGGAGGCAAGGTCCTCCAGTGAACGGGACAGGCTGTTGAAGTCATCACGAGCTGGGACCCATCTCTGCCAACATTGTCCTACTGTAACAAACATCTTTTTGTTTAAGAATAATAGATCTCCAATTGTTCATGGATAGGTGGCGGAGATGGTGACTTTTGTTTTCAACGCAATGTGAGTGATAATTTGAACAGGAACCTATCAACTACATAGCAACTTTAAAATTCTGTTCCTTGAGGAAGGGCCCTTTAAAATAAATAACTGTGAGGAAAGTTCTTTCCAAGATCTTGGATTGAAAATACCAACAGGCCTGGCTTTTTTGGTTGGCTATACACACAGTTTGGTACACAAAGTCCTGAGGCCCCTTTAAATTGCAAAACACAGTCTCCTTTCAGAAATTAGTCCCATTGTCTAAGCTTCAACTTCCCTTGAGACTATAAGCTACTCCCTCTCCCTCGGATAAGGCCTGCTCTAGGGGGGTTGCTGATTCCTGGGGCAAGTACAGGGCTGGCTTCTTTCTAAACTACCTCCTCTCCACCCACCCCACCCACCCCTAGCTACCCACTGTCTCTAATCTCTCCTGCCTTAGGACAGAGGGTGGAGGGGAGGGAAAGTTCTGGAAGCCCAGTTAGAATTCTCTGGGCCTGGGAGATCATGTGATCTGTGAAGCTGACTTGTTTTTCAGGAGGCTCTTCTGCAGCTCTTTGGAGCTCTTTGGTGTTCTTTCCTGGGTTCCTTGGCATCTAGCCTTGGGTACTTCTCTCTCTCTCTCTCTCTCTCTTTTTTTTTTTTTTAAAGATTTTATTTATTTATTCATGAGAGACACAGAGAGAGGCAGAGACACAGGCAGAGGGAGGAGAAGCAGAAGTCCCCGATGTGGGACTCAGAACCCCGGATCACGCCCTGAGCCAAAGCAGACACTCAACCACTGAGCCACCCAGGTGTCCCTATCCTTGGGGACTTCTAATCTGCAGTTTGCTTGGACCAGGGGATGTGCTCCCCTCCAGCTCCTTGTTTACTCTTTCTGCAGCCTTTAGAGTGTTAGGATACTTCCAGCATTTCGATCAGAGGCCTGTTGGCATAGTGGGCAGGGCCTTAGTCCACCCTGTCCTGGCTCATCTGATCCTTGGGGATACACGTGCTTCTGCGGCACCCCCCAACTCTGAGAGTGCAGGCCAATTCTCATGCTGGCAGTCCCCTCTTAGATTTCCACGGGACTTGGTAAATGCCAGGCCACGCCATCCCTCTGGGCAGGGTAGGCGAGCTGAGCTCTTCTCACCAGCCTTGAGGTGATGGGCAGACCCTGGGGGAGAGAGGCAGTATTGAAGGCACCCCCATAAACCTTTACAAAGGGAGCCCTCATGAATTCTCTCCCAGCCCTGCACACCTGCTCCAGCGGTGAGAGCTTAACACCCCCTACCAGTTCTCAAAGCTCCCCCTACACTATTCTCTAGGCTGCATCCTCCTATTCTCTAGGTAGACATTGGTCTGCCTCCTGGTTCACTTTGGTATTTGGTATCTTGTATTTTGAAGCTGTAACTCAAAATTTTAATACAAAGGCCATCTGAGGAAAAATAATTTATTTGGCCTGGGGAGAAGGAAATTGGTCAGATTCTGAGATTCAGATCTAATACTTTAGCAGCCAGCCAGCGATAGAGATAATTATGTAGCTTTCACAGGTATGTGTACTGTAGTCTAGCTGGGGAAGAAAAAAACCTTCCTGGGCCTGAGAGCTGAGAGAAATTTGCCACACAAAGACATTATTGTTTCTAATTGTGACTGTTTGACAAATGAAAACATTTTTAATCATACAGTGATATATATTAATCATCCTCTCATGATGTGAAATGGCCTTTGGATGCAGCATTAGGAAGTTTAAGTGTGGCCTTGAATCTGCTGTGAACTTACTGTGTCACCTTGACCAAAGCACCTGTTTTGGGCCTCAGCATATTCTGCTGAAAGTGAGATGTCTGGGATTCATTATCTAGTTTTTCATAAGTCTGTGAAGCCCTTAACACTGTCTATGTGACAAGAACAATGTTCAGGGATCTTTTTTTTTTTTTTAAAGATTTATTTATTTACTTGAGAGAGAGCACTGGGTGGAGGGGGAGGGGAGGCAGAGGGGAAGACAGAGAAAGAGAATCCCAAGCAGACTGAGCCCAACTCAGGACTCAATCCCATGACCCTGAGACTGAAGGAGTCGGTTGCTTTACGGACCATGCCACCCAGGTGCCTGGATGTTCAGGGATTGTTTTTTTTGTTGTTGTTGTTCAGGGATTGTATTAGAAAGACATGGTGGATTAAATAGTGGTCATCCAAAAGATGTGTCTTGGAACCTGTGAAATGTGACCAAATTCAGAAAAAGGGTCTTTGCAGGTGTAAATAAGAATCTTGAGATAATATCTTCCTGAATTACTGAGGTTGATCCTAAATCCAATGACAAGTGTCCTTATGTGAGACAGAAAAAGAGAAGACAGACACACAGGGGACAAGGCCATGTAGAGCAGAGGCTGTAGCAGGAGTCACACAGCCACAAGCTAAGGAAGCCCTGGATCCACCAGGAGCTGAAAGGTCAAGGACAGGTTCTCCTAGAGACTTCGCAGGGAATGCAACCCTGCCATCACCCTGGTTTTGGACTTTGTCTTCCCAAGCTTTGAGAGAATAAATTTCTGCTGTTTCAAGTCATCAAATTTATGGTAATTTGTTATGGCAACCCTAGGAAGCTAATACAGAAGGTGAGAAAGAAAATGAAAGCACACGGCCCAGCAGTGGAGACACCTGCTTTGGAATCAGAAAACCCCACTGGGTAGCTTGAGAGAGTTATTTAAACTTGCTAATGTTTAGTTCCTTCCTTTGTAAAATAAGGATAAAAATAGAGATTTTTTTTTAAGGTTTTATTTATTCATGAGAGACAGAGAGAAAGGAAGAGACAAAGGCAGAGGGAGAAGCAGGCCCCTGAGGGAAGCCCGATGCAAAACTCAATCCCAGGACCCTGGGATCATGCCCTGAGCTGAAGGCAGACGCTCAACCACTGAGCCACCCAGGTGCCCTGACACTGTTTTGTTTTGTTTTGTTTTTTTTATGCTTCATTTAAAAGTTTAAAAAATAGTAACTCTTTTATAGGGTGGTTGTGAGGATTAAGTGAGAGAATGAATGACTTAGTTCGGTGCCTGGTTCATAGTAAGTGCTCAATAAATGTTAGCCATTGTATTGAAGTTATGCCATAGGTGAGGTGGCAATCTCTTCCTTTTTTTGAACGCTGTCTCTAACACTTATTTGGTGGGATCATCTCAACAATGAGACAGGGTATGGGACAAATCATACCGTATGCTTTTGTCTTCGAATCTGCCTAAACTTTCAGAAAAGGTGAATTCTGGTTATAATGAACACTAAGGGCATCCTGAAAGAGAACAAAAGGAAACTGGATCCTAGGACCCTGGGATCATGACCTGAGCTGAAGGCTGATGCTTAACTGACTGAGCCACCCAGGCACCCCAAGATATTTGGATAATTAAAATAAATATGATGGCATAACAATTACAAACAGAATGTTCTAGGAAACTGAATATTAAGTGCCTAAATTAAGAGGTGTCCAAATTTATTTAAGGTTACAGACACATTTTAAGATTAACATTGAGCATTTAAGAAAAGCTAGTGGCATATGATCCAGCAGTTCCTCTTCTGGGTATCTATCTGAAGAAAACAAAACAAAACAAAAACACCAATTTGAAAAGGTATCTGCACCTCCCCCCATGTTCACTGCAGCATTATTTACAGTAGCCAGGATATGGCTGCAAACTAAATATCCACTGATGGATAATGGATAAAGAAGTTGTGAGATATAGCAATATATATATATAATGGAATATTATTCAGCCATAAAAAGAAGGAAATCTTGGGGAGCTTGGATGGATTAATTGGTTAGGCATCTGCCTTTGGCTCAGGTCATGATACCAGGGTCCAGGGGTCGAGTCCCACATCTGACACCCTGCTCAGCGGGGAGTCTGCTTCTCCCTCTAGCTCTGTCCTTCCCCCACCCCAAAATGAAATTGTGTAGCTTATATATTTTTAGGTAGTAATATCAAATTTGGGGTCAAATTCAGCATTAAGGCAACATGGTGGGTAGATTTTTTTTCTTCCTAAAATGAGGTTTTTCTAGATTCCCTCTGAGTCTGTGAGCTCTACTGTATCATATAGTTAGGTGCTTTTTTGTAGCTGAAATGAACTTCTACGAAATATTAGGAAATCCTCCCGGCTCATTGTCCTCAATACACTGGGACTGTAATCACAGGAGCTGTTGCTGCTGTGTTTTCTTTGAAGTCCTAGAAATGAGCCACAGGTGTCTTCCAGCTTTGGAAAATCACAGGTTGTCTGTATTATAATTCCAATGAGGACAATGTGATGGGAGACAACAGAGGGCTGTTGAGGTCTGTAGCTATTCAACCCCCAAACCAGCAAGTGTTTTAGCTTGCCTAGAGGCTCTTCTCTGTGACTCAGGCCTTCTCTTCTGGTGCTGGAGCCAGAGAATGTGTAAGCAGGTAGTCTGACCCGAGCACCAGAGATTGCCATAAAATTCATGTTTTATTGCCTCCTCTTCATATAATCTGTTAATAACTACCAAAGTTTATCATCTTTTTTTCTTTTCCTTTTCCCTTTTCCTTGTTTGATATTCTATATACTGGCTCCAGTATATAGAGCTGCAAAGCAGCTGATGTTCCCCCCTCCCTTCCTCTTTGGGGGTAGCCGAGCATCTGAGCACCTCAGATTTTTAAGTTTATGGATTTTTAAAAAAAATATTTATTTATTCATGAGAGGGGGAGAGAGAGAGAGAGAGAGAGAGAGAGAAAGAAAGAAAGAGAGAGAGGCAGAGACACAGGCAGAGGGAGAAGCAGGCTCTATGCAGGGAGCCTGACATGGGACTCGATCCCAGGTCTCCAGGATCAGGCCCTGGGCTGAAGGTGGCGCTAAACTGCTGCCACCCGGGCTGCCTAAGCTTATGGATTTTAAGTATGTACTCCTGCATCTGGATGTTGTCTTCCGTCCGACCTTTCCAGGCCAACACTATCTTCTGTAGAGTGCCGAATCAGCCCACAAACCCAAGTAGGGGCAAGTTGACTGTCACTGCTGAGGCTGCCACTCTTTGTGTAGGCTCCGGAAGCTCTCTGCCACTTCCTGGTCATGCTGGGTCACAAAAGGCCATGATGGAGTTGGCCTCGAAGCCAGTCTCCCACTAGAAACCGACGCAGCCCTTCCTGTTAGGTGTGATGGTTTCCTCCACTAGGAGCTGAAATCTCTAGTCTGAAGTGGCTATCAGACTTCTCTCCTGCCTCTCCCAAACATTCAGCCTTTTCCCTTATATATTCTTTTCCTCAGTGGGCTGAGGCTTTTTGGAAAACAGAAGCCAGTTAAATCTCGTGAGAGCTACTTCACCTATCTTGCTACAGAACTGTGTTCAGGTAAGAAGGTAGAGGGGAAGACACAGGTAGAAAATAGAATAGCTCAAAGCATTATTCAGCCATATCAACTAATTCTGGAAGCAATTATACTAAAAAGTTTTAAAAATTTGTAAAGACTTTTTTTTTTTTTTTAAGTTTAGGTTCACAGCAACATTGAAGGAAAGGTACAGAGATTTCTCATTTATTTTCTGCACTGCATGCCTCCCCCATTACCAACATCCTCCACCAGAGTGTTACTGCTGGGAAATAGAAGCAGAAAAATGTTCACCTTTAGCCCAGAGCTGTGGGTCCTGTCCCCATGCTACTTAGATAAACTTTCTAAGTTGTACCATACAATGTTTCAAGAATTCTTTCTTGGCCATTGTGCTCCATAATCCCACATTTTTGGTGGCCCGTATGGGGACCCGTATGGGGACAATGGAGTGAACTGAGTCAGTGTGACTTGGTAAGTCTTCTTTACTCCTGGTCTTTGTTTCTTACCTGTTCCTTTTCTTTTTCAGGGATGACCTGAATAGTATGTACCTTCGAACATGTCCTGCCTGAGTGTTCAAGAGAGAACCTCTTGCCAGTGGCTACACTACAGGGAGGGGTGGACTCCTGATGCTTGACTGGACACTATTACCTCAGCCATAACGGTGTTGAGCTAAGAAAACAGATTCTCCTTATTTTTCCTGTTCTTTTGCTGCATATATTCTCTTCAGGCATGGGATGGCCACATAATGTTATTAGGATGGTCATTCTAAGACTCCTGTGTAAGGTTACCTCCTAAGTATCCTGGCATGATCTCTCACTGAGCATGAAATCCAAGATATGGCTAACTGTGTGCTTCCCAAAGGGAAAGCACAGCTGGAGCTATTACCCAGGTGGGGCGCTCAACCAATAGGTGACTACTCCCTTGGCGCTAGATCATGGCTAAAGCCCATGAGAAAGTTGCCTGGATTAGACAAGAATTCCATACTTCATTTTTTTTTTTTTTAATAGATGTCTCTCATTTGTCCTATGGTTTGTTTGGCATTATTGGTCTCGCTCTCTGATTGAAAGTACTTCTAGCTTAGATATATGATGCTTCATATGATATAAAATAGCTGCCCTTTCTTGGCAAAGGCTAGGGCCTCTACCCCATCCATTAATACTAGACCCAAGGTTACAAAGGGTATGATTCTTGGTCACCAAACATATAGAACCCCCAAAATGGAAAGAGGCAGCCCTAATCTCTATGGTGTTTCAGTCCATTTACCAGCATCTATTGTAGCATAGGATGCAGTGGGGGAGCAAAGGGAGGTCGACACCCCTTCTCAGGTAGTACAAAGGTATCAGAGTTGTTGAGAAAGAAGGACATCTCCTGCCACTTGGAATCCCGGAAACTAGCCGTATTCTTGATGGGATACCCATTCAGGGCTGAGGGGGATTTTGGTAATGGGCTCCTAGTTAGTTAATGTACTCTCCTAGTTTTGTAGGAATTGACTAAGGGATCAACATCCTCAGTCCCAGAGGATTCCCCTTTGGCCTGTCTCCTAACACACTGGAGTCAATTTGGACAACAGGATTGAAGGAAGAAAGTGCCTCATCTTCTTTTGTAATAATGCCTGGCCTCCATGCCTCTCGTGTTATTGGATCCTTCTCCTCCTACCCTTTGCCAGCAAAGGAGCAAACAGCATCTCTCCCTGGACTGAAACTGCACACTTCATATCCCTACGGCTCCCCCAGGTAAAAATTGGCAGTGGGGGAACAACTTGATGAACTTTAAAGTGGACCCAGGTGCAACATATTTGGTATTTAGACTAATTTAATTTGTTAGTTTAATTAAGATAGAGATGTCTGGGGGTGCCTGGGTGGCTCAGTGGGTTAAGCATCTAACTTTTGTTCTCAGTTCAGGTCTTAATCTCAGGGTTGTGAGTTTAAGCCCTGCACTGGGTTCCATGCTGGGCAGGGAGCCTACTTAAAAAAAAAAAAGACATGTGTTTTGAGTTAGTAGCATTAAAACTTTTATTCTACCAACGCTTACTAAAGGTCAGATAAGCTCATGTTATCTGTTGCAATTTGTCAGCAAAAGATGGCTTAATATGATGGTTTATTTTGTCTGTCTAAAAGTTCTCATGGGTAACTTTGTTTTAAAGTTAAAAAAGCTTTTAAAATCTTTGTAACCTGAACCTTTAAAGTTCCTCTAAATTGTGACAAATTGGGTTAAATTTATTGGATATCTAAGTCTTTTCCAAATAAGATAGTATACTAAATCATTGATTATTGAACCTAGGTTCATCCGCTTTTGGCTTATTTTAGAGACTGAGGATTATTATTACTTGGGGTTATTGGTAATCATGCTTTCTGCTTTATTGAAAAATTATAGTATGGAAAAACATGTCTTTTGAAACTCTGAAATATAAATTTCAGATCTAAAGAATTCTGGTGTAACAGTTCACAATTGATTACTACTTAATTTTTCACTCGAGATTAAGGTTGCTAAGAGTTAAAATTCTGCTAAATGTAATGAAGACTGATGGAAATTAGGGAAGGAATTCTGTATGTGAGAAAAGATGTTTTTATTTATTGTTAAAGATTTATTTATTTATGATAGAGAGAGAGAGAGAGGAGAGAGAGAGAGAGGCGCAGAGACAGAGACACAGGCAGAGGGAGAAACAGGCTCCATGCCTGGAGCCCAATGTGGGACTTGATCCCAGGACTCCAGGATCACGCCCTGGGCCAACGGCAGGCCGCTGAGCCACCCAGGGATCCCCTGAAAAGATGTTTTTAATAAGAAAGATACCAGGAATGGGAATACATTTTGTTGAGGGAAAAAGAAAGTAATTTGGTCCTAAAATGAGACTGGTTATTTGCAGAGAAAAGGCTTAGGACAAAATCTGAATGAAAAGAAAGTTGTAGATTTGTGAAGGGAAATTTTTGGAAAATAATTTTATATGTGGTTAGGACTAAAGTTGAAATGAATGGATTTTTAAAGTACACTGGTATAAGATTGAAATTCTGCTTTTCTCTGTTAAAATGGTGAAGTTTTCTTATATTGTTGGTGTGTCCCCAAAAGACCCCAAGATGAAGAGCCACACGCTTTTCTGAGCCAGCTGCTGGTGCCCAAAAAAACCTCAAGAAGCTTTTTTTTTTTTTTTAATATTTTATTTATTTATTCATGAGAGACACACAGAGAGAGGTAGAGAGAGGGACACCGCCCTGAGCAGAAGGCAGATGCTCAACCACTGAGCCACCCAGGTGTCCCAGGAAAGTGGTTTTATGAGTAGAAACTCAAAGAAAACATTTATGATCTCATACTCCCCGCATATCCCTTCACCCCCTCCTTGGGCACACTAAGCATATTAACTACCAACTTCATACAGCAAAAGTGCAGCTCTTAAAAAAAAAAAAAAAAAAAGTGCAGCTCTTTTTGCCCACAGGTCCTGTCCCTGTACTACTTAAATAAACTTCGGAAGCTGTACCACACAATGTCTCAAAAATTCTTTCTGGGCCTTTGCATTCCACAGGTCCTGCAACAGTACACTGATTACAAGGGAGGAATCTACATGGATACTTCACAATCACCCAATATCCATAGTAACATCACTGGTTCACTTTTTTTTTTTTTTTTAAGAGAATAATTTTTAGATAGGTATAGTGCACTTACTGCCATGGAAAGATATCCGTATTACTTTGAGAGGAAATTAAAAATCTATCAGGATGAATCCAATGTTTAAGAAAATGTATACGCATAAGAAAGCCGAAATGGATCTGTACCATCATGTCACAGCGGGAATCTTGGGATATCGACAGAATCCACAAATTCTAAGCAAGGTTCTCAGTAACTTGAATTGGCGAGGACATCTGAAATGGACTGAGGACTCACTGATATTACCTTGTTTCACGTCACGTTCATTATTTTTCTATAATTTACTGCAGCAGACTAGTACCTGAAGGTACTGGCAATATCCCGCATACCAAGGCGCAGTTCTATTTAGCACAGCGTTAAAGGATTTTCCAGTATAGGTAAGAGATGGAAAGTGTGAGGAATCTTGATACAGATGGATAAAGTTTCTCAAGAAAAAAAAAAAAAAGGGAAAAGGACAACTGAACTGTTTTCTGATTCTAGGGGGTTTAACTAGGTGAAAAACAGGGCGAAGAGATTGAATCAGAAATCAGGAATTTGAGCAACAGGGGTCATCTCTAGGTGATCATTTCAGGTTGGAAAAGGAGGGAGGGAGATGAGAGGGATGCTCCTGAAGGGTCCTGAGGTCCCAGCAGCTGCCACGGAGGACGTTCCCCAAAACTGTAGAGAACAGAGGCCCCCTCCCCTGCACCCCGTCACGTACTCTGGCCGGTCCAGGCGTCCGCATTTCGCCCCCACGAGGAAACTCGGAGTCGGGGAGGACGCGCGCGCCGCCGGGGTGCGTGTGCCCTCGGGGCCGGCGGAGACGTCCCGCGGCGGAACCTGTGAGGTAAAGGTGGGAACCCGCACCTGCCGGCTGCGCACCAGGAAGAAAATCAGGCTGCGGAACGCTCCTGGAGGGGTCGTCGGCCGCCGCCGGGCCCACCCCGCTCGCTCGCCCGGGGGCCGCCCATCCGAACGCCGCGGCTTCCGGAAGCGCCTCGGGCCGCGCGCCCCCCGCGCCTCCGAGAGGCGGCCGGCGGCTAGTGCGCAGGTGCAGGACGCGGGCCCCCGGCCAGGAGCCCGCCCCGCCCTTCCGCCCCGCCCTTCCGCCCCGCCCCGCCCCCGCAGGCGCCGCCGGCCGTTTACTTTTGAACGGCTGCCCCGCGCTCTTTCCCATTGGCGGACGCCGCGCAGTTGAATGTAGCGCGGAGACTGCGCCTGCGCCGTGGGGCTCCGCGAGGCCCCGCCCCGTCTGGGCACCTGAACGCCCTCGGGGCGGAGGAGGGCGGGGACGCCAAGCATCCCCCGGACGCGGCGTGCGGAGGCCCTAGACTGTTCGGGCTGTGGAGGAGGGCGGTGTCGGAGTCCCCGCGGTGAGTCTGGGGAGCATCTCCTCGGGTCCGAGAAGCCGTCTCTGGGCCCCTCTTCTTCGCCTGTAAGCCCGGCTGGGATGCCGCGTGTGCGCGAGGACGGAGGGGGCGGCCTGGGTGCTGCGCCCGTGCCGGCGCGTCCGGGTGTGAGGAGTTCGCGGGCTGCCGTTTTCCTCCCTCAGCTGTGGAGCCGCTTTCTGTGAGCAGGCCGGCCCGGCGTGGGTCCGCCCTCGCGCGGGCTCCGGTGGAGGCGCCTTCGGAGGAGGCTCGGGGGGATTTGCCCTCCGCCTCGGAGAGGGAAGGAAGGGGGCTGGTGCGGCGAAGCCCGTCAGGGACGGTGCCCATTTTACAGGTGAAACCGCGGCTCACAGAGGCGCTAGCACACACCGACCCAGGGTCCCACAACACTCAGTGGCAGAACTGAGAGGTGGACCGACGTGCTGGTGGGAATAACCTCAGTCGGTGTTTATCATTTTACTCCGGCAAGATCTTTCACTGCCGTGGATGGTTCTGGTCCTCAAGTTAACTTTTACTAAGTCAAAAGTGCGCGTGAATGTTTGCTCCGTCATCGCCATTGTTGGCTAACATTTTCAAGAGCTCGTAAAATAACTTGACGCTACAAAAAAGAGGTCCTTTGTGACAATTTATTTGGTCACAGGCTTGTTGGGATATGCAGTGTACAAGTGGTACCTCGCCCGCACCAACAACTGTTGATACCTGTCACCATTTTTGTAAAAACGCCATGAGGCACGGGGAGATAAACCTCCAAGGGTGAGATAGCTATTCCTGTGATGTCATTTTAATGTTTTTTTTTTTTTTTGAGAATGTAAATCTAAAACATTAAGATAAAGTTAATTTTAGAATACGAATAAAAGAAACTGAAAAAGTTGGAGAATATACTCAGTCGCCAAGGGGGAAGATCAACCAAGTAGGTAAGCTCTGAAAGATTAAGTGAATACAAAAGAAGTTCGTGGTAAATTTTCCAAGTGAATGGTTTAAAGTGGAAGATGAGGCTTTTAAATCTGAAAAAAAGACATGTTTGGTGTATAAAATTCAAGCCATCTGAGCGGAGCATGAAGTGAAAACAGCTCCCTCATCTGACTTATACCTTGCAGTTAGTCACTTTTGTATATCCTTTAAGAAATTTTACAAGGATTTGTGTGCATCTGAACACACAAATGGTATCATTTTATACATACAGACCTGCAGGTTGCATTTATTACTTAAATTACCTGGCTACCTTTTTACTATGTATTTACATACTGATTTGCTTTCTTTTATTTTTTATTTTTTATTTATTTATTTTTTTGATGACTTGTGTAGCTATCCTTTGAAGGAAGGTACCATAATTCAGTCTGGCAAGGTGAAATTTTGATTTTTAGATAATGTTAGTTTTAACATTGCCTTTCAGCAAACATATTGCTGAATGTATTTTCACTGTGAAAAATACTGAAGAAAAAGCAATGAACACCTGAATTTCTCACAAGTTCCTGGTTAGATCACATAGGTAGTTTCTTTCTTAGTTTGGGGAAATAGATTGATGTCAGGATGCAAGAACCGTGCAAATGGACAGACTTAAAGTCCTATCTGACCATAGGATTTTTTTTTTTGAAAGTTAAAAAAAAAAAAAAAGAAAGTTATGGTGATCCTTCATTATTTTTGTATATTTATACAAAGTATTTATACATACAAAATTTTTGTATATTTATACATACAAAAGCATTTTTAAAATCTTGCCTTATGTATATGGATGGTACAGTTGTAGTATTTCTAAAGTAATCTTGAATCGCATAAAATGTGCTGTATATCAGTTAGGGCCACAAAGATGTGAGACCCAATCAGAATTTTCCCAGACTTTCAGCTGACTCACACTGTAACTCCTAGAGCAAGTCACTTAACTCTATAATGTGGTAAACATAATTTTCTTCAGAGGTTGTAAAATGTAATGGATGTTTTATTACTATTCATGTTTAGAGATGAAAGGCATTATTGGTGAATTAAAACTTAAAAAATAGTTTACACACTACTCTGTAGTAGAATGGATAATGATTTTTTTTTTGTACTGTTTAATTCTCCATAATCTATAATCAGTACTGACTATCTAGTTAGACATAGTGGTGGAGGTTCTGTAGAAAGTCCGTTTTGTGGAGAAAGACTATATAAAAAGTTTAGATATTCAGAAGTGTATTTGTTTTTGACACTTAAACACAAGAATTTTGTGAAATAACTTATAAGTGGATGATTAGCCTCAGATTTATTTTTTATATTCATATCTTGAGGATTTTAAAGAGGATAACAGGAAATCTTGATATAAATTATCAATGTTTACTTGGGCTTTTAGTACTCACCAGAGGAAAATAGCATTTTACATGGGTGACTTTTATTTTACTTCTTTGCTTTCTAAAAACATAAGATAATGAAAGTTGATTCTACAATTAATTTGGCAGAGGAAAGACAAGGTAATAGGCAAGGCACTTAAAATTTTTTTAAAAAAGTTATTATTTTGAAATTAGACATAAAATATACTATTATAACCATTAAGTGTGCAATTTACTGTCATTAAGTACATTCACATTATTGTGCAACTGTAAATACCCATCTGCCTCCAGAACATTTTCCATCTTCCCAAACTTAGAACTAAACAATAACTCTCCATCTCCTCTCCCTCTAGCCCCATTTCACTTTCTGTCTTTGTGGGTTGCTTACTAATTTTTATATTATACGCATTTTCCATATCTTTTGCAATCATACAGTTTTTCTCGATTGACCTAATTGAGTAATTTTTTGTTATTAAATTAATTTTACATTTCTGGGAAGAACCTCATTTTGGTCATTGTACTGTATTTTTTTTTTTTTTGTACTGTATTCTTTTGATGTATTCTGGATCTGTTTTTGCTAATACCGTGTTCAGAATTTTATATCAGTGTCCATTTTTGAAATTAGTCTATTTTTAGTTTGTCTTTGTTAGATTTTGGAATCATGTTATACTGTTTTCAAAACGATTTGCAAACTCCCTATCTTTGTATTCTCGAACAGTTAAACGAGAAATTGCCTCTTAAAAATTAAAGAACTCCCCCAGAGAAGCTTGTCTTCCCCTCTCCTCTTTTTTTTGAAGTAGCACTTTCCTGATTTTGAATTTCTCTCATATTTTGCTTTATATTTTCTGATCAGTTTGGCATTTGAACTGCTATAGAGAATAATTCATTTTTTGTAGTTCCTCAAATACAGCATAGAATACATGCAAGGTATTGTATTACAATTTTGGCTTTTTCTATATTTGGTTTATTTCCTTTTTTCAGTGCTAACTTTGTATATTTGTTACTTCTTTCTTTTCCCTCTTGACTAGGATAGTGTATTAATCTATTGCTACATAAAAATTATTCCAAAATTTAGCAGCTTAAATATTAAAATACAATTTTAAAATATTAAAGTACAATTTCTGTGGATCGGGAATCTAGGAGCAGCTTGGCTGAGTGCCTCCAGCCTAAGGTCTTTCATGAGGTTGCAGTCAAGTTGTTGGCTGAGGCTGCAGTCATTGCAGGATTTCACTGGCCCTGAAGTATCTTGCTTCTAAGTTCACTTATGTAGTCGTGGTAGGCTTCCAGTTTCTAGGGGGCTGTTAGACTGAGGGCTGTAGTTCCTTGCCATATTGAGTGGACCCTTATCTGTTCACAGCATGGCCTCTTGATTCTCTCAGTGACAGTGATCCAAGAGATATGAAGAGAGCCAGATCATTCCTAATGGATATCGTGGTCTTTTTTTTTTTAAACATTTTTATTTATTTATGACAGTCACAGAGAGAGAGAGAGGCAGGGACATAGGCAGAGGGAGAAGCAGGCTCCATGCACCGAGAGCCCGACGTGGGATTCGATCCCGGGTCTCCAGGACCGCGCCCTGGGCCAAAGGCAGGCGCCAAACCGCTGCGCCACCCAGGGATCCCGATATTGTGGTCTTTTATTATAAAACCTTGGAAGTAATATCCTGTCATTTCTGCTGTATTCGTTTGTTAGAAAGGAGTTACCAGGGGGTCACCTGGGTGGCTCAGTCTCTTAAAGCATCTGCCTTTGGCTTAGGTCATGATTCCAGGGTCCTGGGATTGAATCTCTTGTCAGGCTCTCTGCTCAGTGGGAAGTCTGCTTCTCACTCTTCCTCTGCACCCCCCCGCCCCCCACCTGCTTGTGCACTCTCTCTCAAAATCTTAAAAAAAAAAAAAGGGGGGGGGGGAGTCACTAGGTCCAGGCTACACTCAAGGGAAAGGGTTTGTTTGTTTTTTAAGGGAAAGGTATTCTAGAAGGACATGACTAACTATGAAGTGGAGGTTATTGGGGGCCATTTGGAGGCTGCCTATCGCAGATAGCTAATGGCCTATTTTTTTTTTTTTTTAAGATTTTATTTATTTATTCATAGAGACACAGAGAGGCAGAGTCACAGGCAGAGGGAGAAGCAGGCTCCACACAGGGATCCTGACGTGGGACTCGATCCCAGGTCTCCGGGATCACGCCCTGGACCGGTGGTGCTGAGTCGCCTGGGCTGCCCGCTAATGGCTTATTTAAAGAGACAGCTCGGGATCCCTGGGTGGCGCAGCGGTTTGGCGCCTGACTTTGGCCCAGGGCGCAATCCTGGAGACCTGGGATCGAATCCCACGTCGGGCTCCCGGTGCATGGAGCCTGCTTCTCCCTCTGCCTGTGTCTCTGCCTCTTTCTCTCTCTCTGTGACTATCATAAATAAAAAATAAAAAAAAAAAATTTAAAAAATAGGTCTTGGGTTTATCAATTCTTACAATTTTGTTTTCTAATTCATTGCCACCTTTATTTGTATTATTTTCTTCTGCTTTTCCTAGGTTGGTTTTCCTTTTTTTTTTTTTTTTTTTTTAACTCTTTCCCTTTAGAGGAATCATTTTTATATTCCTTTTGTTTAGTAATGAAAGCGTATAACTTAAGCTCTGCTCTTTAGATTTTTTTTTAAAAACCCTATAGATTTTCCTAGGAGTATTTTTGTTTCACATGAATAAATTACGTCTTGGCTGGGTAAAGAATTCTTAGATCATATCCTTTCCTTTTTAGACCCTGTGAACACTGCTATATGATCTTTCAGCATTCCTTGTTGCTTATTCTGGTTATATGTACCACCATGTAAAAAATATCTAAAGGCTTGACTGGCTGCATGTTCATGATGACTTTTTTACTCAGGTGTCTGGTACTTCATTGCTTTTCTACTTTTCCCTCCTGCTGGCAGAGTAGCCTGGACTTTTTACATAGTGATTCATGACTCTTAGAGGCAATAACCTTATCCGGCTAATTAAGGGCTATACCCAGAACGGTCATAGCATCGCTGGTACTTCATTCTGTTGATCAAAGCAGCCACATGGCCTACCTGTGTTTTTTGTGGGGAGGAGATTTCATCTTTTGATGGAGGAGTATCACCAAAGCCACACTGCAGAGGAGCATATGTGGGAGACAATTGTTTCCCCTTTTAGAAATTACAGTCTCCCAGAGCAGAATTCTGAGACCATTGTTTTTTTCCTTTTTTTTCAATAGCTTACTTTTTTGCCTGGATGCTTCTAGTAGTGTCTTGCTCTAAAATTTTATCTTTTTAATTAGATGTTAATAGTTGAAAATAAAATAGCATTATGTAGGTTAATAATGAAAAATATCAGCTGCCTGCCCTCACTTTCCCCACTCCTGATTCCTATTCTCCAGAAACAACCACTTTCATTTAATGATTTCTTTTGGTATTTGCTTCTAGGTTTTTTTTGTTTTTTTTAAGATTTTATTTATTTGAGAGAATGAGCGAGAGAGAGAGAGCGCGCGCGCGCATGAGTGGGGTGAGAGGCAGAGGGTGAGGCTTGGTCCTGGGACTCCAGGATCATGACCTGAGCCAAAGGCAGATGCTTACCCGACTAAGCTACTCAAATGCACCTGCTTCTAGATTTTTAAATAATATGCTTTTAATGTGATTACTTGGGATATGTGTGTGTGTATATAATATATATATATATTATTAATTAGTATGGAATATATATATATATATACACACACACACACACACACTTTTTTTTTTTTTAACTTTTAGGTATGTGTTGACTTCTTATTAGGGAAGATTAAGATTTAGTTCTTGGGTTGCTTGGGTGGCTCAGTTGAGTAAGCCTCTGGCTTCAGTTTAGGTCATGATCCCAGGGTTCTGGGATTGAGCCCTCTGTCCGGCTCTTTGCTCGGTGAGGAGTTTGCTTCTCCTCCCCCTCCCCTCCCCGGCTCGTGCTCTCTTTCTTAAATAATCTTATATTTAAAAAAGATTTAATTCTTAAACACTTTTCTTCCTTTATTCTCTCTGGCCAGTATAATTATCATTTTCTTAGTCTGGGCTGTTAAAAATACCATGGACTAGGTCACCTAAAGAACAGATACTTCTCACAGTTTGGAGGCTGAGAAGTCCAAGATCTGGATGCCAGCATAGTTGGATTCTGGTTAGAGCTCCCTTTCTGGTTAGCAGATGGCCATCTTAATGCTGTTGTCCTTAAGTGTTGGAGAGCTGAGAAAGAGAGGGAGCAGGCCATCATGTCTCCTGTAAGGGCACTAATAGCATTCATGAGGGCAGAGGGCTGTACTTCCTGATACCATCACATTAACTGTTAGGATTTCAACATGAATTTTGGGGGGACAGGCATTCAGTCCCTAAGTCATGTTTTCGGTAAAATCAATATTTAATATAATGACTAATATGATAAATGAGCCATATATTTTCTCTCATTTCATGATTCCATCACTTTTCCCAAACTAATTTTGTCATCACCTTTCAGTATGTTCAGACACATGAAATATTGTCAGTTCCGTTTTTTAAAGACATTCTTTTTGGATATGTCATCTTTTTCCAGAGTACTTGTCCTCTAGACTTGCTGCACAGTTGTCTTGAATTTAATTTCCTCGTTAATCTGGTGAGAATGCCTTTCTTTTCTCCCTGCAGTAGCTTCTTTAGAATAGGTGGGTGAGTGTTCTTTTTTAGACCTCTCATGTCAACTATCTTCATTCTACCCTCAAAATTTATTTTTCCGAGTATGGAATTTTAGGTTGGAAGCCATTTTTTTCCTGGAATATTCCGGGCATTGCTTCATTGATCCTAGTTTTCAGTGTTGTTGCATACATGTAACATACCTAAATCCGAGATATTCATACTAGAAAATATACATAGGTCAAGTGGTTTGCTCCTTTTTTTTTTCCTCTCAAAACTCGGAGCTGGATATGGAAAACTTCTGTATAAAATTTCATTGTAGTTACTGGAAGAACTAGCTTTTAAGCATGATAACTACCTATATCTTGTTTCTTAGGGAATAACCAGAGTCAGAAAGTTCCTGGCCTTACAGAGTTATTTTCAACCAGGCTAGTTTATGTTCACCAGTTCTGTCTTGTCATAAATGTATTGCCTAAAATGTTTTTAATAACTCAGCAAATAAGAGGGTCATCCAAGAGTAGGATTTTATTTCCTATTTTCAAATTATCCACAAACTTCTAACTAAATCGTACTAAAATTTTTTATATGCTGAAAGTTAACGTTTGGGACTGTATTTGCTTTTATTTTATATGAGCTCAGGAGATGACATTTTCTTTCAATATCATTGTAAATTTCTTCATTCTAAACAAAGTTGAACTTTTGAGGTCTCTAAATGAGTCCTCAGGGAGTAATGTTTTCTAGCATTTTGACAAATAGAGGACTTTAGAGGGAAAGGTTAGATTCTGTTTTAGGCCTGATTTTGGTACTTAAACATTAAAAAGCTCTAATATTAAATCTAAATTGAACATATGTCCACTGCTCAAAGGTTATTTTTTTACCTATAAAGTGTTTTGTTTATTCCTTCATTATGAATTCTGACATCACTAAAGTCCTCTGAGAAACATATTTGTTTTTCATGGGTGGTTTTTGTGTGATTACAGAGCTCTTTGTAGGTATGGGGTAAAGTCATGGAGTCCCCCTAGCGTGCATTCACTTGCACTTACCTGCAGTGTATATCATCTTCTGTACTGTTGCCCAATTACTTTAGTTTCCTGGAATGCTTCACAGTTCAAGGTTAGTATCTATGTGATACATCTTGGCTCATAAGGGTTCTGAATATTGTCAGTCTGAATGGAGTATTTTTTGATAGTCTCTCCTGTCATAGCTTTTCCTAAACAAAATAGATTTTGCTATTTAAAAAACAAAAAACTAAGATCTGACATTTTATTAATATTCGTTTCTTAAGGGGTAGTGTTCAACCAACGTTGAGTGAATACCTGTGTGTCAAGTCCTATGTTAATTTTTTAAAAAACATTTCAGAGAGAGCATGTGAGCAAGCAGGGGGAGGGGCATGGAGAAAGGGAGAGAATCTCAAGGAGACTCCATGCCAAGTGTGGAGCCTGATGTAGGTCTCAGTCCTATGACCCTGAGATTATAACCTGGGCCAAAACCAAGAGTTGGACACTTAACTGAGCCACCCAGGAGCCCTTCAATTTCTGTTTAGATAAAATTCCTGCCCTTATTGTAGGCTTATATCCTAATGTATAGGAAAATATTATAAATTCCCATTTCACCAGCCTCACCCACCCCTGTCCCACAATCATGTTTGTTCTCTGTATTTAGGGATCTGTTTTGGTGTTTTTGTTTGCTCATTTGTTTAATTTTTTAAAAAGATTTAATTAATTTACTTTAAAGCAAAAGAGTAAGCACTGGTGGGGGGAGGGGCAGCAGAAGAGGGAGAGAGAGAAGCTCAAGCAGACTGTGCTAAGGAAGGAGCCTGATGTGGGACTTGATCCCATGGTCCTGAGATCATGACCTGAGCTGAAACCAAGAATTGGACGCTCAGCTGAGTGAGTCACTGAGGCAGCTCTGCTCATTTGTTTAGATAGCACATCTAAGTGAAATCATACGGTATTAAGTCTTTCTCTGTCTTATTTGCTTGGCATAATACCCTCCAGGTCTGTCCATGTTATTTCAGATACAAGATCTCATTTTTCTATGGCTGACGATTATTTCATCGTGTCTCTTATTATACACGTACATATATAAACACATACACATAAACACATACACACCAGATCTCATCCATTCATCTATTGATGGACATGTGTTTCCTCCATATCTTGGGCTATGGCAAAAATGCTGCAGTGAAGGGGTGCATACATCTTTTGGAATTAGTGTTACCTTTTTTGTTAAATATCTAGTAGTGGAATTACGGGGTTGTATGGTTTTTCTATTTTTAGTTTTTTGAGAAACCTCCATACCATTTTCTAGTGATTGCACCAATTTACACTCCACTAACAGTATAGGATTCCTTTTTTTCCATATCCTTGCTAACACTTACTTTTCTTGTCTGTTACTAGCCATTCTGACAAACGTAAGGTGGTATCTCGGAGTTTTGAGGTGTTTCCAGCGATCAGTGCTATTTGTTTACTCAGGTCCTCTGCCCATTTTTTAATTGGATTGTATTGGTTTTGGTGTTGTTACAAGTTCCTTATATATTTTGGATATTAACCCCTTATCAGATATCATTTGCAAATAATCTCTCATTGCCTTTTCATGTGCTTGGCAGAAATTTTTATTTTGGTGTAGGTTTTTTTTTTTTTTTAAGATTTTTTATTTATTTAGAGAGAGAGGCAGAGACACAGGCAGAGGGAGAAGCAGGCTCCGAGCCTGACGTGGGACTCGATCCAGGGTCTCCAGGATCAGGCCCTGGGCCGAAGGCGGTGCTAAACCACTGAGCCACCCGGGCTGCCCCAGTATAGACATTTTAACAATATTCTTTCAATCCAGGAGATATGGCCTGTTTTTCAACCTGGTTTGTCTTCGGTTTCTTCCATCAGTGTTGAATAGTCTTCAGAGTACAGGTCTTTTACCTCCTTAGTTTACTCTTAGGTATTTTGTTCTGGTAAATGTGGTTGTTAATTTCTTCCTGCTACTAAGTGTATAGAAATGCAACAGATTAATTTACAGAATCTTCATTTGTTCTAAGAGTTTTTTGGTGGGTCTTTAGGGTTTCTATATAAAGTATCCTGTCTGCAAATAGGGACAGTTTTGTTTTTTGTTTTTTTTTACACCAATGTACATGCCTTTTTTTTTTTTCTTATCTGCTGTGGCCAAGACTTCCAGTTCTTGTGCATAGTTTTGATTGTAGTGCTTAGAATGTAAAAAGTTGCACAGGTTATCATTAAGTAGACTTAAACAGAACACTGAATTTTACTTTTGCAGAAAGGCAAACAGATAATTTGAAGTCTTTACTGCAAATTAGAATCGTTTAACCTTTTTTTCCCAAAGTAAGCTCATAAAAATGATATCTATATATTATATATTAGGAATTGTACTTAAAAAGCTGCATATAAAAAACCTTAAACACCTTGATTATCTTTTTTAAATAACAAGCACAGTATATTGATAGTTTTGTGGTTAATACCTAAAACTTTATATATACAAGTGTCTTTATTATATATATGTAGTTTTAAAATACTTTTTTATCTTGACAGGAAATGCACAATTTTGAGGATGAATTAACATGTCCCATTTGCTACAGTATTTTTGAAGATCCTCGTGTACTACCATGCTCTCATACATTTTGTAGAAATTGCTTGGAAAACGTTCTTCAGGCATCTGGGAACTTTTATATATGGAGACCTTTACGAATTCCACTCAAGTGCCCCAATTGCAGAAGTATTATTGAGATTGCTCCAACTGGTATTGAATCTTTACCTGTTAATTTTGCATTAAGGGCTATTATTGAAAAGTACCAGCAAGAAGACCATCCAGATATTGTCACCTGTCCTGAACATTACAGACAACCGTTAAATGTTTACTGTCTCCTAGATAAAAAATTAGTTTGTGGTCATTGCCTTACCATAGGTCAACATCATGGTCATCCCATAGATGATCTTCAGAGTGCCTATCTAAAAGAAAAGGACACACCTCAAAAACTGCTTGAACAGTTAACTGACACACACTGGACAGATCTTGCTCGTCTTATTGAAAAGCTGGAAGAACAGAAATCTAATTCAGAAAAAATGGTTCAAAGTGATAAGGAACTTGTTCTCCAGTATTTTAAGGAGCTTAGTGATACATTAGAACAGAAAAAAAAAATTTTCCTAGCTGCTCTTTGTGATGTTAGCAATCTGATTAATCAAGAATATACTCCACAAATTGAAAGAATGAAGGAAATGAGAGAGCAGCAACTTGAATTAATGACCCTGACAACATCTTTACAGGAAGAGTCTCCACTTAAATTTCTTGAAAAAGTTGATGATATCCGCCAACATGTGCAGATTTTGAAACAAAGACCACTTCCTGAAGTCCAGCCTGTTGAAATTTATCCTCGAGTAAGCCAAATATTAAAAGAAGATTGGAACAGAACAGAAATTGGACAAATTAAGAAACTTCTCATTCCTGAAATGAAAATTTCTTCAAAGAGGATGCCATGTTCCTGGCCTGATAAAGATGAAAATGAAGTTGAATTTTTTAAGATTTTAAACATTGTTATAGTTACTTTAATTTCAGTGATACTGATGTTGATCCTCTTTTTTAACCAACACATAATAACCTTTTTAAATGAAATCACTTCAGTATGTTTTTCTGAAGTCTTTCTATCTGTTTACCAAAGTTTATCTAACAATCTGCATGATTTAAAGAATATGCTATGTCACACTTTATATTTACTTAAGGAATTCCTGTGGAAGATACTAGTTTCTCGTTGAAAATCCAAATCTGTATTAAATAGGCTTATTCTGTACAGCAGACTAAACCATTATGAAAGGGAGAGTAGGGTAGGATGGCTAAATAAAATAGCAAACTGAGTTATTACAACAAATATATAGAAATCTGTTAAAACATCCATGCTGCTTAGATGGTGGAAATGTCAGAAATGATAACATAAGGTGTCTAAACCAGAATATCTAGTTAACTTGATTTAATACATTATCCCATTTTATTTGCTTGAGGTTGACTTTATGGCTGTGATGTTGAAATATTTCTGTACCAATACAGTCTTTTAGCATTATTCTTCTTAGTATATTACTGCAGTGGTTAGTCTTGCAGTTCTTTATGTATATGTAGTTTTTAGATTAAAGATGGCAAAATCCTAATTTTGCCACATATGCCTTTGATGCGGCTTGAAGCCTTTGGCCAAATAAGGATGGTGAGTAGAGGTTTTAAATTCAAGCAGCAGTCTAAAAGTACTGAGGGATTGTTTACATTAAGGATATTTTTGACTTTGACCAAACACACCTGATACATTGATATATCTTAGATTTAAGAGCCCTACAGTGTTCATCAGCATTCATTCCTGACGAAGCTATTGCTTTTGGAGATTTAAGTGTTAGGGAACCAACAGTGACCTTTTCAAATGGTTTTATGGTTTGTGCAAATTGGACTTTTTGGTCAGGGCTTCAGTCTTGCCAAATTACTTCTTGGATAAAAATTAAAAACATGTTACTGGCATAGTATGTTGTTGATGTAGTCCATCCACATTAGATTTAGGTGGCATCATGTAAATTGTATTTGTCTTAAAAAATTTTTTCTGCCATTTGCTTATGCTTATATCAAGGTATCAGTTTAATTTTCTTGAATTTTGCTTACATGGCAGCCTTTGTAGCTACTGAGATCTCTTCAATTAGTTCCCTATTGTTAACAGGGACTGGAATTGTGGTGCTTGTGGTAGGACTTTTGGCCCTTTTGTCACATGGAAACGTAAGTAAAATGTCACTTGTTTTCTAGAAATTCCAAATTGCTGCTCTTGGGATCTATTTCCTAGGAGCCCTACCTAGTTCAGAGATTGTCAGGTCATATTAGGGAATGTTCTAGGTCCTCTATTACATATAAATTACAATGAATTAAAATGGATATAGTTCTAAAATGCTCCTACTGTCTTATCTACTGAGAATGTCTTAACACAAAAATGGCTGGCTGATTTAAGTCAAATTAATGACCAGAATCAGAATATATCTAGCACAATCACCGGTGTGGATAAAGAACATTTGGAGATATTATTTTTTTTCATTTGGAGATTATTAATAGAGGTCTGTGTGTGGGGATGAATACTAAGGTATTGAATATAAATACAACATTAACTTTACACTGAATATTAATATTCAGCTAATAACCAGGTAACTAATACTGTATATTTTAAAGCACTGAAATACAAAATTAACTTTAGACTGAGGTGGTTTAGTGTCAATATAAAAATGATAAGCACTGAAATTTGTTAGCTATTGTGTGTCAAGCACTTAAGTTTCTGAAGTAGATACTAACTTTTATTTTTGTAGGTAAGGAAACAGAACCAAAAGTAATTTGCCCAAGGCCATAGAGCCAGCATATGGGAAATTCTGTGTATGTTCAGAGTTCCTGCTGTCATGCTACCAAAACTTTAAGCCAAGTTTTTTATTTAGTTAGGGCTAATCTACGTCTAAGAATCAATTATAGCTAAAAATTGAAGCAATACTTAATACATTTTTAGGTTTGACATTACCATTTTGTAAATTGCCAGTTAGTAGACAAAACTACGAATTTTATGTGGTGCATGAATATAGTTAATACAGATAACCAATTCTTAATACATGCTGTTCTGTTCTGTGATTTTTACCAGGAGGATGAAATTGTAAAATTTAAAGTATATAATCTTGAAATGTTTCTAAATTTGGTGTAACTATATATTTTAATAAACTTATTTTGCTATTTGCACTGAGTGGCTTGATAAAGAACTCATATTCAGGAGTAGTAGCTTTGGAATTTTCATATGGGTTATGGGAATTACCTAAACTTTTTTACCTAAACTCTTTAAAATTTATTACATTTTAATAATGTAGAGCTTTAGTACCAGAGTATTAAAAACTCCATTTATCACCATTCTCACCATTGAAAACACTTGATTGTATCTTTTTTCTTTATATAATCTGGATTTAAAACAACCATACTTGAGTTCAAATCTTTATTTAAGTGCATGCTAATGTATTTACAGACTTAATGACTGTGCTAGGATACAAGCCATCTTTATTGGATCTTTTTAGTACTTAAACAATGGCCGCTGAATATTGAACCAGTAACTTTTAGCTTTAATTCCTTAGGATCAATATCTAGAAATCAAATAGCTAAGGCAAAGACCTGATACCATACCCGAACTCATCTTGAAAACCAAGTGGTTGGGCAACCCTGGTGGCTCAGCGATTTAGTGCCGCCTTTGGCCCAGGGCGTGATCCTGGAGACCCAAGATCGAGTCCCACGTCAGGCTCCCTGCATGGAGCCTGCCCCTCTCTGCCTGTGTCTCTGTGCCTCTCTTTCTCTCATGAATAAATAAAATCTTAAAAAAAAAAAAAGAAAAAGAAAACCAAGTGGTTGCCAAGTTCCAGTAACACTGTTAACATTGAGCTGATGCAGTGCAGAAGAGAAAAACCCTCCGTCTTAGTTTGTAGGGGGGACATACTTATTTCTTCTTATGATGCAATGACAGTAGGTATTATTCCTTTTTAACCAACGAGTATCTTATAGTCATTCATTTTCACATCATCTCAGTTTTCTGGCCCTCAAAAAAAAGTTCCCAGTGTTGGGTAATAAATACAATGACTGAACTACTAAAACAAACAGGACTATCTTAAGAATTTATTCAATAGTAGTTGGCAGGCTTTTCAAGATCCATGATGGTATGCTGCGACAACATGATCTAGCTTAGAACTTTACTGTTCATGAATTAACACACTTCTTTTAACTCTGCTGGTAACAACCTGGAACTAAGGACAAATCACCTGACCCTCCCAGGCATCTTATAAAATGCTGCTGCTCCACAGCCTGCTGCTTATAAAATTGTCAGATTCGTACAGTCTCCTAGAAGCGGGTATATAGAATATTTTATTAGACTTTGTTTTTCCTAATAGCATAAAATAGAAACCAGTTAATTACATGATCCAGTTTAGGAATATATATTTTACATAATTTATAATCCTTTACAAATAGAAAATCTCAATAATACAATATGCTGAATTTATACTGATCCAATTTGAAGAATCTGGAGTATAAACAAATTCAACAAAGTCCTTTAGATGCAATTTGTTTTGGATTTACTGCAACACTTTTTGTTATATTGTATGTCTTGTATATTCCAATAAGTCTGTCTGAAATCTCAAACATATTATTTCGAAGAGAAATTATTATGAACTGGGCATTTTTTGTTTGTTCCTAAGGAGAAAGAAAAAATAGGTTAGAAGTATTATCAAGTAAACACCTAAACTTATCTGAAATGTTTTTTTCTGGGCAATAAATTCAACATTACTTTGATAATTAACATGAACAGGAATGATGGCATGGGTATAATTCATGACACAGTATTTGAGTCTGAGAGGAATTTGGGTAATTTTGGAAGAAGCAGAGTGGCCTAGACGTCTTCTAGTGGAAAAAAGATCTAAGCAGGAGACTAGAGATTCTAGTTGTGTTTCTGCTACTAATTTATACCATCGATTTATACTTTACATGTCCAAATTGGGAATATTTATTTCAAATAAAGGACTTGAGTCTCTGATACATAGGACATGGCATTAGAGTATAGGGGGAAAGCTCAAAAGTCAGTCAACAAATTCCATGTGTATCGTTAGGGGAACCTATAAAATTCTCAGAATGAAAACCTCTAAATGATTACTTACATATATATAAAATGCAACAATGGACACATTTTTAAAATCAAGGGCTGCATCGATCTCATCCATGAAGTACAGAGGAGTGGGTTTGTAGTGGTGAAGAGCAAATACTAAAGCCAATGAACTAAGTGTTTTCTCTCCTCCTGAAAGATTGAAGATCTTCTTCCAACTTTTCTTAGGTGGTCGAACACTGTATTAAGAAAATCTCTTATTAGTCAAATTACTTGAAAAACTAAAGATTTCATGATTTGTTTTCTGTAACTGGCTACTATTTTTCTTGGAGTTCTAATTTGCTTTCACAAATCTAAACTTCTTTGGGGTTACTTTATAAAAATCTTGGGATCCCTGGTGGCGCAGCGGTTTGGCGCCTGCCTTTGGCCCAGGGTGCGATCCTGGAGACCCGGGATCGAATCCCACATCGGGCTCCGGGTGCATGGAGCCTGCTTCTCCCTCTGCCTGTGTCTCTGCCTCTCTCTCTCTCACTGTGTGCCTATCATAAATAAATAAAAAAAAATTAAAAAAAAAAAAAATCTTACTGGAGAGTCAAAACACAGCACACCTTTCAAAATTTTAAGATTTAAACAGCAAGCCAGTAAACACTTCTTGCTGTTCTCCATTTCCAGTGCATTTTTTGGCTTTGCAATTTTAAAGTCCTGATGTTAAATTGAAATGGCTCAAAAATTTAAAAAGATGAACTACACAAATATTGCATAAAACATTTACTGCTTGCCCAGAATTTATGCTGTAAACTGCCAGTATGTAGATAAATTACTATTTACCATCAAATAAACTATAAATCTAATCTTCACCTCTCATTCTTTTTTTTTTTTTTAAAGATTTTATTTATTCCTAGAGACAGAGACACAGGCAGAGGGAGAAGCAGGCTCCACGCAGAGAGCCCGATATGGGACTCTATCCAGGGTCTCCAGGATCACGCCCTGGACTGCAGGCGGTGCCAAACCGCTGCGCCACCGGGGCTGCCCTTCACCTCTCACTCTTAAAGAAATACTGAGCGTCTGGAGAATATGTAGAGATCTACAACAAGAAGATCCAAAACTCAGTACATAATTACAAACCTGAACATGATTCCTTCAGAGAAAGGATCCAAGCTGTCTACAAGTTCCAGTTCAGCATCACCTCCCAGAGTTAGCATTTGGTAGTTTTCCTTTAGTTTATTTGTTATTATATAAAAACCTGCCATGAATTCATTAAGCCTTTGTTTCCGAAGATCTTCATATGCCTGTCTAAAATGATCTCTTTCACAAGTAATTTTGTCCAGTTCTGCTACTCGCTGTAAGTATAATTCTTCCTATGAAAAGATTGAGAAAAATATCTATTCATTTACTCATTTAAGAGTTAACACTGCTCGCTTATTTATTTATTTACACTAATTTAAAATTAAAAAAAAAATAAAGCTCACAACTTAGGCTAAGGACTAAAAAAGAAATAGATTAAATTATTAACAGTTTATTCATACCTTCTTTTTATACTCTGCAATGGCACCAAGGTTTGGTTTCATTTCATGACACTGGGCTTCTAAAAGTGCAATTTGATTTGTTATAGAATCTGGATTTTTGATTGCTTCAAGATCCTCTGGGCTTAGGACTGCAATCTCTTCAAGAGGATTATTTTCTATGGGATGCAGGGATATTTTTCCAATCTAAAAGTTCAATTCAGATGAGTGTTAGGGAAGGCACAGAACTATATAATTCATGATTTAAAAAAACCCATTCACAATATGACAAATTACTTATCTACTAAATATATACTAAGGAACTGTGGCTAATTTCTCTAGCAATTATTTTTCAAAGGACATCAAGAAAAATAGTTGTGGTGTTCCAAAGTGTTCATATAGACTTTTGTTAAAATCTCTGAATCAGCTCTGCGGTGAAAATGTTGACTAATGGAACCATTACCCAGATTTTTCTGTATATAACAATTACTATATATTGTTCATTATATCCCCTATATACTTGAGAAATAATTATCTCTTGAAATTAAGAACCACAACCTCTCAAAAATAAAAAATAGAAATAAGAAACATAACTCTTTTTTCATAAGGGGTATTTTAAAATGACATTTAACTAAATGGTAACAATCTTACCTCTTTTTGCCAATATTTTATCTTAGAATTATGTTCAGCAATGTGACCATCTATTTGTTCAAGTTTCAACTTAATACTAAGTGCATCTTTTTGAAGAGCATGTTCATTTTCTTGAATTATTTTTAATTCTTGAAGTAGATTACGATGTTCTTTCTGGATCTCTGGTAAGGACTCCTAAAAACCAAGAAGAACTACTACAGATATGATCTTCCCACATGGAAAGAACAGGTATACTTACATTACAGAGATGAAGTAAATGCTCAGTCCCTTTGCCCCTTACATTTTAAGTCTATTTACAGAAAAGTTACAGTACTCTTTTTTATTTTTAAAAAGATTTTATTTATTCATGAGAGGCAAGAGAGGCAGAAACACAGGCAGAAGGAGAAGCAGGTTCCATGCAGGGAGCTCAACGTGGGACTCAATCCCGGGTCTCCAGGATCAGGCCCTGGGCTGAAGACAGATGCTCAACCTCTGAGCCACCCGGGCTGCCCCCAGTACTCATATTTTCATTGTACAAATGTTACTTATAGAAGTTTTTTTTTTAATATGATTTTTTTTTTAAATTTTTATTTATTTATGATAGTCACAGAGAGAGGCAGAGACAGGCAGAGGGAGAAGCAGGCTCCATGCACCAGGAGCCCGACGTGGGATTCGATCCCGGGTCTCCAGGATCGCGCCCTGGGCCAAAGGTGGGCGCCAAACCACTGTGCCACCCAGGGATCCCTTATAGAAGTTTTGAGCTAATGAGTGCTTACTATGCAAGGTATAAATGCCATATATCCAACTCTTTAAATTACTTCAAAAACCATTCGCACCCATCTCCAAGTCTTACCTCTGCGGCAGTTGTATTCTGATAGACCTCTGCTGCTTTGTCCTCAACACTTTTTAGTTCTGCTGTTAAATCCTTTACTTCTTTCTCAGTGTCTTTTATTTCTTCCTCTGTGCGGAAGACTGAGTCTTGAGCTTTTTTAAGATTTCTAAACAAGCAAAATGATATATTAAACATGTAACATGTGATTTGTTATTCTTATGAAAACAACAAAAAAAACAGATTTTACTATCACAGATTTTTAAGATTTATGATTAAACTGCCCTTGGAATCGTTTTTATGTTATACATAAATTGCAGATTCTTAAATTTCTCAACCCATGAAGTTATACCTCAAGTTATATTATAAATAATACCTCCCAGTTAGGGCAACATGTTTCCCATGGTAACAACTTTGGGAAGGGAACAATAACTATTTTTTCCCTTAATAAAGTTACTTTTACTTTGACCTGTGTGTTTAAGTAAACTTCTGCTCCTAACAAACAAATGGCTTATTAGTGCTTTATATACCTGAGCCAGACACTAGAGTAACTTAGATTAATTCTCAGTCTAATTTTAAGATAAGACAGTTGTTCAGTTTTAACATTTTGTATACATATTTAGCTTTAATGATCTAGAAATGCCAATATTCTAAAAGTTAATTTAAAAACAAGACCTATGAATGGTTAAGAACTTTTCTGAGTTGGGACAATAGAATAATCCAATTAACTAAAAAGTAGGTTACCAAGGCAATTTTACTAAGAGGTTTCATTCTTACTTCTTATTTGCCTAAGATCTAGATCTATTTAAATTAATAACCATTTACTCTAAGCCAGAGAAACAAAATGGATTTTTATGTGCACACAACTACACTTTACCAAGGCACATCTGTTTACCACTTAAAACACACACAAATGATCATAAATATTTATAGGTTTCCCTTTAGTTAAGTCCTATTAGATAAAAACATGTCGGACAGGCTTAATAAGTAACAGCAAAAATGTTTAAAGGACATTAAATTTAAATATAAACCCCTTTTCCAACATGGAGGCAGGAAGAAAAGAGGTTAGGATACCACACCTGTCAGCAGTCTTGATTGCTACTTGGGCTTTAGTAATAGCAGAAGCACATTCATCTAATTGCTTATTTATTTTATCAAGTTTGTCTTGTTGGGCCTTCAGTTTATGGTTATTGATTTCTACGATGGTATTGTGTAATCTTTTAACCTCAGCTTCTACTTTACCAGCTCTCTCAGCCACATTGTCATATTCTGAAATAAAAAAAGAATTCATGTTTCTAGGTTCACACATATCACTTGTTACATGTAAATTTCTTTAGTCATATAACTTAACCTGATGCACACAAAAGAAATTTTCACATTTGGGTGAGTGTATTTAAAAACACCACCCTACGTCAAACAAACGGTATTATAACCACACATTGTTAAATTCTCTGATTTAGCCACAGCATAATCCACTGATTTCTAAATGGCTTCATGCCCTTAGGCTTTTTTCAAAAATCTTTGCAACTTTTTCTTAGGTACTTCTTTGACTATTGGTCTCATAATGATTTTTACCCTCAGACTATATGCCTATTAACTTGCCTGTGGTAATAAAATACTGTCATCATTATTTCGCTAGCCTAACAGTTCTAACTCACATGTTGTAACCAAGTGGGGGAGACAGGATGAAGTGGCACCTTCCTCTGTGGCACAGAAAACTAAGTTACATTTCCCAGATTTACTCATTTCTAGGATTCAGACAGAATTTGGGGCCATTCAATGGAAAGAATTCACATAATTTGAAAGGCATACATGATGAATTGGACGTATTTCTACTGACAAGCAGAGAAATTTGCATTTTCTTGGTGGCATTAGAAATTCTGTGATCCAGTCAAAAGCTTTGTGAACATTGACAGGCAGGAACACAAACTTGGTGTGAGTTACAGTAGGTGCAATGTGCTGCTTCTGTCGATAGCTATGATGTCATCTTCCCAATTTGAGAGGACTTTCCAGAGTGGTTTAAGAGGCAGGATAGATCCTTTGATGGTTTTGTAGACTAGCTAGAATAGCGTGCATTGGGTGGGGGGAGTGGTGTGGGGCTGCAGAGGAAGAGAGAGAATCTCAAGCAGGTTCCATGCCCACCTTAGAGCCTGATACAGGGCTCAATCTCATTATTCCGAGATCATGACCTGAACCAAAATCTAGAGTTAGATGCTTAATCAACTGAGCCACCTAGGCGCCCATCATATATGAATTCTAATCATTATACAATATAGGAAGAATGAATGGTGGCAAAAAGGTGAAGAGTTCAAGCTATTAAGAATACATAATGTCTAGAAAAGGTAAACAAACACTGAGCTAACTTACGGAAGAGTCCCACAAAGCTGCTATAGGAGGTATATGGCCATCTGACAGAAGAGAAGGGGAGATTTACTGAGAACATGATTGGATGAAGACTTAAGGCGACTGCTTACCCTCCACTCTCTTCTCTGTCAGGTAGGTTGGAATTAAATAAATCTCCACATCTTATGATTTATCATTTCTATGTTTTTGTTTCTCCAATATCAGAGAATTCTTTCAGCCCATCTTTCTTCTTTAACAGAGAAAGAAAGCAAGCACAGAGTGGGGGAGGGGCAGAGGGAGAGGCAGAGGGAGAATCTTAAGTAGGCTCCTTGCACAGCGGGAAGCTTGATTTAATGACCCCAGGATCATGACATGAGCCAAAATCAAGAGTTAGATGCTTAACTGACTAAGCTACTCAGGGGCCCCTCAGACCACTTATTGAATTTAATTCCAACTCCTTTTTTTTACGTTTCTGAAATCACTTGGCTCCTCAAACAAAACAAAAAAGTCTTTTTTTTGGGTCTTCTATATCCCTCTTTTATGCCAAGGACATTAAATATATACTTTTAAAAGTTCTATAGTGCCAACACTAGTAATCCCCCATGCCCCCAATACTCTGTTGAATGAATGGTTTTGCTTATAGTTGCCATATTAAGTCAAATTCCATTAGGTTGCCTGTGTGCTCTGCTCACTTATTACAGAGCACCAGTTACTATGGGGGCTGGCACAACTTACACTGGGGGATGGAACAAAAATGCCCCTGGAAAGGTTCCAACTTTTAGAACATTTTTCTTTTTTAAAATTATCTACCATGCATTTCTTTTTTAATATCTATAGTAGCAGGTCTATTTAGTAGGAGGAAAAAAAAACCCTATGGCATATATAATCTATAATTTTGAAGTCATTATTCTATAACCACCTTGCCCACCCTTTATTCTCTATACATTTTTAAAATTTTAAATTAATGTCAAGTATTCTATTTTAAAGATATGCTTGCAGAAATGGGTCCTTTATAAAAGCTACATACATACATACATACATACACACACACATATACAGGGCTCCTAATAAAGTCTTCAAACAAGAATGAAATACAGATTCCTGCAGTCTCTATAAAATTGTTGCTATAAAGGACACATTTTTGGCCTCTCAACCGACAATTGGGTACGATGAAAACAATTCCGCAAAACACTGGTTATGTGTGAGGAAAAAAGTGTGAGTTAAGTCAATATGTAAGAACAAATCTAGATCCAAAATAAATGAAAGGAAAAAAAAAATCCTGTCAATGATGCCACTTCCCCATACAGCACTCACTCTCCAGTGGCTATTTCTCATGGAGACCTGGCTTATAAGGCTCTACAAGCCACTCTGGCTTCCTAGTGTTCCTACACTCCCAGCATACTACTACCTCAGGGCCTTTATACTTACTCTTCTATGATCTTAGAATGCTCTTTTCCCAAGTATCTAATGGTTAGCACTCATATTTCTGTTGGGTCTTTGCTCAAGTAGCCACTGTGTCTGATTCCCTAATTCTCTGGTCTATTAACCCTTGTTTTATAATCACTTAGCACCACCCAATATAAAATGTAATATATTTGTTTAGCTCCCTTATCTGAAGTTTGAGGTCCTTAAACAGATGAACTTCATTTTGTTCAATGCTCAATGACCAGTCCCTAAAAAAAACCTGGCCATGGCCAGTAGTAGCTGCTATCTGAAAGAATGTCTTTTTTTTTTTTTTTTTAAAGATTTATTTATTTATCTGAGAGAGAGAGAGAGGGAACACACAAGCCAGTGGGGAGAAGCAGAGGGACTCCCCACTGAACAGGGACTCCCCACTGAACAGGGAGCCTGATGTGGGGCTTGACAATGGGATCATGACCTAAGCCAAAGGTAGATGCTTAACCAACTGTGCCACCCAGGGGCCCCTGAGTTCTTAATAATAAAAATTCAGACAAAAATAAAGTTAATGTGGGTACTGGTGAATATTCAATGTACATAGTGGACGTGTCTACTTAACAGCTTTTTACCTCTTTTTGGAGCATTTGGATAATTACAAGATCACCCCAATTAGTTTTTTTATTGGACCATCAGTATTTACCCTCCTCACAAACAGAACCGTAACAGGAGTCTTTTTTTTTTAAAAGATTTTATTTATTCATGAGAGACATGGAGAGGCAGAGACATAGGCAGAGGGAGAAGCAGGCTTCCTGCAGGGAGCCCAATGTAGGACTTGATCCCAGGACTCTGGGATCACGCCCTGAGCCAAATGCAGATGCACAACCAGTGAGCCACCCAGGTGCCCCAACAGGGGTCTTTCTTAAGGATGTTATAAAAGGCTAACTGTGTTTGCTGGATTCACTAGCTAAAATACCATCAGCCAGGAAGGGGTCAGTCATTTTAACCCCGTTATTCCTTCCTCCTCCTCCAAGAAGATGCACATCTATGTTTGATTGCAGCTAATATGCAAAGAGAAGCAGGGCTGCTCAAGTATGTGATTAGTGGATTTCAATTTCAAAGCCAATCTAGCTATAAGTCTATGAATTCCCTTTCTTGCTTTATAATATTGGTGGAGCACTTACATAAACATTAAAACTTATTTTTAACATGAATAAGCATGTATCCTTAAACATACCTGTTTTGAAAACACTAACATTTTCTTCTAGTAATTTCTGCTTTTTTTTGTCAGGGGCTGTAGCAAGTACATTAGCTTCAAGTTCCTTAACTTGGATGTTCAAATATTCTTCTTGCTCTGATAAACGCTATAGAAATGTTTTAACATTACAGGTCAATATTTTAACTTACTAACAATAACATTTGCCTTAAACACTTTGAATGAAAAAAAAGAAACCTTAAAATCTTTAATATAAAACATGAAAAATGGCCAACACACACATGAAATTTGTAATTCATCACAAAGACAGGTTAAAATGCTGGTTTTTTTGTGCAGATCAGCAAACTTACAATTCACTAATGATTACACCTAGTGTTCAGACTTGGAAAAATTATTACTTGCATTTGCCACTAAAAGTAAATGAATCAGACCAATCTTTTTGAGGACAATTAGGCATTATCCAATAATGCCTCAAACACTGTACACACAATGGGTAATAACCACAATTTTATGAATCTAACCTTATGAATCTAACCAAGGAAATAATTGGATGAGTTATAAAGATATACCTAAGAAGGATATGTTGTTTAAAGACAGAATTTAAGTAATCCCTACACTCAACCTGGCACTTGAACTCACAACCTTGACAAGGATCAAAAGTCCCATGCTCCACTGACTGAGCCGGCCAGATGCACCTAACAAGAATATTTTAAACACAGCAATATTCATAATGTGGAAAAGCATTTATCAAATTGTGATATGAAGAAAATGCTTAAATGCAGCTGCAAAGTAAATTTATGTTGGTCTGGAAAGAATACTAAGGAAGGTTTAGTATGACTCATTAAAAACCTATGCATAGGGCAGCCCTGCTGGCGCTGCGGTTTGGCGCCGCCTGCAGCCCGGTGTGTGATCCTGGAGACCCGGGATCGAGTCCCACATCAGGCTTCCTGTATGGAGCCTGCTTTCCCCTCTGCCTATGTCTCTACCTCTCTGTGTCTCTCATGAATAAAAAAATAAATAAATAAGCAAATCTTAAAAAAAAACCAAAACAAAACCTATGCATAAATTCGTATCTACCAAAAACACACAAAGACTAGGTATTTATATTAAAAATTTGAAGGATATACATAAAAATTAAGGGTAGTAATCTGCAAATTGTTTTTTTTTTTCTTTTTTAAAGAATTTATTTATTTATTTGAGAGAGAAACAGAGAGAGAGAGAGAGAGAGAGAGAGAGGGAGGCAGACACACAGGCAGAGGGAGCAGTAGGCTCCATGCAGGGTTTCTGACATGAGACTTGATCCCAAGTCTCCAGGATCAAGCCCTGGGCTGAAGGCGGGGCTAAACTGCTGAGCTACCCGGGCTGCCTCTGTGGTTTTTTTTTTTTTAAATAGTAGGTATGTACTGCCTTTTCCTAATTAGGAAGCATTCTACTTTGAAAAGAGAATGAAAATAAAGGGTCACATAGATATTAAGAGAAGACTCCATGGGGTATAAATGGGAAAGAATAGTTGTAGCTGGAGCAAAATTCATTCAACAAAGCATTTATCCGTTAGTATTCAGGGAAATGAAATCAAGACACATGATTTCCACCTAGAGAACCATTCCTCTTCCTTATATTCTAAAACTGTAAGCAAACAACAAAATGCTTCTGCCAAATGCTACTGAATTCCAAAAGTTTTAGTTAATACTGACAAAAGGGTACCTGGATGCTTGCAGTAAACTTTTCCAACGTATTCCTCATTTCTCGTTCATTATGCCTTAACTTAACTACTGCTTCTTCCAGTTGTACTTTCTGTTCCTGGATTTGCAGTGCTTTTTGAGAGTCTCTCTGCAACTGTGATTCCATTCTATTTACCTATAAAGAATACCAGTGAAATAAATTTACGCCAACAGTCATTTCAGATAAATAGCCAAATCAACTTAAGAATGAAAAAAAAAAAACCCCAAACTTCTAATTTTAAAGACTAGAATAAAACCAAAAACCCAGTTCCAATTCCTAACCCTAAAGCTTGAGATGGTCAAACTAATTTCTGCATCACAGAATCAAATCGTAAGACAATTTTAAGTGCTGTATTCATCTATTACGGCATAAGAATTTAAGTGGAAGGACAGCAACTATTTCAAAATATGAAAAACAAGCAAAACAAACAAAAAAACAACAAAAAACCCACCCAGCAAACCAAAAAACCACAAGGTACACCTCTTTGGAAAAAGTTCAGTATCCAGGACATTGAAGTATGTATTTTTAAGGATTAAAAAAGTATAGTGTTCTGATGGGGTGACTGAACATAGAAGTTTTCTCTAGACATTCTGACATTCTCATAGACTTGTGGTCAGGCAAAATATTTTCAAATAAAATTTGGAAATAGGCATCAGAAGTCTTTGCTATACTTAAACTATTTTGAAATAGAAAAAAGTTTTGCATTGGAACAATAATTGTATGTGAAAAAACATTAAATGTCAAATAGTGGATAAATTATGAAATATCCATATGATCCAAATATATTACTAGAAAGATACATATGTTGAGCATATACTTTCTAATTAACATGTTTTATTTTTAGAACTTCAAAGGGTTTTATATTTAAAAAAAAATCCCATAGCTTATGTCATTTATACAAAACCCAATCTGTTAATTTGAAATCTGAGTATATTTAAAAAGGCTGAATTTTACAGTACGTATGTTAACCATCAAGAAGTTTTAAAGAGTCTGACTATAATTTTATATATGCTGACCTCTTCTTCTGAGATTTCAACAACAACTGATGAACCCATCCTTCCTTTCATTACTTTGCTTCCACCACCAGTCATTGTACCTACGGAACAGAGAAGTCAGACTTAATCGTCTCCCCCAGAAAGATTAAATAAACTCAATAGCAGAGGAAAAAAATGATTATTACCTGACTGTTCTATGATTTGCCCTTGTAATGTCACCACTCTCCATCTTCTATCTTTTTGATATGCTACTCTTGTGGCTTGATCTAAGTTATCAGCAACTAATGTATCCCGTAAAGCAAAGTAAAAAGCTTGGCGAATTTTTTCATCTTTTACTTTTACTAAATCAAATAGCCGAGGAGTATTTTCAGGAGTTTGAATTTTGGTCATTTTATTCGCCCATACTGCCATCTAAAAGTTAAGAAAAACAATATCATTTCTTTCAGGTACCATTTACATAATATACATACGTGTGTATCATATAAGAACATGGATACAAGGTTCTGAATATCTGCATAATTGAGCATAATTTTACTGTTACTTAAAAGAGTTACTGTAGGGGTGCCTGGGTGGCTTAGTTGCTTAAGTGCCTGCCTTTGGCTAGGGTCTTTCATGATCCTGGGGTCCTGGGATCCAGCCCTGCGTGGGGGCTTCCTGCCTAGTGGTTAGTCTGCTTCTGCCACCCCCTGCACATGAGGGTGTGTGTGTGCACTTTCTCTCACTCTCAAATAAATAAAATCTTTAAATAATACTTATAATTCTATTCACAGATGATATATAAAATCCTAGGGAATGCACACATACAAAATTAAACCTAATATTTCAGTGAAGCTGTAAGATACAAGATCAATATACAAAAATTAATTGTATTTCTATACACCAGTAATAACCTAAGAATGAGATTAAAAATTCTATTTATAATGTTATATTTAACAAGACAAAACATCCAAAACTTAGGAATTTAACAAAAGAAACATAAGAACTGTACACTAAAGACTATAAAATATTATAGTATGGACTTAGACCTAAATAACTGGAAGAAATCCCTGGTTTATGGACTGTTAAGGTTTACAATTATTAAGATGGCAATACTATGCAAATTGATCTACAGAGTCAATGCAACCTGCATTAATTTAACAAAAGAAACATAAGAACTGTACACTAAAGACTATAAAATATTATAGTATGGACTTAGACCTAAATAACTGGAAGAAATCCCTGGTTTATGGACTGTTAAGGTTTACAATTATTAAGATGGCAATACTATGCAAATTGATCTACAGAGTCAATGCAACCTGCATCAAAATCCCAGCTGCCTCCTCCCCACCCCCAAAACTGACAAGCTTATCTTAAAATTCATATGGAAATTACAGGGATTCAGAACAAAGGAATCTTGCTATCAAAGAACAAAATTCAGGGTGCCTGGGTGAATCAGTCGGTTAAGCATCCAACTCTGGACCTCAGGGTTGTGAGTTCAAGCCCTGAGTTGGGCTCCACGCTGGAGGTGGAGCCTACTTAAAAAAAAGGGGAGGGGGACAAAATTAGAGGATTCCTGATTTCAAACCTTATAACAAAACAATAGTAATTAAGACAGTGTGGTACTAATTCAAGGATAAACCTACAGATAAATGAAGAGTCCAGAAGTAAGCCCTTACACATTTATGGTCAGTTGATTTTTGACAAGGATGCCAAGAAAATTCAATGGGGGAAAGCACAGTCTTTCCAACAAACGGTGCTGGAACAACTGGACATCCATATGCAAGAGTAGAATTAGATTCTTTACACTGTATTATAAAATTAACATGGATTAAAAGCCTAAGTGTAAAAACTAAGGTCACAAAACTCTTAGAAGAAAACAGGAGGTCAATCACCATACCTTTGGATTATGTAGTAACTTCTTAGATATGATACACAAAACATTAAGAAACCAAATCTTTAAAAAAATGGACTTTATCAAATTGAAAAAAAAAATCTGTGCTTCAGAAGAAACCAAGTAAGGGACAAAAACCCACAGAATGGGAGGAAACATTTGCAAATCATGTATCTGTCAAGAGATTTGCAGCCAAAATACATTACAAAAAAAAAAAAAAAAAAGAAAAAACCAAACCACAGTGAGAGGGGCTCCTGGGTGGCTCAGTTGGTTAAGTGTTCCATTCTTGATCTCAGTTCAGGTTTTGATCTCATAGTCCTGAGTCAAGACCCATGGTTGGGCTCCACACAGGATATGGAGACTATTAAAGAAACTGGAAGCTTTATACATTGTGGACATGGGGTAGCCATAGTGGCAAAGTTAAACAGTTAACAGGTGACCCAGGAATTTTAATCCTAGGTATTAATCAAAGAGCTGAAAACCTGGGTCTGCACGAAAGTCTATACGTGAATGTTCATAGCAGTATTACTCATATAGCCAAAACGCAGAAACAACATAAATGTTCATTACTGATGGATGGATAAACAAAATGTGATATATTCACACAAATGGAACACTGGCAATAAAAAGGAATGAAATGATTAATGCTACAACATGGGACATGGGTAAATTTTGAAAACCTAAGTTAAGATACACATAAAAACCTACATATTTAAAAAAAAACAAAAACAAAAAAAACCCCTACATATTGTATGATTCCATTTATACAAAATGTCCAGAATAGGCTAATAGAGATTTTAAGTTGTGGGAGGTGGGAGATAGGTAGTGACTGTGAATGAGTAATGAGATTTCTTTGGGGTCATGAAAATATTCTGGAATTAGTGATCTTATTGATACACTAAAACCCACTGAAAACTCTACACTTTTTTTTTTTTTTTTTTAAAGATCTTATTTATTTTATTCATGAGACACACTTGGAGAGGCAGAGACACAGGCAGGGGGAGAAGCACACTCTGTGTGGGGAGCCTGCTGTGGGACTAAATCCCAGGACTTGGGATCATGCCCTAAGCCAAAGGCAGACGCTCAACCACTGAGCCACCCAGGTGTCCCTGAACTCTACACATTTTTTTTTTTAAGATTTTATTTATTCATGAGACACAGAGAGAGAGAGAGAGAGGCAGAGACACAGGCAAAGGGAGAAGCAGGCTCCATGCAGGGAGCCCGACGTGGGACTCGATCCCAGGTCTCCAGGATCAGGCCCTGGTCCTAAGGCAGGTACTACCGCTGAGCCACCCGGGGATCCCCAAACTCTACAGTTTAAAATGGTGAATTTTATGGTATGTGAATTCTATCTCCATAAAGTCTTTTTTTAAAAAGTAGTTATTGATGGTGGAAATTAAAAACTTAAGCTACAGTCACTCCAATATTGGAATCTGTATTCCTTCAGGAAGGCATTACAAAGTTTCTTCCTACAACTCTTTGACCTTGTGACCCAAAATACTCAAAACGTATCAGGTGTTATTTAAATAACTAGAAAGAAAAAAAAAAAAAAGCTAGGGTTCAAATCAACTAAATTTAGCACTTTAAAATTAAATTATAGGTAGCTTATTATGAATACCCACCTTATCCAAACCTATGAAGGTTGCAACTCCAATATTTTGTCTTTTAAGGAAGTTCACACAATCTTGGGCTGTATCAATAGAGTCAACAACAATGTAGTCTAATGCATGACAACAGGATGAAATAGCAACATCGTATTTTTCATCAATTGCTCCTAAATCCCCCTAATAATTAAGAGGAAGGGGAAAAAAAAATCAATGCACAATCATTAAGAAATTAGGCACAAGATCATTTCATTACGATTCCTACAGATTTTTCATTACTTTTACTTGAAAAACTATACTTATGGATGGTTTAAAAAAAACACATAAAGGGTACACAATAAAAAATATGTGTTCCTCTCAACCTTCCCCTTCTGAAAGGGCAATCACTAGTTTTTAATGTATATCTTTTAAAAAATGTATAGGTATGCAGAATTTGAATTTTTAATGAAAGCACAAAATCAGAGAACTGTTCATTGCATGAAAATATATAATGTGAAGATTTTAAATTCAACCTTAAAAGTACTATGATGCCATAGTACGCAAAATAACTTCTCAAAAAATAAAATTTTTAATTATTGAAAGCCAGCCAGCTAGGATTATGTAAACCCTGATAAAACACATTGGCTTACTTACTTATTACTTAGCCATGCAAGCAACTTTCATTTTTTCCATGAGACCAAAGAATAGAATCACTTTATCTTCAAGGAAAATAAGGCAGAAGTCACCTGATATGACATGGAAGCAACTCTGCGGCATAATTTTCATTTGCCCTTATGAAACATTCTCTTTCTGCTTCCTTCTCTGGAAAGCTGACTCAAGAACTATACTAATTGGCTCCCTTGGTTCTCTAGCTTTAGAGAATGTGAGGCATCAACTAGAGGTGGCAGGACAGGAGATGAATGGGGTTGAAATAGTTACCTCGTTTTTTTCTGGCCAGCCTCTAGCTGTGGCTAAGCTCTCTTCCCTCTTCAAGTTCAGGTGCAGTAATGGTCTCCACTATTGCTAGCCCTGGGTTTCTCTATTATCCCTTGTTGATTTCCCTAAATTCTACCCACAACGTTTAGTATATTGGTATATATAAAATCCAGAATTTATCAGTCTTATTTTTTAAAGAATAAAGTGGTTTTGTTAAATTTCCTTATCACTACTAGGTTTATTTGGTACAAAAAATTGATAATTATCTAAAATAAAAAAAACACAAAAACAAAAAACCCAACCCCCACCAAACTAAAACACTTTTAATATGACATAACCCATACCACTAAGAATTTTATCATGCCTGAAGAGCAAAGTGTTTAAAAATGAATGTCTTTTCAAAACTAAAATAAATGTTATTTCATGCACAGTAACTTAGTATTACAATTAAGTCAAAGGAAAAAAATTATTTACAGTATCTTTCTTAAGAAAAATACATATTCATTTTCCAAATAAATCTACTTTACCAATCTGCCATATATTCCTGGAATCCTGCCAGATTTTTTTTCTTGAATTATTGCATCAAGGACTTTCCCTCTACTTCGATTCATTGCTAAGGAGCTCTTTGCTTCTTCAACTTTTTGGAAAAGATCACGAACCAAACCTTTTAATTTTATTTCTTCTTGTGTAAGTTCTTGAAGTTCTTTTTCTTTCTGAAAGTGTGAGTAGAGAACATGAATCCCCAGAAGCATATGCCCAACCATAGCATAGAATTAGTTGCAATGCCTCATAAAAGGAAAGACAATAAATACTTGAACTAGAACTAAACTTCCACCTCGAACTGTTGGGTCAGACTCGAAAATATGCATGGGTTTTCTACTTTAAAGGAACATAATAAATTATATGGATCAATAATAAGGAACGTAAGTGAAGTATGGTTCTAGTAGTACACTGATTGATAGAATGAGTTGAGCTACAGCTGTGGATATGCCAGTTTGATACCACATAGTTATGTATTGAGGGTGTCTGAATTAAGGTCTGAAACTAATAAAAAATGGACCTTGGTACAGGACTCAGAATATGGGTGACCAGGCAGGACTATGGTTATACTGTACTTTGCATTCTAAATAATGAAAGATATTTATATTTATTATTATATATGTAATTTTTTTTTAAAGCAGTTTTCTAAAAAAAAATTTTTTTAGAAAGAAAGTATGTACACGAGTGGGGGGCAGGGAGAGGGAGAGAATCTTCAAGTAGACTCCCTGGTGAGAGTGGACCCAACCCCCCCAGACTTGGGGCTCCATCCCATGATGCCTAAGATCACAACCAGAGCTAAAACCAAGAGCTGGACACTCAACTGAGACACCCAAGCACCCTAAAAAAAACAACAACACAGCTTTGAAATGAAAGGGAACATGGTAAGTGAACAAACAGTACTATTGCTATAGAAAAATGTCAGGGTGCCAAAAAGAGGAAGCATATACACCTGTAACATTAACCCCCAAACTTTCAGTTTCTCAATCTCTTTAAAGCAGTCACTTTTTTTTTCCTAACTGGCATTCTCCCTATCTCCTGGCTTTGAATTATTACCTGTATTATCAGTCACAGTATCAGATAAAAGCTCAAGTTACAAATATAATTTATCCCCAAATAAACTGAATCACCAACAAGATAGAAGTGGTCACTGGACAGAATTTAAATTTAAATTAATTCTAATTGGTCATGAAATTTCCTAATGATCAATAGTATATATTTACTAAAATGACAAAGAAATTTCTTTTCAGTGTAATTTCTGTTGCCATCTTAACTAATGAGGCTCTGGAAATTAAAGTTGTGAAATTCCTTCAGAGACCTAATTCACTCAAGGATAAGGAGGGGTACCTAATGAGCTAAGTTAGATTCACTGATTAGTTTAAAACAGTATGCAGTCTCAACAACAACAAACTCTGGAAGTTCAAAATCAGAAAAAATATACTAAGACAGTTGTTCTTTTTTCTTTTTTTGATAGTTGGTTTCTATGTTCATTCTTACACATGTATTTAGCTTTTTCATTTATCTCTGCAGAAACTGTTTACACTTAAACACAAACTTTCTTTTTTTAATAATTATTTCTGTGGAAAATAAAGGTGGTAGTGTTATTTACTGTTTGACACTTCTGGGGAGAATATAGTTCCTTGATAGTCTCAATTCATATTATACTGAATACTGAAACCAATTCCATTCTTTTAGGGAAGATTACACTAAATGAAAAAAGTAAATCTAAATATATCAGTCACATGTTTAGATTCGAAAAAAATATATATAAAGATAAAAATTGAAAACAAGGGTTGATAAACAATATTCAGATGAAATAAAGATTTACCTCTTTTAATTCCAGCTCAGATTGAGGGAGTTTTGCCTCTATATCTCTGATTGCAGCTTTCCTTTCTTTGAGAGTCTCAGAAGCTGCAATTAGAGCTTCCTTGGCCTTATTTAATTGAGACACTGCAGTATTATGACGACTGAGATAGATATCAAGTTCTGATTGGGCTACATCCATCTTTGAACGTGCTTCATTCACCGATTTGCTAAAACCCATAAGTTCTTTCTCTCGACTCTGTTAAAATATGATGGACTCCATTAAATCTGAAATACGTTTTCAAATCTAAGCTGAAATAGAAACCGTACATGTTGAATTCAACTTTAAAGAGATTCTACAAACATATATATATATATATATATATATAAAATAATTTTTACGATTTGAGTCATATCAGTAGTTTCTGCCTAGTTGCCAATGTTCATCATACATAAAGTCTCTTCCAATTAATTTCACAAGAGTTTAATGAACTTAACCTCATTTTGGAGATTATAACAAGAAAAGACTGGTTTAAGGAAGAAACATTGGAGTCTCAACTCTAGATCCATGGTCTTTCACAACTTTACCTGAATGGTGAGGTATAAGGACTATTCAGCAGAAAGTTTCCTCAAGTATATTTATGTTGAGAATCTTTGTAAATTTTATTAAGTAAGGCCAGGTAATCCTCAACACTAGTTATGTGACAAGTGAGCAGAAATTCTGGGCCACTGTAATTGTGTAGAAAGGACCTATATATTACAATAGTGGCATAAGAAAGACCTTTACAAAAGCTCAATTCTTTCCTCTCACACATAAGGGAAGAGGCCCAGGCCCAGGGGTTATGTGCAGTCATGAGATGGTCAGTTTAAATGTCTGATGGTGAAAATCATGAACACTTATATTCACACACTGCTCATAATGTTCTAGGCCTATTCTGGATGTTATGTATGAATTCTTTAACATTAACAATCTCACGAGGTAAATACTATCATCATGCTTATTTTGAGGAAAATGAATCAGTTTAAATAACTTCCTCCAAGTCATGCAATCACTCTTAAGTGGCAGAACTCCTGTTTTCAGCTACTACATTGAGGAATGAAGACACTTGGATGTGTGTCCTGGCTTTGTCATCATCCCATGGTGCCAAGACACATAGTAGTATTCAATATATATCAGACAAGCAAAAGTGACATCTGTATCCATAAAGTACTATATCATGAAAGCTACTGCATTATCTATTGCCATTTTACCACATGGGCATCCTATTTGTGAAGTTTTGTAGTGTGGTATTAGAAAATGCCCCTATTCCAGAACAGAATCTACTAAATCTATAACTTTCAAAAAAAACAAAAACAAAAAAAACAAAAACAAAAAAAACAAAAACAAAACAAAACAAAAAAAACACCAAACCCTCCCCCCACCCCAACAAAACTTTACTGAGGTATACAAAGTTTGTACAAAAATCTTTAACATATATATATATGTAAGCCTTACATAATTCATTCATATAACATAAGTCAATTCAACTCAATTACTATTATAATTTCTACTCAACAGACTCAGTCTTGCCAAAAGCTGTGGTGAATATAAACAAGGAAAGCTAAGCTTCCTGCATTATACTTTTTTTGGGCAGCTAAGACATATCAATATTACTACTTCACACTCTCGTTTTATTAATGAGGTGCTAAAATAGCCAATGCTTGTATCATTTCTTACTTTCTAGGCATTTCATGTAAGAAAATGCACATCTATGTTCACAAAGATTTACAAGATTAGTATTTTTTTCCATTTTGAGAAGACTTGGGGGCATAACACCCCACGCAAGATCAGAAATGATAAATGACCCTGACCCAAGAGGCATGGTTTTAACTATTACACAATTGCTACAGGAGAAGAGAAAGGTAGATATCAACCTATGGTTAGTGTGGTTCCATGATTTTATAGGTGTTAACCAATTAAATTATTTTCTTGGTAACTTAAGGGAAGACAAAAGAGTATTTGATGAAATCAAAAGACTTAAAGAATGACATATATAACAAAGTATTTGACATGACCTATTTCCTGCCATCACCACAGATTCTTTCTTTTTTTTTTTTTTTTAAATGGGAAAGTAGAAAACACAAAGGGGAGAGTCTAGGCTGTTTTTAGGAACATTAGATATTAGAAGTCCAAAGTTTTTCCAATAGTTCAGTTTTTACTATTACTACACAAAAACATTCTTTAAGTTAAAAATAAATAGCAACTGATAAAGAATCTTACTTCTTTTTCTCTCTGAAGCCCTTGTGTTTCCTGTTTAAGGCTATCCATGACTTCTTTTAACTTTTTTTCTTCTTTCTCTTTTTCCTTCTCAAGGGCACTGTTTCGAGTTGTCGTCTCAGTTATGATCTTTTCACTCTTGGCAGGTATACTTTTAAATTCTTCAACCTGATTGTAAAATAAATTAAACTTACATGAGCATATACCTTCGGACTATCCACCATCATCAATATTTGACTTATTTTTTAAAAGCATTTCTTGGTGTCCTCTAGGTAGATCTTTGTGCTTTTCTCCTTTGTAATCAGGCTTGAATACCTGGTTTTAGCAAATACTTCCTTAACCATTTACACCATTTTTGTGCTTTTAGTTTAATAGAAAAGTTAATTCTATTAATTTTTCATTTGTTTAGGACAAAAATTCTTCCTAGCTGGCCATCAGGTCTTTCTTCCTTCTGCTCCATTTTCAGGCTGTTATTACCCTTCTTCATCAATTAATACATTTGGACTACATGGAATTTCCTAGACTGTCCCTTCAAGGAATATTGCAACTTACCTCAGATTACTTTTATACCTCTTGGGATCCCTGAAATCCTAAAATCTTTTAGATTCCTGAGTCACCATATAGGACTAATATCTTATTCCACTAATACTTTTTGGTAATAACCACTCATTGACATTTGATGCCTAAAGGCTAATAAAGTAAGTTACAACTGGCTTAGTCTCTCCAATTTAAGGGTTACTATCAAACCCATGTTATTTTGTTTATCCTGATTAATCTAGTACTAGAGTTCAACATTTCCTAAAATGACCCTCAAACACTGATTCACACAAGATTTATTCCCATAGTGAACAGAAAGAATTTTGCAAACAAACTCCATTTGGGAAAATACAAATGAAAGACTCCCAACTGATAATTAGGGACCGATTCCCAGGAAGTTAGGCATTCTGGTCCAAACTTAATTTTTTTTTAAAGATTTTATTTATTCATGACAGACACAGAAAGAGAAAGAGAGGCAGAGACACAGGCAGAGGGAGAGAAGCAGGCTCCATGCAGGGAGCCTGATGTGGGACTTGATCCCAGGTCTCTAGGATCACATCCCGGGCCGAAGGCACCAAACTGCTGGGCCACCGGGGCTGCCGGTCAAACTTAATTCTTTTTAAAGCCTCAAAATTGCCAATAAACTTCTTATAGACTTTAAGCTTTCCCTTCCCTCCTTTCTAAGAGGGAACTCCTACTCTGATACTCTTTACTTGAACAAACAGAAGGCAGGTAATTTTAAAAGTCCAAAATACATAACCAAAAACATTTCTTTAAACCATTACCCTAAGAAAACTTTTTTTTTTAAATTTTTATTTAATTATGATAGTCACACTGAGAGAGAGAGAGAGAGGCAGAGACATAGGCAGAGGGAAAAGCAGGCTCCATGCACCGGGAGCCTGATGTGGGATTCGATCCCGGGTCTCCAGGATCGCGCCCTGGGCCAAAGGCAGGCGCCAAACCACTGCGCCACCCAGGGATCCCAAGAAAACTATTTTTTCATCAAATAGTGTTACTAATCTCGCAAATATTTCCCTAATAATATATGCCACAGAAAAATAAGCTCTAAATTTCAAAGCCAATGAACGCCAAGATTTACCTGTGGAGAAAAAAAAAAATCATGTTCAGATATAAATCCTAAAACATTTAATATTCAGGATCCCAACTCACTTTCTTAACAAATAAGGGACTGACAATTCCATGAAAAATAATGAAAATTAGATTTGATCAACTCCTTCAAAACCTACCTTTTCTTTATCTTTTTGAAGTTGTTTCTCCAGTTTTTTGGCTTTACTTGAAGCATGTTTTAATTTTTCACGAACTTGAACATCTTCCAAATCTAGCTGTGTAAATTTTTGTTTGTTTTCCTCAATAAATTTTGTAATTTTATTCAGTTTTCTAGCAAAGAAAGAGAATTAGGTCACTATTTTGGATATCCATTTAAAGCCATGCTCTGCCTGGGACCCTGCTGCTGTAAATGTAACTAAACTCTTACAGAGAAGAGCAGATCCTATAGCTATTCATTTTCAAACTGAGCCTCACCTCCCACTAAATTTGAGGGAGCTGTTAAGATGTGATTATGAGTTGCTTTGTCTAAGCTAAATAGGAAATACTACATTTTCCAATGACTATAATGTGAAGGTATAGGAAGAGTTTAGTATAAATTTAAGTAAAACTCATTTTAAAGGAAAAAAAAATCACATAGGTGAGAGATATTGGTGTCACCACATACTGACACAGAGAAAGGTCAGGATAAAACTTAAAACAAAACAAAACCAAACCCAAAAACACACCAACCTCACAAAACTACCTAGAGTAACCTAGTTCTACCTCAGTTAGATGTGTGGACTATCAAGACAACTAACCTGTCAGGTTAAATGTTAATTTTTGCTGTGATGTTTTGTTATTGTGTTCTGACGCTAGGTGGCAGCATCCTCTGCTGTTTTTAAGACCAGTGTTGGACATTCTATTTGTAATAATCAACTGGATGCAGGGCAATTAAATTGTTTGATGAGAGACTCCTAACTCTGGGAAATGAACAAGGGGTGGTGTAAAGGGAGGTGGGTGGGGGGATGGGGTGACTGGGTGACGGGCACTGAGGGCGGCACCTGATGGGATGAGCACTGGGTGTTATGCTGTGTGTTGGCAAATTGAACTCCAATAAAAAAAAAATAATTAAAAAAATTTTTGTTTGAAAAAGGAAACCATTTTATATGCTGGCAAATCCATTATACTTATGTGCTAGCAGTAAGTTTATATATAAACGCACATGTAAAATCATGAACTCAACCCAAATACTTTTAGTACTTTCCAAAAGGTTATTACTTCTCTACATCTTTTACAGCTTTATTCTTAGCTTTCATTTCATTTGACAATATACTGCTCTTCTCATTAATTTCTTTGGTATCTTCGTGAATTTTTTCCTTCTGAGTTTCCATTTCAGCAATTCGTTTTTGTAGATCATAACTAGAAGGAAAAAAAAGAATCAGAGATCCCAAAATGCCATTTCTAAAATTGTGTAGTAAGTTTTGGTAAAATTAGCTGTTTCTAAAGTATTCTTAACTGCAGTCAACTTACAATTACCTAGGGCTTTGGGGGGAGAGACAGGGAGCCCTGCAGCACACACCTAACTCAGGGTCAAAGCTAGAATTAGGACAAAATAAGATCGGCTATTATAGAATTATAGGCAATAATTATGTAGAATTATTAACATTAATGAACAGCTATGAACCCACTTCCCAACTTAAAGTAGGATACTTAAACGTCAACTCTGAGGACTTCAGGGATAGGCGGCAGAGTAGGAAGATCCTAGGTTCACCTCGTCCTAAGGATATAACTAGATAACACCCACATCAATGTAAACCCAGTAACTGCAAAGACTGGCAGGACATGACCCAGGGCTACATGTAACAAAGAGGCCGGCCACAGTGATGGCAGGAAGGGTAGAGATGTGGCTGGGACTAAAGGGATCCACGAGAATGTCCTTGGAAGTGAGGGGTGTCATGAACATGAAAAAAGGAGTGGAACAGACCCTCACATCAAGAATCCCAGGAATGGGAAAAGACGAATGCCTAATACATATGGCTCTGAAAACTAGAGGGCCTAATTTCAAGAGCTCTTATAAACAGTGAGGTGTCACACCTGAAACTTTCAAAATCAGCAGTCAGAAATGGATGAGAGGAAATGGAGATCTGACCCTTAAAGAGACAGCACAACAAAAAGTTCCCACGGAGGTAGAGCACAGAAGGAACAGTTTGAAAAATTGGGATATACGCAAAAGGAGTTTTATCTACTAATCTCAGAGAACGTGCTGGAGGCAGATACCTTTAAGAGACTCTACCAGGAACAAAGAAGCTGGCAGGCGCCATTTCCCTCCTCTATCTTCCAGCCTAGATATAGGGGACACCTACGTGAACCAGGGCAGTGCCAACACTCTCCACTTACCTTGCAAAGAGCATGACCCTCCACCCCCGAATTCTCTTGCAGTCCTGCCCCCTCCAATATACCCTTGGCCAGAGTCCTTCCAAAGCAGTGCTAGAAGCCTAGCAATGTACAAACAGTACAGATAGGAACAAGCACCACTCCAAAGTGACGTCTGGCCTGGGTATCACACACACCAGTCTGACTGAACCCCAGCAATGGGTTGGGAACAGACATCTAGTCTGGCTGCAGGCTCTGCCTACCAATGAAAGCTTCTCAAGGGACAACAGGGTAAGTGCCCTGCAGTTCAGTGCCACGGTATCTCTGGCAAATGCCTCATCTGATTCAAGTCAAGCCCGAAGTGTCCCCAGATTGGCTCACTAACAACACAGGGAACAAACCTTGCCCAAAAGGCAGAGAGAACCATTGCAGATGACTGGACTGAATGAAGGCAAATGTGCAACCACATTAGTGAGACACATGCAATACACATAGGAGACACTCCTGTGGTGTCAAGTTCTGTTGCACTGCAGGACACTACAGGACCTCTTCTTTATAAGGCAACTACTTTCAAGAGCAGGAGACAAAGCTGACCTTCCTAACACACAGATAAACAGAGTTGGACAAAATGAGAAGACATAGGAGTATGTCCTAAATGAAAGAACAGGAAAAAACTCATGAGAGGTAAATAGAACAGAGATAAGCAGTATGTTTGATAGATAACTTAAAGTAATGGTCATAAAGATCCTGATTGAACTTGAGAAAAACAGTGGAGGATCTCATTGAGACATTCAACAAAGAAACCAAAGACGTAAAAATAAGTGCCAGATGGAGATGAAGAACTCAACAACTCAAATTAAAAATACACTGGAGGGAATAAATAGAAGCAGTAAAAGAATGGATCTATGACGTGGATGATAGAGTAATGGAAAGCAATCAAGCTGAAAAGGAAAAAAAAAAAAAAAGAGACTTAGTTCCCATTAAATGTAATAACATAATAGGTTATAGGAATCTCGGGATCCCTGGGTGGCACAGCGGTTTAGCGCCTGCCTTTGGCCCAGGTCGCGATCCTGGAGCCACATCGGTCTCCTGGTGCATGGAGCCTGCTTCTCCCTCTGCCTGTGTCTCTGCCTCTCTCTCTCTCTATCATAAATAAATAAATAAAAATTTTTTAAAAACATAGGTTATAGGAATCTCAGGAGAAGAGAGAAACATGGGGGCAGAAATTGTATTTGAAGAAATAATACTGAAAATTTCTCAAATCTGGGGAAGGAAACTGAAAAATAGAATTGCCGTATGATCCAGTAATTCCACTACTGGAATTTATCCAAAGTATATGAAAACATGAATTCAAAAAGGTGTATCAACCCCTATGTTTCCTGCAGATTTACAATAGCCAAACTAATGGAAACAGCCTAAGTGTCCATTGATAGATGAATGGATAAAGAAAATGTGGTATGGGATGCCTGGGTGGCTCAGTCACAGTTAAGTGTCTGCCTTCCATTCAGGTCATGATCCCAGCATCCTGGGATCAAGCTCCAGGGTCAGTCTCCCAGCTCAGTAGGGGGAGTCTGCTTCTTCCTCCCCCTCTGCCTCTTCCCCTGGCTCAAGTGTGTATACTCTCAAAGTATTTAAAAGAAAATGTAGGGATCCCTGGGTGGCGCAGCGGTTTGGCGCCTGCCTTTGGCCTAGGGCACGATCCTGGAGACCCGGGATCGATTCCCACGTTGGGCTCCCAGTGCATGGAGCCTGCTTCTCTCTCTGCCTGTGTCTCTGCCTCTCTTTCTCTCTCTGTGACTATCATAAATAAATAAAAATTAAAAAAAATATTTAAGAAAAGGTAGTACATATACATACAATGGAATATTAGTCATCCATAAGAATGAAATCTTGCCATTTGTAGCAACATGGATGTATCTAGAGTGCCTAAGTGAAATAGGTTAGAAAAACACAAATATCATTTCACGAACATACGGAGTTTAGGAAATGAAACAAAACAAAGGAACAAAGAAAGACAAACCAAGAGATCTTTTTTAACTACAGAGAACAAACTGATGGTTACCCAAGAGGGGATGTGGGTGGCAGAATGGGCAAAAGACGTGAAGTGGATTAAAAGGAAGAGCACTAAATATAAAATTGTTGAATTACTACAGTGTATACCTAAAACTAAGATGATTATATTGGAATTAAAATGATATAAAAATAAGCATCAACTTTAATACTACGGTAAAAACCCCTAATTTAATGAATTTGTTATATAAAGTAATTTTTAGAATTTTTCTCTACTTCAGTCTTTATTTTTCTTAAATACAGGAAAAACAGCTAAATGTCAGAAACTAATAAAAACTGATAAATTAATGTACTTACATGTAATATTGGCAGACATGATTCTTTTTTCTAAATATTTCATTTTCCAAGGTAAGAAATTCAATGGCTATGTTTTTCTCTCCTTCTAAGGCATCCTTTTCCTTTTCCACCAGCTTTACTCTGTTTAACTATAAAAATTTAAAATATACAGATTGTTCAAATGTACTTTTTATGGATAGCATCCATTTCAAATGTACTCACATTAAACAAAATTAACTATATTAATAAAAAATGGGTTATTTAAATGTCAATAAGAAATATAAAATTAAATCTAAAACAGTAAAGATTTAACAATTCTAACTTTAGTATTTGACTCAGAATTTGTTCAATATACAAAAAATAGTCTAATTTGCAAGAAGAGTCTATAGAATATTCACCTTCTCTCCTCTGTGTTCATTTAATATTTCAACTCTCCGACACAAGATTTTAATAGGCTCATTTAGCCGTCCGGAACCAATTATATCTTCTAAATATTCAAGCATACCCTCATCATGTTCAGTCTGGCCTTTTGGTTTCATCATAGCGATTTGTTCAACTTCACCCTTAAAAGAAAAGTTGTATTACAAACTTACTGTGTACCTTTTAGTCACATCACTCTTAAGAATTAGAAACAATTAAATCCAATAGTAACCAGTAAGTAAATGATGTAAAGCAGTAGTTTAAAGGGATTTAATAAGATACAAATAAAAATGTTTTCTCCACTGATGTTAGGGTTTTTCATTTTCACAGGTGGTAAGAAACGTATGTTTATACTCTTACAAAATTATAATATACAGTCACATACACATATCAGAGCCAAAGAAAGATTCCCAATCTAAAAAGTTCATTCAATATAAAAAAATATTAACTTTTCTATGAAATAAAATTCAGCAAAAGAATTTAATTTACAATTACTTTGGTAACATTATCAATTATTAATAACATAAGTAGAGCTCTTATTCTGAAAAAGAATTTTCAAAAAAATCCTTCACAGCTCAACTGTAGTAGGAATCCTGCCCCAAGATGGTGTATTATTAAACTTTCTGTATAAACCTGGTGTTCTGAGTTCCTTAACAAGTGCTAGACTTTATAAGGATATCTCAAACTTAATGTTCTAACTTTCTAAAATCAAGACCATTAAATAAAGAAAATTACCTATTTCTTATGATAACAAGATATCCAACTGACAGAAAAATAAAGATCATGGTACATATGAATTTGGAAACCTTTTTTGCAATCGTTAATATAACAGCTTTGAAGTGCAATTAAAATTCTCAGATTAACATATTATTTGTATTTATGCGATTTAATTACAGAGAAAAAAGAAGAAAAAGAATGCACAATCAGTAACCTTCAAGGCTGACTGCCAGGCAGCCATTTAGTTTCATGGTGGAGAAAATTTTGTCTGAACATGCTCAGGCAAAGCGCTGCTACTTTACTTCACAGGAGTAGCCTGCTTATGCTATTACAACAAAAGAAAAGGAACAAGCAAGTAGAAAAAAATATATGCCTTTATTTCAGCAAAATAGCAAGGGTGAAAAAAAAAAACAAGAAAAAATACACATTAAAAAGCATGTTACTCCTTCAATTTAAATATTTAAAATATTTATTTATGAATAAACCTCAAAAAATCTGGGGTAAACCTTGCTAATGTAATGACTAAGAGTCATATTTACCAAGAGCTCCCACATAAATATAAAGTAGAAAAAAAAAATCGGGGCACCTGGCTAGCTCAGTCGGTAGAACATGCCATCTTAATCTCAGGGCTGTGAGTTCAAGCCCCATGGTGGGCACGGAGCCTACTTAAAAACAAAACAAAAAACCTCAAACCAAAAAACAACAAAACCCCCCCATAAACTTAAAAACAGCTCAATTTAAATCTAACAATTGAAAAGCTTTGAATTGAATAACTTTTAGTATTTTTGTATACTATCACTCTTCTGTAGTTTGACCATACAACAGAACATGATTATCAAACACAAAGTAAAAGGTTATCCAAAGAGCTTGTTATTTTTCATTTCTCTGTAACCTCCAGTGTGTTTAGGTTATTGTTTTAACTAAGTTAGCGTTTAAACTAAAATATGTAGATATTTACATAAAACATTTTATTCTGCTTCCAATTATCAGGTCCTTCCAAATGTTCGCAGTATTATAAAGTCTTAGGATTTAAAACCTGGAATAACGTCCAAAGTTTTGGATTACAACAGGGAAAAGTCAGTCCTTGAAGAAGCAGTCTTTTTTTTTTTTTTTTTTAAGAAGCAGAGTCTTATTCAAAGATAACTAGGTAGGGTTTATCAACAGCCACACCACTGACATTTTGGGCTGGATATTCTTTGGTATGGGGAGCTATGTTGGGCATCATAGGATGTTTAACAACATCTCTGACCTCTAAGCACTAGAGGCCAGAAGCATACTACCCCCTAACTCCCCAGCCGTAACAACTCAAAATGTCTCCAGACAATGTTCAATGTCCTGGGGGCATAAGGATGCAAGACTATATTCAGCTGAGAACTGATGTTGAGGTAGTAGTTTAACTTTTTTTGGGTTTATAATCCAAACACAAAATATCTGACATCTGATATTCTAATTTACTGCCTGTTTTAGAAGGCCGAAAAACTACGCCAAGAGAACTTACATCTTAGTCAAATGGGCATAAGATATTATTACTTGAGTATATAGTTTTCAGACAGCCAGAAGTTAGGATTCAGTGTAGCAGTTTACGCTGACAAAAATATTCCTAAAGGCATCACACTTTTCCTGGCCAAATTACTGAAGAAATGGAACAACACTATTAGGAGATTGCCTAGCTTTGGGTAAAGCACAGCAGTTACTTCTTTGGTTTACTTGTTCCTCTTTCCTCAGTTAAAATGATGGCTATTCAGCTATGATTTCTTTTCATTCTAACAATGTTGCAGACTGTTGAAAATAAAAATGCTAAAATGAAGACAATGACATTATGAATCAAAATAGTTACATTACAAACATCACATAACATTCAGTTTTAGATTGTTTCATGGCACTTTTTTTTCCAGCCAGTTATTATTATCAGATTAGTACCACAGATTCAACAGGCTATTAGAACATTTAGGCCTCTCTACCTGTCACTTGACTTACTGTGGTATTCTAATGACAACTTAGGACCTTTGTTTTGGCTCTCTGTTCCTCAATGTTCTTTGCCTGCCTTACCACCTGCTACTATGTGCTTTCTTCTTTTTCCATTTTACACCATTTCATATATACTTAGAGTTCAGTCTATGCTTGAAAGATCACCACCCCCCCCAACACACCTATCCCATGTGAAATTATACAATATAGTTTTAAGTTAGGGCAATAAGCTCCACACATTTCAGAAATAATTTTAAAGCATCATCATAAACTTAAAATAACCCTTCCATATTAAGGCTCCAAATCACATATCATGGTAGCACGAAGACATAAAAATATTTCAAGTTGCTTAACGCTAGCATCCGAAGCCAGTAAAAGGCCATAGTCCTCTACAATTATCTCTAGCTTCTATACCTTCAGCAGACTGAATAAGGTTTTAGGCATTTTTTTTTTTTTTTGGCTGTTATTTACTACAAACTTCCTTTAAATTATATCAGAGACATTAAGCAACTGTATAAAATACCAAGTATGGTTTTTCAAGAGTAACAAAAATTGCAAATATATTTCAATAAAATACGTATTAATACCAAGGGCTTAAATCTTAACTTACTAAAATAGGTGGCAAATCAGGATATTGGGATTCAGTTACACCATTCTTTGATAATCTATTTTACAGAAATAGTTTAAAAATCTAAGAAATAAACAGCTATGACGCTCTTTATTCTTATTCACATGGAATCCAAATTTTAGCAAGAATGAACCACAAGAAACTCAACTGCATAGCTATATTAAAATTTTTTTTTCCTAATAAGGCCTGAAGGACTCTTCTAAGAAATACGGATGTTTGCATTAGAACTAAATGGCCCTAATTTACTGGTCTCTACGGTATATATGTATATATACATATACAGATTTTATTATTTATTTAAGAGGGAGCAAGAGCACCCGCACACACTGGAAAGGGCAGAGGTGGGAGAGGTACAAGTACACCCCCTGCTGAGCACAGTCTAGATGCAGGGTTGGAGCTTTCCATCCTGATATCATGACCTGAGCAGAAACCAAGAGTGGGATGCTCAACCAACTGAGCCACCAAGGCGCCCTGAGGCTTTGAATTTTTATATTGTCTTGATAATATTTTTATATTGTCTTGATAATCTTTTTACTTTCCACTGTACTACATTATTCTTTATGTTCTGCTAATAAATTTTTATTCTAATTTGCTCTTTGTCAGCTGCCAGAGACCAAGAAACCAAATGACAAGTTAGTATCTACCTAAAATAAATACATAAATAGAAAGGACAATGCTTTAGTGGGTAGACTGCTTGATGTCTATTCTGGTTGCTTAGGGGTAGCTTCCTATTTTCTTTCATAGCTGAGACTGTTGAATCAGACACGTCTGGATACTGATAGAGCTAAAAAGTCTTTTGATATGGCACAGGCTTACTTCTACAGGCTGAAAGACTGTAACTCACATACTTTGTATGACATGCCAAGCTTAGGAGAAGTACACTGGGAAGAAAAAGGAAGAAGAGATCAAGAAGTAACTTGGACCTAGGTTAATCCAATTTCCAAATTACTAAATAAGAAAAAAAATCTTGGTTCCTAGTTAAAATTCTAATTCTAATTCAGGTTTTATAATAATGAAGACAAAAAGTACATGAAATTGAAAACTTTGGCAAAACTAAAACTGCCTTAGTAGTTGCTTTTAGGAATTTACAAAATCACTCCTGAGACGGCAATCATTAATGTAATTTTGAACCATCATAAAAACATTAAGGTTCTCATTCTTCTAACTTTGGAGCAAATGCATCCACACCAATTAAATCTCCTAAGTCATAGTTACCATGAAATGCTATGGAGACCTAATAAAATCCTACTTATTTACACCAACAGTTATTACAAGGGGAGAAAGGCTTTGAAATTAAGGTATATATAAATGGGGACATGTATAAACATGACTACAATGGCCAATTAAAATCTAACACTTTTTGGAAAAAAATTTTTTTATTCACTTATTCATGAGAGACACAGGACAGGCAGAGGGAGAAGTAGGCTCCCTACAGGGGGGGGATCGATGCAGAACTCGATCCCAGGACCCCAGGATCATGACCTAAGCCGAAGGCAGATGCTCAACCACTGAGCCACCCAGGTAACCCAATCTAACACTTTCTGAAGGCATGTGTAAGTGCCTCTAAGGACATAAACAGGGCTTAACCATTTCTGCATCATTTATACCATCTTAGCATAGTGCCTCATTAGGTACTCATTTGAATCAACTGATGAAATTTAAAATGAATTCAAATACTAGAAATATCTACTTCAAAAACTACTAAGTCAATATAATCACTGCAAAAATATTTTTTATCCTCATGGACTTCTAAAATTTAGTGCTGTTTAATCTTAAAAAATAAAATTTCACTCTACTTAGATTACTTAGGCTGTTAAACACTACTACTGGCCAATGTATAAATTTTATTCAAAGGAGAAATGTTATATGGGAGAGAATTTTTTAAAAAATCATATTTTTACTTACCTTCAAGTGCTTTAAAGCTAGTGCAGGAGCCTAAGCTTTTGAAAAGGAATTAAACATCCATATAAATCACTGTCACTATCCCTCAAGCTTTTAAATAGGGCATCATTATTTCTACCTAGTCTAATCCCTGTTTCTTCTTCCTAACAGGTGAACTCCTAAGGTTCCTATCTGTAAACTTAAATATTTACCTTGATGTTAAAAATGTTTTCAATAATTTGTTAAAAGAACAGAAAAAGTTTGTGATTACATGAGCACAAATAGCTTAAGTTTAGGTACTTCAGAAGTACACGTTTAACACAAAGTTGACAATTAAAAAATTTATTTCTTTTGGAAGTTAGGATTTTATTTGGCCTCCTTTATTATGGAATTATATAGAGGCTGCACCAAGGGGAAAAAAATTGCTCTTAGAAGGGTTAAAATGCAGTCCACTTTGTTTTGAGGAATCGTGGCACAGGTGTAAAATTTTGACCAATTACCCCAGGATGACAGTAAATAGACAATACTAAACAAAAGATAAACACAAGTGTAGGTTCATACACAATGGTATTATCAAATATAATATTAGAGTGATGTAACTTATAATCCAACTTATTCACCAAACCAAATCCCAGAATATGAAAGTCCACGTGACACAAATACACAGCTTTAATTTCACATCTATGTAAATTCAAATTCTGTTTAGAAATATATCTGGAGCTGATTTCTCCCAACTTTTAAATAAGTCCGGGTTACAGAAGTATTACAAATGTACCATACCTGGTAACAAAAGACAGTAATATAAGTAATTCTAGAACAATGGGAACTGACTGAGAACACTCAGGCATCCTAACGAAACTTTCAATATCAAATCAAAATTTCCAACTTAGTTTAAAATCAGTAGCATAAAACATTAAAGAATATAGCAGCTATTTCACATCACAATATAGTTTTAACTATCATACTCTTGGGAGATTCTGGATAGAAGACAGGAAAAGAAAGTAGCTTCAAATCAAAAAGGAATTTTAATGTATCTGACAAAGCCATGTTTTACAGTAATAACATCTTGAAAGGTAAGACAGAAGTATTCTTCCTACTAAGCAAGGGTTGGTAGGTAAAACATCTTTTCTCAAAGAACATAGGGTTTCTGATAAAATTTAACTTAACATCAGGTAGTTAGTTCTATTCTCCCTCTAAAAAGACTAAGAACTGTGATACTTCAGAATGATATACGAGTTACTTTCTGTCTTTCAACATGGGAATGGTTCAAGGAGGCCATTCTAACCAAAACAAAAATTGGCTTTTAGTTAACCATGCTAAGTGTTTAGGAAAAAAAAAAAAATACTAGTAAGGCGCTTAAGTAAAAATTTCAAACACCAAATATACAAAGTTCTTTTCATTTTTGTGCTTGTATTAGAGATAAGAACAAAAGTAAAGGACTACTAAAAGATAATCTCATTTAAAATGTTATCTTAAAGGAGAATAGCACAATAAATAGCTGTTATATTCCTGTCACGCTAAAGCAGCACAATAATATTGGTGTTTAATTTTTATTTCACTACGCCAATATTTACGTGCTGCTAGAGCGGAACAAGTACGTCAGTCATCCAAATATAAAATGAGTATCTCATGGTAAAAGCAGTTTTGAATGAATTTCCTTAAATTTCTAGAGCAGCAAATAATGATTCGCATCTTGACTGTAGTATGTAAACCATGATGTGCTGCTACAGTACTTTAAGGCCTCATAAAACACAGGATTCATCCAACAGGGGGAAACCCTCTAAACTTTATTGAAAAAAAGAAGTAAGAAAAGAGAATCACTGAAGTCTTTAATAAACTTACCTGCAAGATTAAAAATCTATTATGGTCCAGGTCAATCCCATGGCTTCGAAGAAGATTTCCAACATCCTTAAATGTTGTCTTTTTCCCACTTATGTGATAGACAGATGTATTATCTCTGTAGGCAGTTCTGGATACATAGAAGTTACTGTTAGGAATGACTTCATAATCATCCCCTTCCTGTTTTGCAGAAAAACAAAACCAGAAAACAACTGTTGGTATTAAGTCACAGGTCTGCACCAAATTTCACTCTATCCATATTCAAGCTAATTCTATGGATTAAAAAACTTCAATTGGTTATGCATATAAACTGGCAATAGTTCTCAGAAATAACCCTTTTAGCAAAGAATAGATTCCAAGTTTTGATCCCTTCCTTATAGATCACAAAAACAGAAAAACAAAAAGCCAAACAGAAACAAAACAAAAAGCCCACCTTCAAACAAGTCTAAAAATATATTTGATTGAAAAAAGAGCACTTGAAGGGGGACAAGAATCTCACATTATCTGAAACAAACTTACCCAAATTATTAAATAATGTTGACAGATTAAATTACCAGTCCATTAAAAAAGCTACAAGAGATGATCCAAGGAAAAGAAGGTAGTAATGGCGTAACATGGCTTAGTTGTTTTTTTTTTTTTTTGGTAAACAATATGCCATGTTAACGGAAGGTATAAAGAATTGCAAAGAATTGACAACTACATTCCTCCCAATTTCTAAAAAAATAAAATAAAATGGACTTTAAAGAATGAAGTATAAATCTACTTTAATATTAAAACTTGCTTTCCTTTAAAAGTTTTGTCATTTTGAAATTATGGCTTTTAAAAATTTACGTGCATCAAACATAATTAAAATAAGCAAAGAAATCAAACCGGATTTACTGGCAATCATTTTCCAACCTACATTATATGACAGAAAAGCACTAAGAAACAAAATTAAAATAGATGCCACCAGGTAGATTTAATTAAAGCACTTCATATTAAAAAAAATCTAAAAAACAAAACTTGGAAGCCAAGTCACATCCTTGCTTCATTATGCAGTTTTCTATATTCTTAGGTTCCAATCAGTGATTTTTAAGCCATGAATCCCCAAAGTTAGCTATTCAAAAGACGAGAGAAAAAAGAATACAATAGAACCATTTAAATAATCTAGACGTTTTACCTAAAATTGTTTCCTTTTCTAGAAAATAAACATATTAACTTAACCTTCCCCAATTTTAAAGGGTAGTTTATTCATTTACAAAGGTTGGTTTAAACTGAAGCAGAGCTCTTTCATATTCCAAACTAATAACATTAATATGAATTAAAATAACGGGGATAATAAAATTAGTCATCTGTTATATTTTCAAATTTAGGTAATTTATCTGAAAGCAATAAAAACAGAACTTTAAAAACGAACCCAAAATTACAGTTAAAGAATACCTAGTTGGCACTTAGGATACCAAAACTGCTCAATGTTTTATTCTAAAAAGGTAGGCACTATGATGAGCTACTTATAATTCATTCCACTGGCTAAAAATTTTAATATTTTAACAGCTGCCACCCCCACTACTCAAAAAAAAAAAAAATACGGTTTTGGAGGTAATGAAATGAGTATCTGGGGGGTAATAAAATCATTATCTATTCTGCTTTGAACATACACTGATTTTTAAAAACCAATTTAAGCGAAAAATTATAATTGTGCAATGTATGGAAATTATGTTCCATACTTGGAAGTTGCAAATAACGAAATACTCGCAAATCCCTTACCTTATCAATTATCTTCTGAAAATGAACTTCTACAGTACAACTCTGAATATCCTTGTGTTCATCAGAATTGTGTATTAGTACCGAAAGTTTTTTAGATCTTATTTTTTGTGCTCGATAGCCAAACACAAAAAGCATAGAATCAATAACATTGGATTTGCCACTGCCATTTGGCCCAATAATACAGGAAAAGCGCTGCATAAAAAGAACAGGAAAAAAAAATTAAAGTGAAGTTAAAAAGGTCATACTATATAACTGATTTTAATTTAAACCGCTTGCCTTTTTTACTTGCAGCAAAACTATTTAAAATTTTCATTTCAACTTGTTTTCCTACATTATATTCTCCTTTATAACAAGCTTCAACATTTTAAGACTATAGTCTAAATCACTTTTACAAAATTCATTCTAATAGAAAAAATACTTCCTCCAAACAAACAAAAATAACCCCTCACCAATTCTACTCTGTGTGGAAAACTTAACAGCTAAAGAGGTACCAACGATAACCAGGATAAACAAAAACTAATTTCAGTTGTTAAAAACACAGGAAACATACCATGTATTATCAGTGAGGATAAACAGGATAAAACTGAAATACCTTGTAATAAAAACACATTACTCTATAATAGTTATTTAAAATGATCAAATACCTTATGAAAAGGTCCCAAAATTTTTTCCCCAGCATAGGATTTGAAGTTCTGGTTTACAATATGAGTTATCATAAGCCGAGGAGCTCCAGCTTCATTGGCCATGGCTGGAGGCGGGGGAGGAGGGATGCTATTCAAAATCTCTTCTAAACTTCTATTATCAATTTCCTCACTTGGTGTCTCTAAGTCAGTCAAAGGGAAGGGAAAGCAAGAGGAAAAAGAAAGCCTGCATTAGTGCAATTAGTTCGGAGGACTACTGCCTGCTAATCTTTGGAAAAATGTTACTTATGAAACCTAGGAATCTGTATTTTCCACTTAAATGTATTTTACGAAGAAGAAATGAAAATCTTTCAGCTTGATTTTATAAAAATAGAAATTCTTAAAGAAATGACCACCAGTCACAAAATCCTACAAAAATCTATCTCTTAGGAGTCAAAATACTACACCATAAAGCAAATCTGGGAAAACCACAACAACCTGATTCTCTGTTCCTCGCCTAAACAGGTGGTTAAATCCTAAGGCTCTAGATCTAACTTTCTCCCAATCTCTGAGCACCTGGAACCTTAACTTTGGACACTCAAGAGCTTCCAGCGACTCTGCCACGGGGCTTCCTAATGTCACCCAATTCCAGTACTCACAAAAAAGCTACCGTAGTTTCAAATAAATTATCGTTATCTTTTTAAACGCAATTTAGACCAGAGAGGTTAAATTAGGGCCATGTCACTTTTAAGATACAATCATGTTAATTCTGCCTAGAAAACAGTCCACTAGCTATTGGCTGATCACGCCGATCTCCGAGGAAATACAAGGCCACAAATAAAATCGTAAATGTAGCCACGCACTTGCCCCAATCCCCTCCAACACCGTAACACCGAAATTGCACGAAGACTCCGACCTCCGAAAATCGCCAGATCGCTTTGTCGAGCACTACGGAACCGACATGCGACCTACAGTCGCCAACTCCGCAGCCCCTCAGCTCCGCGCCCCCAAACACCCGCCAGTCCCGGCTTGGGCGCGGACCCACGCTGGCCGCCCCGCGCGTTCTCCAGCGGAGGAGCGGCGAGGTACTTACCTGTGGAAGCAGGGGCCGGGCTGCCCGCGCGGCCAGGCGGGGGTTCGGGCTCCGCGTCGCTGCTGGGGCCGTCCGGGGACTGCGGCGGCTCTTCCCTCCCGCGCCGGGCGGTGGAAGGTTGGGTGCCCTTTCGGGGCATGGTCGCTGGGGCCGGGGGAGAGCAGGGGCGAGTCAGTCCGCCGGGCCGCAGGGCCGCGCGGGTACATTCCCCGCCGGCCACCGCGTCGGATGAGCTCAGCCCCCACCCCATCCCACTCGGGGAAAAACTCCGTCCACCCGTTTCCGAGAACCCCTTTTAGATAACGCCGCCGGACGCCGGCGGGTGCTCGGTAAAGAAAGGCGCGCGCGCACACACACACACACACAACCCCAAGTGCCAAAAACGGCGAGATGCGTTTTCTTAAGCCCGAAGCAACTGGGCAAACCTAGACGTGCGTGGCCACCAGGCAAAGGGCAGAACGGCTTACGTTCCATTTTCTTAATGCCTCCCCACCCGCGTCCTCCCACGGCAGAAGGGTCTAACAATCCTCTAATTTCCTAACGAAATAATTCCTGCGCGGCGGCATTTGCTGGTATTCCCACGCTGCTGGGGTTAGCGAAGCAAGCGCAGAAGAGACTTTGGCCGAGAAGAGTTTTGTATCCGCTTCAGGTCTGAGGGACTCTCAACTCCTCCTGAGGAGCGACGACTAACGGGCGACTCGCCACCCACTTTCCCCGCCATTTGGCTCCGGGCGCCGCTGACGGCCCCGGGGGCTTCCAGGTCTCGCTCGCTGCCGTCGGACCCGGAGACTGGGGTCGGCCACTCCCGATTTCCAAGACCAGACCTAGCAGCGCCTGGTCCGGGCCAATCATCTTGGGGGTGGCGGGGGTCTGTCCCCTCCGACCCCCCCGTGGAGCCTCGCTGGACAATCCGCTACGAAAGGTCATCACGAAGGGCTCGGACTCGGTGAGCAGTCCCTTGGGGGAAGAGAGGAGGTCAGGGGGCCGGGGCAGGGGAGACGCCCTTTCCCCGACAGAGACCGGGATTTCCGAGAAGAGCTCTGCGAGGCTTAAGAGTCCGCGTCCCCCGCGCCCCCCCCCGCCCCGAGGCGCTTAAGTAGCTCAGAGAAGTGGCGCCCGCGAGGAGCGCGCGGGAGCCCCGACCGCCGGGAGGCGGCCGAGGGGGGAGGGGTGACAGCGAAAGAAACCTCCCGGCGGCTGCCTCAGCCCAGAGCGGACTTCGGCGGCTCCAGCTCAAGGCCTCTACTTTCCCGGCGCCCGCGGACCGGGCAGGAAGGGAGAGTGTGACAACCTGGTCAGGAAAAGAAGTACTTTACCTGCGGCGCAGGCCACTCGCACCAAAACCGGAGACCGTTGTATAGCACCCCCCGCTCCTACCGGTGTTTCGGCTCCGGGTCCTTCACTCGAAAATGGCGCCTAAAATACAAACTCGAACGGAAATTCGTTACAAATGCGCGCAATGCTTTCTGGGAACCACTAATTTGAAAAAAATGCGGCGCTTGCCACCGCCATCTTCTGGTCGCTTGCACGCATGCGCGAACTCCTGGCTGGACCCTGGCGGGACCCCGGCGGCCGGGCTCGTCTGTAGTAAGTGAAGAGGCGGAGCGAAGCGCTGTTTTGTTTTAGGCCTACGGCAACAGTACTCTTAAAAAATACCAAAAAAAAAAAAAAAGAAAAGAAATCCCAATCTAGAGAGAGTTTTGAACGAGAGGAAAAAAAAAAAACCCAACCCAGGAGGACTCCACCCACAGCTGGAGGAGGGCTCCGTCGTCTACTAACGTCCCTTCAGGAGAGGGCGGGCTCGGGTGACCCGCGGAGGGGGAAGTATCGCGAGAAGAGGGAGTGTGCGCAGCTCGTAGGAGTCACTATGGTGACAGGGAGGTCGGGAGGCTTCTTGGTAACTGGTCCTAGCTCCGGGAGCAATCGCCTCTGCTTTCCTGGAACTTTAAGGTAAATCTCGTCGCCTCCGGACGTGGTGAGGAAAGGGTTTGGAAATTGTGGCCATCAACGGATCCCACCTTACCTAGTGTGATAGCGTATGCGGCACCGAGCATCTGCCGCGTCCCCCTGCAGGCAGCGAGCGGGGCGCTGGACGAAGCTTTTGGGATGCGAAGCAGGAAGCCCTGAGTTTGGAAGGAGTAGAAGGACAAGACGAGGAACAGAAACACCCGGATCGGTGAATGATTGCATAGTCTATACGTCAATAGCAAAATACTTTGGAATTTGTTGGTGTCAGGTCATTCGTGTCACTAGCGAAAGGGGAATTTCGGGCTTTTAGGATGATTTGATTGAGATTCCGTAATGGAAGAAAATGATTGGTTGATGTCATCTGGTTATCTCCACGAGAAAATTATCGATCGGAAAATATTCCTTCGGTAACTTTTGAATACGTTGTACTGTGAATTACTAAGCAGGTATTCCTGTTTCCAGAGAACTTAGTTTTGTGGGTCGATTTTTAACGTGGAGTCCGTGGTCCTCCTGGTGGGGCGATTGAGATTCAGTGGAATTCATAATGCTCCCCCCTCCCACCCCCCACCGCCCCCAGCTGAAACGGTAAACGGAATTCTGTGTGTTTGTGCATTTTCCTGGGGAGTTAGTTTCCTCAGAACTTTGATTTGATTCTCAAACGTGGTCCTAATCACCTATTATGTTAACCACCGCCCCCAATAAGTATGTATTCAGCGACACTTAGGAAATTGTCATTGAGAACTGGGAGCCCTGCCCTCCCTTTGACTTTTGCATACTTAGTGCCTGGCATACTAAAGCACGGAGAAATCTGCTTTATAAATGAATTTATGTTACCATTCTAAGTAAGTAGTACGAATCTTGCGCCGGGAGTATAAAGAAAAGTTCAGTGATTCTCAAGAGGGATGTGGAGGAGACACTCCCTGACAACTCTTTTAAGAATTTGGTGAAGTTCAGAGACTGATGTGGTTTGCCAGAACATTGACTCGGGTGTATAACCCACATTTATTTATTTTTATTTAAATTCAAGTTAGTTAACCTATTGAATTATTAGTTTCAGGGGTAGAATTTAGTCCAATTTAGTGATTCATCATTTGCATGTAACAGTGTTACATCAAGTGCCTCCTTAATGCCTATCACCCAATAATATGCCTTTTCTTTCAAAGCTGAAAAAAAATAGCTATTGTTTTCCTAAGATAAACTACAGACAAAGTCTATGAAAAAAATTTTTTGGCTGGTATGCATATTAAGAAAACGTAATGATTCTCTTTCAAAGCTTATGGAAACCTTTGGATTTTCAAAGTTTGTAAAACACTACAAAACTGGGGATGGAGAGGTATCAACCATGAAAAAAAGCAAAGACTAGGCCAAATTGAGTGGGACAGAAGGGTCATGGAGACAATGTAATTAAAAGATGTTACCAGATAACAAAATCCCAAATCCCATCATTTTTTTAGCTGCATGCTTGGACAACTTACCCAATTTATCAATCTCTCTGAAAATATTTGTTATAAAATTAGTATATACTGTCTGCCCTATAGAATTGTCTGTAATTGTCTACCACACATGCTAAGCATTTGATGTTACTGTGTTTACGACACTGATTTTATTAGGGTATGTATTAAGGATGAATAATGGGATGGCGAGTTAGAAGGTCAGCTTATCAAGGTTCTTGAAAGCCAGACTGACTGAAGATGTTAAATATGATACGAAGGAACCACTTATTAGAAAAATTTTGGGGATCCCTGGGTGGCGCAGCGGTTTGGCGCCTGCCTTTGGCCCAGGGCGCGATCCTGGAGACCGGGGATCGAATCCCACGTCAGGCTCCCGGTGCATGGAGCCTGCTTCTCCCTCTGCCTGTGTCTCTGCCTCTCTCTCTCTCTGTGTGTGACTATCATAAATAAATAAAATTTAAAAAAAAGAAAAAAAGAAAGAAAAATTTTGATATAAGGAATGACTTGGTAAAAAAGAAAAAAAATAACAGTAGTTAAGTGGGATGTGTTAAAGAGGAAAAAGACTTAGATCAGACATGGCTGTATTAGATTATTACTGAACAATCCTCCATGTGGAAGGAGAAATGCCTACACAGTAGAATGGAAAAAATCCAGGCACATTTTGGGGGGGAAATCTATAGCTTTTATAGATTTTAATGGTTAAGAGTCTGAACACCTAAAGTCAGCCAGATACTATTCTTTGTTGGTGAATCCCTAAGCTAGTGATGAAGGGATAGAAAGAAAAACTGATAATTCCTAGTTTTACTGCCTTTGATGATTACTATTAGTAACAGTAGGTCTTAATGACAGATGAGAAAGAAATGTAATTTCAATAAATCAATTAAGTGACCTATGGCTTTAGATTTAGTTGGACCTAACTATGCTCCACTTAGAACACATATTTTCAAAATATTCTTAAACCAGCTTGTGTAATGTAGAACAGACATTCATAACAGCTACAGAGTAGACATAAATCTAAAGTGAAAGTAGGATGCTTAGAACAAGTGAAGAAGTGATGTGAGAAGAGATTAGGGTCACAAGAAAACAACTTGATTGATCCCTTCCGATACTTTGAATACTTCTCATTGAAAGTGATAGAGTGTAATTATAAAAAGAAGCTGGTCAGATTGGGATGGACTTACAGGGCAGCCCCGGTGGCTCAGCAGTTTAGCGCCACCTTCAGCCCAGGGCGTGATCCTGGGATCGAGTCCCACGTAAGGCTCCCTGCATGGAGCCTGCTTCTCCCTCTGCCTGTGTCTCTGCCCCTCTCTGTCTCTTTCTGTGTGCCTCTCATGAATAAATAAATAAAGTCTTTAAAAAAAGGGTGGGGGATGGACTTACAGTCATTTGGGAAAGTATAACCAAGTCTCATTCTGATATGAAATCATCTGCTAACAATCGTGTGATTTCAAGTAGTCTGAGAAGAGAACTCTTACTTTTTACATTTTCAAAGTGAAATTTTGCCTCATAGATGAGAATAAATAAATAAGAATGAATTAAAAGAGAATATTTGGAATTAGAATTCAGATCCACATTTGCAATTCTTTAACTGCACACATGAATTTTGTCATCATAATTTTTTTCTAAAGATTTTATTTATTCATGAGAGATACAGAGACAGAGAGAGAGAGAGGCAGAGACACAGGCAGAGAGAGAAGCAGGCCCCATGTAGAGAGCCCGACGTGGGACTCGATCCCGGGTCTCCAGGATCAGGCCCTGGGCTGAAGGCAGTGCTAAACTGCTGAACCACCCGGGCTGCCCATAATATATGTTTTTTTGTCTCTTATAATGTGGTTTCAACATTTCATGAAGTCTGATATTAGATTTGTGGATAAATCTTTAAAAATATTAATCAAGTTTTTAGTTAATTGCAAATAATTGGATTAGATATTAACTAATAATAAAGAATGAATAAATAAGCATGAATTTATATAAGTAATGAACAAATACTTAGAGAATGTTGCTCAAAATTAATATATTGGTTGGTGCGCCTAGCTGGCTTCATTGGTGGAACATGTGACTCTCAGGGTTGTGGGTTTGAGCCCCATATTGGGTGTAGAGATTACTTAAAAATAAAATCTTAGAAAAAAGAAGATTAATAAATAGGCTGTAGAACAAGACATAATATGGAATATTCCTCTTGATAATATAATGCTATTCATTTATATATTATACATTTTACATATTACAGATGTATACATCCATGTAACATGTACATGAATACATATTAGATTACATATTAGTACATGAATGTTATTGAAATTCTCACCTATCCTAGCACAGAAAAAATAGTGAAGAAATGGAACAGTTTTTTGGGGAAAGACTTGAAAAAAGCTTGCTTTTATTCATGTAGGTCAGGATTAGAAAAGATAGACCCAGTGGGCAGCAGAGGCAAGGAATATGAGAAAATAGGATGAGATAGTGCTATATGAATGTTGAAACATAAACATAGATTAGTTTTTTAAGGGTGTAAAATGAAGATAGCACCAGAAAATGTCCATTGTTAGAATCTAGGAGGAAGAAATAGTAATGTCTCAGGTAGGATTCTAGATTATAGGTAACAGAAAACCTAATCTAAATTGTCTTGAGTAAAAAGTTTCTCTTCCCCATCATTTATTTAAATAAAAGTCCTGGGCCACCTGTGAAACAGTCTCTGTCCAAAGAGAATAGAATGTTCTAATTGACTTAAGTCTCTCTCATGCTGGCTTCATTGAAGCCACATGGGCTAAAAGTGGGGAAGTGGGTGTTCCAAAGAGAAAGATTCTTTGTAGGTAAGAGAAGAATGAATATATGTAGAGTGACAAAAACACGAATTTTCACTCTGAATAGCTAACAATTACTCAGTTTTTACTATGTTTTAGGCTCTTTACTGAACATTTTACATACATTTAATCATCATAATCAATCTGTGAAATAGGTATAGACCCATTTGACATGAGGAAGAAAACAATACAGTTTCTGGAAGATCATAGGTTAAAGTTTCAATAAGAAGAGTGTCAAGTGCAGTAGAGACTGAAGAAAATGAAAATGATAATCTTATGAGGAAAATAACATGTATTAGGTTTTTTCAAATGCAGAAATGCATAGAGAAGAAGATAAAATTTGGCCATAATCCTATCACTCAGATAACCCTATGCTAGATATACAAATGTATAGATAAATAAAATACTATGAACATGGTAAAAAACTTCAACAGTACAGAAACATAAAATGATAATTAAAAGCTTCCTTCTCATCCCAGTGTACCTTCCCTCAAAAAGATCTCCATTGTCTAACTTATCTTCCCAGAAAGATGTTTTAGAATCCTCTAGCTTAAATATATATCCTTTTTTATTGACACAAAGAGTTGAGTTATATTGCACTGCTATACACTTTTGTCATTTAACATTATAGATATCTTTATCAGTACATAGAGATTCAATGCACAGATTCATCTCATTTTTTAATTCTGCAGCACTCAAGCATTTTGAGTATGAGTATTCTTTTATGCTAGTTGATGAATTAAAAGGATGAATTAAAGATGACTACTTATTTCAGATTTGAGAATCACATGGTTTATTGACTAGAATTTATTAGGCCACCTTGCAAAAGGATTATAAATACAGCAAAAAGGTATAATATTTAAAGTTTGGTTGGCAAGATCTAGATATAATCATGGCTTGAACTACAGGGAAATATAAAAAGCATAGCATATGCATATATTGCAGTAAATGGCATCCAGGCATTGGAGTGGGATGGGGGTAGGAGATCTTCAGTAATTGAAATATACCGGCTTTCACAAGCCTGTTCGCTTTGCTTGTTTTGTCTTTGAATGTCTCTGGAAATGGTGAGCCTGCCTCTCTCTTCCCTGCCATGTAAGAGATCCCAGCTCTAGTTTGCGAGTGATTTTATGACAGGACAATTGGTGTAAAAGATCTGCCTGCCTTTCTTTCCCTCCTTTCTCTTCTGGGAAAGAGTTACAGAACTATCAATTTAGAAAACTGTTCATAAAAATTGCACTTTAGGGATGTCTGGGTGGCTCAGAGGTTTAGCGCCTGCCTTTGGCCCAGGGCATGATCCTCGAATCCTGGGATCGAGTCCCACGTCAGGCTCCATGGATGGAGCCTGCTTCTCCCTCTGCCTGTGTCTCTGCCTCTCTCTCTCTGTCTCTCATGAATAAATGAATAAAATCTTTAAAAAAAATTGCACTTTAAAAAATAGGGCCTTGGGTAAGTCATAAGCAAACCATTAATTTTGATATCCGTACCCAAGGGTTAGCCAATATGCAAATGATCCAAACAGAACTTGGTATAAATGTATTTATGATCTAGTTCTTGTGATTCCTTTATTCTTCACATTCTTGTTCACTCCTGAGGCTTGTCTGCTATTTCTTATCTATAAGTTAAGTTATGCCTTCCCTCTTGCCTGCCTAAATTTTTTCTCATCTGTTAGTGCTTCTACCTCTTAGTTTTAATTCTCTTTTTAAAACAAGATTTTATTTTATTTATTTGAGAGAGAGAGAGAGAGAGAGAGAGCAGGGGAAGCAGCAGAGGGAGAGGGAGAGAATCTCAAGCAGACTGCACTGAGCCTGGAGCCCAGAGGTCAATGTGGAATATGGGGCCCGATTTCATGACCCTGAAATCACCATCTGAGCTGAAATCGAGAGTCAGATGCTCAATAGACTTAGCTACCCAGGTGCACCTTTTACTTTTAATTCTTAAATTTAATTTTTTTTCTTATCTTGTAAACCATTTAACCAAAGTGGCATAAGTACATTTATATTGTTACACTACTATCACCTCCATCTATCCACAGAACTCTTTCATCTTGCAGAACTGAAACTCTGTACCCATTAAATAATAACTCCCCATTTTTCCTTCCCCTGCCCCAGCCCCTGGCAACCACCACCCTACTTTCTCTCTCTATGAATTTGGCTACTCTAGTACTTCATATAAGTGGAATATACAGCTATAAGGACAGATACTGTCCTTTTTTGACTGGATTATTTCAATTAGCATAATGTTAAGTCTAATTCTTAACATTGGTTCTTTTTTTCTTTTTCTTTAAATTTTATTTATTTATGAGAGACAGAGAGAGAAGCAGGCACCATGCAGGGAGCTGGATGCGGGACTCGATCCCGGGTCTCCAGGATCAGGCCCTGGGCTGAAGGCGGTGCTAAACCGCTGAGCCACCCACGCTGCCCTTAACATTAGTTCTTAATTTTAGTTTCTTGGTTCTAACTCTGTTCCACATTATAAAAACATATATCCACAACCTGAGTGTGTAATATATGATGAACTTTTAAATTTAGGGTTATTTTTTTTGTTTGTTTGTTTGTTTTTTTAGGTTTTATTTAAGACAGTGAGCAAGAGAGAGAGAGAGACCGAGAGCACAAGCTGAAGGAGAGGCGGGGGGTGGGGGGACAGTTGTTGGGGGGGGTGGGGACACAGGCTCCCTGCTGGGCTTGCTCTATCCCAGGGCCTTGGGATCATAACCTGAGCCAAAGGCAGACACTTAACTGACTGAGCCACTCAGGTGCTCCTAAATTTAGTTTTTGATAGAACTATACAGAGTTCTGTAATAAACAAGCTTATAAGTTGCATATATACTTTGGTGTACATTATATGTATGTGATAAATTTCTGTGACTAGGAATTCTTCCTAGTATTATATAATACTTCCATTGAATCAGTAGCATCTAACTCAAAGTATAGTACATATGTGTCAGATTGGTAGAGCCTAGGCTATTTGCCTCTTTCTAGAGGAAAGGAAGGCTAGAGAGGAAATAATGTTTCTTATAATGGAAAAAGGACTCCTAAAATAGGGGATTCGCCAAGTATAGAAAAGGCAGTCAAAGGTTTTGGGGTGGAGGGCAAAAGAATAAATGACCATTATCAGTAATTTACCTGCCCTTCAATAATGCATGGAAGTATCTGTTTCTCTATACACCAGCACTGGGTCGTGGGTATTTTGCATTTGACCACTCTGGTAACAGAAAAATGGTATCTAGTTGTTTGAATTTTTATTTCCTTAATTATAATTGAGGCTAGGCATTGTTTCATATTTTTGATTGCTCACTGACCACTTGTTTATGTTTCTGTGAACTGTTCATTTATTTTTATTGGTGCCCTTGATCAAATGACTTCGTGGGTGACCATGCTTTCTTACTCTCTGCTTCTATAGTATTGTTAATCTATCCCTCTCTACTGATCCCTTCTCTTTAGTCCCCAAACATACTGAGGTCTACTCTAGTTTTTTTTTTTTTAATTTTTTTTAATTTTTTTAATTTTTATTTATGATAGTCACACAGAGAGACAGAGAGAGAGAGAGAGAGAGAGAGAGGCAGAGACACAGGCAGAGGGAGAAGCAGGCTCCATGCACCGGGAGCCCGATGTGGGATTCGATCCGGGGTCTCCAGGATCGCGCACTGGGCCAAAGGCAGGCACTAAACCGCTGCGCCACCCAGGGATCCCTATACTCTAGTTTAAAAGGCCTTTATAGCTACTATTCTATTTTTTCCTTTAACTTCTCTACACTTAAATATCTTTATACATACACTTATACACCTTTAACTTCTACACTTATGAGCTATGCCTGCTGATTCCATTTTAGAGTATGCAAGGATGATTCTAGTTGCAGAGAATATAGGAATGAACAAAATAGGCAAAAATTCTTGCACTTATGAAGCTTACATCTTAGAAAGGGGAATGGTAAGTGAAATGCATAGTATGACAGATGACCCTAAATAGGGTATATAGGGAAGGCTTTTCTAAGAAGGTGACTTTGGGAGAAAGATATAAAGGAAGCTTAGGAGTAAGCCATGCAAGCTATGGGGGTGGGGGTGGGGGCACAGGGATTTCAGGCAAAGACTACAAATTCAAAGGCCCTAAAGCAAGAGCGTTCTTAGTATTTTAGAAGAAAAACGGAAGTTTGTGTGTTTGGAGCAGTTTGAGTGAAAAGACAGAGAAATCAGGTAAGGTCAGAGAAATAATAGGCATATTAAGGTCCTCCAGAGAAGAGTTGATGTCGTAGTCTTGAGTCCAAAGATGGAAACTCAGGCAAAATTTCTGTGTTGCAGTCTGAAGGCAGAATTCCTTCTTTAGGAAACTGTGGTCTTTGCTCACAAGGCCTTTAACTGATTAGACGGAACCCACTCACATTATGCAGGGTTATCTGCTGTACTGTAAGTTGGCTGATTATAGATGTTAATCACTTCTGTTTTTTTCAAAGATCTTATTTATTTTAAAGAGCATGAGCAGAGGGAATGTAGAGAGGGGAAAAGTAGAGGGGGATTCAGAGAGAATCTGAAGCAGGCTGCTGGGTGTGGAGCCTGATGCAGGGTTCCATTTCATGACCTCAAGATCATGACTTGAGTAGAAACCAAGAGTCAGGCGCTTAACCAACTGAGCCACCCAGGCACCCTTGTTAATTACTTCTAAAAAATACATTTACTGGGACCCCTGGGTGGCTCAGCGGTTTAGCGCCACCTTCAGCCAAAGGCATGATCCTGGAGACCCGGGATCAAGTCCCACGTCGGGCTCCCTGCGTGGAGCCTGCTTCTCCCTTTGCCTATGTCTCTGCCTCTCTCTCTCTGTGTCTCTCATGAATAAATAAATCTTAAAAAAATACATTTACAGCAACATTTAGACTAGTGTTTTTCGAAATGACTGGGCACCATTTGTGTAGCCAGGTTAACACATAAAATTAACCATTACAGTAGAGTAGTCCAGGTTGATAAAAGCTTTGAACACCATTGCAAGAACTTTGTTTTAACTCTGAGTGAGATAGGAAGATGTTGTAGTATTTTGAGCAGAGAAGTGCCATGATCTATTTTAAAAGCCTCTCTGCCTGCTGTGGTAAGTATAGATCATGAGGGGTTAGAGGCCAGTTAGGATTCTATTCTAATCCAGGTTAACAAATGATAGCATGTTGAACCGGGGTCATAACAGTGGGGTGACAAAAATCAGATATTCTAAAGATAGAGCGTAAAAGTTTTGGTTTTCAAAAGTTAGATTTGGGATGTGAGAGGAGGGTCAGTAATCATTCTAAGGTTTTTAGCCTGTGCAGCTGGAAGAAAGGAATTACCATTTGCTGAGATGGGTAAGGCTACGAGAAGGGTGAAGTTAGAGGAACGATCAGAGGTTTGATTGGATCTCAAGTTTGAATGTCTGTTAGACATTTCAGATAAATTGTCGAATACTCAGATATAAAAGTCAGGTTCATTGAAGAGGTCTGAACTGGAGATAAGAAGTTGGAAGTTGTCACTATGTAGTCAATGTTGTTTGAACTTATATTAAGCCATGAAACTGGGTGATACCAATGGCAGTGAGTGTAGAAATAGAAGAGGTACAAGAACTGAGCCCAAAGTTTAAGTTTGGGAAAATTAGGACCAAAGGGTGGTGAAATTTATTTCCTCTATAACTCTGCAATTCCTATCCCTCTCTAAACTGCCCATTGAGGGATCCCTGGGTGGCGCAGCGGTTAAGTGCCTGCCTTTGGCCCAGGACGCGATCCTGGAGACCCGGGATCGAATCCCACATCAGGCTCTCGGTGCATGGAGCCTGCTTCTCCCTCTGCCTATGTCTCTGCTTCTCTCTTTCTCTCTGTGACTATCATAAATAAAAAAAAAAAAAAAACTGCCCATTGAAGTGAAGTCTAACACCCATAACAGATTGAGTAGGAATCCCACAGAGTTCCTGTGCTCTTATGAGGATTACCTCTTCCTCCCTTATAAAACTCAGCATCAACGCTACAAACTACCTAAGAGACCAGTTCCAGGAAGAAGGCTACAACTTAAATTGATTACCCACTTTGCTTTGAGAGACCATTGGGACTATTCCAGCATGCCTTACATCCATGTTTACCTCAATCTCCACATTCAAGACTCTTAATTCCGTGTGTTAGTTCATTATTAAGTTTAGCTGTTGATGATAATATGACAAACTTTTTTCTCTATCACTGAATAATTGGTACAAAACCAATATGGCTTCACAAGATCAAAAGTCTTGGTTCCTTCTATCTTGTTGCTGTTTTATGCATGGCCTTGACATGGCATGGAGAGCATCACTCTTATTTTCTAAGTTTTTGTCAATTATGTTGTTATTTATAAAATTTTTATAAGAGTTAATAAAATGGTTTCTTTAGGTAACCCATTTACTTTTCATATTGCTGCTGTGGTTAACCACAACTGTTGTGCAGTGTTATCTAACCCCCACAGAATGTAAATCCCAGATCGGGCCAGTACGTTAATGATGTTGTAATATCTCTATATGGGTTTCATAATTGTTAATGCCCTATTTGGCCACACCTAGTTTCTTTATTTTTTGTTTTTCACACTTAGTTTCAAAGTCAGCTGGGAAACATAGTTTTATTCTAGGTGGCCAGGTGTACAGCAAAAATTCAGATTTTACTACCACAGAAGAAAGGTTGAATGAATATTGGAGGACAGCCAGTCATTTCTACCATCTGTCCCAAACTCTTAGCTCCTCCCCATCTAAATCCTGCCACTCTGTCTTTGGAACTCATAGTATGTCATTAGCCAAATCTACATTCTCAGCCTCTATTCTGAGTGATCCCTTTACCTTGGTAGTCTAACTTAAATATGGTTGTTTCCTAAGGAAATTGCTTTCCCCATGGGCCCCTTCAAGTGGAAGCTGTTTTGCCTCCCAGGATCCCATGTGTTAAAAGGTCTTGTTTCTCAATGATGTATCTGGACAATTGATTCTCTTTCTCTTCTTCTTTATAATTTCCTAGTCCCTTTAAAACAAATCCTACCAAATTAAACCATTCTCTATCCTGTCTTTTTACAGTCAGCTGCAGATCTCTTTGCTATTTTTCCTCATTCAATGAATATTTTAGCACCTGGCTAGCTGTCTTTATTCTCTACCACTTCACTGTTATTATTCTCAGTGATTTAATATTGACAAATTATTCCATTCTATTCCCTGGCCTCTTAGTTCCTTGACCTCATATACCCACTTGCATAGTCTTAACCTACTTTATCATTACCAATATCTACCCTCTCTCTCAAAACCTGTTTTAAGCATCCCATTATATGTCTCCACTTAGTTTTCTCCCTCTAGAATCTTAATGTTGACAGTTCTTCAGACTTCAGTAGGACTTCTAGGCCATTGAAGCTACCACATTTTCATGTTCTGCTAGGTAGTCTTATCTTATCCCATGGTTTTGAGTATGATCTTTGTGCTGACAACCCACGAAGTGATGTCTCATTCAGATCTCCAGCTCTGACCTGTTGACTCCAAACTTGGATATCCATTTTCTTCTTGAATTCTCCACTTGGATGTATAATGGACACCTTGAGCTGAACATATTCAAGACAGATTTTTTTTTTTAAGTAGCCTCCAGGCCCAGCTGGAGCCCAATGTGGGGCTTGAACTTATGACCCTCAAATCGAGACCTGAGCTGAAACAATGAGTCAGATGCTTAACTGACTGAGCCATCCAGGTTCCCCAAGATAGAATTTTTGATATCCTTCCTTCCAACCTGTTTCTCCTTAGTCTTCATCATCTTAGTACATGACAACTCCATTCTACCTGTTGAAACTTTAGAGTCATATTTGACTTCTCTTATAAGCTCAATTCAACCACAAATCCTGTGAATTCTTCTTCCAAATATATTCAAAATATGCTCACTTCATATCATTTGTGCCATTACTGACCTCCTCATCCAGACTACTTTGATCTCTTTTCTGGATTACTGAAATCCTAACTGGCTTCTCTTCTTCCAGTCTTGCTTATCCTTGCTGTTTTTTTTTTTTTTAATACTATCCATACTGATACTTTAATAATATAAGTGAGATCATATCGCTTCTTTGCTCACAACCTTCCACTTGTTTCTCCATTCATTTAGAAGAAAAAAAATCAAAGCTTTTATTGTGGTTTTCCAAGCCCCTATGTGATTTGTGTCCCTCTTCTTTCCCAATTTCTGTCCACTTCCTTCCTTCACTGTGTATTAACCATACTGGCTTTTATAATCTGACTTAAGCTTAAAAGCCTTACTGGCGCTGTATTTAGGAGAGCTTGAAGTGGTTAAGTGTAGGAGCAGGAAGATCAGCTCTGGGTCTGCTATAGTAGTGAAGGCAGAGGATGATGGTGGCTTGGGACTGTGATGGAGGTACTAAGAAGTGACCAGATTTGGAATATATTTTGATAGTTGGACTGTCAGGGTTTGCTGGCACATTTTTTCCTCTTAACCCCCACAAATGTTGACCTATACTGGACCAAAACCAATTTATCATGCCTTTGCTAAAGATCTTTTAAGTTTCTGATTATAATTGTATATTCAGATTTTATATATATTTTCTTATCTATTGTATTGTCATTTCCAGAAGCAACAATTTGTCTGCCTTTATTGTTTTAAAATCCATATAAGCTTGGTGAATTTGAATTATTTCGAAATGGAGCATTTTGTAGATACTTTTGCTCTTTTTTCATCCCCTGTAATTGGAGAAGGTCTGATGGAAGGGAGGAGGAGTTTTGAGAAAGGTGCTAAAGGTGTTCCTAAGGACCAAAAAGTAAGCCTTGGAAGGTGTGCCTAGAAGAGAGTGTATTCTTGCTCTGGCTAGGTTGATACTTTTTAAGAAAAACAGAGGTCTCCCTAAGTGAACTATCTAGAAGAGAAATGTTTTGACCCTAGTTGCATATTGGTTGACCATAAAACTTCAGATTTTTTCTGTGGTTTTAATAGTCCCCACCCCCACCAGTCTAACAAATTTATGAGCAGAATAAGTGGAAAAGGTGTTTTGAAATACAGTTGTATTTAGCACTTTGCTGATCTAAAAGTCTTCTTGGATTTGGGAGAATGAGAAATATCTAAGGGATACCCACTGAATACTTGCCTATACTCAGCACCTCCTTTGATGTAGTTAGCAGTAATTTTCTATTGGGGGAAAAGACTTTTATTCCTTTAATTACACTTTCATTTGTTTTTTTCTTTTTTGTCTAGTGATATTACTCAGAAAGAATTCTGTAACTATAAATTAGATTCAGACAATTTAGCAATTTTCTTGGTTTATATATATATTTTTAAATAAGAGTAATTTATTTATAAATTTTTTTTGAAGATTTATTTATTTACTTGAGAGTGAGTGAGCAGGGAGAAGGGAAGAGGGAGACAAGCAGACTCCCTGCTGAGCTGGGAACCTGACCCCGGGCTCAATATCAGGACCTCAGGGATTATGATCTAAGCCAAAATCAAGAGTTAGGTGCTTAACCCACTGAGCTACCTAGGTGCTCCCAAGAGGAGTTTTTAAAAATATATTTATTTATTTAAAAGAGAGAGAGAGGTTGTGCATGTGTGCACGTGATTTGGGGGGAGGGGAGTATAGAGGGAGAGAGAGAGAGAAAGAATCTCAGGCAGATTCCTTGTTGAGCGCAGAGCCAGAACCTGGGCTCAATCTCATTACCCTGAGATCATAACCGGAGCTGAAATCAAGAGTCTGACACTTAACTAACTGACCTGCCCAGGCACCCCAGTTTAAGTTTTTTACTTTCACTCCAGCGACATACAGTGTTATATTAGTTTTAGGTGTACAATATAGTGATTCAACAATTTTATACATTACTCAGTACTCTTTATGACCTATTTCATCCTCACCCACTGACCCTCTGGTAATCATGTTTGTTCTTCATATATATATATATAGATACATATATATCACCTCTTCTTTTTTTTTTTTTTTAAGATTTTATTTATTTATTCATGAGAGACACAGAGAGGCAGAGATATAGGCAGAGGGAGAACCAGGCTCCCTGTGGCGAGCCCGATGCAGGACTTGATCCCAGGGCCCCAGGATCATGCTCTAAGCTGAAGACAGATGCTCAACTGCTGAGCCACCCATGAGTCCCTATCACCTCTTCTTTATCCATAATTTGGCTATTGAAAATAATGGTGCAATAAATATAGGGGTACATAATATCCTTTTGAATTAGTGGTTTTGTATTCTTTGGGTAGATACCCAGTAGTGTGATTACTGGATTGTAGGTTAGTTCTATTTTTAATTTCTTTGCAGAAACTCCATTTGATTTGTATCTTCTGATGACATGGTTATTTGGGGGAATATTACTCTTCTTTTTCCATATTTTTATTTGACAATTACATTGTGATTTTTTTTATAGTTTTTATAAGAGATTTATTACCTTTTCCTTAAATAACTCACTTATTTTTACATTGCCACCATGGCTAACATACCTGTTGGGCAGTTATCTACTTCCCACGAACCTCAGATTGATGATGTCATAATATTGACACGTAGGCTCCATAATTGAGGCCCTTAAAATTAAGGCCTTGATCCCTTGATTAGATCTTGGGAATTTATTCCAACATATAACCATTCAATAGGACCAATGTTGATCTGCCATTAAGGGTTTCCCAGTTTATAGAGTCTTTTGATTTGGCTCCTGGACAGCCTTTGGAAATTATTTACCTGATTAGATGTAGTGGTGTTCTGCACTTGTGAAACTGTTTTCAGGCAGGTTGTAGAGGACCTCTGGAGTGCAACCCAGGGCTTCCAGTCACTCCTTGGCAGGATTAGCACACTGACTAGTTTTCTTCTTTCCGTGTATTTAATGCCAACAGTATTAAAGGTGTTTCATTGTCTTTGGAGTGCTAAGATGTTTTGCTTGCCTTTATTTTTTTGTGTACAGGTGTTTGTAATGAAGATTTTATATTTTTCCCTTTATTTTTACAGTGAATACAATCAAGTTGCATTTTAAAATATTGCTGAAAGTGGAGACATGAGACTGAAGATATCTCTTTTAAAAGAACCAAAACATATCCTTTTAATGCTTATAAACCTTATTGTGATCATCTTACAAGAGTATTGTTAAAGTTTTCTATTTTGTATTCTAGTTAGTGGATTTTTTTCATCCTTTTAATGGTAATTTAGCCAAATTGTTTTTGAAATATTTGAGATCATGTGTTAGAGGTAATTTTCCAAAGCAAACTATTTGCTCTAAATCTTACTTTCAAATTCTTATTGACATTTTTCTAACTCTACTTAAGTACTGTGCTTAAGTACATAAAACATAGTTTTTGTTTAGTCTACTAGGATCTTAAAGAGCAGATTTTTTTAAACCAAATAATTTCTTTGCTAATGCGATCTAGTGTGTTTTCATTGAGTTCTGCTCTATTTCTTCATACTCACGATAAAGTGGAGGATAAGCTGGGGAAATCTGAGCAGTCAGGCCTCTATTATTTCATGTGGGAAGGTAGCTATTGTAAATATTTTCTCAAATGCACGACCCTATATTTTGGTAACAGGAATACCTAATTATGTGTCAAGAAGATATGACAGGTCTCTCTACCTTCATTCTTAGTTATTTAGATTAGTGCTTCTGTAAGAATCAACTGTAACTTCATTGCAGGTCTGTGAAGGTAAAGTACAGAAATTAGAAAGTAAGAGGTAAGAAATTTTGGTAGCAATTTGACATTGTCACAACACCCAAATATAAGATCATTTTTCTAATAATTCATTTTTATTTTATCTTATAATATGTTGATCTGTGATATATTTGAAATAGAGAAAAATGTGGTCCTTCATAGGAGATAACAAAGCACTGTTTAGACATTTGATCAAAGTTTTAAAATTTTTATTATCTTACTTATTTTACCCTTAGAGTGAAGATATAATTCCTTTTAATTCTCCTTATATCATATTTACTGTCTTTTCAAAAAGTGTCCTCATGCCATATACAGTCTTACAGATTTCTTTTTTTTTAAAAGATTTTATTTATTTATTCATGAGAGAAGGCAGAGACATAGGCAGAGGGAGAAGCAGAGCAGGGAGCCCAGAACTCTGGGATCACGCCCTGAGCCGAAGGCAGGCACTCAACACTGAGCCACCCAGGCACCCCCCTTACGGATTTCAGCTGTGTCCATTGTCTGCTTTTACCATTTCAACTTGAAGAATAATAGCAGTTTTTTCAACTTTCTTAATCTGTCAGTCCCTCATTTCTCCCATAGTCTTAGATATGACTAAGATATCTTAGTCATAAGATACATCACACACATGTGATGTGTACTTACAGCAATTTATGTAAGGATAAACATACTGTTTGTTGTTTTGGAATGGATGTGTGTTATGTGTGTGTGTGTGTATGTGTCTGTATATTTTTTCCTTTCTTGGTTTTATCTAACATTCTCCCTTTCTAATGTTAGGTTTTACTTAACATTGCTTAGGTTATAGCAATTATATTGGAACAATTTTTCAGTAATGGTCTCAGGATATTGCAGTCCTTTTGTTTAGATTATATGCTGAATATTCCAATGCTACTTTATTACCCTTTTTTTGCAGACTTTTAAGATCTGCCTATAATTTCTCTTTTACCTTTTTGGTTATTTGCTTAATCTATCATTTTGAAGTATTAAACAAATCTTAGAACATTCCAGAATACTATGGCACATCGTTTCTTTCTTTTTCCTTAGAGTTTTTTTTTTTTTTAAAGATTTTATTTATTTATTCATAGAGATGCAGAGAGAGAGAGAGAGGCAGAGATACAGGCAGAGGGAGAAGCAGGCTCCATGCAGAGAGCCTGATGTGGGACTCATCCAGAGTCTCCAGGATCACGCCCTGGGCTGTAGGCGGCACTAAACCGCTGCGCCACCGGGGCTGCCCTCCTTAGAGTTTTTTGATTGCTGAAATAAGCCAGTAGAAAGCACTAGTGAGAGGAGAAGGAAGTAAAAGGATTATACAAAAACAACAGGAGAACAAACAACCCAACTAGGAATGAGCTGGTAATATAGATACCCAGATATAAACAAGAGAAAGGTTCCTCGTAAATGACAAACTGAAATGCCTTCTCTATACACACGGTTCTGCTAGGGTAACCAGCCAGTTCTGGTGGAGGAAGAGAGGGCTACTTGAGCTCCTCAATTTCTAGAAATTCTGATAAATCAGAGACCGAGAAAAATAAGTTAAATAAAGTAGGAATTTTAGAGTTCATATCTTATCCACTGCTATGCATCATGTAGATGTAGTAAATTATAGTTGAATTGTTTCCTGAGTTTAATGTCAAAAAGTATGGTAAGATTTTAGTTTTGGCAGTTAAGCTGTAGGTTTTTTCCTAGGTAAATTGTGATTATAATGTATGATTTAAGCAGGTATATTACTGTTAGAATTCAGTCTTCTTTTAACACTTTGATTTTTTTTAACTTATCAAAATAATACATATTTATTCTAATGACTTAAATATTATGGATCTACGTAGATTTAAAAACTATAGTTCCCTTTTCTTTTCACCTATCTCCCAACAGTTAAGTGTATATTCTTTCATACCTTTCGATTTGTTAGGTGTTTTTGTGTATCTTTTCACCTTATTTATGGAATATTTTGTAACACAATTTAAGATTTTTCATGTTGCCAGATCTTTCTTTTTTTCCTCTTCGCCATGTGGATTTCTTGCTCTCCATTCTTCTTACAACTGTCTTGATGTTATTTTCCTTTATATGGAAAAAATATGAAAGTCGTGAAATGAAAAGCATATTTAGAAGCTTGAAATATTTGACCCTATTTTATCTTTTTCTTATAACCTACATCTGCAAATTATTTTATTTATTAAGATTTAAGGCTTTTTCATTTTATGTCTCCTTAACACGGTGACACATCAAGAATTAGTAAGCTGTGTGGGCTGGACTACTGCTGAAGAACTGTATTCATGTAGTGATGATCATCAGATAGTGAAGTGGAATTTGTTAACTGGTGAAACAAGTCAAATAGTAAAGCTTCCTGATGATATTTACCCAATAGATCTTCACTGGTTTCCAAAAAGTTTAGGCATAAAGAAACAAACTCAAGCAGAAAGCTTTGTCCTCACAAGTTCTGATGGTAAGTTTTTAATAAATATCATACACTCATCTTTGTATTTAAAAGATATAGTCTATTAGTATGACTTATGCTTTTAGTTGCTTCACAAAGCCAATATTTCTAGATCTGCATACCTTCATGTACACATATTTAATCTATATTCTTTGTAGTCATTTGGTTTGTGTTTAGGCTATAAAGCTATATGGTCATGGAAGGAAGTGAATTAAGCTGGCATATCCTGGGATTTGATCTGAGCTTTCAGCTTTACTTTTTCGGTCATCTCACAGAAAATAGTTATTAAGCTTTTCTCAGTTTTAGTTTCTAATTTCATCAAATTTAACTTTATAACATAACCACACTAAAAAAAATTGGAAACCACGTGAAAATATGGACACCATGCAACATTTAGTAAGCCATTAGATATTGTCTTTATTTTCTAGTACATGTTGATTTCCACTTAACAGAGTTGGAGATTTATTTAATATGACTGTAGCTTTATTACTGTTGAGTAAAAAGCATTATTTTTCTTCTTTTTTGAGGTAATGATTTTATTTTAGAAATAATGTGAGCTGTTTTTGTCTGTATTACATTATATCTACTATGTCGATTTGATACATCCATCAAAAGTAGTGGAAACTTACTTGAGTAATTTATGCACAGATGGGGTTTTTTGGGTTCACGTAACTCCAGGGGTAGATCTCCAAATACAGCTGCATTAGCCCCCATTCTCACCATCTCTTGGATGAGCTCTCTCCATCCAAGGTGAGCATAGTAGCAGCCAGGAGCTCAAGGCTCATCCTAGAAAAGAAATGTCACAGAGAAAGTGCTTCTTCCTCAGTATCTCTTGCAGACAAGTTTCAGAGAGAGTCCTGATCGAGCTTGGGTTATATGCCCATGAGAGAATCATTTTAGTCAAGGGAATGAGACATTGACTGAGCATAGCAGGCCTCAGGCCACCATGGAAAGGGAAAGAGAGAAGAGGGCTTTTGTAACCAGAAGAGAGAAGGGATGTTATGGCAAAGTATCAAATCAGATTCCACTTCTTTGGAGATGAATTTACCATAGTTTTTTTTTAACCTGATTTTTCTGAGTCTTGATTAAGTGAGATATTGTGTGAAAGCAGTTGGCACTTAGAAGATTGACTCTGAACCATAGCTAGAATTTGGCTTACCTCAGATGATAAAATGAAGGATTGACTTAAAAAAAAAAAACCACAAAACTTTTTATATAATTTCACATTTACTGAAAGGTAGTACAGATTATACAGTACAAATAAATCCTGCATATCCTTTATCCAAATTCATTAATTGTTAACATTTTATCCCATGTACTTTATCAGTGGCTCTCTGCCTCTCTCCCTACCCCTCTTCTCTACACACACACACACACACACACACACACACATATTTTCCCCCTAAATATTTAAGGGTAATTTATATACTTCTAGACGTGTGACATGCCCCTTTTACCATAAATACTTAAGTGCATTTCCCAAGAATGAGGATTTTCTGGGTTTCTTTTTTTTTTTTTTTAAGATTTTATTTATTTATTTGAGAGATTGAGAGTGAGCAAGAGAGAGAATACACAAGCAGGGACAGAGGGAGAGAGAGAAGCAGGCTCCCATGCTGAGCTGGGAGTCTGACACAGGGCTTGATCCCAGGACCCTGGGATCATGACCTGAGCTGAACACAGATGCTTAACTGATTGAGCCACCCAAGCACCCCGAGGATTTTCTGTTATATAACTACAAAACATTGATCAAAATCAGGAAATTTAACATTGATGTTATATTAAATGTACAGTTCATATACAAATTTTAACAATTGTCCTAATAACATCTTTTATAGAAATTTGTTTTTTTCTGGTACAGAATAACACATTGCTTTTGTCATATCTCTCTAACTTTCTTTAATCTAGAGTCTCCTCAGCCTTTCTTTTATGACCTTGACAGTTTTAAATAATACAAACCTATTTTTTCAAAAAAAAAAAAAAAAAAAACAAACCTGTTTTTTCTTTATAGAATGTCCTGCAATTTGTGTTTGTCTGATATTTCCTCATAATTAGGTTTTGCTTACACATTTTTTTAAAGCAATAATTAGGGCATCAGATTGAGAGATTCATGATGCTGGTTTGACCCATTATTAGTGATGTTAACTGTGATTACTTTGGAAGGTTGTATTCACTAAATTAATCCACTGTGAAGTTACTATTTTTACCTTTCAATAAAAAATTTGTGAACAGATACTTTCAAACTATGTAAAAATATTCTCTTCCTCCTTAAACTTCCTCCTTCTATTTTAGCATCTATTGTTGATATTTGGCTGAATCATTATTACTCAGATGGTTGCCAAATGGTGGGGTTTTTTTTCAAACTCCGTAATTCCTTCCATATTGATTAGTTGATGTTCTGCTGCAAGGAAGAGTCTCCCCTCTCCTACCCATTTTTTTGTTTAATCATGTCAGATTAGACTCATAGATATTTATTTATTTATTTATTTTAGTATCCTGATGTTGTAATTTTTGATTTTGTTGTGAAAATTGTCCCAGCTTTGGCCAGTGGAACCCCATCTAGCCAGCTCCAGTGAATTTTTTGGAGGTGGGGTAATGTTTCCTCATCATTTTTGAGCACTTCTTTGCTGGCACAAGATGTTTAGGGCTTATCTTGTGTTTTCCCAGTTCCAGCCCTTAAATCATCCATTTCTCCAAGAAGACCTGTTCTTTTCTTGGTGCTTATTAGTATTTTAAAAACAAGATGAGAATGCTAACAATGCTGTATTTCAAGGTCCTTCAGAGAGCTAAGAAATAAGGATATAAATATATATTAAGAAATATATCTACAGCTATTTCTTTCTCTTTCTTCCTCCCTTTTCCCCCCTCCCTTTTCTTTCCTTCCTTTTCTCCTTCCTTCCTTTCCATACTAAAAACCATGAGTTCATTCTGATGCCACCAATTCAACAACACAGGGTTAATTCTAGTCTTTCTCTTTTCCATACTTAGAAACAGTGAGGGAGCCTGTTATTCTCAATATATTTACTCGTTCAATTCTACAATACACATAGGTCGCTTCAGAATGGCTAATTATACTACTTCAAAAAACTAGAGCTTAATATTATTATTATTATTTTTTGAGTTTAATATTATTAACTTTTGCTTTTATCTTTATAATGAGTATATAGAGTCAAAGTCCTGTGTTCAAAAGCTACTTGCATTTCCCCCTTCCTTGTCATGTTATTCATCTAGAATATAGTTAAATGTATTATTTGTTTGTTTTTTACTTAAGTTTTCCTTTCTCCTCCATCCTTGTTGATTTGATTATTTTTGAATATGTAAAACATTAACAGGGATGGTTCCACAAAGACAATGCTATATTAAAAAAAATACTCAAAGCTCTGTCATCACTCCTACCCACTCAATCCCATACACCCTGTTTCTATTTACTCCCTGTAGGTAAACAATCTCTTTGGTTCTGATTTATCCTTTCTGTGTTTCTTTTGGCAAAAATAAACAGATACAGGCATATTTTCTCATTTCATCTTCTGTATTACACAGAGTCATACCATATATTTTCTTTGCATTTTCCTTTTTAAACTTAATAGTATGTGAGAATTGACTTTTATCTAGTGCATATGGACAATAAATGTTATAAGTCTTGATAATTCATGTTGTCTGAGTGTTTCTCTGAATTAAGATCACTTAATTACACTCAACTAAAGAATAATTGCTTGGGTCTCTATTTCAAATTGGCCTTAGAGAAAACACTTTCTGCTAGGGAAAAAATTTAATGTAAGCATGTAATTTAAAAGATAAATTTGTGAAATTTATTTAAATATATAAGTATAAATATATTGACTTAAAAAAGATTTTATTTATTTATTTGAGAGAGAGAGAGAGAGCAGAGCATGAGGGAGCACATACGAGAGACCACACAGGAGCAGGGTGGGTTGGGGCAGAACAGAGGGAAAGGGAGAAGCAGACTCCCCGCTGAACATGGAGCTGGATAGGGGGCTAGATCCCAAAACAGTGGGATCATGACTTGAGCTGATGCCAACTGACTGAGCCACCCAGGTGCCCCTATGACTCCTGAGAAACTATAGCATTTAATTTAATTTTTATTTTTATTGCATAAAAAAACAAATAACATTACATGCCACAGCTAGATGTGGGAAGACCTGAGAACCAAAGCAGAATAGTTGAGTATTTTCTTCTAAGCTAGGATGAGGGATATCTAGGAACTTGTGAAAGACTGGAAAAAGTATGATAGATCAAAGAAAAGAAATGGATAAGGTAGAAAAAAGCATCCAAAAATAAAAAAAGAAATGTTTAAGACAGAAGAAAGTAGTGGGAGGTGGTCAAGGTGTTTGCTGCCGGATAAACATCTGAGGTCATTTTATCTATCACAGCTCTATTCTTTGATAACCCAATACTTAAAAAAAAAATACTATTCTGGTTAAAAAAACACATAACAAAAAAACCTAGCCTATTAATAAGTTTTTAAATATATAGTGTGGTATTGCTAACTATAACACAACATTGTACAGCATATCTCTAGGACTTTTTTCATTTTGTATGATAACCCAATTCTTAAAAAAATTTTTTCTTCAGAATTTAATTTACTGCTCAGGAGGTTCTCTTTTCTAGTTGCCACCAACTTTCTCCTCTTGATTTTTCTCCCCCAAAGTCCGTACAAAAGGGTTACAGTTTTTGAGTCCCTCTTCTGTACAGTGTAACATTCCAAAAGAGATCCCTGAGATTTGATGGCAGGTCTTGAAATACATAGACTTTTGCCAAGTACTTTGTCTTACCAATAATTCTCTCCAACATTACTACTACTTTTTGAATATTTCATGTAGCTGTATATTACTTTTTAGAAGAGATAGTTGACACTGTAGTAAAAGATTTACATTTAAAAAATAATTGAATTATGTAAAATGCGTTAGAGGAGCTGCCATGTAAAGGAATTCTGGTATAAAATCTTTTGTAAAGCTGCTAAATTCTCCTTAAATTATATTTACTGAGGTTTTTTTTTAATACATTGTATTAGATATCTTAAAATAAGTCCCATATTTTGTTAGTTAATATGTCTACTTAAAAATCCCACTTTAAAAAGAATTTGTGTGTTCATTTCTTTTTATCATAAGTTAGTAGTTTGTTACAGATCTCTGTGGCTTTTTGCAACCATCTGCCAAATCATTTCTGCTATTAAACAGTCTGCAAAAGTGCTCTTGTGTCCTTTTTCCTAACACCCTATTCCAAGCCCTTTCATGTTTCCATGGACATTTCCTAAGGCATTTCTAACCTTAAGAAATGTGTTTTATATAATTTTAATGTTTCCTCTGTTCTTTTTCTCTTTTATAACATTTCCCTCTTTTAAAAAAGTTTTGTTTTCTTTAACGAACAAAAGGTTAATTTTATACCTCAGAATTTAAATATCCATGTTTGTTTTCTAAATCTATTTTTGTTCAATAAATCAATATATTAATATAACTGTATCAATTATATTCTCAACACCACTCCTGCAAATAATTAGAAATAAATTGATCTGTAGTTTGAGTCTTGCATTTTTAAAGATTATAGAAAAGTTGGAGAGAAGAAACAAAATAGTTAAATGGATAATTTAGGGCTTAAAATATTTACAATATGGGAGCACCTGGCCAGTTCAGTTGGTAGAGCTTACAACTCTTGATCAGGATCTTGGGTTCAAGACCCACTTTGGGTATGAATACTACTTAGAACATTTTTTAATAAATAAAAATACTGATATATGTAATTTTATATTTATGCTTTTTGGTAGGTGTAGTACTCAAGCAATCTGTACCTAGACAAAATAGATTTATTGAGTGCCAAATCTATGCAAATAGCTGACCCTAGCTGTCGTAGTATGTGTCTTCTGTGAGGTCATAGGAAGCAAGAATAATTTTAGCACTTATCAGAAAATCAGTATTAGGTAATTAGGATAAAAAAATCAATGATCTAAATAAATACAATTTCTCAAATGTGGAATAAATTGAAAGGAAATTTCTGGATCTTTCATTTCTGATTTAAGAGTTAATTGGTTAATCTCTTTGGTGATGGACTCATTCATTTTATGCAACAGTTGTTTATTATGTGGAAATTCTGTGCTAGGCAATATGCTAACATTTAGTGAGAACAGACCTGGATAAAGTAAACAATGGCCACAGGATTAGCTTTCCTCTTACTCTATGTCATCTTTAGTTTCCTCTTTTGAGATTTTTCCCCCTTGTGTTTTCTCTGTAAAGCAATGCATTAAAAAAGTATATCCCAATTAATTTCAAGTTGAATTCAGAATATATTAATACTATTATATAATAACATTGAATTCAGCGTAATCTTATTCAGAGTTGAATAATAACAGTTAAATAATAACAGTTGAACTCAGAGTAATCTTATTACATTAAAAAATGACACAGCAATAAATATAAAGTTAAAAGGAAGGTATGAGGAAAAGCAGATGCTGCTAGTGGGTAGTTAGATGAAGGAGAAGAGTAGCTTATTGTAGAGAGCCTAGAAAATGAATGATGAGAAAGTAAAGCTATTGAATGGAATGAGAAAAAAAGAATGTCAGTGCAGTCTTTTATTTATTTATTTATTTATTTATTTATTTATTTATTTATTTAAAGTTAGGAGATAGTTACTGAGTTGGTTAAATTTAACAAATGCTGATTATGTAAACACACTATTGCAAATAAAAATATGACTAAGACATGGCCCCCTGCCCTGATACAGATCAGGGATCATAGCCAATAAAAAATGCTGCAACAGAGCTGCAAATAATTTGCACTGTGTGTAAAAAAAGAGGTAATGACTTTGTTAATAAGAATGGGTAGATGGTTACAGAAATAACCACAGGGTGCTGGGTGTTAAATGTTTCAAAGCCATCTGTATTAGAGTTTTCCAGAGAAATGTTTTAAAGCTATCTCAAGCATCTGACTTAGATATATTTTTAATGAAGTGTTAATATTAAGCCAGTCTTGAAAAGCCTTAGGTTGAAAGTGAATTCAAACAAAATAAATTCTCTGAGTCAAAATTTGATGAGATAGCCACATTATTTTTTTACTTTGAAATATATATATGTTTTAATATATATGTGTAAATATATATACTAAAACATATATATATTGATTTGGGGGAAGTTTCTAATTTCACTGTACTTAGTTATTTTATTATGAGCTATATATTCTTAGATTTCATGATTATTTAAAACTACACTGATCTTTTCTCTGCTTTATGTAGCATTTATTCTTTACACAGTTGATTTGTCCCATTGACATCCTTAGTTTGCTTAGGTCCTTTAGGGTTGTAAGTTTTTACTTTTTACCTATATGTGTGTGAACTTTTTGAGGCTAGCAACCAAGTAGCCTGATCCTTTTTTTCTACCTAGAGCCTGGCACAATATGAAATCTTTTAAGACAAGTATTTTAAAATTTGGAATTATAAATTGTTAAATTAATTAAACAACATGGCCATTAAACAGATAGCCCTAAAGCCTTTGGCCAGTGTGAGCAAACCAAAATCTGTCTGTAAATGCTTCAAGGTTTTGAAATTGAAACCTAAGGACAACCAGTCACAAATAGCCAACTAGGCCTTAGGCTATAGCCAATCAATAATTTCCTTACTTTGCTTCCACTTTTCTCTATAAAAGTCTCTCCCTGAACTCCTATTGGTAAAGCCCCTTCTTTACCACTTATGGTTTAGTATTGCCCAATTGGAAAATTTTTGTTCAAATAAACTCTTAAAATTTTTTGGTAGGCCTTAGTTTATTTATTTTTTATTTTTAGAGAGGAGAAAGGAGAGGAGGGGCATAGAGAAAGAGAGAATCTTTTTTTTTTAAATGAGATTGGGGGTGGGGAGGAGGAGTAGAGATAGAGAATCTTAAGCAGGCTCCAGGCCAAGGATAGAGCCCAATGTAGGGCTCAGTTTATGATCCTGAGATCATGACCTGAGCTGAAATCAAGAGTCAGATACTTAACCCACTGAGCCACCCAGGTGCCCTTGCCTCAGTTTATTTTTTAGCACCATTTAACTTTCCTAGTTCCTATTCTCTACACCTTTTCCAGCTTTTCTATAGCTTGCCAAGAAAAACAAACAAACCCCATCAAGATTGCAAAACTCTGCTTCTCAGCTCCTCTGACCATATCCCAGAGGAGATTGATTGTTTTTCTGATCTACTGTAGCATCATATACATACTTCTATTACACCATTTGTTTCAAGGTTTTATAGTTTTGTTTTCCTGCCTATTTTCCAATGGATTTGTTTTTTCCTTGAGAGTGGGAACAATTATTTGAATAGGAATATTATTTGTCCTTAGGTCTCCAGTGCCTACCACTATGCTAACTAGTCTAGTAGTAGGCACTCAACAGATACTTGTTGATTGAGTAAATTCTTTTTTTTTAATTTATTTTTTATTGGAGTTCCATTTGCCAACATACAGCATAACACCCAGTGCTCATCCCATCAAGTGCCCCCCTCAGTGCCCGTCACCCAGTCACCCCTACCCCCCGCCCACCTCCCTTTCTACCACCCCTTGTTCGTTTTGATTGAGTAAATTCAAATAGATTTCTCAAGTATAATTTCTTTTAGGTAAATTTCATCTAATTTCTAAGTTAGGAAGAGTGGAAAAGAGCGTAGAAGCTCACTGTGGAGCAGTTCTTGCAGGAAGATGGAATTATGAAGGAACAGCATTAGTTACAGGTAAGCTGTCTGCAAAAATGACATTTTAAATACATTTTTAATTTTATTTTTTTAAGATTTTATTTATTTATTCATGAGAGACACAGAAAGAAAGAGGCAGAGACATAGGCAGAGGGAGAAGCAGGCTCCATGCAGGGAGCCCGATTCAGGACACGATCCCAGGACTCCAGGATCACACCCTGGGCCTAAGGCAGGTGCTCAACCACTGAGCTACCTAGGCGTCCTTTAAATACATTTTTTAAAGAAAAATTTTCACAGAATCAGAATATTTTCTTTAGTAATAATGTATTTCATTGTTTAAGAACATATAATTGGCACAGCATTGAACTAGGCTGGTAGGTAATGTTATAATTCAGAATGTCATGTTAATTATTAGTTTTCATATATGACTTATGGAGAATGTTCTGTCGAGGCTTTTGAAATGGCTAATTATGGGGTAAATAAAAGTTGTAGTTCTTTAAATTTTAAATATCAAAATATTCTTATTTAACTGAACTTTACCTTCATTCCGTCATTCTCCCACCTCCTGCCCTATTGTAAGTATTCTCATCTTCAGCTGTGGTATTATTTATCTAATGTTGTCTAACAAATAACTCTAAAAGATAATGGCTTAAGATAATAAACATGTATTATCTCACAGTTTCTGTGGAACAAGGAACAACTTAATTTAGCTGGGTGGTTCTGTCTCAGATTCAAGATGTTGGATAGCTTAACTCACTGGAGAATTTGCCTGCAACTCTTCTTATTGTACTGAAAGCACTTTTCTTAGAATTCTAGGATGAAGATTTCAGTGAAAATGATAGCATTATTTGAATAATATACTCACAAATCTAAGATTAAAGGAAAAAGATAAAAATTTTTGGCATGGGAGTTAGGCTACTCTGATAAAATTATTTCAAAGTAATTTCAATTAAATTCTACAGTTATGAAGCACTGTCACCTAATGAGTAAATTGTGTCTGAATTTTAAATATGTATTAATATAGGTATACTGATTTTTATATGCAAATTTCATGTTTAAATTTATTTCCTATAGATAAAAATATCATTAATTTTTCTCTATAGTTGGAGAAGATGGACAAATAAAAATCTGGTCAAAGACTGGGATGCTAAGATCAACTTTGGCTCAGCAAGGTATGTGTAATAACCAAATAAGATATCTTAATAGTTCCCTTTAAAAACTATTATATTCCTAAGACTGATTTAGGTAAGATTCAAAACTTGAAATCTCTCCTTTTTTTTTTTTTTTAAGATTTTATTTATTTATTTATTTGAGAGAAACCATGCATGCATGCACATGAACAGAGGGGAGGGGCAGAGGGAGAAGGAGAGAATCCCAGCAGACTCCCCACTGAGCAGGAAGCCTGACTCAGGGCTTGATCTCATGTCTTGGAGATCATGACCTGAGTTGAAATCAAGAGTTGGATGTTTAACCAACTAAGCCACCCAGGCATCTTGAAATCTCTCATTTCTGTTTATTCTTTTTCCTTTTATTTTCCATGTTGCCTGATATTCCATGGTAACTGTATTATTTGAGTCAAGAAATATAAGAAACACTCAAGGGCTTTTTCTATTTTAGTGAGTATATAAATGCAGTTAAAGGCTGAGGATTCTTTTCAAATTAATTCTGAATCCTTATGAGCATATACATGCATGTATTATGAACATATAGCATCTCTGGAATAGGATGGAATGTATAGTTAAGTAAATAATAGTAATAGAAATATTGAAAGTAACTCCTAACTTAATAAGTCCTAATAACCTCATAATATTATCACCCTTTCTGCATTGTATTGTATATTCGATATCTGTACTAATGGAGGGGAGCAGATACCCTGATGATCCAAAACTTGGTAGAGTATAACTACTTAGAGCAGGGTCTCAGTTTTCCATGTTAGTTGGAAAGAAATGTCCATAAAGTCAATCTGGTGGTCATTCCTATTGGGATTCAGATTACATATGGGTTTTGTGTGTGTGTGTGTGTGTGTGTGTGTGTGTGTGTGTGTAGCAGATTTATTTTATTAAAGATTTTATCTTGAGAGAGAGAGACAGAGAGAGAGAGAGAGAGAGCATGCTAGAGACTACAAGTGGTGAGAGGGAAAAGCAGGCTGGCCATCTAGTAGGGTACCCAATGCAGGGCTCCATCCCAAGACCTTGGGATCATGACCTGAGCTGAAGGCAGCCACTTAACCGACTGAGCCACTCAGGTGCCCCTGTGTATGTAGCAGATTTATTTTCCTAATTAGATTTTATGTGGGAATAGTAAAGCAGTTTTCATTTTGACCTGAACATGTATCAGTTGATCTTCATAGATAGGTAGATTATTCTTCAGAATTATATGATAAAGTCGTATTGTGAAGCATCTCTAGTAACAGACTTCCAAAAATTTCCAGATTTCATTTTTTAAGTCATGTTTACTCTTAGGATAGTGTTGAAATAGTTATATTTCTTTAGCTACACATTAGCTAAATTTTAGCAAAGGGTAACCATAAATACTAGGTAGTGGTTATCTAGGTAACCATAAATAATACCTGGTAGTAGTTATCTCCTGAGGTTAATATTTGAAGCACAAAAATGTTGATGAAATTCAATTTATCCATTTTTTTTTTCTCTGCTTCTGCTTTTGGTGTCATATCTAAGAATCCATTGCCTAATTGAAAGTCATGAAGGTTTAGACCTCTAGTTTCTTTTAAAAGTTTTATAGTTTCAGTGTTTACATTTAGGTTTACAATCCATTTTTTTTAAAGATTTTATTCATTTATTCATGAGAGACACAGAGAGAGAGACACACACACACACACACACAGGCAGAGGGAGAAGCAGGCTCCATGCAGAGAGCCGATGTGGGACTTGATCCTGGGAATCCAGGATCATGCCCTGGGCTGAAGGCAGGCGCCACACCGCTGAGCCACCCAGGGATCCCCTACAATCCATTTTGAATTAGTTTTTGTATATGATGTTTATTTTGGAGAGGGATGGATGATACCCTTTTTCCTTCCTTCCAAATAGATGGGTAAATAAGTTCTCTTAAAAAGCTAAAATACTGGGATCCCTGGGTGGCGCAGCGGTTTGGCGCCTGCCTTTGGCCCAGGGTGCGATCCTGGAGACCCGGGATCGAATCCCACATCGGGCTTCCGGTGCATGGAGCCTGCTTCTCCCTCTGCCTATGTCTCTGCCTCTCTCTTTCTCTCTCTGTGACTATCATAAATAAATAAAAATTAAAAAAAAAAAAAAGCTAAAATACTGATTAGGTCATATGATATAGGTAATTTTATTATGTCTTCATCATATCATGTAATGATATTTTCCATTGGCATGCTACATTGCTGTAATTTTCTTAGCATCAAATGGCTTTGAAAGGGCTGATCTTTTTTTTTTTAAAGATTTTATTTAAACAAAAATCAGGCCCTGGGCTGAAGGCAGCGCTAAACCGCTGAGCCACCGGTCTGCCCAGGGCTGATCATTTTTATCTCATTTGAATCTTACTTATTCTCCTCATTCATGGCTTATATTAATTATGAGATTCATGAGCAAAGTTAAATTATATAGATTTTCTTATTTTAGTTAGCCTATTGGTATTTCAAGATAATCAGATATCTTTTTTTAGACTCAGAATTACAGATTTACAGGACGCCTGGGTGGCTTAGAGGTTGAGCATCTGCCTTTGGCTCAGGATGTGATCACAGAGTCCTGGGATCAAGTCCCACATCGGGCTTCCTGCATGGAGCCTGCTTCTCCCTCTGCCTATGTCTCTGCCTCTGTGTCTCCCTCTGTGTCTCTCATGAATAAATAAATAAAAGCTTTAAAAAAAAGAATTACAGACTTACTATAGAACTATGCATCTGATTTTGGGGTTTTTGATTGTGGGTGCCACTCACACTTTCCTAATAAGGCATGGACTTTTCCTGTTTTATCTCTGGGTAAAATCATTGGAAAAATTAAGTTATAATGATCTTAACACGGAAGGAAAAAAATCTGTGGTTATTTATAAGTTTTATTTGATTTATTAGAGACTACAACTTTTAAGGGCTGATTATGAACTACTGAGAGCTGGATGCTAAAGACTCAAGTAAGGAGGCCAAAGTAGGTGGGTTAGGGGACTCCTGCCTCCTTTTAGGGGAAAATTTTAAATTTTGGCAAAAAAATAAAATAATATAAGCTTCAGTTATTGTAAAACTTAGAATTCAGTGAACAATGTTGAAAGTATTCTTGTAATTTTTACTACATGTTTGTGTTAATTATATTTTTTGATGAATAGAAAATTCCTGAATTCATTTTTTTAGAAATATGCATTTTATTTATTTGTTTATTTGTTTGTTTTTAGAGATTTATTCATTTACTTTAGAGAGAGAGAACACATTCATATGAGTAGAAGGAGGGGCAGAGGGAGAGAATCTTCAGGCAGACTCCCCACTGAGCATGGAGTACATCATAGGGCTCTATCTCATGACCCAAGAGATCATGACCTGACCTGAACCAAGAGTTGGACACTTAACTGATTTAGCCACCCAAGCACCCTCCGAATTCATTTCTTAATGATTGGAGCCAGATATATAGATAGAAAAAGTCATGGTCATCACTTTCTCCCCTAATACAGAGAAAGCATTAATCTCAAGTTGTGTTTTTTTAAAAATTTGACTTAGTTTAAAAAAAATTCTTACTGGTACCTATGAGGAGTTATTTTCCCTTATAAAAATAACATATGCACCAGAGGTAATTATAATTGTGTGAGATATATATATATATATATATATATATATATATATATAATTGTGTAGCATTGTGTATTTTAATTATGGGCTAAATTGTGTTATATTGTGTATGTTAATTATAGGCTAGAATTGGAATAGAGTTATCCTATAAACCTTTGAGGACATTTCCCCCTCACTGTATTCAAAAGGAAGAATGGAATGAGAAAAATGGAACCTATCTATAATGAATTTAATTTAGTAAAGGAGGTAAACTGGAAATATAAATAACTGTAACATAGGCAGGATGTTTTTGTTACTCTAAGGTGCTGTGAAAGGACAGGAAAGCAGCGATTATTGCTTTGAGGGGAGAGAAAGTATCAGAAAGGTTTCTTGGCAAATATCGGGATATCTTTTTTTTTTTCTCCTCTGAGAGGGAGAGAGGGGAGGGCCAGAGGGAAAAGGAGAGAGAATCTTAAACAAACTCCATGTTCAGCACAGAGTCCGATGTGGGGCTTGATCTCACAATCCTGAGATCATGATCTGAGCTGAAACCAAGAATCGGACGCTCAACTGACTGAGCCACCCAGGTGCCCCTAGAATATCTTTTGATTTGGCTTTGAAGGATAAAGAAATCATGGAAGGAAGTGGCATTGTTGGCAATGGAGTGGAGCTGTGGAGGAAGTTAGATGATCAGAGGTATAGAGGCAGAACAGCATAAGGCATGAAAGTCAGGTGAATGGGAGCAGACCCTTGGGCTAGAGGGTAGACTGTATGAGGGATAGTATTACCAGAGACACCAAGACATTGATGGTGTTTGATGCTAAATGAAGCGGTTTTGATTTTATTCTATAAGCATACCAAATTTTAAAAAATAAGCAGGAGAATAAGAGATAAAAAGATATCTTAGAAACATAAACTTAGCAGTAATATGTAGGATAAATTAGAGGAAATAGATATTAAATGGGGTGGCCAGCAACAGACACATCAAAAGATCTCAACATCACTCACCATCAGGGAAATGCAATTCAAAATCACAGTGGGATTTCACCTTACACCTATCAGAATGGCTAAAATAAAAAAGATAAAAAACAAGTGTGGGTGAGGATGTGGAGAACAAGGAATCCTCATGTGCTGTTGGTAGGAATGTAAGTTAGTATAGCCACTGTGGAAAACAGTATAGAGGTTCTTAAAAACAGAAATGCCGTATGATCCAGTAATTCTACTATTGGATATTTACCCAAACAAAACGAAAACACTAATTCAGAAAGACATATGCACTCCTATGTTTATTGCAGCCTTATTTACAATAGTCATGATATAGATGCAACCTAAGTGTCCATCAATAGATGAATGGATAAAGAAAATGTGGTATATATGTACAATAGAATATCATGCAGCCATAGAAAGGATGAGATCATGTCACTTGAGACAACATGGATGGGTCTAGAGGGTATCATGCTAAGTGAAGTAAGTCAGAGAGAGACAAATACCATATGATTTCATTCATATGTGGAATCTAAAAACCAAACGAATAAACAAAAAGTAGAATCTGACCTTATAACAAACTGATGGTAGAGGGAAGTGGGTAGGGATATGGTAAAATGGGAGAAGGGGAGTGGAAGATACCAGTTATGGAATGAGTCAGTCACAGGAACAAGGCACAGTATAGGGAATATAGTCAATGATATTGTAATAGCATTGTATGATGACAGATGGCAGCTACATTTGTGGTGAACATAGCATAATACCTAGAGAAGTTGAATCACTATGTTGTACACCTGAAACTAATGTAACATTGTGTGTCAACTAAACTCAAAAAAATTAAAAATAATAACAAAAATGAAAAAAATGGGGTGACCAGTAAGGAGGTTACTGGAATGTTCTGTGTTAGCATGCATTAAGGCTTGAACAGAGGCAGTGATTATAGTTGAAAAGAAGTGAATAGTTCTTACAGGCTGAGAGGAATGGATATCCTCTAAGAGGTATAAATAATTCAGAGAGAAGAATAAACTAGGGGATATGTGTAGAGTGATGATAGTTTTGAATGTGCAGAGTTTGAAGAAGTCTTTGGGGCAAGTGGAAATACTGCATGAGGGCTTAGAGGTAAAGGCTAAAATATTGTTGTGAGAGTCAGTTATAGAAAGGTCAAGGGTGAAGCTATAGGGGAAGTTGAAATCCCCAAGGGAGACATGGCTGCGTATAGAAACTAAAAATACAAATGCATTCATTTAAGTTTTTACTCTGTACTGACCCAGTGACATATACAATGAAAATGTTGCTTTTTTTGTGGAATAAATCTCACTTGATTACTTAGTGTTAGTATATCACTACAAGTAGAATGAAATAATTCTTGATTATTTCATTCTTGATGATTTGGCAACCAAAAAAAAAAAAAAGAGTTCCTGCTATCATGATGAACAACACAATAAATAACTGCTTGCTTATTGCATTACAAAGTAATTTCTAGTAGTAGTAGGTAATAGATAGTGCTTATATAGTATCAAACTCTGCTTGCTCTAACTACTTTACTTATATTCACCCAGTGTAGACTTATATTGGATTCAAGGCAAAGATAGCTAATACTGCATTGTTATAGTGAAGAGTTTGTTTCAAAAGCATTCTTAAAAACATGCAAAAACATTTTTAGGGGCTACTTTTTAGTATAAGTGTGAAAAACATGGTATATTTGGCCATGTACTTCCTTAAAACAATCGAAATACATTTTTGTCTCCTCTTCTGTGGTTTAAAATGCCTTCAACAGGTTGAAAGAATTTAGATAATTTGTTTTACAGAGAGATAAGGGTCTGACATTTAACACAACCCCAGGTGCATGTGGTTTCTTAAAAAATGTCAAAAAGGTCACATGATCTTAGTGTACAAAGTCAGAAAAACAAGATCTTTTTGAGTGTCTTAACTGAAATGGAACATAAATAAAAATTCCCAATATAAAAAGCAAGAAATTATTTAATTATTATGAAACTACTTTTGTTTTTTGTCCATTTTGGGGGGTTAATGTTGGAATTAATAACATTACATTATTTGCTAAACTTTTTATTGAAAACTTATTTAACCTGAAGGCTATAGTTATTTTCATATTGACTTTGTAAGGTGAAGTGTAGCATTGAGAGTAATTCAGTGCTTTAATAAGCATATTTAAAATTTTTTTAAAGTATTACAGATTTGTTTGAAATGGAAGTGGGATGGATTTCATCATAAAAGAAATGATTATTTTCTTTATGAAGCTAACTTTTCACTTTCAATAATGATCTTCATCAGAAATTGGAAGTTGTATAATGTATCTCCTTTTGGAAAAGAAAACATTCATACATACAGTAGTTTCAGACTTAACATTTTATTGTAAATATAGGAGATGAATATAATGAAGACTTCTAGTTCTTTTTTTTTTAAGATAAGGGGAATTTCTTTCTTTTTTTTTTTAAGATTTTATTTATTTATTCATTCATAGAGATGCAGAGAGAGAGAGAGTAGCAGAGACACAGGCAGAGGGAGAAGCAGGCTCCACGCAGAGAGCCTGATGTGGGACTCGATCCAGGGTCCCCAGGATCATGCCCTGGGCTGCAGGCGGCGCTAAACCGCTGCGCCACCGGGGCTGCCCAAGACTTCTAGTTCTTGATGTTATATCCATTTTGAATATTAACAGGAAGATTAAACTAATGAGACTTAGCTATTATCTTATCTCTCATAACCCTATATTTGTTCTTTGATTGAACCAATGTGATTAGAAGCCACATGTTATATAGCAAAGGAATTGCTTAACTTTTCCTCTATAAGCTTATTTTGTTTTATACTATAAGTTCTTATACTTTTTTTTGACATTGGTATTGTTTAAAAATATTTTATAAACAGGAAATGAATAAACTTCCAAGTCCCAACAGGGAAGAAAAGTATTTTGAAGATTTATAAGATTTATAAGCAAGGAAATGGTGACACAGCTGACTTAATGAGGCCACAAATTCTATGTTAAAGAGGACAAAAGCGTCCCTAGCTCCTCATCCTATACCCCAGCTGTGCCTTTTACCACAACTAAAGGGCTAGAGTCACATCCTGTATAACTCAATGGGAGTTGTATTTACTGAATTATTTCCTTGGGGGTAGTTGTTTGTCATAGGTTAGTGTAAACCCCAGAAAGTATAATTTTAGTATTCATGATGGTTTGATAGTCTTTAATTAAAATATATTAATTTACTTTTTTTGTACAATAATTACAACTGAAGTAATGGAAATAAGGTACCTATAATATAAGCTTTCTACCCTATCAAATAAGTTTTCTACCCATATTCCCTTCCAGTACTCCAGAGGAGCCACATTTGATATATCTGAAATTTTGATTTACATTTTCTGAGGAGTTTATTAGAGTTGAATTCTGTTGTGATTTACTTGTGAAATCCAGGTCAGCTTCTGGCTACTTCCAGAGAATATTCCAAGAGAATGTACTTACCAAGTACCAAAGAAGTGCCTTCTGAGTGAGGTAGGGCATCTGTGGGTTCCTCTGATACAGAAAAATCCTAGATGTCATCGACTGTATAGCATATTTAGACCCAATATAATATTTAAACTAAATCATGAAAGGCATGCTTCAGGATTTTTTGGACTAGGTCTGAACTAGACTTTCTGAATCACTTAAATCACTGAGACTTGCTCACAGTTGAATTGCATTCTGATTGGGAAGAAAATGGAATGAAAGAAGTAGGGTACCACTTGAACACAAGCCTTTATCTTACTGAAATTTACTCCCTGTTGATTAGCATAGGTTGGGTTTCCCACTTAAATTAACAATTAAATCTATTGATTGCCCATAAATCCTCAGATTCAGATTTCATTTTACTAAGAATGTCTTATTCATTCACGAAAGTCGACTGCTACAATAGTTTGACTTAGGAGCTCAAGACAATTTTTGAAAACTTGGCTTTAGAAATATAAATGGATTAATATTTCATAGATTAATTGTATGACCTTGATTCAGCTTCCTAATGGATAATAACTGGGTCAGACAGTGGCGTACAGATTGTTTAATGCTTTCGGTAGCTATAATAATCATTTTTTAAAAAGTAGGCTCAAGTAAAGTACAGTCTTCCAGAAGATATTAGATAATATAGAAAGGCGTGGAGTTAAAGAATACCTTCTCTAAATTCCTATCCTAGGAAATTTAAAGTAGTTTATAGAATGGCACGTGAATCAAATATGTACTTTTCCCCTGAAAGTGTAAGTCAGCTTCATCCTGGTTATATGGTATCTGAAACCTTCTTAGCTTAGCTTTCAGGCCAAAGCCACACTATAGCAAAACTTTCCCTAATCTAATATTTAATTTGCCATTTATAAATTCATAGGTAGGAAGGATAGATCATTTTGGGGTAGGGTATTTGTGTCCATTAGAGAACTGCTTAAAGCAGCAGATGAGTGTAGGTCTATTTCTTGTAGTAACCTCAGTAATGGGAATTAATCAATAAGGTGAATATACCATATATATTTTTGTATGGAAAATTTAAGTCATCTTATGCATTGAGTCCGTTTAAGCATAGATGGCTGTTGGTGGGAAATGATAACTCATGACTTTTCTGATACTTCTTTATACCCTAAAATAATGAAATGTATTTATTTTATGTATTATATTTCAATAGCACACTGAATGAATTCCTAAAAACACCTATCATATTTTCTCAGCAAGATTAAAATTAGTTAAAAATAGTTTTTCAGTTGCTTACAGTAGATTTTCATTGGTCAATATTAACTCAGTCTGTGTTTCAGTGTCAGGATATGGTCCAATTTGAAAGGGCCATTGAATATGAAGGAAACAAAGTGACACCCTACATTGCTTTTTTGATCCTTTTTTTATCCTTTTAAATCTCTTATTATAAGGCATAATAATGAAAATCTATTGGTTTTTTTTTCTTTTCCTTTTTACAGGAACACCAGTATATTCAGTAGCATGGGGCCCTGATTCAGAAAAGGTTCTTTACACAGCAGGCAAGCAGTTGATCATTAAACCTCTTCAACCAAATGCTAAAGTTTTACAGGTACTTTTCAGGCATTTGTAAACTGTTATCAGGATCAGCTGGACTGCTAAGTGAGAGGTCACTTTCTTAAGAGTCCCTTTCTTCTGGGTGGTCTTTTTGTCTGAGGCTTTTAAGTGTGTGTTTTTATTGGCTTTTATTACAGAATAGGGGATATCTGGTTATGTTTCTAACAAGGTTCACTTCCTCCTTATTTCAACTTACATTATACCAGTAAATCATAAATGTGTTTTGAGTTACTAAATTGTCACATGATTTGGCATGATAGGCATCTTTGAATTTAGCGGAGTCAGCCTCACATGTATAGATTTGAGACAAAACAGGACAAAATCATAAAACTTTAAAAGCTTGTTTAGACTGTTTTTTATCACTATAACTAGCATCCTCCTCCTCTTCAATACACTTAAGTTTTCTCTAAGACCTTAGCATTCTTTTAGAATTTTTAGAGTGGAGGGGTTGTCAGTGTAATGTTTAGAACAAATTAGGTGTATATAATTTAACTAACTATATAGAAGCAAAACAATGATGACAATTAAGACAGGTCAGAGTATGACAAATTAATGGAAAATTTTTAAGCCTGTATTCAGGATTTTTGATGTTTGATTTCAGTGTTAAAAGGCAGAATCATTTTCTTCATATTTTGATAATGACACAGTAGTGTGGATAATAAAAATACAGGCTTCAGAGTTAGTCACTTGGTTTCAAAAGTTCACTTATTTACCTGAACGTAACTTTAGGCAATTTAAAAAGTATCTTTGATTCTCAGCTTTCTCATCTCTTAGTTGTGATGCTAATTCCTATTTATAGGATTGTTGTGAGGATTAAATGAGTTAAATTGCAAAGTGCGTATGACAGTCTGTACAAAAAGCATATTGAGTGTATACAGTAAGCATTCAATACAGAGTTGTTACTATAGATAACAACTTCATGTCATCTCAACCTTTTAATCAGTCCTTAATAAATTAGAGCCAAAGAGACCAGAAAAAAGATGTAGAATGACTGAGTCCTAAGTAAGGGATTTGGTGCTGGAGATTAAACAGCTACAAAGGGTATAAAAGTATTTTAAGAAGAAGTATCAGATTTAACAGTTGATTAGGTAGAGATTTTGGGGTATAAGGAGATAGAAATGACATTGAGGTTCCATATTTATAATTTCTGTGTAGATTATGTTATATATATTTCATAAAGTCAATATGCATTTACATTTTTACTGCATGCAGAACACTGCTAAGAACTGTGGGACAAACAAGAAATAGAAGATACAAGTCCTTACTTGCTCTTAGGCAGCTAAGGTAAAGAATTTGGGCAAATGGAAGAAACTAAAAGAGAACTAGTCCTGCTTGCCTGTAGTCAAAATCCTTCCATACCTCTAAACTCCAAAAATCTGCAGAACCAGGAAAGATGAATCTTTCAGTTTATAGTTATGTGATTTATTGAGATACCTAAACTTAGGCTTATATAATGAAACTCAGAAAGATACCATATATTACCATTAGTAAATTATAGTTTAGTGGTTTAGGTAGAACCTTTGGGCTAGCACAGAGTGGAGTGAAAGAAAAGTACCCATTAAAAAAAAAGAAAGGAAAAAAAAAATACCCATTGCTAAAATTCAACTAGAGTGGAAGAGGAGGTAAAGTATAATTAGTAACTTAATGCAAATTTTCTTTTTTGTTTCTTTTTGGTAAACTAAAGCTGTAGCAGTTTTCCTGGGCATAAACACATATTCAGATTTAGATTGTCCACAAAAAATACAAACTGTATTCTTGCTTGTAAAATACTGTTCAAAAGTATATACCTGATTTCCCTCAAAAGCTCTAGGGACTCTTCTAGAGACCTAGAACTTGGTTTTATAGTAAGGAGACTTTTGTTTATTTATTCATTCAGTGAAAATGTAGTATATACATACTATATACCAGATACTATGCCACGTGAGAGATAACAAAATGAAACAGAACATGGTTCCGGCCCTCAAGGAGCTTGTTGTTCAAAGGAATTTTACAAAATGTTTGGTTCATTGAGAAATAATTGATAACTTTCTATGGCTTATGTATAATATATAAATATAAGTAGTATATAAATAATCCTAAATCATAGTATAAGGAAAGTTTAAATTGTATTTTGTCCCTAACTTTTGAATAAGCAAAAATTTATTTTTGTAGCTTTGAAATGAGACTCTTGAGAATCTCTGTGTGTGTGTGTGTATACATATCTGTGTCTATGTATTGTTATTTTTGTCCTTGAAGATTATTTCAAAATATCATATTAATTTGGTGGTAAATTGTGTGAATGCTTTTTAAAGTATATTATCAAAATTTGTTTTTGAGAGTATATATTTTTATATATTTTGAGTAAAACAAGCTATGAATTATCGCTTATTCTTAGAACTTTTTTGACCCTAATTTAATATTTTACTCTGTGTACATTAAGAGCGAAAGGTTGGGCTGTTGTTCAACATAGTGCCAGAAGTCGTAGCATCAGCAATCAGACAACAAAAAGAAATAAAAGGCATCCAAATAGGCAAGAAATAAGTCAAACTTTTATTCTTCGCAGATGACATGATACCCTATGTAAAAAACCTGAAACACTCCAGCAAAAAATTGCTAGAACTGATACAGGAATTCAGCAAAGTCGCAGGATATAAAATCAGTGCATAGACATCTGTTGCATTTCTATACACCAATAATGAAGCAGCAGAAAGAGAAATCAAGGAATTGATCCCTTTTATAATTGCTCTAAAAACCATAAGATATCTAGGAATAAATCTAACCAAAGAGGTAAAAGATCTGTACTCTGAAAACTATAGAACACTTGTGAAAGAAATTGAGGAAGATGCAAAGAAATAGACAAACATTCCATGCTCATGGATTGGAAGAACAACAAATATTGTTAAAATGTCTGTACTACCTGAAGCAATCTACACATTCAGTGTAACCCCTATCAAAATAATACCAACATTTTTCACAGAACTAGAACAAACAATTCTAAAATTTGTAGGGAACCAAGAAAGATCCTAAATAGCCAAAGTAATGTTGAAAAAGAAAACCAAAGTTGGAGACATCACAATCCTGGACTTCAAGATGTATTACAAAACTAATAATTAAGACAGTATTGTACTGGCACAAAAACAGACACATAGATCAGTGAAACAGAATAGAGAACCCAGAAATGAACCCTCAACTCTATGGTCAACTAATCTTCAACAAAGCAGGAAATAATATCCAATGGAAAAAAGACAGTCTCTTCAACAAATGGTAAACTGGACAGCCACATGCAGAAGAATTAAACTGTACCACTTTCTTATACCATACACAGAAATAAGTTAAAAATGGATGAAAGACCGAAATGTGAGACAGAAATCCATCAAAATCCTAGAGGAAAACACAGGCAGCAACCTCTTTGACTTTGGCCACCACCACTTCTTACTGGACATGTCTCTAAAGGCAAGGGAAACAAAAGTAAAAATGAACTGTTGGGACTCGATCAAGATAATTTTAGCTTCTGCACAGCAAAGGAAACAACAAAACTAAAAGGCAACCAACAAAATGGAAGAAGATATTTGCAAATGACATATCAGATAAAAGGCTAGTATCCAAAATCTATAAACTTATCAAACTCAACCCCCCTCCCCCCAAAAAAAATCCAGTCAAGAAATAGAAGAGGGGAGCGGCAAGACGGCGGAAGAGTAGGGTCCCCAAATCACCTGTCTCCACCAAATTACCTAGATAACCTTCAAATCATCCTGAAAATCTACGAATTCGGCCTGAGATTTAAAGAGAGAACAGCTGGAATGCTACAGTGAGAAGAGTTCAGGCTTCTATCAAGGTAGGAAGACGGGGGAGGGGGGGCAGAAATAAACAAAAGGCCTCCAAGGGGGAGGGGCCCCGCGAGGAGCCGGGCTGAGGCCCGGGCGAGTGTCCCCAGGATAGGAAATCACCGTCCCGGAGAAAGGCGCTCACAGGGAGTTGGAGCAGGACCCTAGGAGGGCGGGGATGCCCTCAGGCTCCCTGGGACACTAACAGACACCTGCGCCCCGGGAGAGTGCGCCGAGCTCCCTAAGGGCTGCAGCACCCATGGCGGGACCCGGAGCAGCTCGGAGGGGCTCGGGCGGCGGCTCCACGGAGGGGGCTGTGGGGCGGGAGGGCAAATCCAACAGCGCAGGCTCCGGAGCACCGGGCGCCGGGACACAGCCCAGAATCCGGCCTCCCCCCGGACAGGCAGAGGCCGGGAGGGCCCAGGACAGCGAGGACGCTCCTGCCCCGAGCTGAGCAGATCAGCGGCCCCACCCCCGAGCCTCCAGGCTCTGCAGACGGAGAGCTCCGGAGTTCCTGCCGGAGCTGACTCCAGGGCTCCAGAGCTGGCCCCGCCACTGCGGTTGTTCCTCCTGGGGCCTCACGGGGTGAACAACCCCCACTGAGCCCTGCACCAGGCAGGGGGTAGAGCAGCTCCCCCAAGTGCTAACACCTGAAAATCAGCACAACAGGCCCCTCCCCCAGAAGACCAGCTAGACGGACAAGTTCCAGGGGAAGTCAAGGGACTCAGAGTATACAGAATCAGAAGATACTCCCCCGTGTTTTTGTTTTGTTTTGTTTTGCTTTTTGATTTCTGTTTGCTTCCCCCACCCTTTTTTTCTCTCTTTCTCTTCTTTTTTCTTTTTTTCTTCCTTTTTTCTTTTTTCTTTTTCTCTTTTCTTTCCTTCTTTCTCTCCTCTCTTCTTCTCCTTTTCCCAATACAACTTGTTTTTGGCCACTCTGCACTGAGCAAAATGACTAGAAGGAAAACCTTACCTCAAAAGAAAGAATCAGAAACAGTCCTCTCTCCACAGAGTTACAAAATCTGGATTACAATTCAATGTCAGAAAGCCAATTCAGAAGCACTATTATAAAGCTACTGGTGGCTCTAGAAAAAAGCATAAAGGACTCAAGACACTTCATGACTGCAGAATTTAGTTCTAATCAGGCAGAAATTAAAAATCAGTTGAATGAGATGCAATCCAAACTAGAAGTCCTAACAACGAGGGTTAACGAGGTGGAAGAACGAGAGTGACATAGAAGACCAGTTGATGGCAAAGAGGGAAACTGAGGACAAAAGAGACAAAAGACCATGAGGATAGATTAAGGGAAATAAATGACAGCCTGAGGAAGAAAAACCTACGTTTAATTGGGGTTCCCGAGGGCGCCGAAAGGAACAGAGGTCCAGAATATGTATTTGAATAAATCATAGCTGAAAACTTTCCTAATCTGGAAAGGGAAACAGGCATTCAGATCCAGGAAATAGAGAGATCCCCCCCCTAAAATCAATAAAAACCGTTCAACACCTCGACATTTAATAGTGAAGCTTGCAAATTCCAAAGGTAAAGAGAAGATCCTTAAAGCAGCAAGAGACAAGAAATCCCTGGCTTTTATGGGGAGGGGTATTAGGGTAACAGCAGACCTCTCCACAGAGACCTGGCAGGCCAGAAAGGGCTGGCAGGATATATTCAGGGTCCTAAATGAGAAGAACATGCAACCAAGACTACTTTATCCAGCAAGGCTCTCATTCAAAATGGAAGGAGAGATAAAGAGCTTCCAAGACAGGCAGGAACTGAAAGAATATGTGACCTCCAAACCAGCTCTGCAAGAAATTTTAAGGGGGACTCTTAAAATTCCCCTTTAAGAAGAAGTCCAGTGGAACAATCCACAAAAACAAGGACTGAATAGGTATCATGATGACACTAAACTCCTATCTTTCAATAGTAACTCTGAACGTGAACAGGCTTAATGACCCCATCAAAAGGCGCGGGGTTTCAGACTGGATAAAAAAGCAGGACCCATCTATTTGCTGTCTACAAGAGACTCATTTTAGACAGAAGGACACCTACAGCCTGAGAATAAAAGGTTGGAGAACCATTTACCATTCAAATGGTCCTCAAAAGAAAGCAGGGGTAGCCATCCTTATATCAGATAAATTAAAATTTACCCTGAAGACTGTAGTGAGAGATGAAGAGGGACACTATATCATACTTAAAGGATCTATCCAACAAGAGGACTTAACAATCCTCAATATATATGCCCCGAATGTGAGAGCTGCCAAATATATCAATCAATTAATAACCAAAGTTAAGACATACTTAGATAATAATACACTTATACTTGGTGACTTCAATCTAGCGCTTTCTACACTTGATAGGTCTTCTAAACACAACATCTCCAAAGAAACGGGAGCTTTAAATGATACACTGGACCAGATGGATTTCACAGATACCTACAGAACTTTACATCCAAACTCAACTGAATACACATTCTTCTCAAGTGCACATGGAACTTTCTCCAGAATAGACCACATGCTGGGTCACAAATCAGGTCTGAACCGATACCAAAAGATTGGGATCGTCCCCTGCATATTCTCAGACCATAATGCCTTGAAATTAGAACTAAATCACAACAAGAAGTTTGGAAGGACTTAAAACACGTTGAGGTTGAGGACCATCCTGCTAAAAGATGAAAGGGTCAACCAGGAAATTAAGGAAGAATTAAAAAGATTCATAGAAACTAATGAGAATGAAGATACAACCGTTCAAAATCTTTGGGATGCAGTAAAAGCAGTCCTGAGGGGGAAATAGATCGCAACACAAGCATCCATTCAAAAACTGGAAAGAACTCAAATACAAAAGCTAACCTTACACCTAAGGAGCTAGAGAAAAAACAGCAAATAGATCCTACACCCAGCAGAAGAAGAGAGTTAATAAAGATTCGAGCAGAACTCAACGAAATCGAGACCAGAAGAACTGTGGAACAGATCAACAAAACCAGGAGTTGGTTCTTTGAAAGAATTAATGAGATAGATAAACCATTAGCCAGCCTTATTAAAAAGAAGAGAGAGAAGACTCAAATTAATAAAATCATGAATGAGAAAGGAGAGATCACTACCAACACCAAGGAAATACAAACAAACGATTTTAAAAACATGTTATGAACAGCTGTATGCCAATAAATTAGGCAATCTAGAAGAAACGGATGTATTTCTGGAAAGCCACAAACTACCAAAACTGGAACAGGAAGAAATAGAAAACCTGAACAGGCCAATAACCAGGGAGGAAATTGAAGCAGTCATCAAAAACCTCCCAAGACACAAAAGTCCAGGGCCAGATGGCTTCCCAGGGGAATTCTATCAAACGTTTAAAGAAGAAACCATACCTATTCTACTAAAGCTGTTCGGAAAGATAGAAAGAAATGGAGTACTTCCAAATTCGTTCTGTGAGGCCAGCATCACCTTAATTCCAAAACCAGACAAAGACCCCACCAAAAAGGAGAATTATAGACCAATATCTCTGATGAACATGGATGCAAAAATTCTCAACAAGATACTAGCCAATAGGATCCAACAGTACATTAAGAAAATTATTCACCATGACCAAGTAGGATTTATTCCTGGGACACAAGGCTGGTTCAACACTCGTAAAACAATCAGTGTGATTCATCATATCAGCAAGAGAAAAATCAAGAAACATATGATCCTCTCATTAGATGCAGAGAAAGCATTTGACAAAATACAGCATCCATTCCTGATCAAAACTCTTCAGAGTGTAGGGATAGAGGGAACATTCCTCAACATCTTAAAAGCCATCTACGAAAAGCCCACAGCAAATATCATTCTCAATGAGGAAGCACTGGGAGCCTTTCCCCTAAGATCAGGAATAAGACAGGGATGTCCACTCTCACCACTGCTATTCAACATAGTACTGGAAGTCCTAGCCTCAGCAATCAGACAACAAAAAGACATTAAAGGCATTCAAATTGGCAAAGAAGAAGTCAAACTCTCCCTCTTCGCCGATGACATGATACTCTACATAGAAAACCCAAAAGCCTACACCCCAAGATTGCTAGAACTCCTACAGCAATTTGGTAGCGTGGCAGGATACAAAACCAATGCCCAGAAATCAGTGGCATTTCTATACACTAACAATGAGACTGAAGAAAGAGAAATTAAGGAGTCAATCCCATTTACAATTGTACCCAAAAGCTTAAGATACCTAGGAATAAACCTAACCAAAGAGGTAAAGGATCTATACCCTAAAAACTATAGAACACTTCTGAAAGAAATTGAGGAAGACACAAAGAGATGGAAAAATATTCCATGCTCATGGATTGGCAGAATTAATATTGTGAAAATGTCAATGTTACCCAGGGCAATATACACATTTAATGCAATCCCTATCAAAATACCATGGACTTTCTTCAGAGAGTTAGAACAAATTATTTTAAGATTTGTGTGGAATCAGAAAAGACCCCGAATAGCCAGGGGAATTTTAAAAAAGAAAACCATATCTGGGGGCATCACAATGACAGATTTCAGGTTGTACTACAAAGCTGTGGTCATCAAGGCAATGTGGTACTGGCACAAAAACAGACACATAGATCAATGGAACAGAATAGAGAATCCAGAACTGGACCCTGAACTTTATGGTCAACTAATATTCGATAAAGGAGGAAAGACTATCCACTGGAAGAAAGACAGTCTCTTCAATAAATGGTGCTGGGAAAATTGGACATTCACATGCAGAAGAATGAAACTAGACCACTCTCTTTCACCATACACAAAGATAAACTCAAAATGGATGAAAGATCTAAATGTGAGACAACATTCCATCAAAATCCTAGAGGAGAACACAGGCAACACCCTTTTTGAACTCAGCCACAGTAACTTCTTGCAAGATACATCCACGAAGGCAAAAGAAACAAAAGCAAAAATGAACGATTGGGACTTCATCAAGATAAGAAGCTTTTGCACAGCAAAGGATACAGTCAACAAAACTACAAGACAACCTACAGAATGGGAGAAGGTATTTGCAAATGACGTATCAGGTAAAGGGCTAGTTTCCAAGATCTATAAAGAACTTATTAAACTCAACAGCAAAGAGACAAACAATCCAATGATGAAATGGGCAAAAGACATGAACAGAAATCTCACAGAGGAAGACATAGACATGGCCAACATGCATATGAGAAAATGCTCTGCATCAACTTGCCATCAGGGAAATACAAATCAAAACCCCAATGAGATACCACCTCACATCAGTGAGAATGGGGAAAATTAACAAGGCAGGAAACCACAAATGTTGGAGAGGATGCAGAGAAAAGGGAACCCTCTTGCACTGTTGGTGGGAATGTGAACTGCTGCAGCCACTCTGGAAAAATGTGTGGAGGTTCCTCAAAGAGTTAAAAATAGACCTGCCCTACGACCCAGCAATTGCACTGTTGAGGATTTACCCCAAAGATACAGATGCAATGAAACGCTGGGATACCTTCACTCCGATGTTTCTAGCAGCAATGTCCACAGTAGCCAAACTGTAGAAGGAGCCTCGGTGTCCGTCGAAAGATGAATGGATAAAGAAGATGTGGTTTATGTATACAATGGAATATTACTCAGCCATTAGAAATGACAAATACCCATCATTTGCTTCAACGTGGATGGAACTGGAGGGTATTATGCTGAGTGAAATAAGTCAATCGGAGAAGGTGAAACATTTTATGTTCTCATTCATTTGGGGAATATAAATAATAGTGAAAGGGAATAGAAGGGAAGGAAGAAGAAATGGGTAGGAAATATCAGAAAGGGAGACAGAACATAAAGACTCCTAACTCTGGGAAACGAACTAGGGGTGGTGGAAGGGGAGGAGGGCGGGGGGTAGGGGTGAATGGGTGACAGGCACTGAGGGGGGCACTTGATGGGATGAGCACTGGGTGTTATTCTGTATGTTGGCAAATTGAACACCAATAAAAATAAATTTATTATTAAAAAAAAAGAAAAGGAAAAAAAAAAGAAATAAAAGACATGAACAGACATTTCGCCAAAACAAACCTAGAAATGCTAACAGACACATGAAAAGATTCTCAACATCACTCATCATCAGAGAAATACAAATCAAAACCAGAATGAGATACTACCTCACACCAATCAAAGTGGCTAAATTGAACAACTCAGGAAATAACTTGTTGGTGGGAATGCAAGCTGATGCAGCTACTCTAGAAAACAGTAAAGTGGTTCCTCAAAAAGTTAAAAATAGAACTGCTCTATGATCCAGCAATTGCACTACTAAGTATTTATTCAAAGGATACAAAAAGAGTGATTCAAAGGGGCATATGCACCCCAATGTTTATAGCAGCAATGTCCACAATAGCCAAAATATGGGAATAGCCCAAATGCCCATCAACTGATGAAAGGGTAAAGAAAATGTGGTGTGTGTATATATATATATATATAATGTGATATATATTATAAATATATAATGTGATATATATGTATAATATATACAATGGAATACTACCATTAAAAAGAGTGAAATATTGCCATTTGCAATGACGTGGATGGAACTAAAGGGTATTATGCTAAGTGAATAAGTCAGAGAAAGACAAATACCATATGATATCATTCATATGAGGAATCTAAGAAACAAAATAGGTGAACATAGAGGAAGGGAAAGAAAAATAAGATAAAAACAGAGAAGGAGGCAAACCATAAGAGACTCTTAACTATAGGGAATAAAACTGAGGGTTTCTGGAGGGGAGGTGGTTGGGGGGATGGGGTCACTGGGTGATGGGCATTAAGGAGGGCACTTGATGTAATGAGTGCTGGGTTATATGCAAGTGATGAATCACCACATTCTACTCCTGAAATTAATACTACACTATGTGTTAACTAATTTGAATTTAAGTAAAATCTTGAAATAAAAAAAAAAAGGAACAGTAGGTTGGGAATTGTCTATAGAGAGCCTTTAACATGGTTTACTCTTTGATGTGAAGTTAATTGGCTTAGACATTAAAACATACCTATGGTCTTCAAAGAAAATTAATTCTTTTTCAGTTATACTATTCTGCCTAAACATGGTAAAATTCATGTGCTAAATGAATTGATTGTATTTAAAAGCAAGAAGGGATCCATGCTTACATTCTAGATTGCCAGTTTCTGGGTAATATATATATGTATGCATTCTATATATATATGTATAGAATATGTACATATCTGTGGAAAACATCCTTTTGTTATATGGTAAATGCAGCAGAGGTGTCTTACAGAGTTCAGTGACTAGAGACATGAAGGTAAAGAGAATGAGGCTTAGGAAAATATGCAGAAGAGAATGAACAGAGTACTAAGGAAGATGGTCATGTGATAAAAGTTTTTTAAAAAGAAAAGAATTAGTAAATAAGAATGAAAGCATTATCTTTAATTGGATCAGCTATAAAAGAGAGCAAGATTTGGATTCAGTCCAGGGTTATCACACACACACATCAAGCTTGGAATAAATAGTTTAATAGCAAGAGATTTTCCATCTGGAGTCCAGGCAATTGAGGAGATTTATAAGGAGGTAAAGCTATATAGTAGATGTCATAATGCTAAGTGTTTTCATTACTTTAAATTAGAAATGAAACAAACAGATAAGGTTATGTATAACAGCTATGAAAGGAAGATAGGAATCTCCAAGGACAGGACAAGAGAATCATTAGAGAGGCAAAATGTCTTTTCTTTTTCTTTTTTTTTTTTTTTTTCAAAATGTGTTTTCTTAAAAACAAAAAACAAACAAAAAACCCCAAAACTTTTCAGTGCTCTTGAAGTTATATTTAATTTCTTTTTTTTTTCTCATAGTGGAAAGCTCATGATGGCATTATTCTAAAAGTAGATTGGAACTCTGTCAATGATTTAATTTTGTCTGCTGGTGAGGATTGTAAATATAAGGTATGTGATGTTTGAATATATCACCTGGCTGAAAGAATTAAATTTAGCTGAAAAGGGGGGATCCCTGGGTGGCGCAGCGGTTTGGCGCCTGCCTTTGGCCCAGGGCGCAATCCTGGAGACCCGGGATCGAGTCCCACGTCGGGCTCCCGGTACATGGAGCTTGCTTCTCCCTCTGCTTCTCCCTCTGCCTGTGTCTCTGCCTCTCTCTCTCTCTCTCTATCATAAATAAATAAAAATTTTAAAAAAATTTAATTTAGCTGAAAAGTATTTAGCATATAAGAATATTCTTTAGTCTTTCACTTTAGCTATTATCTTTTAAATCTAATACTTTGGCAAATTGTTATTTTATAATTTTAAGTAGTATTTTAAGGTGTTGACTTTCTCATTGACCTATCTCACTAGCTATAGAATTTGATTTAATGAGTAGGAGCATAAATAAAACTCCTAGTTTTACTGACGGTTTAAATCAACTCAGTTGAAGTTTTAGAAATCAATCTTACTGATTTATTAAACATTGCTCAGCTTCAGACCAAAATAATTTATACTAAAAATAAGATTTAATATAACTGAAATTAGAGGAAATTTAATTGAAATAAATATTTATAGGGAAAGTTGATAGAACACTTACTGAGCAAAAAATTTTAAGCAAAAAACTGAGTATCTCAAAACTATTGTTAAACTTAAAAGGACTCAATGTGTAGGCTATATGATTAATCAAAGATTTAGTGAAATTGGAAAATTATACAATGGTATAAAATTTTTTTGAGATACTTGAGTTTTAAAGAGTACAGCTTTTGTATGATAGTAAAGACTTTACTACTATTATAAAGTGATGATTTCTAAATCTTTAATTGATACCTTATTGTAGGGCAAACTTGTTTGTAATAATGTGACAACCATTATAAAAGATTTTTTTAAATATACTTTTTTAGGTATGGGATAGTTATGGCCGCCCTTTGTACAATTCACTACCTCATGAGCATCCTATTACCTCAGTTGCCTGGGCTCCAGATGGAGAATTATTTGCTGTTGGATCGTTTCATACTTTACGCTTGTGTGATAAAACTGGGGTAAGCTATGACGGTGAATAACCACAGATGTGCTGTCATAAATGTGGCTATGCACAACACACCTGGTTCTCAATCTTTAAAAAATATTTTCAGTGAATGTGTTTGACTGCATCTTTCTGATTTGTCTTCTGAATATACTGGTTCAATCAATTCCAGATTTATGGGACCATATAAACTCTTTAAGTTCAATTTGAAGAATGGGTACATTCTCTATTATTTGTCCTTCTGGAATACTTATTTTAAGCATGATTTAAGATGGTGAAGTAGTTAAAGTATTAAAATTTATACCCAATCAATATGGAGAGTTCAGTTTTTAAACCTTTCTTTTAACTGTCAATATATTTAATAGAGAAATTTTTCTTGCTTGTTTTTGGTATGGAATTAGTAAATTTTTTAAATGATTATTTTAAAACCAAAGGAGTTGGGTTTTGTCAAGAATTCATGTTTGAATACATGAAGGACTTTTTTTTCACAAGAGAGTATGCCCTTCTTGATACAAATTCTGTTTAGAACCTAGGCAAATAGCCAAGCTCAACTGCATTTACCCATTATACTTGAACGAGGAGTTACTTCATCAAAGTGTTCCAGAAGCAACCGAATGATAAGTGGGGTTACTCTGTATTATTCCTAACTAAGAGGAAATCACATAATGGTTCTGTGGCTTATTTTCCTCGAATGCAAAATAAGACAATTAATTTAGAATTATTAAAGCTTTATAAATGATCTATTAAGCTTTCTGGTTACTTGTTTTCTATCACATAAAATATGAAGTCTTTTTCCTGGTTTTAGAAGCTCTCTGAACGCTGATGCCATAAAATCCATTCAGTCTTTTTTCCCCACAACTCCCTAATTTGTATCTCTGCTCATCAGGCTCATGAATCTTCTCTGATCCTTACTAACATCCTTACTCAACATTTCCTTTCATGGATTACTCTCACCACTGTCTTAACTGAATTCTATCCATTCTTTAAGGCCTATCTCCTGTTTGACTTCCTTTCCTGATAGCTTCCATAGGTATTTCTTTTTCTAACTTCCTCTTATGTAAGGTCTTCTTTTTTTAGTTATAACATCAAGATGTTCTATCACAATCTCATTTTCATCTAATTTTTCAGCAATGATTCTAAATAGACTGTTATTCATTCTTACATTTTCCATTTTCATTTTATGTACATTATTATTGACTACCTAGATAGCTTGTAAGATCCCTTAGCTTAATGGTTCTCTATCATCTATATAACACAGTAGATACTCAATAATTCACTAATAAATCAATTTAAGCAAGATAATTTTAAATTGCCCATCTTGGGGTACCTGGATGGCTCAGTCAGTTGAGCATCTGACTCTTGGTTTCAGCTCAGGTCATGATCTCAGGATCCTGGGATCAAGCCTCATGTTGGTTCCAAGCTCAGCAGCGTTCTGCTTGAGGATTCTCTTTCTCCCTCTCCCCTCTTCCCCTGCTTGTGCATGTGTGCTCTCTTTTTCTCTTTAAAATAAATAATCTTTAAATTACAATTTTTATGGAAATATTTAAAAATTTAAGAATGTGGGCCATTGGATTAATCCAAATAACTGAACTAAAGATTTACTTCAGGGATGCCAGGGTGGCTCAGTAGTTGAGCATCTACCTTTGGCTCAGGGTATGATCCCATGTCCAGGGATCGAGTCCTGCATCGGGCTCCCTGCAAGGGGCCTGCTTCTCCCTCTATGTCTCGCCTCTCTCTCTGTGTCTCTCATGAATAAATAAATAAAATCTTTAAAAATAAAGTTTTATTTCATTAAATACCAAACCTATTATTAGAATGTTAACTATTCTGGAAAAGGATTTTTCTTTTACCTTATTTCACTGATTAGACTGAAGACATTGTAATAATTTTTTAAGGACTTGAGATTAACATTTATATATTTTTTTTCTTTTATTCAATAGACATCATATGTATATTATTCATCAGAGAGTATTTTAGAAACTGGGGATAGAGAGATGTAAAGATTTTTACTCAAGTTGTTGTCAATCTAGTAGAGAATCAGGCTATAAGACTCATAGTACAATGTGATAAATGCTATACAGGAGGTTTATTTTATGCAAGCACTGTGAAGGTGTGGCAGAGCTTAATTCTGCCTGTGAATATTGACTGGAGAGCTGAAGCTTGAAGAATTAGTAGTTCTTCAAGGAGAAAAGTTGAGGGAAGAGAGTTGCAGTCAGAAGGAACTTTTGGGTATCCATGTATGGTACCTTTGTGCAGAAAACATGCTCTTGGACCAGATCTGTGTTTGCCACGTAAGAGAGTCGAGGTTTTAAAAACCAAATTACTGGGACACCTGGGTGGCTCAGCAGTTGAATGTCTGCTTTCAGCTCAGGGAGTGATCTCGGTCCTGGGATCAAGTTCCACATCCGGCTCCCTGCGAGGAGCCTGCTTCTCCCTCTGCCTGTGTCTCTGCCTGTGTCTCTGTGTCTCATGAATAAATGAATAAAATCTTTTAAGAAAAAATATTGAATTACTTTCTTGGAAGCACTCTTAGAAGTTGCTATAGGGTAGAAAGGAGGTAAGGGGGTTGAGCCTCCTGGTCATCTCCAATGGCAACCAGAAAAGCTCTGCATTAATCAGTTTTATTATTTAAGCATCCAATATAAGATTTCCTTTGAACAGCTGAAACAGTCAAATTGGAAAACTGGTATGTTAGTGATTAGAAAGCCATGGATGGTGGCTAGTAACATGGTAATATTCAAATATTGGAAATATTGCTTTGGTATCAAAGGAACAGTGGTACAAGAGAGGGAACAGAACATGTAAAGACAAGGAATTATAGTCTGTTAGAAAAATTAAAAGTTTGGATTTTATCCTCAGGCAGTAGTGAGCCACTGGTCCATTTTAAGTAGTGACCTTATTAGATTTTGCATTTTTAGGGATGTGTACTCTGAGGTCAGCAGGATTAGAGGGACAGTAGACTGTAGGCAGGATGGCTAAATAGAGGCTTTTGCAGAGTACAAGTAAGTGATGTTGTCCTGAATAATATGGAATAGCAGTGGGGATGGGAAGAAGTGGGCAGGTTCAGGAGATAAACTCTTGCTATAAACAGTGGGAAGAGGGACGCCTGGGTGGCTCAGCAGTTGAGCGTCTGCCTTTGGCCCAGGGCGTGATCCCAGGATCCGGGATCAAATTCCACATCGGGCTCCTTGCCGGGAGCCTGCTCTTCCCACTGCCTGTGTCTCTGCCTCTCTCTCTGTGTGTGTCTCTCATGAATAAATAAATAAAATCTTAAAAAAAAAAAAAAAGTGGGAGGAGTCAAGAATAATTACCTGGATTTCAATTTGAATACCTTACTGTCGGGGTTGCTGGCCGGAGGATAGCATTTTATGGTGTGGTATAATTTTTTTTTTTAATTTTTTTTTTTAAAGACACATATATGTAGTATCATGATCAGACTATTATATTTAGCAATCAAAAGCATGGGTGCAAAAAAAAATCTACATTAAAACCCTTTGTTGTAATGCTTTACACTTTCCACAGAACAGAAACTAAAATAACCTGTTATACAATTAGTCACAAATACAGTCCTCGAGTTTTTTGCTCATACACATGAATATTGTCTAAAACATGTCTTCTTTGTAGCAGCTAGGCCCTGCCACCACTGTGCTTGGCTGAGTTCACAAATTTGGTGTAACCTGTAGCTCCCTGTCACTTCTCTGGCTCTCCTCTCCTGCTAAGCTTTGTTTCCTGGCAGTATTAAAACCTTCTGCCACTGCCATAGCTGCTGCTGCAGCTGGAACTGCCATAGCCACCTTTGGTTTCATGGTTCAGCAAAGTATTGGCCTCCACCACCATAGGGGCCAGAGCTTCTGCCTCCAAAATTTCCTCCTTTCATGGGTCCAAAATTTGAGGATTGATTGTTATAATTGCCAAAATCGTTATAGCTTCCACCACCTCCAAAGTTCCTTCTATCATTACCAAATCCGTTATAGCCATCCCTACTGCCACCCTGTCCACCACCACCTCGACTGCCACCGAAGCCACCTCAACCACTGAAGTTCCCTCCATGACCAAAGTTGTTATTCCCACCCAAACCACCTCCATGACCACCACCAAAGTTTCCAGAACCACTTCAGCCTCTTTGGCTGGATGAAGCACTAGACATCTCTTGCTTCAATAGGGCTTTCCTTACTTCACAGTTGTGACCATTCACAGTATGGTATTTTTTTTTTTTTAAAGATTTTATTTATTTATGAGGGAGAGAGAGAGAGAGAGAGGCAGAGACACAGGCAGAGGGAGAAGCAGGCTCCTTGCAGAGACCCTGACGTGGGACTCCATCCTGGGACTCCAGGATCACACCCTGGGCCGAAGGCGGTATTAAACCACCGAGCCACTCAGGCTACCCTATTCATAGAATGGTATGTTTGAATGACAGTCTTGTCTACAGAGTCACGGTCATCAATGTCACAAAGCAAAACCTCTCTTTTTGCCACTGCCTCGGTCAGTCATGATCTCAATCACTTCAATTTTCCCATACTGTTCAAAATAATCTCTTAGATGATGCTCTTCAGTGTCTTCTTTAATGCCACCAACAAAAATCTTTTTCACAGTTAAGTGGGCACCAGGTCTTTGAGAATCTTCTCTTGAGACAGTCCTCTTTGGTTCCACAACTCTTCCATCCACCTTGTGTGGCATTGCATTCATAGCTGCATCCACCTCCTCCACGGTGGCATATGTGACAAACCCAAAGCCTCTGGAGTGCTTGGTGTTTGGATCTCATTACCACATAGTCCGTAAGCGTTCCCTATTGCTCCAGATGGCTCTTCAGACTTCCATCAGTTGTTTCAAAGCTCAATGAAGAGCTTCTGCAGCTGCTCAGGCTCTTTGGGAGACTCTGACTTAGACATGACGGTGGTGGGACGGGAGACTTTAACGATGCTTACTCGGTGGCTTCCAGGGGCAGAAAAATGGTGTGATATAATTTGTACTGGCTTTGTGTGATATATTTTATTAGATCCCTGTGCAGTCATTACATTGATAAATCAAATTACCTAAATTTCAGTGTTCATAAGTATCACCTGGGTATTGCTAAACTATATATTCTGGGGTCCCTATTTACAATGTGATGAACCAAAATCTCAGTAGAATGAGGTCCAAGGAGTTGTATTTTTAAGAAGTTCCCTGGTTACCTTTATTAGGTGGTCCTCAGACCACACTTCAGGGAATATTTAAGTAAAACGTGTAAGATGTTTGATTATTCCTTCTGAGTTCTGAAAGTGTTAATGCTTGGCCTATTATAGAACAAATGCTTTATTTTTGGAGGTGAAAGAAGAAATGATAATGAAGATGATACCAAAAGAGTAGTCTAATTGAAAAGATTAAGTTTCTTTTTAAAAAATTCATGTAACTTATTCGTCTGATTCTTCTTTAGCATCTGTCTCATTTAAAATTACTTTGGGGATATAATATTTTGTCTCTCTCATAATCTGTAACTTAAATTGTGTAATTACTAGTAGTCATCATTTACCCAGGGGCTATTCCGTGGCCAAATTTCAGTATTAGATATTGTAAAAATCTAGTCTTCAAGAATAATCTATACTCTTTATCATTTTGCTATAGGGAAAAAGTTTATAGTATATGAATAATGTATGTGATTATATTGTCTCCTAATTTTCTAAACTAACCCAGAATAACTAGTTGTAAATACCATTGGAGCTTTTATATTCATTGAATTGTCAATGGGAATTCATTGGATTTGTTTTTATTTTTACCTTGCATATTTTCACAAAAATTACTTGGAACTCTTTTATGCAATCATTACATGTTTCTTGAGGAATAATTCTCTTTCCTAAGGTATAAATGCTGTAAGCATTTTGAGTCAAAACCAAATTACCTGTATAAGTACTTTCTGCACATCTTTAAAAAAATAAATGCCAAGTCTCTCTCTCTCTCTCTCTCAAATAAAATTTAAAAAAGAAAGAAAAGAAAAATGGCTGTCTGGGTGGCTCAGTTGGTTAGGCATCTATCTTCAGCTCACGTCATGATCTTGGGGTCCTGGGATTGAGCCCCGTGTTGGGCTCTCAGCTCAGTGGGGAGTCTGCTTCTCCCTCTCCTTCTATGCTCTCTCAAATAAATTAATAAAATCTAAAAAAAAAAAATAAAAATAAAAATAAAAACAAAAACAAGTGGATATTGCCCCTGTGGAGTTTATTTTCTTGTTACTAAGATAGATATTAAAGGATTGATTACACACTTATTTAATTACAGTTGCAATACATTTTACTAGGAGGCTGTTCCTAGAAATGGGAACTAATCTATTTGGAGGATCAAGGCATTTTAGTGTGATGAAATGTAAGAAGGCAATGCTTATTGAGATTCTTCATCTTTTCTACTTAACAAGTAAGTGATATCAACTTAGAACCAAAAATTGAGGGATGCTTGGGTGGCCCAGCGGTTCCCCCAGGACACGATCCTGGAGTCCTAGGATCGAGTCCCACATCGGGCTTCCTGCATGGAGCCTGCTTCTCCCTCTGCCTGTGTCTCTGCCTCTCTCTCTGTCTTTCATGAATAAATAAATAAAATCTTAAAAAAAAAATAACCAAAAATTTCAGTCAGCTGATATTGGATGCTTTTCTCACACATTTGTTTATCTCTTGAAAAGACCTGCTAAGGCTTCTTTTAAGAGGGAAGTAGATGTTCTCTTCAACCTGGAAATGTTACTCTTAAATGTAGCTCATTTCTTTTTTTCTCTCATAACCTGCAACTGAAAGTTTAAGTAGTAGTAATCATTTATCCAGAGCCAGAGTTTTTGGAAGAATTTCAATATTAGATATAAGAATCTGGTCCTCAGGAATGATATGTACCCCAGCACTTACTACATATTTATTAGATTTCTATTTTGAGAGCTCTTCACAAATTTTAGTTGAATGCAGTGTTTCTTAACATTTTATTAAAAATTCTTATCTAGGCTTCCTTGACAAAAATTAGATGGTAATTTTACAAAATAAGCTTCAAAGAATGATGGTAATGTAAACTTTCTGGTTATCTGAGAAATATTAAATGTAGAAAAATACGATTTTTAAAACATTTTCTTTTAATATTTCTAGTGGAGAGGAACAAACTCAAATGCTTGAAGGTAGCTAATGATAGATTAGGTTTTGGTTTGAATACCTTTCTTACTGTGCAAGTATGTAACTAGATTGATGACAGGAATATTGAAAAAGCTGATTTTTTTAAAGAATTTATTTATTTATTCATGAGAGACACAGAGAGAGAGAAAGAGAGAGACAGAGCCACAGACAGAGGGAGGAGCAAGCTCCATGCAGGGAGCCTGCCCTGGGACTCAATCCCGGGTCTCCAGGGTCAGGCCCTGGGCCGAAGGCGGCGCTAAACCGCTGAGCCACCCAGGCTGCCCCAGAAAAGGAGATTTTTGAATGAAAGTATAGTTGACACACAGTGTTACATTAGTTTCAAATGTGCAGCATAGAGATTTGACAAGTCCGTATGTATCAGTGTGCTCACTGCAAGTGTAGCTATCATCTGTCACCATACAGTACTATTATGATACCATCAACTATATTCCCTATGATGAAAAAGCAGAAATTTTATATTTTTATGAATAGATATGTTACTCTAACTCAGTTGTTATACAATAAATTTAATATTGCCATTAACTTTCATTATAAAATTAGATATTTTAAAAAGACTCTCACTAAGCTGATATATAACCCTGGTTTCTATTTATAGCTTCTCTTTAGTCAGGCAGTTAGTTACCTGTATCGATTGAGAACCCATGTCCTGCTTCACTTTTGAGGACTGTGGTTGAGATATCAGTTTCATTTTTAAAGCAGTTGCAGTGCTATTCTGGTCTGCCCTGTTTTTAACCCCAAGGCAAATTTGAAACCTAAGTGGTATTTCTTCCACACTGCAGTACAATTGTCATAGTGTTACTTTGTTGATTCTAGTGGGTTGCATGTATGAGCTGCTTGATGGGGTTCAAGAGGCTTCATACACAGACTTCAAGCTTTAACACCTTTCTGTGGCTCCCTTTCACTCCATAATCCTATTCCAACTCTTATTGAGAGGAGCTGGGTGCCTCTTTCCTGTCATTAGTGCAAACTGGGGATGGTAGACAGGGTCCCACTTGTTGGTCTTCGCAGTGCTGATCAGGGAGGACCACTGCTTCAGTATTGTAGGGCTGGAATGGTCTGACTGAGATCTACCTCATAGCCTTGGCAGCACCATGTAGGGAAGAGGAGGGGTGTGACCTCTGCTCTTTGAGTACAGGGTGGGAATGTTTCATAGCGTTCTATCCGCTGTCTCCACAGCATACCATGCCTAGTGGAGAGGGTGCCATGGCTTCTTTCATGGTGAGTGCCTGGAGTTAGGGTAGTTATGTCAAAAGGGTTCCAGCTTACCAGGGCCCCCTTCTACCTGGTCCTTTACCCAGAGAGAATGGGCATTACTTGAGGCTTATTTTGTCTCATATACTACTTGGAGTTAATATTATACTATTTTGTGTAAAATATAAGAACTTTGTATCTATATAACTCCATTTATCTACCTCTCCTTTATGCTATAGTTATTATTAGTATTACATCACACAGCATGTTATAATTTTTGCTTTAGAAGTCATAATCATTTTAAAGAAATTAAGACAATAAAAGTGGTCTTTTATATTTACCTACATGTTCCGCGTTTCTAGTGCTCTTCATTGCTTCCTGAAGATTCTAGTTTTCATCTGATATAATTTGCCTTCAGCTTAAAAATTGTCCTTTAGGTGTATCTCAGTATACATGTGCTGGTTAAAAATTTTCTTACTTTTTGTTTATCTAAAAATGTCTGTTTCCATTTCATTCTTGTAGGACATCTTCACTGGATTTAGAATTCTGAGTTGACAGAGTTTTATTTTTTCCTCTGAGCACTTTAAAAATATTCTCCCACTTTCTTTTGGTCCTTTTGATAAAAAATAACTCTTTGTATCATTGTTCTGATTATAAAGTGGCATTTAGCTCTGGCTGCTTTACAGATTTTCTCTTTGTCTTTGGTTTCCAGCAGTTTGATAGTGTATAGTATTCTTTGTATTTGTTTTGTTTGGGCTTCTGTACATTTCCTGAATATATAAATTTATGATTTCACCTAGGTTGGGCAAATTTTGGCCATTTTTTCACATTTTTTCCTGTCCTATTCTTTCTTCCCTTCCCTGCTGGAATACAGTTGTGAATTTTTTTAGACCTTTGATATTATCCCACAGGTCAACAAGGCTCTATTCAAAATTTTCCAATCTTTTTTCTCCTCAGATTTCTAATTGGATAATTTTTGTTGATCTATCTTCATTTAGTAGTTCTTTCATTATCTCTGATCTTTTCATAAGCCCATCCAGTGAGTTTTAATTTCACATATTATATTTTTCACATCTAGAACTTCCATTTGGTTATTTTTTCATAGTTCTTATTTGCTGAGATTTTCTGTTATTAATATGTTAAAAATCATATTTCCCATTTAGGCCTTGGTTATAATAGGTTCTTTAAAATAATTTTCTGTTAATTCTAGCATTTTGTCACCAATTGCCTTTTCTCTTGGGCCATTTTTCTTGTGTGTTTGTATAATTAGTAATTTTGAATTGTATTCTGAACATTGTGAGCAATACATAGTAATGAGTCTGGATTTTGTTATGTTTCACTAAAGAGCACTGATTTTTCTGTGTTTGTTAACAGGGAGTTAACTTGACTGAACTCAGACTTCAGGCTCTGTCTTCTTTCTGGAGGAAAGATGAATTCTCTGTTTCTCTTTTTGGATTTTTCCCCCTTAGTTTCCAACTGCATGATCAGCCTGAACTTTATCCTCTGATTTCTCTGTCAGTGACAGCAAGTTTCTATCTGAGGTTTAGCCACAATGCTTGGCACCAACTAGGGTCTGCTCTGATATAAGGTCGTAAAAAATGGAAATTCACTCAATACTATTTTCCTTTTTTCATCCATTGTCTCTTCTTAAGTTTCTGCCTGCTTTTTTTAAAGCAACTTTTTGAGACGTAATTTATATTTTATACATTTTACACATTTAAAGTATACAATTCAGTATTTTTAAATGTATTCATAGGGTTGTATGACCACCACACTCTAATTTTAGAACATGTTCCTCCCCTCTAAAAGGAATCGCATACTCATTTACTATTAATTCCTATTTCTCCCTCCCCAACTCCCAGCCTTTGGCAACTACTAATCACCTTTCTTTTCCTATGGATTTCCCTATTCATGCCATTTCATATAAATGGAATAATACAGTATGTGGCCTCCTGTGAACTAGCTTCTTTGACTTACTATGTTTTCAAGGTTCATCCATGTTGTTTCATATATTAGTACTTCATTCCTTTTTTTGAACAAATAATATTCCAATATATGAATATGACACGTTTTGTTTATCCATTCCTCAGGTTATTATTTGATTATACCTAAAATGGAATACCCTTAATTCATTTAAAATAGGGAAGAGCTATTATGTTTAATAACCTAGAAAGATATCCGTGGTTATTTAGTGAAAAGACCACGTTTATAGGAGAACATGTTATTCTGTGATTCCACCTGTATAAAATTGTATACTCATATGTCTAACTACGCAGATAAAGGTGTACCCAGTACTATATTTGGGTCATCTTTTCCTTCTTTATATGATTTTGTTTAGTGTGATCTTTTCTTAATGACTATTTATCAATTGTACAGATCAATAAAGGTTTTTTTTCCTTAATTTTATTTATTTATTCATGAGAGACACAGAGAGAGAGAGAGGGAGAGGCAGAGACACAGGCAGAGGGAGAAGCAGGCTCCATGCAGGAAGCCCGACATGGGACCCGATCCCGGATCTCGAGGATCCCACCCTGGGCTGAAGGTGGTGCTAAACTACTGAGGCCACCAGGGCTGCCCATTACAGGTTTTTAAAAAGTTCTTCAGGGGCACCTGGGTGGTTTAGTCAGTTAAGCGTCTGCCTTCGACTCAGGTCACGATCCCAGAGTCCTAGGATCGAGCCTGGAGTTGAGCTTCCTGCTCAGTGAGGAGTCTACTTCTCCCTCTCCCTTTCCCCCTCTCCCTTGCTCGTGCTTTCTCTCTCTTTCAAATAAATAAATGAAATCTTAAAAAAAAAAACAACAAATTACTGTAGCCCTAAGAAAGCAACAATAGCAAACCCTGGGGAGGGAGGAGAATCTAATTTCCGGAGTTACCATGTTATAATATTCAAAACATCCATTTTCAACAAAAAATTACAAGGCATACAAAAGAGGCAGGAAAGTATGGCCTATTTACAAAAAAAAAAAGAACTATCCCTGAGGAAGCCTAGCATTGGATTTATTAGATAAAGACTTTAAATATGCTTAAAGTGCTAAAGAAAACCATAGGTAAAGATCAAAAAGAAACCAGGGCTGTCTGGGTGGCACAGTTGGTTGTGCATCTGACTCTTAGTTTCAGCTCAGGTCATGATCACATAATGGTGAGATCAAAGCCCCACATCCTGTTCCATGCTCAGCGGGGAGTCTTCTTGGGATTATCTCTCTCCCTATCTCTTTGCTCTACCCCACACCCCCCATGTGCACTCACTCTCTCTCTGAAATAAAATAAATAAGTCTTAAAGAAACCAAAAGAACAAGGTCTGAACAAATAGAAAATATCAATAAAGAGAAATTACAGAAAAGGAATCAAATAGAAAATCTTGAACTAAAGAACATGAGCAAAAAAAGAGAGGTATATTGTAAATGCCCCCCAGAACCCAAAAATATGATCAGTCTCTTCATCATGCATCATGCAAATAAAAATCACAGTATAATGCCATTTTCCACTCATTGAAAAATGGGAAAATGGGCCTCCTCAAAAAGCAACAAAAGGAGTATTAATTGGTACAACTTTTCTCAAGTATAATTTGGCAAAATCTATCAAGATCCTTGAAACTTTAACAGAGCTATTATCCTTTCAAGGAAGTTTAAAGATGCATTGCATATTCATTTGTTCATCTATTTTCATGTTCATTGATTCCTTCATGAATATTTTTTGAGAGTCTATTATATGCCAGGCACTTGCCCTAGGTGTTAAAGAAACAGCAGTAAACAAAATAAATACCTGCTCTTGAGAGTTTTCATTCTAAATTTTTTTTTTAATTTTTATTTATTTATGATAGTCACAGAGACAGAGAGAGAGAGAGAGGCAGAGACACAGGCAGAGGGAGAAGCAGGCTCCATGCACCGGGAGCCCGATGTGGGATTCGATCCGGGGTCTCCAGGATCGCGCCCTGGGCCAAAGGCAGGCGCCAAACCGCTGCGCCACCCAGGGATCCCGAGAGTTTTCATTCTAGCAGATGAAAAGCTATACACAAACAAACAAAATGAATTTATAATATATTAAATGATAATAAATGACATAAAAAATAAGATTGGGTAAGGAAGATGTCATTTTAGGTGGGGTAGTCAGGGAATATCAGACACAAATTAAATATATATTATTGAGTGGTTAGTAAAATAAATTATGGTACAAGTAAATTACTTGTGGAATAAAAATTAAAAGTCATCGTACCATAATTTTTCCCTTGATTTCATAATAAATTTTATTTTTACTTTTGATTTTTGAGAAATGCATGATTCAAATAATGTGAAGTAGAAACTTTCAAATGAAATCAGTTATTGTAAATAAATATACAGAATATACTAACGAATTGTATTATATCATATTAAATGGAACAGAATTCAAGGGAAAAAATCTGAATATATAAGTACCTTTGGCCAAATTTTAAAATTAACTGATGTTGTTGCTTTTATTAATCAGCAGGTGGTGCTATTGCTTGTATAAGAGAACTTTTGCCATATTTTTTTTCCTTCTGTTCGCAAATATGCAGTCATTTTAATAAAAAGACCCTCTGTTCATTCATTCTTCCATTCAGTTACAATAATTGCAATGATTCATCGTCTTTAGTAACTGGTCTTACTGCAATATGTAACTTCTCATTGTCAATTATGTATGTCAACACATGTAATTTAAGATAGCCTGCAATTTCCTAATTCCTGGTATGTGGGAGAGAATATTGATTTTAAAAATCATTAGTGTAACAAAGAAATGTGAGAAACTTTGCATCTGTCGTCTCTTCCTCCTAAACTTGATTTGCTTTTATGAATTGAATTCATCCAACTTGGCTAAAGATATGTTTTTGAGAATTCTTTTTTTTTAAAGATTTTATTTATTTATTCATGAAAGATACAGAGAGAGAGAGGCAGAGACACAGGCAGAGGGAGAAGCAGGCTCCGTGTAGGGAGCCTGATGTGGGACTCGATCCCGGGACTCTAGGATCACGCCCTGGGCCGAAGGCAGGCGCTAAACCACTGAGCCACCCAGGGATCCCTGTTGAGAATTCTTTTAAACTAGTGTATTTATATATATTTATAAATATATATATATATAGCAGTAGTAAAGAAAAGGGTGACGTTGGCATTTGGGAGGTACTTTTGTAAGTTATTATAGTCAAGTCATGGTTTTTAGTATACATATCTCTTGATTCCTTGGTGGGGAACTATATGCCTAAGCAGTTTGGAAGAATACAGGGGAAAAAAGGTCTCTTTTCTTAGATGGAACATCCTTTATAGGCGCATTCTCAGTTCTCCGTATTGTGCTGTCCAGTGTGATGGTGTGGTTTTTTTTTTTTATGATTTTATTTATTAGAGAGAGAGCCTGAGCTGCAGGGGCGGGGGAGGGGGCATAGAGAGAAAATCTCGGGCAGACTCCGCACTAAGTGCAGAACTAGACAGGGGGCTTGATTCCACCACCCTGAGGTCATGACCTGAGCTGAAATCAAGAGTCAGACACTTAACCCACTGAGCCACCCGGGCACCCTATATTGTATTGTATTTTAATGTACAAGTAGTATTGACATGGTTGTAGATCCCTAGAGTTAAGACTTCAGTGATAAATTTACGAAGTTAAATGGGCTAAGCTAAGTGATCGCTTCTTTCCTTTCAACTGCACCGTTCTATGATATCCCTTCCATGGCCATTGGACATACTGCTTGCTTCCTTTCATAACTAGTAGTACGGTGTTGTTTGTTTCTTTGTGTTTTTTTTTTTTAAGATTTTATTTATTCATGAGACACACACACAGAGAGAGAGAGAGAGAGAGAGGCAGAGACACAGGCAGAGGGAAAAGCAGGCTCCATGCAGGGAGCCGGACATGGGACTTGATCAGGGGTCTCCAGGATCACGCCCTGGGCTGAAGGTGGCGCTAAACCGCTGAGCTACCTGGGCTGCCCTGTTTCTTTGTTGTAGATATAAGGTTGCTATATAGGAAGAGGCAGCACAGCACATGGTATACTAGAAATGGGAAAAACTCAAGTAGTGCTAGAGAAGTGTGGCTGACCCTATAATTTCATACTTATTCTACATTTTATTATAGTTGGATACAAGTAGCAGAAACCATTAAGCAAAAAGAATTGACTACAAGGTTACAGGGTTATCTTCCAGAAGCCAGGTCAAGGAACTGTCCTTCCTTTACAGTATGAGACCCTGCTATCAGAATTGAGAAATTCACCAAGCATAACAAAATCAGGGTTCTATTATAGAACTAACTTTTAATCTTCTAGAAATCAATACCTAACACATAGCAGGTATTATATAAATATCATATTTTAATGGATCATCATACAAACAGATTGTTTTGGTTTTTAATGACTTACATTTACTTAACACAATAACTTAATGATGTATATTGCAACATTTTGACTAGGTCATTAGTAGAAATGGTCCATTTAATCAGTTTGGTTGATGTTTTTGAGAAGACTACTTTAAAATTTCTAAATTTTTGGCTTTTAATTTGTTACTTGGATTTTTTTTTTTTTTTTTAATTTTAAAAAGGTTGAAGTCATGGTTGAGCTCTGGGAAGGAATTCTTTCCTAAGGACACAGGCTTACTCATTCATTAATTAATTCATTCATTCATTTAACAAATATTGATGTGTCTAAGCTCTTTATGATACTCTAGCTAGTCAAAGAATAATATGTGTTCTCTAGGAAGGAGTACTGATAAGTAAACAGATAATAAGCAATAATCGTGCTTTGGATAAATCTCATTGGCTCCGGTACTGCCACTGTGCAAAGCTTGTAAACAGATAATGAAGTAACAGTTATTTAATGGCAAAGGTTATAATCATGGGAAAATAGAGAAGGAATAGAATAATGGTGAACTTTTAGATATGTCTGTCTTTATTTAGGATAAGACTAAACTTGGTTAAAGTAAACTTCCTCTCTGGTTAAATAACTTAAAAACATTAAAAAAATTTTTAATTTAAGTTAAAAATTTTAACTTTATTTATTTATTCATAAGAGACACAGAGAGAGAGAGAGAGGCAGAGACAGGCAGAGGAAGAAGTAGGCTCCCAACAAAGAACTGGATATGGGACTCATCCCAGGACCCTGGGATCACACCCTGAGCTGAAGGCAGGTGCTCTATCACTGAGCCACCCAGGCTTCCCCCAAATATTTTTTTTTAATGACTAGAGATTTTTTTTTTAACCACAAAGCACAAATTTGAATTTGCTTTTTTTCTGATTTCAGTACCTAAAGATCTAAATTTAATTATCTATGTCTAGAAGTACAGAACTTTACTTCTGTTGACAAATGTTCTTTAGGTATACATATGCTAAAATCATGCAAAAGCTCCCATTACATGTGGACCAATCCACCTATAACTCCTTATACACGATATGTCATTGCTCTTCCACCCTCCATTTGGGGGTTAAGTGGTACAATTTCCTCTTCTAAAATCTCTCTCATATTATTTCCTACATATATAAATATCTCATAAAATAAATTTCAATATTTACACATTCTGATTAGTCAATGCCAGAGATACCAATCATGTAAAAATTTTTAAGTCCTTTATTTTGATTTAAGGAAAGATGTTATTTCCTTTTATTTCATCATTTTTAAATTAACTTTCCCTTCTGCACCTCCTTCCCTTTTAAAGAAATTCTATAGATTTTTTTTTCCCAGACCATTAGGCCATACCTAATTATTTGCAGTATCATCTGTTTAGGAGCCATAGATTTAATAACTTAAAATTGATCCTTAAGGATTTCCCTTCAGAATTCTAAGATGTTCATATTTTCTCTAAGGAAAGTTCTATCTCAGTATAATTTTTTTATACTATCAGGAAGTATTCATAAAAAATAATAGCTTGCTTTTTCTTAATTCATACATGCCTCAGAGATTTTGTGGGCTTGGTTCCAGACCACTGCAATAAAGCAAATATCACAATAAAGCAAGCAAGTTGAATTTTTTTGATTTCCTAGTGCATATAAAAATTATGTTTGCACAATATTATAGTTTATTAAGTATACAGTAGCATTATGTCTAAAAAAGCAATGTATATACCTTAATTAAAAATACTTCCTTGCTAAAAAATGCTAACCACCATCTGAGCTTTCAGTGAGTTGTAATCTTTTTGCTAGTGGAAGGTTTTGCCTTAGTGTGGATGGCTGCCAGCTGATTAGGGTTGTGGTTGCTGTTTTATACGGACATGGTTCATGGTGCCCCAGAACAATTACAATAATAACATCACTGATCCCAGATCACCATAACACATATGATAATAATGAAGAATGTTGAAATATTGCAAGAATTACCTAATTGTGACACAGAGACATGAAGTGAGAAGATACTGTTGGAATAATAGGGTTAATAGACTTGCTTGATGCAGATAGCCACAAACCTTCAATTTGTAAAAAATGTAGTATCTACAAAGTGCAATAAAGTGAAGTGCAATAAAATAAGGTATGCCTGTATGATTTCAATGCTTTCTGTACAATTTACATGATAGACTATTAAATGCATATTTTCTTTGATTTCATAAGCCCATTTTTTTTTTCTTTCTAAAAGTAACTTGTTCAATAATTTTTTAATGTTTCCTTTTGGATATCCTTGATAATTCAATACTATGTGAACAGTACCAAGATCCTACTACCATTTGGTGACAACATGATGAGATTATTGTTTAGTTTCTTTTTAATTGTGAATAAACCTCTTGAAAGCCAAAACCACAAACCCCAAACTACTAAAAAGTGGTAAAAGCACTGGTTCATGTGTTTCATGCTTATATATGAATGAATCATGATTCATGCTCATATCTGAATCTGAATCATTAGGGAAAAAAAAAAACTTTAAAAATCTCCAAATTGAGACCTGAGTGGCTCAGTCGGCTAAGTGACTGTCGTCTATTTGGGTCATGATCCCAGGGTCCTGGGGTCCAGCTACATTAAGCTTCCTGCTCATCAGGGCCTCTGCTTCTCCCTCTCCCTCTGCCCCTCCCCCCTTCATGCTTGTTCACTTGTGTGCTCTCATTCAAATAAATAAATAAAATCTTTTTTAAAAATAAAAAATAATAAAATCCCCAAATTGCTATAATTTCACAGTAGGTCGTCAAATAATAGGACCCCAAAGATGTCTATTCCCTAATCCCCAGAACCTGTGAATATGTTACCTTAAAAGGCAAAAGGAACTTGTAGATGTGATTAAGGGTATGAACTTTTAGGTGGTAAGACTATCCTGGATTATTCATATTGGCCCAGTCTAATCACAAATCTTTAAAAGCTGAGAATATTTCCCAGATGGGTTAAAGGATGAAGGAGGAGGAGACTGAAAGTAAAAGCAACTTATTCTGCTGTTGCTGGCTTTTTCTTTTTTTTTTTTTTTAATATTTTATTTATTCATGAGAGACACAGAGAGAGAGAGGCAGAGACACAGGCAGTGAGAGAAGCAGGCTCCATGCAGGAAGCCTGATGTGGGACTCGATCCTAGGATCACATCCTGGGTCAAGGGCAGGCACTAAACTGCTGAGCCACCCAGGGATCCCCTGTTGCTGGCTTTAAAGATGGAGGAAGGCCACCACAGCAGGTGGCCCCTAGAAGTTACCTGTGGCCAGCACAGAAATGAGAACCTCCTTGTCCTACAACTATAAGAGACTGAATTCTGCTAACACCCTGAATGATCAAGGAAATGGGTCCTCCTGTAGAGCCTTCAAAAGGAAATATAGCCTTGCCAACAATGCTCAGTGAAAACCATGTTGGAGTTATGACTTAGAAAAGACTCTAAGTTTGTGGTAATTTGTTATAACAGTAATAGAAAACTGCATCTTTGTAACTGCAATTCAGGACCAATCTTAGCAATGACTAAGAAATGAAAGTTCCGCTTAGCCCTTCATTCAGGTAAGTTACAGATAAGATTTGCAAATTCCCACTTCCCTCTCTTAACATAACAGAAGCTCAAATCTCATGCTGTGGGAAGATGATTCTTTGGTTCAATAGCCCTACATCTCCTTGATTTGCTGACTTTCCAAAGTAAGACACTTTCCTTGCCCCCAATATCCAGCCTCTCAACTCTTTGGCCTATCATGTGGTGAGCAGAACAAGCATGGACTTGCTAACAAATGTAAAAACCCAAGTTTACACATAACTATGAGAAGCTGGATTAGAGGCTAAGACACCAGTCATGTAATTTTCTCAAGAGTTGGCAGATGAACTGGCAGGGTATTAACACTGAGCCAGTTGTTAATGATAGTCTTAAACCAAATTGCAGATTTTTCTTTCCTTGTAGAACAGTGGCTGTACGTTAAAACCACATATAGAACTTTAAAAAATATACCCAGATCCCATCCCAAGAATTTCTGGATTTAATTGATTGGATTCCTGGGTTTTGGTATCTTTTATAAAAGCATCCCAGGTGACTCTAATGTGCAACCAGAGTTAAGAACCAGTGTCCTAACTTTTCCATGCTTAAGAATTCCCGGAAGAGCTCATTAAAAGTTTCCTGGCCCTCATATCCCCAGAGGGTCATGTTCCATAGGATTGCAGTTGGGCCCATTAATTTGCACTTCTAACAAGATGACAATGTAGATGCTGCTGGCCTGAGGATATCCTAAAGTAAGGTATAGTTGGGTTAAAGCAAGTGATGTATTAAGTAAGAGGGATATTTAAAAATCCATCTTCATGATTCTTACTTAGTATCACTAAATTACATCTAGGGAAGCTGCCTCATTTCTTTCTAGAGTTGGAAAGACAAACATGAATATTCCATGTCATATTTGGGGAAGAAAAGAGACTTAGAGTGTTAAAAATCTATTTATTTATTTGCAGTTTTATTTATTTATTTATTTTTTTGCAGTTTTAAACATTTATTTATTTATTTGAGAAAGCATGGAGTGGGGGTGGGGCAGAAGGAGAAGGAGAGAGAGAATCTCAGGCAGACTCCCTGCTGAGCATGGAGCCCAATGTGGAGTTAAATCCCAGGACTCTGAGACCATGACCCAAGCTGAAATCAAGAGTAGGACACTTAAAAAAAAAAAAATAGGAGTAGGACACTTAATGACACCTAACTGACTGAGCCACCCAGGCATCCCTAAAAGTTTGTTTAAAGCACAGATTATAAATAGATCTTTTTGACTTAACAGTAATTATTAAAATTTTCTGACTGGACAAAATAACCTTATCTCCCAACCTCCACTCCCATGACTATTAAAGACCCATTCTCTGATGATTTGCTTGTGCTTGTATTATTTTTGAAACTAGAGTCATCTAAAAGAAATCACTTCTTAATTTTAAATAAAATGTAAAATTTTAATATAGCTTTAATATCACGGTACTGTTACATTCTTTGAAGTTTGTTTTTAGGGATAAGTTGCATGTTGCAGATTTCATTGTTGATGAACCATACAGGACTCTGAAAGAAATCAGACAAAGATAGGGTGATGATAGTATTACCTAAACATTTCTTTCCATGTTCTCCTCTTAGCTAGGATCAGGTATCCAGGAGTTCTTAGATACATTTTTCTATGTTTAATTTTAGTAAGATGTGTCTTTCTTGCTGATTTGGTTCTTTGGGTATTTTAAGATCATACTTTAAATAGTTTTAAGGGGCACCTGGGTGGCTCAGTCGTTTAAGCATCCAACTCTTGATTTCAGCTCAGGTCATGATTTCAGGGTCATGAGATTGAGTCCCGTGTCAGGTTTCACGCTGAGCATGGAGCCTGCTTAAGATTCTTTCTCTCCTTCTGCCCCTCTTTGCCATCCTCACTCCCTGCTCTCATATACTATCTCTCAAAAAAAAAGTAAATAGTTTTAAAATATGAATCTGTGGTTTTAAAATACAATTTAAAATAAGATCTCTGTTGCATCTACACCATGAGAACAGACTAGATTTAGGATGACAGATGTGCCATAAGCTTAGTTCAATCTATTAAGAATTGTATATTAATAATAAGTCTCATTTGTCTACACTAACCACTTAATTTTTATGCAAAATAGTAGTCATACAGTGTTTCATAATTCTGTTTGTTAAACACAAATGAGTTAATTTCATTTTATTGCCAGAAGCACATTGTTTGTATCCTTGATGTTCTTTGTCTTTACTTATTTTTAAAAAGGTGACTTTAACTATTATATATATTCTACTTTTGAACTTACTCTTCTTAATTTCAAAAAAGAAGTTTCTAACATTTTCATGCTGCTAATGAAGTGAAAGTTTGCTTATTACCTCCTCCTCGATAACTTTTTTTAGCCCTTTTACTTAAGCAACAGGTAGAGGTCTGAAGGATGGTGGAAGGGAGCTGAAAAACATGTCAGTGAGTAGTAAGAGTCATTCAGCATTTTTATTGTATATATGAACTTTATTGGGAATTTAAAGTCTTTTTTGATAGTAGTGTGAATTAATCTTTTTCTACATTTTTTCCCATTTTCTCCACATTTCTTTTTGTCAGTGAGCCTATAGCTAACAATGAACATATTTGCAACAACAATAATGTACAACAAAATAAATACCCACCCAAGAGCAACCAAAAACTCAAGACTTAATTTGACATTAGGCTGTAAGGTTGGAAGAATGGAAAGAGAATATATATAAATGTAATCAAATAAATCATCCTAGCAAATATGTTTCTGTCTTATTCACACACACACACACACACACACGTCTCTGTTGTCCCTGTGGGTGCTTATTGATACCTTTAGATAACTTTCTCAAAAAGATAGGTAGACTCTAGAAGAACTTATATTTACTATATTATGAAAAAATAAAACAAGAAAAGAAGATCCATTAACCTAGGCTTTCACTATTTAAAATGTCTATCAGAGATGCTTAGTTATATTGTGTGTTTAGTTTCAGTTTTTAGTGACATTATTGAAATGTTATAACCAGTTTTTCAGATGTAGAGACTATAGAGATCCTTAAGAATACTAAGGTGTCTTTTTTTTTCCTGCAGAATCTTTGTATTTGCCCATTCAGTATTGTTACTTAAAAATAATGATTTGAATGGAAATGGTGTTTTTGCAGTTCTTAAGAGATGTTATACACTTGTTTCATATTTTGCTTGTACTTTAAAAATTACATCTATGTCTTCTGTTCAGTATACATTTTATTATGAAAAATATTAATTCTAGGATAAAGACACATTCTTTTAAAAAATTATCTTAAAATGTTAATGTATGCTCAATCTAAAACTTCTTTAAATTTTTTTTCAGTATATTGATTTTTCTCTCATTTTTTCTTCCCTAGTGGTCATATGCTTTAGAAAAGCCCAACACTGGCAGCATATTTAACATTGCGTGGTCAATTGATGGCACTCAGATCGCTGGAGCCTGTGGAAATGGGCATGTTGTTTTTGCACATGTGGTGGAACAACGTTGGGAGTGGAAAAATTTCCAAGTGACATTAACTAAACGAAGAACCATGCAGGTATCATTATGTTTGTTCCATGGTTGATTAAACCTGTTTCTTTTCACATTAGCTCACTATACAGAATATGAAATTATCTTCACCAATTATATTTAAATCAGGTTTATAAAAATTTAGAAATATTTTAACTATGCCATTAATAACTTTTTCATGACATAAGGTAAGGACCTTTCACTTAGTGGAACCCAAGTACCCACAGCTGCTGTGGTTGTGGGGTTGAGGCAGGGATGGTGAAACTTGAAACATTAGCAAATATGTGGATTCGGTTGAGGAAGGAGGGAAGAAATTGTCACAAGTTAGATCTAACTCTTGGGGCTGACCCCATGGCAGGCCTAGCCTGCTAGTCACTATTAGGCTTACATTATTGTATTTATTTATAATTGTATAAGCTTATTTAACCTGATTTAAAAAATTTTTTTTCCTTTTAAGAATTACCTAAGGCAAGCCAAAGTGGGAAGATGGTAGGAAGTTCTTACTGGGAGTAAGGAAGAGAAAAACAGGTACTTTTGTAGTATAAGAAGCCTGGAAGGTTGGGATGTGGCAATGGAGGTAGATGGAAATGTTCAGGTCAGAGAACTCCAGTGGGACAGATTATCTGTGTAATTGTAAGATTCTTAAGGGCACAGTACTATACTTCAAGCCCAGTGTCTTACATATAATGAACGCTCAACAAATATTTTAAAAGTTGACAAAAGGTAGGAGGAAGAAGCCATAGACAATGTACCAGTGGCAAACCGTCTGCCAGAGAAAGAGGAACTGTACCTTCTAACTCTTCTTCTGCCTGTCTGTATCAGTTGCCTCTGTCTTCATATTCAGACTTCAGATTATTATAATTATTTGGATGCATATATCTTATAATTTCTAGATTTACCCAAATACTCTTTAGCCTAAGTATCCAGATTTTTTAATTTGGATATGATCATTAGATTCATAATAATTAGGTACAGTATAGTTTTTCTTTGTTCTGTTTACTTATTTTTAAATTTTTAAACTTTTTATTATGAAAAATTTTAATACATACACAGAATTAGAATAGCACAATGAATCTTTAGGGTACTCATCACCCAGCCCTAACAACCAACAATCCATGATCAAGCCTGCCCCATCCATATTCATATCTTCCTCCTTTCCCAATTATTTTGAATTCAATTCAGATATCATATTTTATTTGTAAAATTTTCAGAATACAGCTAAAAGGTAAGGACTCAACATAACCGCAATACCATTATTGTACCTTAAAAATAATAATTCCTTAATATTATCAAATATCAGGGATGCTGGGTGGCTCAGTGGTCACGCACCTGCCTTCGGCCCAGGGCGTAATCTTGGAGTCCTGGGATTGAGCCCCACATTGGGCTCCCTGCATGGAGCCTGCTTCTCTCTCTGCCTGTGTCTCTGCCTCTCTCTCTGTGTCTCTCATGAATAAATAAATAAAATCTTTTAAAAAATTTATCAAATATCCAGGAAGTGTTCAAAGTTTCAGTTGTTTTCTACATGTCACATTTTTTACAGTTTGTTTGTTTGAATCAGGATCCAAAATGGTTTACATGTTGCATGCAGTTGGCTGACATGTTTTAAGTATCTTAATCTGTTGGTTCTCCTTCTATCTCTGTTTTCACCCGTGCAGTTTATTTGTTGAAGAAACCAAATTGTCCAGCAGTTTCCCACGGTCTGGACTTTACTAAATGTATCCCTATGGTGTAGTTTGAAATACTCTTCTGTCTTCTGTATTTCCTGTAAATTAATTTTTGTATCTAGATGATGTTATGTATAAATAGATATTTCTGTTAATTAACCTGAGATCCAAAACATTATTTATAGTATTGTATCTATGACAAAGACTTGCATTGTGAATTCTAATCAATTGATTTGAGGACATGATTATTTTATTCAAAATAGTGCTTGGGGAACTAGCTAATATAGTATTGCTCAAACAAATTCTAACCTTAATTTCAAAAATACCCCAAGATGAGAATATATCTAAAAAGAGGAATTTTTCTTTCACAATAAAAAGATGTCATCCTAGAGATGAGAGAATTTTTACATGAGATAAAATGAACAGTGGATGTGCTGAAATAATTTATCTAATCCAAATTGTCTTTATACTTAAAATAATGTTTTTAAATGATCTTTCAAAGTTTTAGAACTAGAACACTACTTTAATTTTTTTAAAGGTTTTATTTATTTATTTGACAGAGAGTGAGAGAGCAGACTTCTTCTGATCAGGGAGCCCAGAGTCCTGGGATCATGACCTGAGCCGAAGGCAGACAATTAACTGGCTGAGCCACCCAATAGCCCCTATTTTTTTTTTAATTTTTCATTTATTCATGATAGACAGAGAGAGAGAGGCAGAGACACAGGCAGAGGGGGAGAAGCAGGCTCCATGCAGGGAGCCTGACGCGGGACTCTATCCCGGACTCCAGGATCACGCCCTGGGCCAAAGGCAGGCGCCAAACCTCTGAGCTACCCAGGGATCCCTAGTAGCCCCTATTTTATTTTTTTTTAAGGTGCTTTATTTTAATCTCTTAGTGATTATAAAACATTTGTATTGCATTTTTCCTAAGTTGGGCCTATTCATTATTTTTTCTTAGAATACTTTCATTCACACATTCAACAGATACTTAGTGATCTCTACTTGCCAAGCATTGGGCTAGGCAATGGGATATACAGTTGTGATGAAACAAATTGGGTCCCTGTTCTCATGGAACCTCCTAGATTTAGTATGTTGAAAATCTTTCTTTTTTTTCATAAATTCATCTCAAATTGATTTAAGGTAAACAATGAAGAAAGAAGTTTATTTCTTCACGTGAAATCAAGAGATAGACTTGAGACATTGTTGGATTCAGAGGCTTAAATGTCAACAGGATTTCATCATTTTCTTTTCCTTGACTTTCCTTTTCTCTGTATTGGTTTTATTTTTCTAAAACTTCTCCCTCGTTTATGGCTTTGATAGTTCCAGGCTTATATTCTATCAACTTCAAGTCCAACAAGAAGAATGCTTTACTCCCCACAGTAATTCCAACAGAAGTCTCAGCATCTGGTCTCAAGTGTCAAGTTTAGGTTGAGAGTATTTAGTTGTAGGGGAGGATGAGTCAACACCATCTAAACCTCTTGGATACTGAGAATAATGGAGAGAATAGTTCCCCAAAGGAAAACTAAGGCATGTTTAGCCAGAAAAGAACATTTGATTCTGGGAAGACAAAAACCAACATATCCACTATGGTTTATCCTTTGGCTATTTAGCGACCATACTGTACTATTTATCTATAATTGCGTAATAAATCACCTTAAAGCGTAGTGGCTTAAGGCAGCAACATTTGTTATTTCTCAGTTTCTGTGGGTCAGGAATCTAGGCATAGTTTAGATAGATTTTCTGGCTTAGAGTCTCTCACAAGGGCACAATCAAGGTTTTGGCCAGGGCATTAGTCACATCTGAAGGCTCAACTAGGGGAGTATTTGCTTCTAAGTTCACTGACATGGTTGTTGGCAGGATTTTGTTTATCATTATCCATTGAACTGAGGGACTCAGTTTCTTGTTGACTATTGACTGGAGGCTGCCTTCATTCAGTTCCTTATATGTAGCCTTTCCAAAGGCAGCTCACAACTTGTCAGCTTGTTTCTCAGAGCAAGCAAGAAGGGCCAGAGTGAATGTGAGTAAGACCTAAGTCACAGTTTTTTATAATCTGAATTCAGAAGTGACATCTCAACATTTTTACCTCTTTCTTTCTTTCTTTCTTTCTTTCTTTCTTTCTTTCTTTCTTTCTTTCTTTATTTTTTAATTCATTTATCTATTTATTTATTTAAAGATTTTGTTTGTTTATTCGTGAGAGATACAGAGATAGAGAGAGAGAGAGGCAGAGACACAGGCAGAGGGAGAAGCAGGCCCCATGCAGGGAGCCCGACATGGGACTCTATCCTGGGTCTCCAGGATCACACCCTGGGCCAAAGGTGGTGCTAAACCTCTGAGCCACCAGGGCTGCCCTCTTTTTTTTTTTAAAGGTTTTATTTACTCATTCATGATAGACATACACGGAGAGACAGAGAGGGGCAGAGACACAGGCAGAGGGAGAAGCAGGCCCCATGCCGGGAGCCCAACGTGGGACTCTATCCTGGGACTCCAGGATCACGCCCTGGGCCCAAGGCAGGCGCTAAACTGCTGAGCCACCCAGGGATCTCCTTTACCACTTTCTATTCACTAAAAGCAAGCTACTAGATCCAATCCACACGAAAGTGGAAAGGGGTGTGTGTGTGTGTGTGTGTGTGTGTGTGTGTACAGGCTCAGAGGCACTTTACTAGCCACTTTATATAACTAATGCAGTTATTCTATATGCAATTGAAAACAAACCCATCCCTCTCTAAAAGAAGATAATTTACACTCATCCACTTATTCCATCCAGTTCTAAATCACTGGTCTGGAAAACTATAAATAAATGTGAATTTTACTTATTCTTCTCCCTCCTCCCCTATTCCTAACTTACAGTGCTGAAGGGGAAAACAGGATGGTGCAATGAAAACAATTTGGAAAAGAGGAGAGGGAAAACAACATGCTGAGATTACCAGGTCCATAGCTAAAATCTAGCTGGCCAAGAATATACTGAGAACTCTTTTTCTTTGCAGTAGAGTTAGTTGCTTGGTTAATTTGGCAACAATCTGGTGTGCTTTTCTAGGAAGATCTCCCACTTGGGAGGATTCCATTTCTGTGGACTACATTTTAGCAGTCCTTAGTTTTGTTGTAAGGTGGGGCCATGGATTGTCATAGGAACTGAACAATCACATTTCTTTGTCCAGTTTAGAGTTTTACAATTTCCTTGGAAGCTTAGTAGACTGTTGGTTGGTTTGCATTTCATTAATTCAGAAACCAGGCATCATGTTGAGTCCAAATTGTTAAATATAGACTGACCTGGCAGTTGCTCCCTAGCAGTAGGCTTTATTGTCTTACCTAACTCCATGGACCTCAACTGGTTTCTGTGTACAGCAACCTGGAGAGAGAAGTTTTCTTCCTTTGCCCTTTGCCTTCAGGCTGAATCTTAGTGGATAATTCTTTCTAAAAGGAATAGTTGATGTCTTTGTTAGGAAGAAATGCCTAGAGGGGAGAGGGTACTGGTGAAGGAGATGAAGCATTTCTCAGGTCTCAACTTTACCTTTTTCCTCTCCTGCTACTCTCAGTTTAGCAAGGGGCACAGCTTTGGCTTTTAATAGTTGCCATAATTCAAGATTACTTGATTTTTAGTCACTTTATCTTTCATAAAGATAAGAATTAATAATAGACTGATTTTGAGAATTAAATGAAATGATATATGTAAAAAAAATAAATGGTAAGTATTGCTATGATTATATCTATGTATAGGATTAAATGAGTATTTTGGAAATGTGGAAACAGAATTTTGGGGCTTATGTCAATCTGAGGAGTCTAAATATTATAGTCAGGTAGAAGTATTAGGTGATACAAGTATCAAGAGGTTAATCTTGGAAGTGCCCTGAATTGAACAGAGTAAATGGATGCATTTTAAAACTCAGCACTTAGGGGCACCTGAGTGGCTCAGTTGGTTGGGCATCCAACTCCTTTTTTTTTTTTTTTTTTTAATTTGAGAGAGAGAGCGAGAGAGAGAGAGAGAGAGAGAGAGCAAGCACAAGTGAGTGGAGGAACAGAGGGAGAAGCAGATTCCCTACTGAGAGCATGGAGTCTACGGCAGGGCTTGATCCTGGGACCCTGGGATCATGACCTGATCCAAAAGTTGACGCTTAACCAACTGAGCCACCCAGGCATCTCAAGGGTGTCTAACTCTTGATTTTGGCTCAGGTCATGATCTCCGGGTTCTGGACTCAAGTCCTACCTTAGGCCCTATGCTCAGTGGGGAGTCTCCTTGAGGATTTTCTGCCTCTACCTCTGCCTCTCCCTAGTCTCTCAAAGAAGTAAATAAATCTTTAAAAAAATATAAAATTCAGCACAAGACATTTCTGGTGTGGGATTCACCATAGTTTTGAAATTATAACCATAACTATCAGTGTCTTTAGTTTTGTTTTTATGGCTGAGATGTTTTATTCCTGTTTAGTTCTATCTAGTGTTCCAGATTCACAAAAAAGGAAGTTCCCCCATGGGAAGCTTTAGGCAAATATGAATTTTAAGAAATCTGTTTATAATTTGAATAATGGCAGAGGCTTATACAATCATACTGTTAAATATTGAATTTCCCTAAACTTATATTAATGGCCAGCTTGTTTCACTGTGTATCATGTTGCTGTAAAGAAACTATCATTTAACTTCCTTTAAAATTTTTCATTTCATTCCATTAGCTTTTAAAATATTTTTAAGATGATGGTATTTTGGGCCTTTAAAAAAGTCTCTGGGAACCTAGACTTCTGGTGAAGATGGTGTCATAAGTTCACACTTGGAAGAAAGAGACATACATTTGGCTCCAAAGAGATCAATACTATATGAAATATATGTATTTTTAGAAAGACTTATCTGGACTCAAAAACAAGATAAACATCTCTGTGGAGCAGAAATGGCACAAAAATGGAGAGTGTGAATTTTCTGACCTGCTTGACTCCTGGTCCAGAAGCAGGGAGGCAAAGGCAGCAAAGAGAGTGGCTCTGTTAGCTAAAAGTACTTGAAGTGAGGCGAGTGGCCTGTTTTAGGTCTCTTTACAATGAGAGCATGGGAATCTGTAAGGTTAGTTGTCTTCTCCCCTTCATGAAAGACCTCAAAAAGTCTTGGATTTAAGGAGAGACTTGCAGAGCTGCCACTTGCAGTCATGGCCTTCTCAATTCTGGGAGACCCATTCACTTAGCCCTGGAGTTGTGTAGTATATAACCTGCTGCACACTCATCCATGGCTTTGCAGATGCAACTCAGCCTTCTCACTGAAAGCACTCTTCACATTTTTGTTTTGAGTAAAAACTGGGTGATTTCTGAGACCAGTGTTGCTTCTACAACCTTCTCAAATAGGAGTGTTTTTTTTTCTTTATGCCAGGTATTACAGGGTCCGGAGATTGGGTGAGTGTCTCCCTTATTGCTGATTTCAAGGCACAATCATTTTTTCTTCCTTAAACAACACCGGTTCTTTGAAGTACCTACCATCAGACTACTCCCCCTTTTGTAAACATTTCATCTGCTCACTGAAGAGTGAAGCAAACATATCAGTGTCTTTTTCTTTAACATTAGTCCAGCATCACTCTTTTTAATTAAGACTTTTTAAAAGTGTCTAAAAGATGAAACTATGTTTTAACATAACCATAGTAGCATTTCACATTTCTTTAGTTGCTGCCTAAATATACATTTCTTTGATAATAGGTCCCACTTCTCCACTTATTTTCTAAATATATATTTATATAGTTATTTTGTTTATATCAGGAAACAAAGTTCCTTGTTGCATTTAGTTAATTTGTCTCTTCAGTCTTTTTAAATCTGAAGAAGCAATTTCTTCTCCTTATTTGTTTAAGAAATCAGGTGGTTTGTTTTGCTGAATTTTTCTGTTTCCTGTTTGCATCCCTATGGTATGATTCCATTTAACATGTTCATCTAGCCCCTGTATTTCCTTCAGACTGGTTATTAGATTTAGAGCCTTGATTAGTATAAAGAACTCATTGGGGATGCCTGGGTGGCTCAGCCGTTGAGCATCTGCCTTTGGCTCAGGGAGTGACCTGGTATCCCAGGATTGAGTCCCGCATCTGGCTCCCTGCGTGGAGCCTGCTTCTCCCACTGCCTCTGGCTCTGGCTCTCTCTCTGTGTCTCTAATGAATAAATAAATAATTAGAAAAAAAAAAAAAAAGAACTCATTGTAAGTAATGCTGTGGACTTCCTATTGCATCATGTCAAGAGACACATAGTCTGCTTATCTCTCTTTTAGTGATGTTATGGTTAATCAGTATGTTAGGTACTGTAAGTCTGATTTATCAATCACAGAAAGAAGCCTGAAGAGCTCTTTAGGCTTTTACTTTTATATTTTTAGCAGCCATTGATAATACTTGTCTAGAACCATGTTTCACTGAGATTTGCAAAATGGTAATCTTGTCATTCTACCATTCCTTTTGCATTATTAGCTAAAGTTCTTACATAAAACACTGACTTTTCAACCATTTGGTTGTCCTGAAGTAAGACAATTCTCAAGTACTTTCTGTATTTACCAGTTTTCAAATAATGAGTTGATTTCCCAATGAGTTTTGTTGTTGTTGATGATGATGATATTATCATTATAAATTTGCAGATTTTAACATTTTTATGTGTTTCAATCCGTTGCAGTCATTATTCTTTTTTTTTTTTTTAAGATTTATTTATTTATTTATTTATTTATTCATGATAGTCACACAGAGAGAGACAGAGAGGCAGAGACACAGGCAGAGAGAGAAGCAGGCTCCATGCACCGGGAGCCCGACGTGGGATTCGATTCCGGGTCTCCAGGATCGCGCCCCGGGCCAAAGGCAGGCGCCAAACCGCTGCACCACCCAGGGATCCCAGTCATTATTCTTTTTAATGCTAAAATGGTCCCCATCTTTGGCCTTTTTAACTATCATACACACACACACACACACACATACACCCCTACCTACACGCATATATACATACACACACATATCTATCATGCATACATATATATTAAACTATATCCTAAAATATAGTTTAAAATAGCAACATTAATATTATTCTAATAATTATGATACTGAATACTGTTTTAGATTTCTTGTTTTGATTTTATAACATATCATAGACAGGGCCCACCCCAACTGCCCAGGACTCCTGTTATCTCTATACCTAGCAAGCATCCCGGATGCTGCCCCATCTTGGGTTCATGATGGACGACAAGAGGGCATCTGCCAGCAGGGTGGTTCAAGTAGTCAACCTGCATACTCTGTTAATATGGTACCTTGACAGAAGAGACAATATTAAACCCAGTGATCAGAAGTTTTCAAATCAGTAGGACCACTATCTCACTTATCTTCAGTTTCACAGCATTCTAAAGAAAGCAAACCACCTGATTTGCTGATGCATTGGGGTCCACCAGACACTACAAAAATAATAAAAATATTATCTCAGAAATACAGAAGGAAACTTGTGTCTCAAGAAGAAATTGAATTTATCCAATATGGAGGTCCAGAATAATGACTGACAGTTTGTTTGTCATCAGACAAAAGAATAGTCTTTACAGTAAAGGACTTCTGAAATGGCACATGAGAATTTATACAGTAAACAACTTGAATAAATAATCTGTAAAAAAATGAAATATACAAAATTTAGGTGGACACTTGTATCTCCTAATATATGTATTTTGGTCAGCTTCTCCATAAGCTTACCTAATTGTTTATATACTGATTAAAGTATACATTTAAAAAAAAACAAATCGGGGATCACTGGGTGGTGCAGCGGTTTGGCGCCTGCCTTTGGCCCAGGGCGCGATCCTGGAGACCTGGGATCAAATCCCACGTCGGGCTCCCGGTGCATGGAGCCTGCTTCTCCCTCTGCCTGTGTCTCTGCCTCTCTCTCTCTCTCTCTCTCTCTCTCTGTGTGACTATCATAAATAAATAAAAATTAAAAAAAAAAACAAATCTATATACTTCATGTCCTTCCATTTAGTAGATAAAAGGTATTATATTATACACATTGTTTTGCATCTTGCATTTTCACCTTATACTATATCCTAGAGATCACTCTGTAGATCTTATTTCTTTTTAGAGCTGTATAGTATTCCACTATGTGAATATGTCATAGTTTATTTAGTCTGTCACTTGTTGATAGACATTTGGGCTGTTTCCAGTCTTGTGCTATTACCAATAGTGCTGTATATAGTAATAGCCTTTCATGTGTGTGTTATTTCATGATTTTGCTTATCTTTGTGATAGAATTCTAGAAATAGCACTGCTAGGTCAAGGAATAATTTTGCTTTCTCTGTTGTGGTAGTTTTCGTGGGGTTGGGAACTGGAGAGTAGATAATAAAAATATAACGTGCCTTATAGGTATAAGTGCTTGGAAGAAGTTCTTAAAAGAAGTTTGACTTTATCTTTTTATCTTTGTTTTCATACCTTTTCATTCTTCCTGACTACTATAATTAATTGTCACAGTGTATTTAGAAAGATGATAACATTTTGAGGGGAATTGAAAGAAATGCTAACTTTGAAGTACAATTAATCTCTTTTTTTTCTGCTTTCCCGTCTTACTACAATGTCCTACCGATTCTGGTATTGACAAGAGATTAGACACATTTAACTTGCTCAACATTTTTCTTAGTTTGTTGCAGATCATCCATCAACTTCAAGGTTGTTAGCAGATACTGCCAAGTATTGAAATCCTTGCTAACTTTATTCTGTTACTTTTATAACTGTTTAACTATCATAAGTAAACTTTTTATTTATTTGTTACTTCATGCTTAGCTTTCTTAGATTTCATCTGTGTTTTAACATATGGAAATACTTGTGCCCCTCTGTGCAGCTTGACGTCACTATGCACTTGGTATCTATACTCATACCTCCAACTCCATTTTGATTTTTAAAAATTATTATATCTCTTTTTTTAGAACTTAAATTTTAAGGTGAAACCTAGCTCTAAAAAGAGATATTCTTACGTTTGGGCAGAAATCATATAGTCTCTTTCTAACTATATGCCATTTATATTTTTTACTCTATCTCGATGTTATAGCATTTTTCAACTTATTTCTTCATTGCTACATCATTCAGATTAGCTTTTGGGTTAGAAATCTACTTATTTCTAAGAAGTTTTCTATGTCTTTCTTTTGTTGGTTGATTTTTATACTCCAATATGTCATCTTATGCCTAGTTCCTATTGAATTCTTTCTTATAAATAATCCAGAGTGCATTGAATTTATTTTATGCTTCAAAATCTTGCTAACTTACTTAATTAAAATTTTGTGTATTTTAATGTTGTTTGTTGGTATTTCATTTTTCCTTGTTTAGGTTCGTAACGTTCTTAATGATGCAGTGGATTTACTGGAATTCCGTGACAGAGTCATTAAAGCATCTTTGAACTATGCACACTTAGTTGTTTCAACATCTCTTCAATGTTATGTGTTCTCGTAAGCATCTTGCATTTCTTAAAAATCCAGAATTTTGTCTGTTGATGAGGAATTTATTTTCAAGCTTTCATATCAGCATGGTTTCATTTTAAACTTACTTTTTTAAAACCTAACATCCTGAATTTACTCCCAACCAGGAAGTGATTTAAAAATTAGCTATAGGCAGTGAAAAGAAATCTAATAAAGTTTGTACATCAGAGGTTAATAACCATTTTAATTATGGAAAATACTTCCTCTGAAATAGGTTTTACTCTTACTTTACTCACAGTTCTAAGGAATTCAGTATAACTTGATTTCAAAGCCCAGAGAAGCTGCTGATAAATGATGGGAAAAGGACCTACCTAGCCACTAGAAGAGAGGGGACAGCTAGCAGCCCGACAACAGGCTGAAAGATGTTCAGTAAGGACACAAGTAGATATTTAGGCTTAATATTGTAACCTTGGGTAATCATGGAGGTTTATATTGAAAATCCAGAGTTGTCTAGAAATGATGAAAGAAAATATATTCAATCTACTTTGTATTAGAAAGCAGGGAATAATTCAGTACCTCCAGGAAACTTGTGCCTAAAACAAACATACTTGGTATTTTTCAAAATTTAACTCAGTACGTGCTGACAATTGTTGAACCAGCTTTCTGAAAACCAACCAACCAGCTTGACTTGCCGTGTTTGCCTATTTCTATGATGTAAATACTTCTAAGGCTGATTTCAGAATACCAATATGATGTCACTGAAGGCAGAATTGAAAAGAGATGCATAGTAGCAAACCATTATATAGAATTGCTACCATATAGATACAACAGATGTAAATACTCTCAAGTGCATAAATAATAGTAAAATGTAATAAAAATCGTCTGGAAGTACTAGTAGGTGGAGTACTTATTATCTTTGTTTTGAATATAATTCTCTTAATTATATGTTTATAATTTAATTTTAAATAATAGCTCTATTTAACAGTTGGCTTGCAAAATTCCTGAAAATATACCACTTGATACAAGCTAACTCTAACATGCTACCAGTTGACTTCTCAACTTTCCAGAAAACTCAAGTAACCGCTATGTTACTTTCAAGAGTTGTAAATAATTAAGGGTTGTTTTTTATATTCTGTGCTTATATTACATTATGTGGTTATAATTTAACCATTGAATATAAAATTGAAAATATGAAGACTACATGTGTCTTATTCAGAACTGTACACCCAGTGCCCAGCACAGTGTTCAACATGTAGTAGGGCCTTAATAAAAAAATATTTTTGTATGAATAAATTAATCAAAAAACGAAATAGAGGGCAGCCTGGGTGGCTCAGCGGTTTAGCGCTGCCTTCAGCCCAGGGCGTGATCCTAGAGACCTGGGATTGAGTCCTACATTGGGTGTCCTACATTGGGCTCCCTGCATGGAGCCTTGCTTCTCCCTCTGCCTGTGTCTCTGCCTCTCTCTCTCTCTCTCTCTCTCTCTTTCTCTGTGTCTCTCATGAATAAATAAATAAAATCTTAAAAAAACAAAAACGAAGTATAGTGGTATCTTGGATTCCTAAGCCCAGTAATAACACAACACAAAGGTATCCAATTTGATTAACAACAACAATTACTACAACTATTTATCAAAAATTCTCACTCACTACTAATCAGCTACTAATCAGAATCTGCAACTTTGGACAGCAGCTGAAAACTAAATGGAGGAAGCAGAGAAGAGAGGGGATAAAGAAACAGGTGGCTCAATTTAGGTGAAATTTTTTCTTACATGAAAGAGAAGGAGCAACAGTAAGAATTTGGGAAAAGTCAAGAAACATACCAAGTTGAACAGTTGCTATATAGGGAAGGGATTATAGAATGTGAAGAAATTTCACAATCACTTAGTGCACATAGTCATTTGAATAATTAATTTTCATGGAGTTGAGGAAAAATACAGAAGATATTTTCAGTCTGTTTGAAGAAAGGTAGGGTCCTTAACCACCCCAAATTGAAGGGTTTACTCTGCTAGTTTTGGTGGCAATGACATAATGTTTGAATCCATAGGATTAGTCTCATATGTTACTCATATTAGAGATTGCTTTTTAAAATGCTTACCAAAAGTTTAGCAGCTGTTATTTAAATTTTTTTGTCACTCTACTTTTCACCTACTAGTTAATATATGGCAAAATATAAGATTGCTTTTTTCTTTTCTGGCTTAGTCTTGCCTCCCTCTCTTGTCAAGACATTTATTAAGGTACAAAATATTCATTAAAGTGAAATACCAGGAAGCAGTAGTGGAAATGAGGTAGTGCTGAGGCCTATCATCAACCAAATATATTGCATCAAATTAAAAAACCTACTAGTATTTTTATTTTATTTATGTATTAAATATTTTATTTTTAAGTAATCTCTACACTATGGAGCTCAAACTCACAACTACGAGATCAAGAATTGCATGCTCTACCAACTGAGCCAGCCAGAGGCCCCAAAAAACCTACTAGTATTTTAGATAATGGCAACTATCATTTATTGAGCACTATTATACTATCTTTTATGGTCATGGTCGAGTATTATTGAGTGTGTTGAGTATTATTATTATTCCCATTTTACAAGATGAAGAAAACTAAAGGACACACAGAGTATATCAGTAACTCACCCTAGGTCAAATTACTTAGCTTCTTTACTGAAGAAAGAGCTGGAGTTTAACTCCATGTTCTTAATAACTGTTAATCCCTTTTTTAGTAATAAAAATAAACTTTTTAAAGCTAGCATATAAGCAATATAGTGGTTTGTATGAAAAGAAGTTCCAGAAAAAAAGAATAGTATATAAATATTCTCTTAAATTTTCATTTGATTTTTCAAATAATTGTGTAGAAAAATACCCTCACTCTATTCACCAGTATGGCTTAGGGAGTTTATATTTCCATAGCAGGCATATTCTATCCCAGTTGTCATAAATATCAGATATTTTGCAAGGTGACATTTAAAAAACCTCACAGTCACTATTCTTATCAAAGAATGAAGATTAATTTTAATGACTACATAAATGAAGCATGCTATATCTTTTCTAAAGTACAAAGCACATATCTTTATCATACCTTTGAACATCAGACTTACTAATTATTAGTAGTTTATTCATTGTTTTGCTTTGTGTATGCATTTACTTATTGAAATGGGTGTCAGACTGTTTGCATTAGCCAATATTAATTTCCCACCACTGTGCCCACTTACTGCAATCTTCCCCTTCTCTCATTTTCTGGATCTGAATATGAGATTTAATCTGATTTAAGAATTGGTTCCATGAAGGTAATTGAGAGGAATTCAGAATATACAAGAGTAAGAAAACATTTTAAACTGTGAAACTTTGGTGATTGGGATGGGTTTTCAGTTTGTAAATGTTCTCTTCCCTTTTCCTATCTTTGAATCATAATTCACTATAGAAACCAAAGGAGTTTTTTGTTCATTTATTCAATAAACATGGTCAACAGCTTGCATTTATATAGTATTTTGCAGTTTATAGACTGCTTCACAGAAATCTTCCCTCAGACCAACAATAACATTGGGAGACCTATAGGAAAAATATTCATGTTCATAACATTATTGTTATTATAGTTTGTTTGTTCAGTACCTACTATATAACAGGGAGTTAGCTAGACACTTTAGATGAGTTTCCATTATCTCCATTTTACAAATAAGGAAACTGTTGCTTAGGAGGTTAAACTTATTAAGATCATATGACTGACAGGTGGTGAAACCAGATTGCTAATTGTGATTTGGTTAGCCAAAAATGTGTCCTTTCTTCACTATGCCATGCTGCTACTATTTATCAGATGAGAAACATAGGATGACTTGCCCAAATCACAGAGGTAATAAATGACAGAACTTGCACTTAGGATTCCTCAATTCATATACTGTGATATCTAGAATAAACATTTGTTTAATGTTTACTATTGAATACTTATTACTTATACAGAGTTTGATTTCTAGTCAGGGATACAGACATGTAAGTGAATGACTTTAGAACAATGTACCAAGTGCTATAATAGAAATATATACAGTTACTATGAAGCTGGTGACACTACTTAAAATGAGTACTTATTGGTATTTTAAATGTTAATATCCATTTTATTTGTCTTTTAGTACGAAGAACTGGAATACGCCACTTATATTTGATCTCAAAGAAGGAACTGTTAGTTTAATCCTGCAGGCAGAAAGGTATTTGTGTATCATATTTGACTATTGAATTTGGGGTTAAAATATTTCAGATTGCAGTTAAGCACTCTTTAAAGCATGCCATTTAGAGTGGTGCATTTGTCATTCGGAATCTATTTACTTTAAAGAAAAAAGTAAGAATAAGCTGTTAGGTCAATGGTTCTGAAACTTCTTGGTCTCAAAATTTCTCTGCCTTTTTTTTTTTTTTTTTTAGTAGGCTCCATCCAGCATGGAGCCCAGCATGGAGTTTGAACCAGTGACCCTGAGATCAAGACCTGAGCTCAGATCCAGAGTTGGACGGTTAACTGACTAAGTCACCCAGGCACCCCACTCTACACTCTTAAAAAGTTCTTGAGGGTTATATATAGATAATATATATCAGCATTTACTATCCTAAAAATTTAAACTGAGAAATGTAAAGGATATTCATTTATTAAGAATGATGAGGCTAAATTTATTACAAGCAAAGATCAAAGTAGTAATCTGAGGAAATGGGTGAGTTGGGGCATCTGAGTGGCTCAGTTGATTAAGCTTCTGACTTCAGCTCAGGTCATGGTCCTGGGGTCCTGGGATCAAGCACCAGGTTAGGCTCTGTGCTCAGCGGGGAGTCTGCTTCTCCTTCTCCCTTTGCCCCTCCTCTTGCTCATGTTCTTTCTCTCTCTCTCTCTCATAAATAAATAAATAAATAAATAAATAAATAAATAAATAAATAAATAAATATTTTTTAAAAAAACCCAAAAGAATGGAGGGGTTACAAAGAGATCGTTTTGACCTCAGGGCCCTTTATTTTCTATTCTGTTCTGTTCTTGCTTGTGGTTTTAAGTATTGGTTGAAACACATTGATTTTATGAGCCACTGCTAGGCTGTGACCTGAAGTTTGGAAAATAATATTCTTTATCCACACTTTCAGTGTATACAGGATGATGAAACTCCAGGCCAACAAACTGGAGTAAAGTGGAAATAGCTATTCCTCAGGAACCCACACTTTTCCATGAAAACTATCATCAATCAGTCAAGTATAGTGATATCCTACTGAATCAGAGGTCAGTCTTAGAAAACTACAACCCAACAAAACCAGGAATGAAGTTTGAAAATAGAATCAACAATTACCTAAAATAGCTACCCATGAAATCTTTGCACTAAAACCATGTATTTTATTCTTTATTGCTTTACTTACCACGTAGGCAATCTTTTAGTAGTGTTATTATCAAGTTTTCTTACCTACAGCCTTTTATGAATAATAAACCAGAAGAGGAATGCTGGTGAGCTGTTCAAGGCTGGCACAAGGGCAGGAAGAAAAGTAACTGGCAAGGCAGCATAGAGAAAACTAAAAGCACCCAACTGTATAACTGAATAGCTTAATTATTCTGATGCACCAACAGATTCTCATCTACCATTCTCAGTACCAAAGCCGTCAGTTAAACAGTTACTGAAGAGTATGATCATCATATTGATGACCTTGAGTGATCGAGAAAATTGTGTCAAATTTTTTATCATTTGTTAAATAAAACTGAAATGAACAACAAAAAACTGAAATGTATTATTTTGTTATATCATAAGTTTTTAATACAAAAAGACATCTTTGCCACTTAAAAGGTAAGATCTCAGCTATCTAAAAAACTGTATTTACTTGAACAATACCAAGTAAATTTATACATATAAGTGTATTGAATATGCTCTTAATAAAGGCATATGTTAATGGCATAACTGATTAAGCAATTAAAGAATAATTTACTTCCTAATGCTTGTCCTATTTCTACACTTAGAATTATTTGCCCTCTGAAACACGATGTTTACTCACAAGGAGGTTAAAAGCTTATAGTGTCTTGTTTAGGAGAGTAAAAGTTTTTAGTATTGAAACAAAGAAAGAACGTATACTAATATGATGTGTCACTTTGTCAACATTAGCAACTGTTGTTTTCATACTCTAATGTGTAAGGGCCAAACCCTTCAATTAAACTACACACCAATATTCAAGTATTAATTTAACTAAAATGTATATATTTGTTTCCATGGCAAGAAAGAACCCTTAGCAATTCCTGAATCAAGGATATTATGGTTTTATGTGTTCAGCATTGAGGAAACAAGTACTCCAAAAGAGCAGTAGTATGAATGTAAATTATTACAACCTTTCAAAGGGCAGTTTAACAGTCTATATTAAAATTTTGTAAGTATGTGCCCTTTGATCCAATTATTGCATTTTTAGAAGTTATACTAAGGAAATAAGTAAGGTAGATATGCAGAGATGTATGTATACATTGTTTAAAACAGTGAATGATTTAACATAAATGTCTATTGGGAATGAGTTAATAAAATGAAATTACAATATACCCATACTTTGCCCTAAGTTATATCTATAGAGATAGGATTGCAAAAGATATTTTGCTTTCTCTTTATTGTTTGAATTATTTGTTGAAATGCCATAAACTTTCAAAGGAAAAAATTAGATTTTTCCAAAGAATATTCTCTAATGTAAAAATGAAAATATAGTAAGCTTCTATTTGAAAATTTAATTTTATTCTTTTTTTTTTTAGACATTTTCTTCTTGTAGATGGTGGTGGTATCTATTTATATTCTTATGAAGGCCGCTTCATTTCTTCTCCAAAATTTCCTGGAATGAGAACAGATATTCTGAATGCACAGACTGTATCTCTGAGTAATGATACCATAGCAATAAAAGACAAAGCTGATGAAAAAAGTAAGTGAATTTTTATAATTTTCCATTTTCCAAATTTCATGAAATTTGTTAACACTATAAAGTTTCCAGGGATCCCTGGGTGGCGCAGCGGTTTGGCGCCTGCCTTTGGCCCAGGGCGCGATCCTGGAGACCCGGGATCGAATCCCACGTCGGGCTTCCGGTGCATGGAGCCTGCTTCTCCCTCTGCCTGTGTCTCTGCCTCTCTCTCTCTCACTGTGTGCCTATCATAAATAAATAAAACATTAAAAAAAAAAAATTAAAAAAAAAAAAGTTTCCATAACTTAAATTTCACTTTTTTATCCATTAATATGTTAACTTTATATGAAAGAATTAGGAGCTTCCTAATTTGTCCTAAGCAGGAATTAATTAAAGAACTTTAATTCTTTGGTAATTCATAGAATTTTAGAGTTAGAATTATCTGCATTTTCAGAAATGTGGATTTATCTGCCAATAAATTATGTTTTACTTACATAAGTTTTGATTGTTGAACAAGATAGTCATGCAATTCTGTTTTGCTGTAAACAGAAAATCAGAAAAAACAAAATAAAATTATTATTGTAAACTGATATAAAATGAGCTGGAAAATATTTTCCTTATGTTCCTTTTAAAAGAAACTAGTATTCATTGATGGTTGTTAAATAGAGGTATATGCTAACAATAGAAAACACAATTGAAGTACCTAGAATTGCTAACCTATGAAATTTTCCTTCAAGGGGGCCCATATGAAACCACTGGTTTCTTCCTAATTTGGGCGCTCCCATATAAGCAGGATACTTGCACCAAGTACAGTAGTCTACAACTTTAAGTGACTGGGATTAAGTAGTAGAGGTACTAGTGCTTTTGACTTCTTTCTTCTCCTCAAACGCTTGCACGAGTATCCTATGATATTAGTGTGGGTGACTATTTGAAACAAATGTCTGGGTATGGGGAGAGTAGAAATTAGAGAGCAATTTACTTATGTTTAGAAGCAACTCTTATAGTCCGCAGCTTCTTTGTTCTTTCTACCAGTTTCTGCTCATACTAACACTAAAATACAAGTCCAGCCTCCCATAGTTCATGGGCACTTACAGTTGTAGAAAGAAGTAGACAAGTCCATCCATATACCTCCATCTCTTTATAATATGTACAATCAGCAAAAGGATGGAATGCTTTTATTTTTTAAAAAGTTATTAGTCTGGGGGCACCTGCATGGCTTAGTCAGTTAAGCGTCCAACTCTTTATTTTGGCTCAGGTCATGATTTCAGGGTCATGAGATTGAGCCCTACATCAGGCTTCATGCTCGGTACGGTGTCTGCTTGAGATTCTCTCTCTCTCTGGCTCTCTCCCAGTTCGCATACACTCTCACTCTCAAGATAAATAAATAAAATCTTTTTTTTAAAAGTTATTAGTTTGCATCACTATAAAAAAACTGAGTTTAGGCCAAGCCCAAAGCATTTTGTAATGGAAGCCAAATTCTTGAAAATTTTCTTGCTATGCTTAATTAAAACTTTTGTTATAGTGTTTTTCTTTTTCATTTTTTCTGAGCAAAATTGCCAATTTTAAAGCATAATTTATTGTTACAATATTATTTCTTCTGTGAATATAGCCACTGACCTCAAACTTAACATTCCTAAAGTTTAATAACAGCTAATAATCAATATACTAGAAGTGTGATCCTCTGGAATTTGAATGTCATGTTATACATATTTCATCATTTTTACAATCTGTATAAATTATTCAAACTTTTTGGCTGACTACATATGCCACTACTGTCTTTTCATGCCATTTCTGTCTTTTCATTTTTGTAAACCTTGTGCATGTTTGGTCATATAAAATTACTCCATTTGTGATGAATTGTAGAGTAATTTGGGAATTATTTAAAGGGAATAACCAAAACAAAGCAAACACTCCAACAATCTTCCCCTCATCCCCTAACAATCTTTTTATTTATTTATTTTTAATTTTTTTAAAAGATTTTATTTATTTATTTTAGAGAGAGAGAGAGAGAAAGCACAAGTGGTATGGGGAGGGGCAGAGAGAAGAGAGAAGCAGATTCCTTGCTGAGCAGGGAGCCCAACATGGGGCTGGATACCATGACCCTGAGAGCATGACCCAAGCAAAGGCTGACGCTTAACTGACTGAGCCAGCACCCCCGCAACAATCTTTTTAAAAGAGAAACAACACTTTTCTTTATACCACTGTCATGTTTGAGACTAGAGGAATCCTTTGGTGAAACAGAGAAGGGGACAAAGGCAGCATTTCCTCTTGGCTGCTTTAATACAATATCTCCTGTAATTTTTACAACTTGGTCTGCTTCAGAACATCAGAGAAAGCTGGGGTTGGAAATACAGAACTTGAATTATCATTATTTAGATAATGCTTGATGTCATGAAAGTACATGAAATCAGAGAAAGTAGGTACTGTGAAAAGATGACCTAAAATAGAAGCTTAGGAACAGGGGTCACTAGATGAAGAGTAATTAGCAAAAGTGAATGAGAGATGGTCCAAAATAGGAGAGAATCAGGAGAAAACTGTTATATGTAGCCTGCGTAAGGGTTTCAAGAAAGAGAATGGTGAGGAGCATCCAGTGCTGCTGGGAAGTCAAAATGGAAAGTAGACTCTTTGAATGGGCAACATAGCAGTCATCGGTGATCCATGCAGGATTCATTGCATCATGTAGAACATAGATAGGAGTTGTAAAAGTTGAAAGCTTGTTGTTTCAGGAAGTCTAGCATTAAGAGAGACAAGGAATTAATAGAGATTACTCCAGTGGGGAAGAATTTTTTTTTTTTTTTTTTTTTTTTGATAAAGGCAACTTCAAAATGTTTGTAGTACTAAGAATGAATCGGATGAAAAGGTGCAGGTAAAGGTGCAGGAGAAAGTGGTGATAGTTGATAGGGTTGTATCTTAGAGAAAGCTGGGAAGGTAGAATGACAATGTATAGGTAAAGAATGTGGTCAAGGTGAAGTAGTATGAGTACCAGATACCCATTCACCTGAAATCAGAGCATGTAAGATAAGGACCAGGACTAAGGGTTGAAGATAACTTGGAGGGAAATTCAACTGTTGTAGGTTACCAAAGGTTTCATTTTTATATAGCAAAAATTTTTTTTAAGATTTTATTCATTTATTCATGAGAGACACAGAGAGAGAGAGAGAGAACAGAGACACAGGCAGAGGGAGAAGCAGGCTCCATACAGGGAGCCCGACGTGGGACTCGATCCCTGGTCTCCAGGACCAGGCCCTGGGCGGAAGGTGATGCTAAACCGCTGAGCCACCCAGTCTGCCCCTATATAGCAAAAATTTTCAATTTACATTATCTCCTTGAATATTTCATATGTATTTTGTGGTTCCCAAACAAATGTTTTGTCTGTCTTAAGACCAACTCTTGATAACCTATGGAAAACATTTATTTCAAAATATCTGCTCTGTTTCAATAGTGTATTTATTTCCCTCAGCTATTGGTTAGCAAGACAAATCATTGTTAACAGCCCTCAAAAAGAAAAATAATTTAGATTTAATGCTAAAATAATGGTGATACAATTAAAAAATAATTACTTTACAGACTGCATCTTATTTGCACGTATTCATTCCCCTAACTTAACTCTAAAAATTAAGGGGTGTTCTGGGGATATGGAGAAGACAGTTCTGGAATCTTTTCCTCAGGAGTTCAGGGAAATTCTCGGGCTGGAAGCTAGCTGAACTCCCAAATCAAGTGTTTTTGACAAATACAGGTTCTTTTTTTTTTTTTTTTTTTTTTTTTAAATTTATTTATGATAGGCACACAGTGAGAGAGAGAGAGGCAGAGACACAGGCAGAGGGAGAAGCAGGCTCCATGCACCGGGAGCCCGATGTGGGATTCGATCCCGGGTCTCCAGGATCGCGCCCTGGGCCAAAGGCAGGCGCCAAACCGCTGCGCCACCCAGGGATCCCGACAAATACAGGTTCTTAAAGAGACCTCTCCAACTCCGAATACATAGTTCTGAGGGAGGGACACCTGGCTGGCTCAGTCAGTAGAGCATTCAACTCTTGTTGAATAATTTATGTTGGATGTAGAGCATACTTTAAAAAAAAAATTCTCAGGGAAACCAAAAATTTTGGTACTATAGAACTTTGAATATTCTATAGTAAGGTCATGAATATGAATGTGTAAAATAATATTGATTACTTAAAGAGATTTTCAATGGTTAGTAGATAATCTGTTTTTACCCCTCAGTGAGATATACTACACTCCAAATATGATGTTAAGGTGAGAGTCCTCCAAAAGATTGCCTTGACTTCAGATGTCAACTGCAAGTCTTGGTGGATCCCCAGACCACCTGTACTTCTGACCAACTGGCTACATATACAGGGGTTTCCATGATCCTTTCAGGTTCAATAGCTTGTTAGAATGACCTCAACTCAGGAAAGTTCTATATATATGACTACAGTTTTATTATGAAGGATATACATAGTATGATGCCTGGGAACTTCTGTGCCCTCTTCTCATGAAATTAAAGTGGTCACCCTTGCAGCACATACACGTGTTCACCAACCAGGAAGCTCCAGTGAGCTTTGGTGTCCAGAGTATTTTTGGCTTATTACATGGCTAATTAGGCACGATTACTAACATCAATGACTATGTGATTGAACTCAGTCTCCATCCCCAGAGGGCAGGGTTGGGGGAGAGCTAAAAATCCCAACCCCCTAATGATTGAACTTTCTGGTGACCAGCCCCTTCCTGAAGCTATCTAAGGGGCCCACCAAGAGTCACTCATTAGTGTAATAGTGACACTCCCATCATTTGGGAGATTCCAAGGCTTTTGTGTCCCAAGAATTCAGTACGAAGACCAAAGAAATTATATTTTACACCACAGGCCATTCCTGGTCTTTGACTATGGATCCCTGATAGCAAAAGGTCATCCCCCAAAATAGAATGAATATGCCTAAAATTTGGAGGAATCAGTGTGGACCAGGGATAGGAGGCTTTTAACTCAGAAATTTCCAATATATTTGACCATCAGTATCAGTATTATTATAATCATACCAACAATGCCAGTGTTTACTATCTTGAAAGATGAGTCGAGGGGTGCCTGGGTGGCTCATTTGGTTGAGCATCTCTTCATTTTAGCTTAGGTCATGATCTCAGGGTTGTGAGTTCAAGCCCCGAGTGGGGCTTTAATCTCAGCATCTGCTTGAGATCTCAGAGTCTGCTTGAGATTATCTCTCTCCCTCTGCCCCCTCCGCACTCTCCAGTGTTCTGTCTCTCTAAAATAGACAAATCTTGAAAAAAAAAAGAGTCAAAAGACACTTACTTTCCTAGAGTCACTCTAGTCCTTAGTAATTAGTCCATGCCATCATCACGTTGTATAATCAAAATGTCTTCCAAGGCAAAGCCACCCAAGTATATAGAATTCCATTTAATCTTGTCAGATTGCAAAAGCAGGTGGGGTCTCAGCAATATATAGCTTCATTTTTTTCTTTTTTCTTTTTTTAGCCAAGTATAATTAACATACAGTGTTATATTAGTTTCAGGTATACTATATAATGATTCAACAATTAATTCTGTTCATTACCCAGTGCTCATCATAAGTGTACTTTTAATCACCTTCACCTATTTCCCCCTCTGCCATCTCCCCGCCCACTCCTTCTCTGGTCACCACCAGTTCTCTATATTTAAGACTCTTTTTTTGTCTCTCTCTTTTTTTTTAAATTCATTTGTTTTATTTCTTAAATTCCACACATGAGTGAAATTATATGGTATTTGTCTTTCTCAGACTGATTTATTTCACTTAGCATTTATACAGTCTCCATCCATCCATGTTGTTGCAAATGGTAAGATTTCATTCCTTTTAATGATTGAGTAATATTCCATTATATATATAAATCTCACACCTTTTTTTACATTCATCTGCGAGTGGACACTTGAGTTGCTTCCATATCTTGGTTAGTGTAAATAATGCTGCAGTGAACATAAGGATGCATATTTTTGAATTAGTGTTTTCATGTTCTTTGGGTAAATACCCAGTAGGGGAATTTACTGGATCATATGGCAATTCTGTTTTAATTTTTTGAGGAACCTTTATACCGTTTTCCACAGTGGCTGCATCAGTTTGCATTTCCGCCAACAGTGCATGAAAGTTTTTTTCTCCACAGCCCCAGCAACACTTGTTTCTTGTGTTTTTGACTCTAGCCATTTTGAAAAGTATAGTTTTGATTTGTGTGTCCCCGATGATTAGTGAGGTTGAACATCTTTTCATGTGCCTGTTGGCCATCTGTATGTCTTATTTGGAAAAATGTGTATTCATGTCCTCTGCCCATTTTTAATTGGATTATCTTGGAGGGGGTGTATAAATTCTTTATATAATTTTGTGTATTAACCTCTTCCCCTTATCAAATACATCATTTGTAAATATTTTCTCCCATTTAGCAGGTTGTCTTTTTGTTTTGTTGATGGTTTCCTTCACTGTGCAAAAGCTTCCTATTTTGGTGTAGTCCCAATAGTTTAATTTTGCTTTTGTTTTTCTTGCCAGAGGAGACATATCTAGAAAAATGTTTCTATGGCTGATGTCAAAGAAATTACTGCCTATGTTTTCTTCTAGGAATTGTATGGTCTCAGGTCTCACATCCAGGTCTTTAACCCGTTTCAAATGTATCTTTGTGCATAGTGTAAGAAAGTGGTCCAGTGTCATTCTTTTGCATGTAGATGGCCAGTTTCCCAACACCACTTATTGAAAAAGACTATATTCTTCCCATTGTATATGCATGCCTCCTTTGTCATATATTGATCATAAAAGCATGCATTTATTTTTGAACTCTGTTCTGTTCCATTGATCTATGTGTCTGTTTTTGTGCCAGTACCATACAGTTTTTATTACTACAGCTTTGTGGTATATCTTGAAATCTGGGATTGTTGACAAAACATGAGAGACACCTAACTCTGGGAAATGAACAAGGGGTAGTAGAAGGGAAGGTGGGTGGGGGATAGGGGTGCCTGGGTGATGGGCACTGATGGGGGCACTTGGCGGGATGAGCACTGGGTGTTTTGCTAAGTGTTGGCAAATTGAACTCCAATAAAAAAAATTTTTTTTAAAGCTATCTGGGATTGTGATACCTCCAGTTTTGTTCTTTGTCAAGATTGCTTTGGCTATTTGGCGTATTTTGTGGTTCCATACAAATTTTAAGATTATTCTAGTTCTGTGAAAGATGCTATTGGCATTTTGATAGAGATTGCGTTAAATCTCTACCTTGCTTTGAGTTGAATGGGCATTTTAATAATATTTGTTCTTCTAATCCATGAGCAGGGAATATCTTTCCATTTGTTTGTGTCATCTTCAGTTTCTTAAATTTGTGTTTTATAGTTTTCAGAGTATAGGTCTTTACCTCCTTGGTTAAGTTTATTCCTAGTATTTTATTATTTTTGACAGTTGTGAGATTGTTTTCTTCATTTCTCTGTCTGCTACTCCATTATTAATGTATAGAAATGCAACAGAGTTCTGTGTATTAATTTTGTCTCCTGTAGCTTTACTGAATTGAATTCACTTACCAGTTCTGATAGTTTTTGGTGAGGTCCTCAGGGTTTTCTATATTTAATATCGTGTCATGTACAAATAGTGAGTTTTACTTCTTCCTTACCAATTTGGATGACTTTTATTACTTTTTCTTGTCTGATTGCTACAGCTAGGACTTGCGGGACTGTGTTGGATAATAGTAATGGGAGTGTACATCCTTGTATTCCTGATTTTAGAAGGAAAAGCTCTCAGTTTTTCACCATTGAGTATAATGTTAGCCATGCTTTTTCCTATGTGGCCTTTATTATGTTGGGTTATGTTCCCTCTAAATCTACTTTATTAAAAAAACAAACAAACAAAAAATAAACCTACTTTATTGAGAGTTTAAATGAATGGATGTTGTAGTTTGTCAAATGCTTTTTCTGCATTTATTAAAATGATCATATGGTTTTTATTCTCTCTCTTACTAATGTGATTTATCACATTGATTGATTTGCAAATATTGAGCCACACTTACATCCCTGGAATACATCCCATTTGATTGTGGTGAATAATGTTTATAATGTATTGTTGGATTTGGTTTGCTAATATTTGGTTGAAGAATTTTGCATCTATGTTCATCAGAGATATTGGCCTGTAGTTCTCTTTTAGGTAATGTCTTTATCTGTATTGGGTATCAGGATAATGCTGGCCTCATAGAGTGAATTTGGAATCTTTACTTCCTCTTGTATTTTTTGGAATAGTTTGAGAAGAATAGGTATTAACAACACTTTAAATGTAGAAATCACCTGTGAGGCCATCTGGTCCTGGACTTTGGTTTTGGGGAGGTTTTATATTCCTGATTCAATTTCATGGCTATTAATCAGTCTATCCAAGTTTTCTATTTCTTCCTACTTCAGTTTTGGAAAGTTATATATTTCTAGGAATTGATGCATTTCTTCTAGATTGTCCAATTTTTGATATATAATTTTTCAAAATATTCTCTTATAATTATTTGTATTTCTGTAGTGTCGGTTGTTATTTCTCTTTTCATTTCTGATTTGATTTATATGAGTCCTCTCTGTCTCTGTTTTTGTTTTTGTTTTTTAATGAGTCTGGCTAAAGGTTTATCAATTTTGTTGATCTTTTCAAAGAACCAGCTCCTGACTTCATTGATCTGTTCTATTGTGTTTTTAGTCTCTGTTTCATATATTTGTGCTCTAATCTTTATTATTTCCTTCCTTTTACAGGCTTTGGGCTTTGCTTGTTTTTCTTTTTTTAGCTGTTAGGTATAAAGTTAGGTTGTTTTGAGATTTTTCTTGCTACTTGAGATAGGCCTATATTGTTTTTCTCAGGTAATATTTCTCCTTCTCTCTATTTGTAAAGAACTGGTGGGCTGTTTCTACCACTGGGCAATATAACTGCATTCACATTTGACCCCATATTTGCCAGTTGGAGTGGAAGTACAACCCACTCCATCAGGTCCTTAGAAATTCTGACCTAAAAGTTAATAGTTTCTTGCCTAGGAATCATCTCTGCTTTTGATAATTGTAGTTGCAACCTTGGCCCTGAGACCACTGTATCTAGTAAGAAGAAGAAAGTTGAGGTGATATGGGAAAGAAAGGGAAGAGTATAGCCATCATACCAGATTCTCCCATTGTGAGAATAATTGCAGTCATACTAGCATCTTCCTTAGCCCCTATTTCCTATTTCCAGTGAAATTGCAGGGGAATTTATCTAGTGTGGACACACTCTTTGCTCCCTTTATATGGAATGTCAGTACACACTTATGAATGCTTGTAAGCTGGTTCTTCATGCCTGTATTCCCTCTCTCCTCATTTTAAACAACCATTGTTTTCATTGCCCATTCTAATTCTTTACCAAACTATTACTCCCAGAAAGCATCTCTCTGCCATTGTTGGACAAGATGGCTGTAAAGTGTGTCCCTTGTTCTGAAGAAATGTGATTCAGTGGTCCAAATCAGTGCAATATCTTCTGCTCTGGTTCTTTGATAGTACTCTGAGCATTTGCATCTACCACTGCGTAAGCAAAGCCCAACTCAGAGCCAGTGTCTATCTCTCATCAGGACCCAGTTTTAGCCCCGCAGGGCTACCGGCATCAGTCTGACTTGCCAGCTCTGTACAAGGACTCCCCCCAGGGAATCTTCCCCATAGCCACCTGCAATCTCTAAATCTCTCTTGTTGGCAGACAAAACAGTTCCTGTTGACATTTTGTGCCTCTGAGGGTGCAAAAGGAGCATGTCTAGATACAACCTCTCTGCATTGTTTCAGTTCCACTCACTCCATTAACCCAAGTGGCTACCTCAAGTGAGCACACTTGCTCGTCCATTCCAGGCATCTTCTGATGCTGGAAAGGGGTTCTTCTCACGGGCACTGACATGGCCTACTTGAATGCACCCTTCAGATTCCCATAGTGATTTCCATAGGGTCGTGCCCCAGAAGGGCACCCCTTTAATAGGCCAATCTTCCGTTGCCCTTCTGCCTGACCATGTATGTGGCCGAGCCATTGACCACTGCCTGTGAGTAGGTCAAAATCCAAACATGAGGGCAAACAGCATGCAGTGCAGCTCACTGAGCCAATTTGTGTTTACCTTTTTCAGTCAGAGTGGTGGCCTTCCAAGCTGAATGCTGTGTGTTCATGTTGAAACTGCCACCCATAAGCCAAGCAGCTGTTTGTTGGTCTGTTGAGAGCTGTTTACAGGCTCTGCCCGAGTCATGATAGAATCCTGCAGCTCTTCTCATGGTTCCAGGGTCGTTTCTGGGGAAGAGAGTCTAACTGCTTATGATATGCTGTGTAACTCCATGTATTCCCTTGGTCGTGTATTCTGCACGCACCATGTCTGTTTTATTATAGAACTTTTCTGGGCACTGCCTTCCTCATTAGAGCATTTCTCTGACATCACCCAAGACATCCTTATTTTATGCTTTTTAGTCAGAGGCAGTTTCTTTCCTTCTTTCTTTTTAAGATTTTATTTATTTATTCATAGAGACACAGAGAGAGAGAGAGAGAGAGAGAGAGAGAGAGGCAGAGACCCAGGCAGAGGGAGAAGCAGGCTCCGTGCAGGGAGCCTGATACGGGACTCAATCCCAGGTCTCCAGGATCACACCCCAGGCTGAGGGTGGCCTCAAACCGCTGGGCCACCGGGGCTGCCCACAGAGGCAGTTTCAATTAATATCTGATAGCAAGCTAGCAATTGCTCCTCCAAATGGAAGTTGTCTTATTTAGAGTTCTAGTAGCTATCACTGGAAGGTGTTCACAGACTTTTGTCAATTAGCCCCAGTCTACATTCCACACAAGACTGCTGTACAGAGAATGTATCCTAATTAGCACTCCAGCTTCTATTTCACAGCATTTGATATAACACCTGTGTGTTCCAGCAGTCTCACTGATTCCCACTTTGTATGTCCAATTAATATTTGAGGGGTGGATTTTTCATGCCTTTTGTTTTACAGTACTTGATAAGGGAAACATTCCCCAGCTAGGCACAATATCCGTCCCTGTAATACATTCAGATAAGAGTCACAACCATTTCATATGAAGCTTCTTCAAGTATACTAATTTTCATTTAAACATTCACCTTAATCCCATTAATTCTTGTATTTCTTTATCCTCTCATTCTAGTTGATCATCAGTAGGACTTTGCCAACGGGTTTTAGTTTTAAAGCACTAGGTAGTATTTCCTCAGTCAGATATAATATCCAGTCCCATTCAACATTCAAGTAGAGACATAGCCTCTTGACATAAAGCCCATTTAAACACTCCAAGTTTCATTCAAACTTCACCTTAATCATATTAACCCTTGTTTTTCTGTGTTCTCTCAATTTAATTGTAGTCCTCGTTAGAACTTCACCAATGGACTTTGGTACCATAGTGCATGGGACTCTCATATCAAGAAGTCCTAGAAACTTCTCTCTTCAGCCCCCTGACCATTTTATCCACTCCTGTGCATAAGGCCTTAGGTCCCCAGTAGAGTGTTGAGCCAAGGAACCATGGCCCTTTTATCAGTCCATCTCTTGATTAAATTGGGGAACCATCATCCCAGGCAATTGGAGGTGAGATTTCTTTTTGCTATTTTGCTGTATAGCTTTCTAAATTCTTCCAAACTAGGATGAATAAAGCAAATTTATTTAAAGATTCCTCCAAACTGGGATGAATAAAGCAAATTTGTTTAAAGACCTTCAATGTTGGGGGACCAACAGGGATTCCTATTGATCCATCCAACTTCTATTTTTTTCCCTATCAATATTTGCTTTATTCATCTCATTTCTTAAGATTTTCAATCTGCGGGAATGCAAGCCTTGATGCTCCTCACCTGTCTATCTCTAATTATTTTAGTCTTTCTCATTATTTGTTTTAACATAACATTTTCCTTGGGTAATGGCTCTGAGAATAGTAGCTGTACCTCAGGCTGACCGGAATCAGGATATTCTCCAACATATTCTTTCAGTGGGGGTCCTGGGCCTAGAGGCTGTAATTGATATTGGCTAGAATCTATATTTGGCCCATCTCTTACTTTCATCTTACCTATTACCGATTATAATAACCACGGGATTGTATATTTTTCCTTTTTCATATTTGCATTTTCTTATGCATCTAGTAAACCAACTGCCCAGAAGATGGATCCGTCATCTCAAAATTCTGTAGGTGACTTTTACCTTATAGCTGATTGCAGTTAGCTGCTGTTTCTTACTGTTAGTGACCCTTTTGCCTCTAAGAGTTAGAGGTTCCTCATTCCCTGTTCTCTCATCCTTTCTATTCCTAAACCACATGTTTCAATGAGTTATGGTTGGTCCAGTGAATCTCAACCTTTCTGACACTAACTATTCCGTTTTTACCTTAACCGGTATATTGCAATTAGTTTCTAATACTATTAACTTATAGTTAGCATGGACTCCAGGGCTTAAAGGCAAAATTCTCCTCAAGACTGCCCTCACTTTAGACACTAGTTGTAAGTAAGTCTCAGGGAGTCCCCAGGCCAACCCGCTTTGCTGACTGACTGGCTACAAATTCAGGGACTCCTACGGCGCCCTCAAGTTGGTTAATTTGCTAGAATGACTCACAGATCTCAGGAAGGTGCAATACTTAGAATTATAATTTTATTATAAAGGATACATTAGGGTGCAGCCTAGGAAAGAATGCAGAACTTCTGTGCCCTCTCATGAAATTAGGGCATGTCACTCTCCCGGTATACCAGTATGTTCACCAATGAGGAAACAATGCTAAGTTTTTATGGGATTTTTACTACATGGGCATGATTAACTAAATTATTGGCCACATGATTGAACTCAATTTCCAGCCCCCTCCCCCCAAACCTCCCCATCCCCAGAGGTCAAGGAGCTGGTGACCATCCCCCATTCTGAAGCTATCTAGGGGCCCACCAAGTCTCCCCACTAGCATAACTAAGATACTCCTAATCACTCAGGAAATTACAAGGGTTGTTGAAGCTCCCTGCCAGGAACTCAGGACAAAAGCCAGACAAATTACTAATTATACTATAGGGAGCTGGGTACTGACCCCAGAGAACTGAACAATGCATAACACATTGCCTGATATTATAGTAGGCACTTGGCACATTTTTCTTTTGTGAAATATGATTGTTTGAGTATAACACTCATAAGTTATTCATCCAAATCAGAGTTCTGAAAATTACAAATTACATCTGGACTTGGGTTTATCATTGTAGATCCAATGGAGGAGTGAAGCCATGCCATTAATAACTATTCTAATTAGGGAATATGTTTTAGGAAGAAGATTCAGTTCCACCATTTTCTAAGAAACATGGCCCCGTTAATAAGTAGGAATTTGATGCTGCTGCTCTTCTATGCTGATAGATATTCTGTGGTCCAAAGAGTTAAATAATTTCTCATCATGATATGATAATTCCATTGAAGTCTACCAATAAAAATTCTAATATAATATATTAACTAATGCTTTACTTTTTTTTCAAGTAATCTTCCTTTTTGAGGCATCAACTGGAAAACCACTAGGTGATGGGAAGCTTCTTTCTCATAAGGTAATGGACCTTAGCTATTTCTGATGTAAATAGCCACTATTTATTTACTTCCTTTTTAAAAATAATGTTCTCATTTTAAGGTAAAAAAACAGAAATTAGTTTAGATTTTTAACAAAAAAAAATAGGCTTTTTTGCAATAGTTATCTCAATCCTCCACTTTATTTTTATTTTTTTAAGTTTTAATTTATTTATTCATTTTAAGTAATCCCTATACCCAGCATGTGACTTGAACTCATGACTCCAAAATCAAGAGTTACATGCCCCTTCTGACCAAGCCAGCCAGGCACCCCTAGAAATTAGTTTTATATTTAAACCCAATGTGCATTCTATATAGAGTATTTTGCCTAAAAATGTCATAAAGACTAAGCACTAGTAAACTCTGTAATAGAAAGCTATATATACTAATTAATTGGATAAAAGAATCTGAGTTACATGTCATTATCCAGGCTGTTTACTGGTTTTCAATAAAATGTCCTATCTTGGTTAAACTTTTATCACCTATCAGGAAATAAAAATGTTTTGTATTCCTAAACATCTTGCAGTTTTCCCATTGACCTATCCTTAGCCACCATTTTCTTTAGGTTTTAACACTAGTTAAACTGAAAAAAATTATATAGAAGTACAAAAAGATCTTGAATTGTGAAGTGTTTATTGGTTTCTGATTTTTAGCATTAAAATAAGCAAAGGAGCACATTTTATTTATTCTAATAGAGATATATTAAGGTCTAAAGATGTTTTTAACTTTATCACTCAATGCCACTACTGAAACACTACTCTATACTTTTATTTTCTTCTTTATATATTTATTAGTTTGAATTTGAATAACAAATATATTCATAAGCTTCAGAAAAAGCATAAAAAAGTATACAGGGAAAAAGTCTCCCTACTACATCTATTTCTTATCAGTACAATTCTGTTCTACCAAAAAATAACCACCATTATTAAACTCCTTTTTCAAAAAAAAAAAAAAAAAACTCCTTTTTCCTTCCAGAGATTTTTTTAATGTGTGTGTATACTTCTATATATAAATAACATGTATATTTTAATGTATATATATAAATAAAACAGATATATGTTATTTTCCCCCTTTTACAAAAATGTAACATATGACTTTGTACATTGCTTTTCTCCCATAACACTATTCCTAGATATCTTTCTATATCAGTACATAAAGTGCCTTCCCAATCCTTTTCTCCCCCACCATACAGTATAACATTTTATGGATATATCAGAATTTATTTAACCTGTGCCCAAATGATGGACATTTAAGGTATTATTGTGACACCTTCAAAAAATAAAACAAATCCTAGCAAGTCTAAAAAAAAAAAGTCCTAGCAAGTCTTAAGATAGTAGGCAGTAAATAGCATTTCAACTCTTTGATTGAGTTGAAATGAATCCACACTAAACCATTTCCAAGTTATAAGGAAATTCATTTTACAAGCTATTGTAATAGTATAATAGATTAATGCAGTATGCCAGAAATGCTTTGTTATATAGACAGAACACTAATCTTAAGTTAGAGACCTGGACTTTAAATTTTAGATGTGCTTGTTACCAGCTTTTTCTGAGCAAAAATCACTTAATGTCTATGCAGCTCAGTCTTCTTGTCAATAAAGCAAGTATAGTAATACCGATAACACAAGATAGTTTGCTATTTCATAGGAATTGAATCTGAAAAGAATGTATAAAATTTAAGACTCTAAAAACATAAGGTATTTTCATAAATCTGCCTGATGATTCTCTCCCTCTGCTCCCTCTCCCACTGGTACACAGACTCTCTCTAAGTAACTAAATCTTAAAAAAAAAAAAAAAGGAATGTTTCCTAGCTTATGAAGTTTCAAAAAGATATACATTTTAGTGTTTTACGGGGCATCTTTCCCTTGTAAATTAAAAAAAAGGTAACTGTACTTTAGCTTTTGAATTATATCAGTAGTTAACAGAGACATTTTATCATTCTAAGTAGGGGGTGATATTTAATTGATCTTTAAATAAACAAATATTCTTGTAATTAAATAACTTAAGTGATCTGATATCAAGCACTAAAATTAATGCAGTATTTTCATTTTTCTAAATTTTAGAATGAAATCTTGGAAATTGCTCTGGATCAAAAGGGACTTACCAATGATAGAAAAATTGCGTTCATTGATAAAAATAGAGATCTCTATATCACTTCAGTGAAACGATTTGGGAAGGAAGAACAGATTATCAAACTTGGTAAAAAAATTATAATACATTTAAAATTTGATTACTTTGAATTTTCTTAGATCTACTCTGTCATATATTATACTAAATAGCATACTTGCTTGAATTAATCTGCGAATCATGCTTCGGTCTCATAACTTTTCTTAACTATTTAACACCACTTAAATAGCAAGTCTTTAGCTGCTATAAACACATTAGCATTGAAAGACTTAGAAATTAAAACATAATGGCTCCAGGTCAAATACTCAAATATTTCCATATATTTTTAAATGAGTTTTTGTACATGTTTTCACCATTATACAATCAGAAAACAGAGGCACACCTACCAGAATTTAGAAGGGGTCCTGTATGTTGATTATTAAAATATTTTTAATGCTTATTATAGTGGAACTAATAATACATTAACATTCTTTTTAAAATAAGGAACAATGGTGCATACTTTGGCATGGAGTGATACATGTAATATCCTTTGTGGACTTCAAGATACTCGATTTACAGTGTGGTATTATCCTAATACAGTTTATGTGGACAGAGACATTTTGCCTAAAACATTATACGAAAGGGATGCAAGGTAACATTTTACTGTTGGAATTGTTTATTGTAATAAATGACTCTAAAGTGTCATGTTTTTGCCTCTGATTTTAATCCTGCAAGGTACCTTTCACTCTACTCAGTCAACGAAATTGTTCAGCTAAAGCTAGCTTAATGAGATTAGATTTAAGTGTTGGGGTCAAATTGAAAGTGTCGTATAATACTACTATATTTATTCCTTCTATGGACATAATTTTCCTTATATGAATATAATTTTAAGCCTAATGTTATTTAATGAAACTCAGGTAGCTTTTTTTCAGTGTGGTTTAGTGATTTTAATATGGACATTTTTTAGATTTTTTTCAGTGATATACAATGTGTGTCAACCTTTATTCTTTCTCGAATTATCATAAATTACTAATTACTATACTTATAGGACTGTATAGGTCTCTAGAATTGAATTTTTAAAGTAATATTAAAGATTAAAAATATGTGGTAACTGAAGAGTTTAATTTTACATGCTTTAGAAAATACATGTATATCCCTAAGTTCTCTAGAAATAACAAGATCTCTCAATCTTGACAAAATAAGAATGCAAAGCTTCTTAACTCCAAACCTTATCTTAACTTTCAAATCTATTTTGAGTTCACTTTAATATTCATAACTCTTATAAGACCAGAGAGGCATCATTTTTTAAAAAGATTTATTTATTTATGAGAGACACACAGAGAGGCAGAGATACAGGCAGAGGGAGAAGCAGACCTCCCACAAGGAGCCCAATGCAGGACTTGATTCCAGATCCCGATATCACGCGCTGAGCTGAAGGTAGATGCTTAACCACTGAGCCACCCAGGTATCCCAAAAGGCATCATTTTAGAGGTATTTAAATTAATAAAGAGAAGTTAGTCTCTTAAAGTTCACCTCTTTTTTTTATGATAGGCACACAGTGAGAGAGAGAGAGGCAGAGACACAGGCAGAGGGAGAAGCAGGCTCCATGCACCGGGAGCCTGATGTGGGATTCGATCCCGGGTCTCCAGGATCGCGCCCTGGGCCAAAGGCAGGCGCCAAACCGCTGCGCCACCCAGGGATCCCAAGTTCACCTCTTTTTATTATGAGAAAATAGTCTTGTAATCATCTTAATTTTTTACTGGTTTATACTTTCAAAAGCTAATGTTAAATTTTTTTTTCTTTAAAGATTATATTTATTTATTCATGAGAGACAGAGAGAGAGAGAGAGACAGAGAGAACAGGGACACGGGCAGAGGGAGAAGCAGGCTCTATGCAGGGAGCCTGATGTGGGACTCGATCCTGGGTCTTCAGGATCAGGCCCTGGACTGAAGGCGGCGCTAAACCGCTGAGACACCCAGGCTGCCCCTGAGTTTTTTAATCATTTGTGTAATTTACCTTAAGACTTAGGTGAAAAAGATTATTTCAAATGCTTTTAGGCATAGCTCTCAAGTATGTGTTAATTTTTGTCACATTAAACTCCAAGCATATAGCAGATTAGATTTGAATGTTTATTTAAATATATACTTTCTCCCTGGAGTTAACTTTTTTGGGGGTCAATTTTGGACACTTGGAGACTTTATATCTGTGTCAAGGGTCAACTCCCCAAATTTAGTACATATGAAAGATTTTGCTCAGAGCATAAATTATACTTTGCTTTTTTTCAACAGTGAATTTAGTAAAAATCCCCATATTGTAAGTTTTGTCGGAAATCAAGTAACTATAAGAAGAGCTGATGGCTCGCTGGTTCACATCAGCATATCACCATATCCTGCTATTCTCCATGAATATGTAAGCGGTTCAAAATGGGAAGATGCTGTAAGACTTTGTCGCTTTGTGAAGGTACTTTACATTTCAGATCCATAGTTGTGTATATATTGAGTATTAGTTGACACATATCTTTGTGCAAGATAAGAAATGGTAACAACTAAGGGCTGGAAAAATTGCAAATGAAGTCATGTCTCTTTTTAATAAGTGAAGACACAAGCCGTGCAGGGAGATAGATATTGCTATGTGATTTATTTTTGAAGAAGCTGTAATTTAAATGAGTAGTTTCTCTATACTGGCACATATAAAAATCTTCCCTGGAGCTTTTTCTAAAAAGTCAGATTCCCAAGTTTTACTCCCACAGAGATTCTAATTTATTCAATCTGGGATGAATCCTAGGCTTATTTTTAAAATTCCTCAGGTGATTTATACACCTAAGGTTAAGAACCTCTACTTTAGATCAGCATTTCCCAGGTTGGTTGAATCCAGCTTTCTCCAAGCATATTTGATCACAGAACTTTTTATTTACTTATTTTTTAAGGGTTTTATTTATTCACGAGAGGCAGAGACATGGGCAGAGGAAAAAGCAGGATCCCTGCGGGAAGCCCGATGCGGTTCTCGATCCCAGGACTTCTGGGTAGCTCCACTGAGCCATTCACGTGTCCCGACCACAGAACTTTTTTTTTTTAATTTTTTATTTATTTATGATAGTCACACAGAGAGAGAGAGAGAGGCAGAGACATAGGCAGAGGGAGAAGCAGGCTCCATGCACCGGGAGCCCGACATGGGATTCGATCCCGGGTCTCCAGGATCGCGCCCTGGGCCAAAGGCAGGCGCTAAACCACTGCGCCACCCAGGGATCCCGACCACAGAACTTTTTAACTTTACCTGGCTTAGCAGCCCTTAGAATACACTTTTTTTTTTTTTTAATGCTATTTATTCATGAGAGACAGAGAGAGGCAGAGACACAGGCAGAGGGAGAAGCAGGCTCCCCAAGGGGAGGTTGATGTGAGACTCAATCCCAGAACACGGAGGACATGACGTGAGCCTAAGGCAGATGCTCAACCACTGAGCCACCCAGGTGTCCCTAAAATACACCTTTAAAGTGACTTTTAGTTGCTTTCCCTTACAATGAGTTGATGGCAACTTTCAATAATAGCATTGTCTGAGAACCTCACTATTTCTCTGGTTGTAAGTTACATTCTTTGACCTGATCAAAAAGACTGGAGGGTCTATAACCTTGAATTATCTTAATAGTATATCAGAAGTACAAAAATAAATTTTATTCAAAAGAAGTTCTTTATATGTTATTAATATATTTTAACAAAGTATTCACATGAAATTTCCACATCATTAATTTATTAAATTAGTAGTTTTTTTCAGTGCCATGCTCAGGAATGTTTAATTTTTTCATTAAAAATATAACTTTAATATATTTTAAATAGCTGCTTATTTTAAGGCAGTTCTGCTTGTAATTGAAATAATTGTTCCCCTATTTCACTTTAGGAACAAACTATGTGGGCTTGCCTAGCTGCTATGGCAGTTGCTAACAGAGATATGACTACTGCAGAAATAGCCTACGCAGCAATTGGTGAAGTAAATAATGTTTACTTACCTATACGTTTGTGGTTTTTCTTACCATAATTTTTTATATTTCTGTCACTATCCACTTCATGTATTTTTTTCTTTTTTTAGATTGATAAGGTTCAATACATCAATTCTATAAAAGACCTTCCATCTAAAGAATCAAAAATGGCCCACATATTAATGTTCAGTGGGAACATACAGGAGGCTGAAATGGTACTTCTTCAGGCTGGCCTTGTTTATCAAGCGATCCAGATCAATATTAATCTCTATAACTGGGAAAGGTAATAAAAATGTTTTTCATCAATTCTAAAACCCAACTGATCTTAATGTAGTCTTCTATCTACCACTTGGTAAATTACATTTTCCACTGTACTTAATAGTTTCCTAACATCACAGAAGAATTTGTTCACATTTCTATTTGTGAGGAGTTTGCCTTTGAAGATTTATGCCTTCTCTGAACTTGTGATTGATTAGAAGTTCAAGTGAAGAAGAAAAGAGCTAGGGTGTCTCCTGAATTTCTGATTTCAATAACTGGATAGACGATGCTACTATTAGCAGATTTGGAAGGGAATATAGTGAGTTCAGTGTTAGGCATGTTAGATTTGAAATGTTTGTGAAGAGACAGATACATGATAATAGTTGAACCCAGAGCTCATGAGACAGATATGAGCTAGGGATGTAGATTTAGGAGTCATCAGCAAATAGATGGCAATTGAAGCTAGAAAAATGGAACCAATTGGTTGGGGAATGTGTGGAGTGAGAATACATCAACCACATTTATGGGTGGAAGAAGAGAAATCTGCTGAAAGATTGGCAGAAAGCAGTCAGACAGACAGAAAGAACCATGAGAGATTTGTGATGCTAAGGAAGAAAGGCTGCAGGATTTGAAATGAGGAGTGCTCAGTAGTAGCCTTCTCCACTATATTAGGCTTTGACACAGAGTGCTTTCTGAGACAGAGTGGCATGCTACTTTTCTCTATGACATATTAGATTTTTCCCCTCAATCTCTCAGGTACATGTTTCTCAGTGAAAAAGGCTGTAGTGCTTATACCCACCAAAATCACTATGTTATAAAGTTGGCATGCTGATTTTTCCAGGTTTGAAGTGTCTTTCATAATCTTTGTCTCTATTCATACCCTACCATATTTTTAAAACCAGATCCCAGTCATCATACCATTTTATCTGTAAATATTTCAGTATGTGTATCAAGGTTTTTAAAAATCTAGCCACAGTAATATGATCACACTTTAAAGAATTAACAATTTTATTCAGTATTATTTTTCTGATTATCTCATAATGTTTAGTTTTGTTTTATGGCTTGTTTGTTTGATTCAGGATCCAAAAAAGGTCTGTACATGATGATTGGTTGATATGTTCTCAAATTTCTTTTAATCTGTAGGTTTTCCTCTTTCTTGTGTTTTCTTGTAATTTTCCCACTGCAGAAACTAGGCCGATAGAGTTTCCCATAGTCTGGATTTTGTTGATTACATCTTTGTGGTGGTGTTTGACACATTCCTTTGCCCCTTGAATTCGCCATAAATTGGTATTGAATCTAGAAAGTTGATTAGATTTAGGTTTAACTTTTTTTTTTTTCCCTCTTGGTAAGGCTGTATCAGAGGAGGTGATTAATATATTTTCACAATGACTGGTTGCCTATCTTTTTGTGATATTAGTAGCCATTGGTGTTCATTGCCCAGAACCTTTAATTAATTAGAATTCTAGAAAGATAGGATGTAATTATTGGATGATAAATATATTAGATTGCTTGTAAGATCCCTAAAATAAATTTCTATATTTGTTTAAATCCTTTAGAAGGGAATAGATTTCATTTTGATAATATGTGTTATTCCATTTGAGAAGCACAGCCTTGCTGGTTTGTGCTTTTGTCATTCATATCTGAATTTAAAAATTACTTGCAACCTAATAAGTTACAGCCCTGGAAGACTTTTAGGTAAGCAAGTCACCTATTTGCTGTTCACTTTGGACATTTGGTGGTAGTCTGTTCTCAAAAATTGTAGTTAAGAGAGATAGAAATTAGAAACTTTATGTAAGTACTAATAAAAAATAATTTCTCTACTTCTACCAGTTATATAAAGTGATTTTGCTTCATTCAAGTTATGTAAAATATCATATTTTGAAGTTATAAAATCTTTTTATATAACTTCCTTCTATTTAAAATCAGAGAGGATACATGGATTTATTCCAGCCCCATAATCTAATGTCACATTTGTTTGGTTGCCAAATAACCATTTTAAAGCTAGAGACATGCTGTTCCCATAACCTTTATATAATTGGAGTGAATTCCCTCCTCTGTATGATAAAAAAACATTCTTTACCCAGTGTATGCTTTTAGAGAACATTTAAAGTAGTACATATAACTTGAATGTTTACCTTTAGCTATTGCTCTTTAATCAGATAATTAATACATATCTTATAATGACTATCATGTAGCTAATACTTGTCATCTAGTATCTAAATGCAGTATTAGATACCATATTTTATCCTTTCTACATAAATAAATGTATGATGTACCATAACAAATTATCTCTTTGGAGATAGTTTTCTTTTTGAAAAGTCCAACCCAAAATAGATGCTTATGTATTCTCCACTTGGAATACTTATAGTTTTGCGCAATCAAGAATTCCTTCCACAATGATGTTCAGTCATAAAAAAGGAACAGAAAATGGCATATTTCAGGTGCCAGAGAGCTGGTTCACCAGAATCTCCACTCACACATCCACACTGGAATCAGAGTCTTGGGAATATAGAAAGGGTGATATGGGAGAGGATTAGAAGGATTAAAGCGTCTTTTACTTCTATTTCTCATTTTTTGAGTTTCTGTGACTTAGTTTTTGCCTTCTTACATTTCACTTTTGTTCCTCTCTGTTGCAGTACTTCTACATTCTTTTCTGTGTAAATCTGAAAGACTTAAAGTCACAGAGGAATGAGGGAACTTTGTGAGGAATTTGTGATGGGTAACAAATACTGATCCTTGGAGTTAGCCATGTGGTTTATGTAAATATATTTTTATAAGAAATAATTTTGCTAATTTTGGCATTATCATTTGTATTACACATGACTTACATTGATAATTTTTTATATTGTCTTTATTTCTCTCAGTTGTCAATACACATGGTATATCTAAGATACTTTTTAAAGTAACTATTTAGGTCAAATCAAAGCATGCTAAGAATGAAACAGATTTTCCTACTGAAGGGTTACATGTTGCAAAAAATCTAGGTAGTAGTTGATTTTTTCTAAAACAACAGGTTTACAATAGCTGGTTCTGATAAATAAATCATGACTGGCCTATTCAGAAGTCAGTCATATGTCATTAGAAAGCAAGGGAACTTGAAAAAGAATGTGCTTTAATTCCAAACTTAAAAACAGGATTACAGTGAACAGTGGAAAGCTATACTGTACTGGTTTATTCTTGACTCAACTAATATGAATTATGCAGAGGATCATGGGCTGAGATGCTGACCAAAATCTATATACACATATAGGCCAAAAAATGAGGGTTAATCTTTTCACTTCCCTCCAAATTACCAATATATAGATTTTAAGTCTTTGCTGTTATACTACCAGCAGTTCATTTAGTTCTTGCCTGAGATTTAAAGAAAATATTACCTTAAAAATAACTTAGTTATATTGATAGATATTAATTGGATTATAAAATTTAAATGGCTATTAACTTTTTCTAAGACTTGAATGGCAAAGGGCATTTTGTCAGATTTTTATTATCCATAAATTTTAGTTTTATAATATTTTAAATTTTCTGTATTATAAAGGATATCAGTATTTGAATATTGAGCAGAATAAATTCTAGACTTTAGATAAATAAATTCTAGAGCAGAAAAAATTATAGACTAAAAAAATGGTCAAGATAGTTGAACCACTTACAAGGGGGCGGGGGAGTTCATTCACTTGGATTTTATTATGATTTTAATGAATTTTTCAATGACCATTTACCATACACACACTCTGGAGTACTCACCAAAGAGAAATGAGACCCAGATTTCCCTTCAATAAATTATAGGATAAGAAGGAGACAGACTCATAAATAATAATTATGATATACTGTAAGCAGTGCTCATAGTAATAATAATAAGCATAAAATATTATGGGACACAGATAAGATAATGGTCATTTATTTCTATAAAGGGAGGTGGTCAGGGAAAAGAGATCATATCTGATCTGAACCTTGAAGTATAAGTAGGAATTTGCAAGATGGATGAGGTAGGGAATGGTGTTCTGTATTGAGAGATGAGTAGAGAGGAAACAACATAGACCATTTGTTCTATTCCCTTACCCCAAAACTCTACTGCATATACAGGCTAATACAAGCAATGATGATAATCTGTTTTGTTTCTCATTATAGGGCACTTGAATTGGCTGTAAAATACAAAACACATGTTGATACAGTTCTTGCGTACCGTCAAAAGTTTTTGGAGACATTTGGTAAACAGGAAACTAATAAACGATACTTGCAGTATGCAGAAGGTGTAAGTATTATACAGTATTTTTATGATATTGTCTATGCTTTATAAGTTATATGTAATATTCATCTTAACAAGACAAAACTGGAATAATTCTTGCCATAATCTCCAAAAAATAACTTTTTGCCTTATGATATTATTATATTTTGCCTATATAGTTTTATTACTGATTTTTTTTCTGGAATCTTAAAGCTATGTTTTGATTAAGTCTGTTTTCATAATATTTAATTTGTGTTAAAGTTGGGTGCTAATTGATATTTTTATGTAAACAATATAAATGGCTGGGATACAGGTTTCTGACTCCTGAATTTTGTCTTCCACCAGCTGCCCTTTCTGCTCCAGAGGAAATACATAAACACATAGAGCACTGGCCAGAAAAATGGATACTTTGTCACTTCGCAAAATTCTAGGGAGAGGAGCCTAGCTCAGGGAGACTTCACTGCCTAGAACCAAAGAAGGCTAAGCCTTTGCCTTTCAAATCCCTACCAAAATCTCACGTTTTATCTTTATAATTAGAAGAAAGTCATCCTAGTACATATCAGCCCACAAGAAGGGTAGAGTAGTTTGCCCAAGTGCCTAGAGCAGGACTGTTGCAGTCACCTGCTTAGATCCTTCCAGGCTCAGACAACAGAAACAGAGTTCCCCTCTAGCCATGCAGACCCAAGAGCCTTGTAATCCCAAGACAGGGGCAACCTTGCTCCCAGCTCTGTGAACTAGTTGATTTTTTTTTAGCCTTTTATTCATTCACTTATTCAAAAAACGTTTATGAGTGCTCACTCTGGGCCAGATACTATGCTGGATGCCTAGTCAGATATGGTTTCTGTTTTTGTGGAGCTTATAGACTATATGGGAGTGCTGCTCCTTGGAGATAGAATAAAATGGAATGTCCTGACCTGTCCTAAAGGGCAGGGTAAATTAGAGGAAACCTGGGAAAAGGAAAGAAAGTACCTACAGTTTCTACTAAAGCCAACATTATCATTTACCAGATGACTTGAAAAACTGTCTTTCTCCTTATAGAGAAAAACATAGTTCTTCCCTACTATGAGTCTTTCACGAGTCTCCTTTATTATTCACACAGAATACTTTGCTTCTGGTCACCTATTGTGTGGAGGTTTTTCCCCATGCCAACCAATTCTCTAACACCAGCTGGGTGTCCTATAATTTAACTCAATTCTGATACTACCTACCCAGAGATAGCATCAGATTCCACAAATAAAGGGCTCAGTCCCACAGGATTGCTTCCCACCCCCATCAGATGTGGTTGCAAGCCCAGGTTATCACCTGGGCTTCTGACTGACCAGATATAGATCAGAGATCCTAGTAACCCTGGCCTAGGTTTCAGCTATTAGACACAAGTCCAGGTTGTTAGCTATACTTCTGACTGACTGACTGACTATAAATCAGAGGTTCCCATGTTCACTTTCCGTTTTGATTAATTTGCTGGAATAGCTCACAGAACTAAGGGAAAACATTTACTTATGTTTATTTAAAACATAAGTTTATTAAAGAATATGATAAAGAATACAGATGAACAACCGGATGAAAATATACTTAGGGCAAGGTTTGGAAAGACCCTAACCTCAGGAGCTCTTGTTTTTTGGGGGGTTGGTGTGAGTCACCCTCCCAGTGTGTTCATCAACCCAGAAGCTCTCTGAACCCTGTGGTTTGGAATTTTATGGAGGCTTCATTACATAGGTATGATAGATCATTAACTCCATTTTCAGCACATCTCCCTTCTCAAGAGGATGGGGGCAGGACTGAAAATTCCAAGCTTCTAATCATGGCTTGGTCTTTCTAGTGACCAGCCCTCATCCAGGAGCCATCCAAGAACTCAACTGTAGTTGTCTCTTTAAGACAAAAATGCTCCTATCACTCAGGAAATTATAAAGGTTTCAGGAGCCCTGTGTCAGTAACTGAGGTCAAAGACCAAATATTAGAACAAAAGATGCCCCCTAGTCTTCTTATCACTTAGGAAATTACAAGAATTTCAGGAGTTCTGTGCCAGGAACTTGGAGCAGAAACCAATATATATATTTTCTATTATCTCACACCATATTTAGAATACTGAATGTTGTGATCTACATGTTTGGGCTTCAAACAGTTCTCGAGGTAGTAAAGCCTTTGGGGCCATTCTTATGAGTTCTGCAGTGCAACTTCAACATCTGGATCCAGGATAGACACAAGTTGTCTGTTTCTTGATAGGAAGGGGTATATGTTTTTTAAAAAAGATTTTATTTATTTATTTGAGAGAGTGTGCATGTGCAGGGGGAGGGGCAGAGGGAGACGAAGAAACAGATTCCCCCCTGAGCAGGGAGCCCAATGCGGGGCTCAATCCTAGGACCCCCAGATTCTGACCTGAGCTAAAGGCAGACACTTAACTGACTGAGCCATCCAGGTACCCCAAGAAGGGGTGCATTTTATAGATGCTCTGCAGACTTTTTTTTTTTTTTTTTTTTTTTCATTTGGAAGTTCAGTACTGAAAATGAATCCTCTGAGAGTTTGGGCTATAAGAGCTTGCTCTACTATTGGGACAAACTCAGAGTCGCAGAGACCTCTAAGGATTGCACTCTAATTCATAAAATATGACAGCAGCCACCACCACTACAGTGCTAAGCAGCCCAGAGAATCACTGATTACTTGATCTTTTTTATCATGGTTTTGAAAATATATGTTAAAACTGAGCAACCATATTAAATATATTTATTGCATAATTTTTAAGCAGATTCATGCTACTGTGTTTCTTCATCACCCTTGCCATCAATGTTTTTTTCAGTATTTTCACATTAGGTGCTTTGGAGCACAGAGAAAATATGCTGCTCAACGGGGAGCCTGCTTCTCCCTCTCCCTTTGCCCCTCCCCCTGCTTGTGCTCTTCTCTCTCTTTTAAATAAATAAAATCTTAAAAGAAAGTATAATTCTTACCCTCAAATTTATAATTATATCTTATATTATAATTAAAATGATATTTTAGATAGCAACAACTTAACATTTTTATCTTTCTTACTATCTATGTATTCAACTGTTACCAATCACAAGAGTGGCAAAAATCTTCAAAATGGGATAACCAGAACAACATATACTTTTTGGGGTATTTGAGGTTTTTTTTTTAATCCTGAAACTATATAGGTTACTTTGACTTTCCTCTTTTTTTCTTCATTAATATAATTTGAAAGCTATCTAGAAATTACAAAGCAGTATTTTAAGAAGAAAATTATTTTTTACTTAAAAATTTCCCGCTATTTATCTAATCCAAAATTTTGATTATATAAACGTTTTAGTTGAGAACTAAGATTTAAAGAGACTATTATTAAAAACTGAGAAATTAGGGGAGCCTGGGTGGCTCAGTCAGTTGAGCATCCAACTCTTGGTTTTGGCTCAGATCCTGATCTCAGGGTCGTGAGATTGAGCCCCACCTCAGGCTCCTCTCTGAACATGGAGCCTGCTTGAGATTCTTTCTCTCCCTCTCACTTTGCCCCTCCCCCTGCACTCATATGCTCTCTCTCTCTCTCTCTCTCTCACACACACACACAAACACAAAATGAATAAATCTTTTTAAAAACTGAGATATTCTAGATATGTGATGAATTCTGGTGGGCTCACATGGCATAATGCGAAAGCTTGTAAGAAGTTAGAAGTTTCATATACATTTGTATTAATGATCCCTGAAATGTTATTTGGGCATTTCTAGTTTCAAATATGGAAATGTGGGATTCATACAAGATGAACTGTCTTCTGAGACCCCACCCCAACTACCAGAGTCATTCTACCTGGCCTACAATAGTGTTCAGTGGAATTTGTAAAATAATTTTCAATTCTGGCAAATAAAATATGCTTGAATGTATTCAATCTACCGAATATATTCTGTACAAGAAGAAAAGTAGAAAAACCAGATGTTTAAAATTTTATTCTAGTAGAAAGAAAATAGTGGAAATATAACAAACCAACTGCTTGGGAGCAGAATTTCAGAAAGTATAGAATTTTGAAGAAGATCCAGAAGAGCCAACACTCTAGTTCAGACAAATCACTCTAGGCATAGCTACTATCTAAGCTCTTTTGCAGGTTTTATGGCCTTATGATCTTCTGAGGTCTGAGACACAAAACCCAAGAGAAATTGTTAGGTGATAGCTCATCTGCTAGGTAGTTACCTCTTATTCATTCAATATTTATTGAGCACTTCTGGCAGATAATGTACTCCTCTTACTACTTTGAATATAAAAGTAAACATGGCAGACACTGACCCCAGCCTTAGGAAGCTTATATGCAATGGAAGTGATAATTATACAGTTGCTAATTTCAATTGTGATAATTGCCTTGAAGGTGCCATAAAACTCTATGGGTGGGGAAACTGACCTAGATTGGTGGGGACTAGCAAAGACTTTCTAAGCAAGGCAAACAATATTTGCACTGAGCTCTCAAGAATAAAGAGTAGAAGCTGACTGGGGTGAGAGGGGAAGAGAAACTAGGGGTGGACATGTCCCAAGTAGAGGAAAGGATCTTAGGTGAGAAACAGTAAACAAAGGGAGATTGACTTAAGGGTTTCATAGGGCAAATTAAGGATATTGGTCTTTATCCTAAGACATATATGAAATCACTGAAATGAAGGAACATGATTGCTTTTCCCTTTTAAAATCCTGATTCCTCAAAATAAATGGAAAATTGAGTTTTCTACAAAATTATCTTGAGTAGGATTTTGTCAGTCAGTGAAAGGATATGATAATAAGAGCAAATGCATGAAGTGTTGAAAGAATGGGAAAGGAGTCCCTAGTAACCACTCTGGATCTTGGGTTCTGAGTAGTTGGAATATTGGTTGCAACCAGACATTGAAGAGTCTTAATACCATGTTAAGAGAGTAGACTTCACAATGTAGACAAGGGAAGACTTGGAATTTTGCAATCCAGAGAAAGATTTGAAAGATAACTTCTGATGTAGAAGATGGATTTTAGGTAAGAATAGTGACTAGGAGACCAGTTAGGAGGTTACTATAATAGTTCCACCAGGAGATGGAAAGGGTGTTAAATTATTATGTAAGAAAAAAATTGGTTGTAAAATCAAGAGAACACTGTGATTGGGGGTGGGAGGAGAGGAGGTTAAATTGGTTAGGCAAGACATTTGAGAACAGCTTGAACATTTCTAGGGTGAGTGACTGGTAGATGGGAAGGGTACCATTAATCTAGATAACATGAGAATATGCATGTTTTAGTCTTTTTGAGTTGGAATACATGAAAATATACATTTTTTGTTGAAGTCTCTGTGGGGTATCCAGATGGAGCTATCTTAACAGGCAATTGGAAATATAATTGTGAACATTGAAGGATATTGACAAAGGAAGAATCAGGACATGATAAAGAAATTTATGGTCATGACCAAGTACACATAGTTGAAGCTATGTGAGTTAATGTGATCTCCTAGAGAAAGTATAAAAAAGTTGTGGTTGGAACCCTGGTGAATACTAACAGTTAAGAGGTTGTCTAGGGAAAAGATACAAGAGGAAAAAAAAGATGACTGGGAGGAACATTTAGAAAGGAAAGCACAAACCAGAAGAGAATGGAATTGTACATTCTGAGAGGTTTTTCAAAGAGCTGTGGTCAACAAGGTCTAGAGAATGCTTCTACATCAGGACCTTTTTTTTCCCTTTTGTCATCGTGCTATTCCCTGGATACCCATGGACTTACTTGTCTCTTGTAGGTCTTCATGTCAGCTTCTCAGGGAGGCCTTTTCTTACCACTCTATTTGAAACACAATATCCATTCTCCCCCCACCCCCCAACTCCACCCCTGGCACTCACTATTTCCCTTCCATATTTTCAGAACTCTTACCATTTCTCACATTTTATATATTTTTATATCTTCCACTGTTATCTTTGCTTATCTTTCTGTGAAGAGTGATTTTTATTTTTTGTTCACTGCTGAATCCTTGCACCTAGAACAATCTTTGGCATATAATAAGCACAGATATTTGTTGAATGAATAATTGAATCATATATAGGATGAAAAATGAAGACACTTGATGGTGGCAGGAGTGAAAAGTTTATGAAGTATAGTAGGAACACAGTCATTATTACAGTGCTCTGGGGCGAAAGAGTCAGGAATGAGAAGGAGAAAGAGGGTGGTAGTTTGCAGGGAGACAGAATTGAAGGGGAAGAATGATGAGCAGCCAGTGAGGAGATGGATGTTGAATTATGTAAGTAATAACTGCAGATAGATGTCCCAGTGAGTGGAAGATGGGATCAGGGACGTATGTGAAGAGGTTGGCTTGGGACAGAGGGAAAGAGAGATGGATACGGATATAGGTAAGTTTGTGTGAAGAAGGGGATTAAATGAATTCATGTCTGATGGCCACTGTATTTTTTGTAAAGAAGCTGATTTTCAACTGAGTGTAAGAGAGGATGGAAAGCTATTTGGTATGATTTTTTTTTTTTTTTTGGTTATTTGGTATGATTTTGAAATGACTTCTACATGAATAAGAAGAATTTACCAAGGACTAGAATAAGAAGTGCCAACTAGTACTGACACTCCCTATAATAGAAAAAGATGTGTCTTAGTGTAGAAGTCAGTCACTTGAAAGCTGTCATGAGTACATCCTTATCTGAAACCCAGTCGTAAAAATATTCTAAGAACTAAATTATCAGTAGAACACTATTCTAAAACTGGATTAATGCCAAAATGAAAGTGAAACATTTATTTTCAATAGGATAGCTATCAATTGACACTCTCATTTGTACTGTAACAAGTGACTAATATAGACGTCATCAATTTACTTGGCGGACTTCTGGTGCAACAGAGCAACAGTTGTTTAGTGTATGGTCAATAGATGATTTTTATTTTGATGGATTTGAGAAACATATAAGTCAATTTAAGGCTGGAAGAACGCCAAGGCATTAATCAAGTTTTGTCTTTCTCTTTGCAAATGTTTTGTTAGACCTAGAAATGAGTGTTTTGCCATTTAAAAACATCAAGTTCTGCCCCGATGGAAAAATGAGTTTTTCAAATAATCTAACATTTGTTCTGCCTTGCAATGAACTGTCACTTGCATCTTACCATAGACATTCATCTTCTATGAGTAAGAGGGATTCTTTTAATTCATCTATTTTATAAACAAGTATGTGGAATTATCATTTTTTATAAAGTGACCAAAATATCCACAAATTACTGTACAGAAATTTAGTTGAAGGATATTGGAATAAAAAAGAATCACATGCTTAATGCCATCAACTTCCAGCACAAAATAAAAGAGGCATGGGTGCGCCTGTGTGGCTCATTTAAGCTCTAGCTCTTGATTTCAGCTCAGGTCATGATCTCAAGGTTGTGGGAATGGCCTGCTTCTTGCTCCACACTCAGCGAGAAGTCTGCTTGAGATTCTCTCTCTCCCTTTACCCCTCGCCCCTGCACTCTTTCTCCCTCTTTCTCAAATAAATCTTAAAAAAAAAGAAAAAAGGCATGAAGTCCTGATAAGATTAAATTAATCTCCCAGTTACTGGAAATAAATCTGCTAAGGCAGGATGTAGTACCTCATTCTGGTTTAGTGCTACTTATTTCATTCAGCTCCCCTATATGGAGGTGAAACCTATTCACTTTGGCTCAGTCTCAGTTTGGGTTTATTTCATTGTAAATCAGAGTTAGTTTAATCTAGGACCCACTTTTTCTATGTCTTGCCTGAGAGAACACACATTCCTAAAGTAGTGATCTCCACACTTTTTTGAAACAATGGAATGCTTTTTCCTAAAGAAATTGTTCATAGAACTCAGAGCAGAGTCCATTGCTAACACCAAGTGTAATGAGTTTAGGGAAAAGAAACGCAGGGCAGGGGGCACTGCATCATGGATCAAATGGATCAAAGGGAAGGATCATGGGTGCTCAGTTGACTCTTGATCTCGTTTGAGTCCCATGTTAGGCATAGGAAGTTTGAGTTTGTAAGTTTGAGTCCCATGTTAGGCATAGGAATCGAAAAAAAGAAAAGGGAAACAAGAATGATACCACTTTTCAGTGATTGTTTTTGCATGTCCCCCAGTCTTGCTACCTACCTTTAATACCTTTCTGTCATTGTCTAAACCATCACCGTATCTATATTACTTTAAAAATTGTTGAAAAAAGACACTTTTTCAGAGAGTGCTCAGGAGAAGAAAATGCTCCTCTATCTTTTCTCATAGGCATCTAATGGAAACTTCAGTATGTAAGTGGTGAAGTACTAACCCATTTGAAACCTGGCCTCATGGCTAGAATCTTGTCCATTTTTCCTCTTGTTTCACCTTCTCACACCTGTCCCTCAGGCACCCATGCAGAATCCTAAGACTCTGTGGGACTCTTTAGATGTACCTACAACTAGATTTTGATCTTTTGAATCATAATGAGAGTCTTTGCCTTTTATTGTGGTAATTGTTCTATTTGTTCTTATTCTTAAAGGTATTTTTTTTGTTGGAGCATTATTTCTTAATTTGTCTTTCATGCTCTCCTTTTCACTACTGATTTAGAAGCCATCAATTCTATTTTTCTCTGCTCTTGGTTACCTTGAATTAAGCAAAAATATGTTATACTATATCAGTATGTTTCTTCTTTTCTTCTTTTGTAGCTCCAAATAGATTGGGAGAAAATCAGAGCCAAAATTGAGATGGAAATTACTAAAGAACGAGAGCGCTCATCAAGCAGCCAGTCTAGCAAGAATGTAGGTCTAAGGCACTAAATTTCTTGCTTACTTTGAAGAAGTTTTTTACCTTTTGAAACTAATTCTGATTAACCAAGGATAATCATATTTTCATTGCTAAAAAAAAAAAGTAGAATCTTTAAGTATAAGCATTTGCTGTGTATTTAATACTAAAAATACATTCAGAAAGACTAATCACAAAATAATTGATGTAATTTCATTGTTTATATATTTTAGTCCAATAATTAGCAATATATCCTTATATGTTTATGACACACCTGTGTAGTGTTGCTTATGTTCCAGTTTTTTGTCCATTATTTTATACCTGAATCTTCAGCGTGAACAAATACTAATTCTGAAAATAAAACATTGGACTCTTTAAAATATATGTTACCGTTAGTTTTTATTTGACCTCTAAATTGTAAGATGTTCCAAAAGTTTTTTTATACAAGAAAAATACATGAGGATGGATTTATGGAAATGTATATATATTTGTACATCAATGTTCATAGCAGGATTATTTCACAGTAGTAAAAAGACGGACAAAAAATGTCTGTCAACAGATGAATGGATAAACTAAATGTGGTATAGACATACAGTGGAATATTATTCAGCCTTTAAAAGGAAGGAAATTCTGACACATACTACAACATGGATGAACCTTGAAAATACTGTGCTAAGTGAAATAAGCCAGACTATTGTACCCCACTTATATGAGGTGCCTGCAATAGGGAAGGTCATTGAGCCAGAAGGAATAGTGGTTGCCAGGCACTGGTGGGGAGGTGGAAATGGGGCTTTATTTTTTAATGAGTACAGAATTCCTGTTTGAGATGAATGAGTCTGGAAATGGACAGTGGTGATGGTTCCACAGCATTGTGGATATACTTAATGCCACTGAATCATACACTTAAAAATGGTTAAAATGGTAACTTTTGTTATATATATCTTACCACTATTTTAGAAATATATCTAGAATGGGCAAGAAATATTCTTCTCACTCCTCTCCTGACTTGAGAATGTTTAGGCACTAGGTCTTGGAGTCTAAATTTATGAAAAACTTAAATGATAAACGTGTTGGATTACTTTGATTCTTTATATCCTAAAATTATTGCCACAGGAGCTTTCAAACATTAATAACACAAATACTGGGATGCCTGGGTGGCTCAGCAGTTGAGCGTCTGCCTTTGGCTCAAGGTATGATCTTGGAGTCCTGGGATCGAGTCCCACATCGGACTCCCTGCATGGAGCCTGCTTCTCCCTCTGTCTGTGTCTCTGCCTCTCTCATGAATAAATAAATAAAATATTAAAAATAATAATAATAGTAATATAAATACTACTTAGAAAGTCCTCCATGAAGTAAATTTTGGAAAGGTAGATAATAGACTGGGTATATGCATATGCATTGGAAAGTGATTACCTCTCTCACTCCCATTTTAATTAACATATTTAGGTTTCTTTTATGAAAATGTTTGTCATTTCAACATACTTCTTTTCTTTTCTGGAATGTTGAAATATTCTGTTCTTCACCCAGATGCTGGGTATAAGAGTGAATTCAGTTTGTGAGATATGATTGAACAGTTTACTTATAAATTGTATTTATTTATATATGTTTTATATTATATTTCAATAAAAAGTTTAAAAAGAAAAATGATTAAAAGGATAAATTTTATATTTATTTTACTAAAATTTAAACAGTTAAAATAATAAAAAAATAATAAACACTTAAAAAATATAATGAAATATGTCTGCGTTCTAACAATTCTGATAACAACAAGGTGTTCTACTACCCAGAGTTAGTGTCAGTTCCCACAAATTAGAGGACAAGATCCCCAACTTGGCTGCTCTAATTTCAGGTGCCAGCCACATGCAGGGACCCCAGGATACCCACACTTCTAATTTGGCTGCAAATTTGGGGATTCCTACCATGCCCCCTTTGGGTTTGATAGTTCACTAGAGTGACTCACTGAGCTCACTGAAATGCTTTACTTTCAAATACAGTTTTATTATAAAAGATACAAGTCAGGAGCAGCCAAATCAAAGAGATGCATAGAGCCAGATCCAGGAGAAAGGAGAGGTCTGGAGGGGAAAGTGGGGAGGCATAGAGCTGCCATGCCCTGTCTTCAACCTTCCTGGTACATTGATGTGCTCACCAAGCAGGAAGCTCTCATAGGCCTTGCTGTCCTGAATTTTTTTTATCAGGGTTTTATTACATAGGTATAATTGATTAAATCACTGGCCATGGGTTTTATTGCATGGGTATAGTTGATTAAATCACTGGCCATGTGATTGAACTCCTCCTCTCCCTGGAAATCAGGTGGCTGAAAGTTTTAGCCCTCCACCATGTGGTTTTCCCACTGATCAGTCCTGATGCTGAAGCTATCTAGTCCCCATCTCACACACACACCTCATTAGCATAACAAAAATACTCCTATCATTAAGGAAATTCAAAGAGTTTTGGAAGCTCTGTATCAGCTACCCCCTACACACCTCACCTCAGACCTGATATATCCTTTATTATGTCACAGGTCATCCCCTGGTCTTTGACCACAGGATCTTTTATGGCAAGGTACATACCTGACTGAGCATAAAAGACATAGCAACAAGAGTCAATGTGGGGTAAGGATAGGAAGCTATTGATCAATTCCCCAATACATTTGATTATCAATATCAGTATTATCTTTCTAATAATGCCAGTGTGTAATAGCATATCACATTATGATAGACATAACCCGAAAAGTAAGAGTCAAAAGACACTGGCACATTTCTAGAGCCCATCCAGTCTCTAATAATTAGTCCATTATATCCTAGGACCAGAATGTCACACAGAGTGAGGGCACATAGGTTTGCAGGCTTCCTTCCATTTAACTTGGTCAAGTTCCCAAAGCAGGAGCGGGCTTAGCTTCACACGTGCAGGCATCTGGAATAATTGAGCTAAAAGACAATCTCATCTCTTGCTCTGAGCTTCTTTCTAAGCATTAATACTGGAATTTTCTCATTGCATGACCAATTTATTCGTTCCTTATTCTTAACCACTATTCCTCCTCTGCATTTATACCCAAACCTTTTCACCTTTGGAAGGTACCCTAGGTTCAACCATTGTGCTGGTTTAGATTGCAAGCAACAATACGAGTCTAGCAAGTGCCTCCCCTTCCCATTCATCTAGGGTAGGGTTATGCAGGTACAAACCTAGTGGGCTATTTCTACCAATAGGCAATATAATTTATTCATTGTTAGCCTCAATATCACCAGATAGAGTGAAAGCACAGCTCACCCATCAGGCCCTTAGGAATTCTGACAAATATTTTATAATAGTTTGTTGCTTAGGAGTCATTCCTCCTTCCAGCAATACAGTTGCAGCCTTGGCCTAAGGGCCACTGTGCAGGTAGGAAAAAGAAAGTTAAGGTGATGTGGGAAAAGAAAAAAAAAGTATAGTTGGCATACCAGCATCCTCCCCCAACCCCTCCACCCCAGATCCAGAGTAGTAGGAACACTCCCCTAGCCTCATGTTGAGTGTGAGCACACACTCATGAAGGCTTTTAAGCCAGCCCTTCTTGCCTCCATCTCCCCACCACTTAGATAACCAATGTCTGCCTGTCATAATTCCTTACCAGAGTACTACCCTGAGGAAGGTACAGTAGTCCCCTTTCATCTGTGGTGTTGATTTCCACAGTTTCAATCACATGTGGTCAACCAAGGTCCAGAAACAAGCATTCCCCCTTCTGACCTATTGTCTGAAGGTCAGTAGTAGCCCAATGTCACAATGCCCACATCGTTCACCTCACTTTATCTCATCACATAGACATTTTATCGTATCATTGCAAGAAGGATGAGTACAGCACAATAAGATATTTTGAGAGAGAGGGAGAGACACCACATTCACCTCTTATTGTAGTATATTGTTATATTTATTAGTAGTTATTGTTAATCTCTTACTGTGCTTAAGTTATAAACTTTATCATAGGTATGTATGTAAAGGAGGGAACACAGTATAAGGTTTAATACTACCTGCAGTTTTAGGTATGCACTTGGGGTCCCAGAACATACACCTGTGTGGACAAAGGGGGCCTATTGTACTTCTCGGCCCATTGTAAGATATGATGGCTGTAAAGTGTGTCCCTTGGTCTGAAGAAATACTATTCAGGGTCCAAATCAGTGCACTATCTTCTGCTCCAGTTCTTTGATAGTACTCTGAGCATTTGCATCTACCACTGCGTAAGCAAAGCCCAACTCAGAGCCAGTGTCTATCTCCCATCAGGACCCACTTTTAGCCCCGCAGGGCTACCGGCATCAGTCTGACTTGCCAGCTCTGTACAAGGACTCCCCCAGGGAATCTTCCCCATAGCCACCTGCAATCTCTAAATCTCTCTTGTTGGCAGACAAAACAGTTCCTGTTGACATTTTGTGCCTCTGAGGGTGCAAAAGGAGCATGTCTAGATACAACCTCTCTGCATTGTTTCAGTTCCACTCACTCCATTAACCCAAGTGGCTACCTCAAGTGAGCACACTTGCTCGTCCATTCCAGGCATCTTCTGATGCTGGAAAGGGGTTCTTCTCACGGGCACTGACATGGCCTACTTGAATGCACCCTTCAGATTCCCATAGTGATTTCCATAGGGTCGTGCCCCAGAAGGGCACCCCTTTAATAGGCCAATCTTCCGTTGCCCTTCTGCCTGACCATGTATGTGGCCGAGCCATTGACCACTGCCTGTGAGTAGGTCAAAATCCAAACATGAGAGCAAACAGCATGCAGTGCAGCTCACTGAGCCAATTTGTGTTTACCTTTTTCAGTCAGAGTGGTGGCCTTCCAAGCTGAATGCTGTGTGTTCATGTTGAAACTGCCACCCATAAGCCAAGCAGCTGTTTGTTGGTCTGTTGAGAGCTGTTTACAGGCTCTGCCCGAGTCATGATAGAATCCTGCAGCTCTTCTCATGGTTCCAGGGTCGTTCCTGGGGAAGAGAGTCTAACTGCTCATGATATGCTGTGTAATTCCATGCATTCCCTTGGTGGTGTGTTCTGCACGCACCATGTCTGTTTTATTATGGAACTTTTCTGGGCACTGCCTTCCTAATTACTCTAACATCACCCAAGACATCCTGGGTATTTCAGGTTTCAAGATTATTTTTATATCCTTAGTCAGAGGCACTTTCAATTAATGTCTAATAGCAAGCTAGTAACTGCTCCTCCAAATGGAAATTCTCTAGTCCAAAATACCAATAAGTCATGGATGGCTGGGAGGTGCTTATGGGCTTTTGCCACGAGCCCCAGTTTATGCTCCACATGTGGCTGTTGTGCAGAGGATTTGTCCATACCAGCCCTCTAGCCTCTCTGTTCTATACTGCATAAGCCTGGGCGATCTTAGTCATTCCCATTTAGTTTATCTAATGACTGTGGCTTGAAGGAAGGATTTACATGCCTTCTGTTTCACAATGCTAGGTAATGTTTCCCAGTCAGACACAATATCCGTTCCCATAATTCATTAAGAGTCATAACCACTTCACATAAAGATTGTTCAAATCTATCAGTTTTTGTCCAGACTGTCACCTTAATCCCATCAACCCTTGCATTTCTCTTCCCTTGCCTCATGGAATCTGGTCACATCATTTTCCCAGCATATCAATGTGTTTACCAACTAGGGAGGTTCTCCTAGTCTCAGTGTTCCAGGTTTTGTTGTGGTTGTTTTATTTTTATCATTTTAAAATTTTTATTTAAATTCAGTTTGCCAACATATAGTATAACACTAGTTGTTGTTTTAAATCAGGGTTTCATTTTACAGGCATGTTGATAGAATCACTGTGATGATTCATCTTGTGATTCATCTCTAGAGGTCAGGTGGCTGAAAGGCCTAGCCCTCTAATAACGTGGCTAGTTTTTCTAGTGACTACCACAACCCCCCCACCCCACCCCCACCCCCCGAGCTACTAAAGGCTCCTAGAGTCACTTTATTAGTATAACATACACCCATCTCTCCGGAAATTCCAAGGGTTTTGGAAGCTCTGTACCCAAAACCCAGGACCAAAGACCAAAGATATTCTTTATTATATCACAATATCATTTTCACAGTCATACTAAATGTGTATTTATGTTCTTTTGTCTTACACTTTTAAAAATATCAGGGGCGCCTGGGTGGCTAAGCTGGTTGGGCATCTGCCTTCAGCTCAGATCATGATCCCGGGGTCATGGGATCGAGTCCTACATTGGGCTCCCTGCTCAGTGAGGAATCTGCTTCTCCCCCTCTCTGTTGCTCTCCCTCCCTCTCTCGCTGCTCCCCCTGCTAGTTCTCTCTCTAATAAATAACTAAAATCTTTAAAACATAAATAAAAATTTAAAATATCTATTCTAGAAGATTCTTGATTGGTTTAAACTAATAATTTCATACATTTTAGGTGGTTTGATCTAATTTAATGCTTTTTATGTATGCATAAATATTTTGTATATTTCATAAATATCAAATAAAGAACATTGTTTACAGAGAATGCCTAGGGTCTGGCTCTATTGCAGTCAAATGACATGTTGGGGGCATGTTGATCCTCCAAAAATGCTTTGGCACAGAGAGTATGGTACATAATATGAAACATAAGTTATAAAAAAAACAAGCAAGTTTTAAAGCAAACATATTTTAGAAAATGGTTTACTTTAACAGTTACTATGAGTATCAAAGAAAGAATATCTTCAAATATCTGTAATTTTGTACACACAAAATACATTCATTTCTGAAAATGTATAATATATAAACCCTGTTTAGATAAATATCTCAAACATATTTTTCTTGTGAATTCCAACATTGAAAAAACATCAGAATTTACAAGGTATACAGTATAAAAAGGTAATATCCATAGTAAAAATATGTGGATTTTTATTTGTTCTGCAGATTTGTTGATCTGTAGATAGAATTGTGGCAAAATCACTTGTCAGCTTTCTTTAAACACCATCTGCAGAAGTCAAAGAGAAGGTGATGAAGCAATACTTTTAAAAAGACCCACCTTTACCTTTTCTTTGCCCACACCCTGTATATTATCAGTATTTCCAGCTCAGTGCTCAATGTTATCTTTGGGACAAAAAACGTAGATTTTCACCACCTTCTATTGCCTGTAACACCTTTTTCTCATTCTGCCCGCTTTACACGAAAGCTACTCTGACCCTACAACTTAGCTTGAGCTACTGGTCATCACAGTCTGGCCATCTATGTTCACCATGCACTATGGATAATTTTTTAAATATAGTGATTCCTAAAATAGATGATTTAAAAACAATTTAGAGCAATTCAACTTTTCAGATGTTTCTAGATGTTCTAGATGATCTAAAATGCTCTTCTAGTAACTTCTATTATAAAGTAACATTCATATTAAAATGTTTAATTGTAGAAACACTTTATAATTCTATGGAAATAAGGCAAGTATAAAGTGGCTGTAAGCTTATCTTCATTTTTGAGCTAGCTGGAGGACTCAGGGCCAGCCACAGCTACAAAAACTAACCCCAGATCCTGCATTGTTATTAAAAAGATTTTGAACTCTGATAAATAAATAAATAAATAAATAAATAAATAAATAAATAATAAAATAGAGTAATGGGAAGGTGTCAGTGAGAAGGCACAATATGAGCAAACACTTAAAAGTGATGCTCAATTTAAATTTCTGCCGAATAACATAAGAAAACCATCAAATAAAATTCCTATTCTTTTTTTTTTTAAGATTTTATTTATTCATGAGAGACAGAGACACAGAGAGAGAGAGAGAGAGGCAGAGACACAGGCAGAGGGAGAAGCAGGCTCCACGCAGGGAGCCCGACGTGGGCCTCGATCAGGGGTCTCCAGGATCACGCCCTGGGCTGAAGGCGGCGCTAAACCGCTGAGCCACCCCGGCTGCCCTAAAATTCCTATTCTATGCGCTTATCCTAACATAATTTAAAATGTGCTAATCTATAACAGTAATTCCGCATGGTTTTGACATTAATAGTATCATAAATCATACATAACATGGCTTATCTGTGAATAGAATTTATTTATATAGTCATAATAATCTAAACATTGAATATTTATCTAACCAAATTATAATTATTCAGGTCCATAATCCCATATCTGAAACTCTTGGGCCAAATATGTTTCAGAATTCAAATTTGTTTAAGGAATACAAGGGAAGTTCAAAATTTTTTGTAATATAGCACATAGGTAGTTTATTATCGAACATCTCCAGAAGGATCTTAGCTGTCACTCCCTAATCAAACATATCAATATTTCTGCAGTTGATTATGAATATTTACATTGAGCAATAAAAATTAGTAGTTATTCATCAGTTTCACTCCCAAATGAGTTCAGGTTGGGTGAATTATGAAACATTTTGGATCTAGAATTGGGGATATAGGATTGTGGGTTTGTTTTGGAGGAATTGGGTACATATACTGGAGGGGGATAAAGGGAAGGATAAAAAAAATCTTCATTTTTTTCATAGTGGAAAGGCAATAAATAATGCCTCAAACAAAAAATCAGGAAATAATAAACATGCTATTTAGTGATGTGGCAGTAAATAGCAAAAGAGCCAGTGAAAAGACCTGGAAGTGGCTGCTTCTGGGGAGAGAGAGGGACATTGAGAAGAAGGAGCTTAGTACTGCTGTTTTTCACAGCAAGCCTCATAGAACTATTTGCCTACCATGTGCAAAAACTTTGACAAAAACAGAAACAGACTCTTAAAAAGTGCCTAAAAGAAAGTATGCAAACCACATATCTGACAAAGGACTTGCACCAGAGTCTGAAATCTAAGAACTCTCAAATCTAAATGTAAAAAACAAAGGATTCAATTAGAAAATGGGCAAAAGACATGAAAGACATTTTACCAAAAAGGATATACAGATGGCAAATTAGGCCCATGAAAAGGTGTTCAACATCTTAGCCCTTAGGAAAATGCTAATTGAAACTCCAGAAATCAAAATGGTTAAAAACAAAAACAAAAACTGGTGATAATCCAAATGTTGGCAAGGATGCAGAGAAACTGGATCACTCATATATTGCTGGTAGGTAAAATGTTACAGCCACTAACAGAAGTACTGGCAGTTTCTTGCGAGACTAAACGTGCACATACCACATAACCCAGCAATTACAGTCTTGGGTGTTTATCCGAGAGAAATGAAAACAAGTTCATGCAAAAAGCTGTACACAGATGTTCCTAGTAGCAGAATTCATAATAGCCAAGAACTGAAAACAATGCAAAGATGTTTCAATCTTTGCACTGGTGAATGCAGTGAATGGTTTAAAAATTGTGGTACATCCATATCATGAAATACTATTCAGTAGTTAAAACTATTGCTTCACACGACAACTTGAGTAGATCTCTAGGGAATTATGCCCACCAATCTCAAAAAGTTATTTACTGTACAAGTCCATTTATATAATGTTCTTAAAATAACAAAATATAGAATTGGAAAACAGACTAGTGGATGCCAGGGGTTAAGAATTAATTGGAGGGGGTACATGTGGTTATAAGACTATAGAGGGTGGCATGAGAAGCTCTGTTAAAATGGAAAGATTCTGAATCTTGATTGTGGTGGTGGTCACACGAAGCTACACATATGATAAGATTGCATAGAAACAAAAACCGTAGGTACAAAATATATATTTACTATGAATACATCCATGTAGGAAAAATATATAGAGAATATTATGTATATAACCACCCCACCGTGGTTAAACCTCAAGTTGAAGAAATGGCCAGGGACTGAGGGTAAGAGTGTTAGAGGGGATTTTGTTGTAATGTTTTCTTTTTTTAAAGGAAGATATATTTGTTATTACCCGAGTAATTGAAAATTTAAACAAAACAAGAATGAAAGATCCTATACATTTGTTGGAATATCTCAGTGTAGTGGCATAGAATATAGGTTTTAAAAGAAAATTTTTTTGAAGACTTTATTATTTATTCACGAGAGACACAGAGACAGAGAGAGGCAGAGACACAGGCAGAGGGAGAAGCAGGCTCCATGCAGGAAGCCCGATGTGGGACTTGATCCTGGGTCTCCAGGATCATGCCTTGGGCTGAAGGTGGCACTGAACCGCTGAGCCACTTGGGCTGCTCAAGAAAATTTTCCCATGTGTCTGCGTGTGTGTTTATTTGTAATATATTATATTACTGGTTCTTTTATTTAATGACATTTTATCATGGACATTTTTCCATATTTTTAGATGTCTTAGCACTTCACTTTATTTATTTTTAAATTGAAGTTCGATTTGCCAACATATAGTATAATACCCAGTGCTCATCCCATCAAGTGGAGAAGGACAATTGTATGGCTTCACTCATATGGGGAATATAATAAATAGTGAAAGGGATTATAGGGGAAAGAAGGGAAAATGAGTGGGAAAATTAGAGAGGGTGACAAAACATGAGAGACTCCTAACTCTGGGAAACGAACAAGGAGTAGCGGAAGGGGAGGCGGGTGGAGGGATGGGGTGACTGGGTGATTGGGCACTTCATTTTAAAAGTTGCAGGATGGGGGTCCCTGGGTGGCACAGTGGGTTAAGCTTCTGACTCTTGGTTTTAGTTCAGGTCTGATGTCAAGCCCCCAGCATCAGGCTTTGAGCTCAGCATGGAGTCTATTTGGTTTTCTCTCTCCCTCTTCCTCCGTCCCTCCCCCTGTACTCTCTCTCACTGGGATAAATAAATCTTTTTTTTAAAAAGCTGCAGAATGTCTTTGTATGATGGAGCAGAATTTATTTAATCAGTGTCCTACTCTTGGATAATTAGGGAGTTTTCAATTCTTCACCATTAGAGCAGTGCTTCAAAGGGTATCTCTTGTAATCAGATCTTTGCATAGGACCTTGATTATTTCCAGGGGATAGATTCTCAGGCGGGGAACTGCTGAATCAAAGTTATGTATATTTTAAGACTTTGGTGAGTACTGAAAGTCTGCTTCTGGCAAATTCTGGAATTTCTCAAAGCTCAACACAGAAAACTCCTTCATTGCATCAAAGTCAGCTTTGACCCTTTGTTTTTCAAATCCATTTGCAGGGATAATGCAATCCCCTCTTTGGTAAATTTTACTGGGTGTGAAGCTCTAAGAGTTTCACCCTCTGACGTACTACTCTAGCTTCCTTTTCAAAAGAAGAAATTGAGGTACAAAGAAGTTAAACAATTCAATTGAAATCACAGCCCTAATAAGCAGTGGATCTGGAGTCTTAAGCCTCAACAACCTGGCCCACTGCTTCTTTGGAAGCGTTTTGTTTTTTGTTTTTTTAATTGAGATATAATTGACATAAAATGTTGTGAACCGATCACCACAATTGGTCTAGTTAACCTCCATCACCATACATAGCTAAAAAAAATTTTTTTCTCTCAATGAAAATTTTTAAGATCTACTCTCTTGGCAACTTCCAAATATACAATACACTGTTATGAACTATAGCCACCATGCTGTACCTTAGATTATCAGGACTTATTTATCTTATAACTGGAAGTTTGTATCCTTTGACCAACTTTACCCATTTCATCTCCCCTCAACTCTGAGCACCACCACTTTGTTCTCCTTATTTATGAGTTTGTTTTTTTTAGGTTTGCATATAAGTGAGATCATACAGTATTCATCTTTGTCTCATCTATTTCATTTAGCATAATGCCCTAAAGGTCTATCCGTACCATCACAAATGGTAGCATTTCCTTCTTCTTTGTAACTGATTAATATTCCATCATATATATGTGTATATATATATCAAATATATATATATATATCCCAATTTCCTCATCCATCCATCTGTTGTTTCCATGTCTTGGTTATTATAAATAAAGCTGCAATGAACATGGGAGTGAAGATATTTTTTCAAAATAGTGATTTCATTTCCCTTGGATAAATACCCTTAAGTGGAATTGATCATATGGTTGTTCTATTTTTATTTTTTTGAGGAGACTCCATACTGTTTTCCGCAGTGGCTGCACCAATTTACATTCCTATGAGTGCTCAAGTGTTCCCTTTTTTCTGCTCCTCACCAACACTTCTTATTTCTTGTCATTTTGATAATAGGTATTCTAACAGGTGGGAGGTGATATCTCATGGTTTTGATTTGCATTTCCCTGATGATTAGTGATCTTGAGCACCTTTTCGGGTACCTCCTGGCTGTTTGTAAGCCTTCTTTGGAAAAATGTCTATTCAAGTCCTCTGCCCATTTTTAAAATAGAATTTTTTTTCTATTGACTAGTATGAGTTCTTTTTATGTTTTGGATATTAACTCCTCAGCAGATATATGATTTGCCAATATTTTTTTCCCATTCTGTAGGTTGCCTTTTCATTTTATTGTTTTTCTTTGCTGTACAGAAAGAAGCTTTTTAGTTTGATGTAGTTCTACTTGTTGATTTTTGCTTTTGTTGACTTTGCTTTTGGTGTCAGATCCAAAAATATCATTGCTTAAATCTGTCTAGGTGTTTAACCTCTGTGTTTTCTTCCAAAAGTTTTATGGTTTCAGGTTGTATGTTCAAGTCTTTAATCCATAGGAGTTATATTTGTGTATGCTATAATATAGTGGTCCAGTTTCATTCTTTTGCATGTAGCATGTGTCCAGTTTTCCCAACACCCTTTATTGAAGGGACTGCCCTTCTCCATTGCACATTTTTGGCTCCTTTGTCATAAATTAATGGCTTTATTCTGGGCTATTTTGTTGCATTGATCTATGTGTCTGTTTTTATGCCAATACCATGCTGTTTTGATTATTATTATAATATAGTTTGAAATCAGGAAGTGTGATACCTCCAGCTTTGTTGTTCTTTCTTTCTTTTTTCTTTTTTTTTTTAAAGATTTTATTTATTCATGAGAGACACAAAGAGAGAGAGAGAGAGAGACGGAGACACAGGCAGAGGGAGAAGCAGGCTCCCTATGGGGAGCCCGATGCGGGACTTGATCCCGGGACCCCAGGATCACGCCCCGAGCCAAAGGCAGATGCTCAACCACTGAGCCACCCAGGCATCCCTGTTCTTCTTTCTTAAGACTGTTTTTGCTATTTAGGTCTTCTGTGGTTCCATAAAAATTTTAGGATTTTTTTGTCCTATTTCTGTGAAAATGACATTAGAATTTCATAGGAATTGCATCGAATCATTGCTTTGGTAAAATTAACATTTTAATAATATTAATTCTTCCAATCTATGAGCACAGACTATCATTTCATTTATTTGTGTCTTTTTCAATTTCTTCCATCAATGTCTTATAGTTTTCAGTGTATAGATATTTCACTTCTATGGTTAAATTTATTTCTATTTTATTCTTTTGATTCAATTATGAGACTGTTTTCTTAATTTCTCTGGTAGTCTGTTATTAGTGCATATAATTTTTATATATTGATCTTCTGCCTTGCAACTTTACTGAATTTATCAGTTCCAACAGTTTTTTTGGTGGAGTCTGTAGGGTCAATGTGTATGTCTAAATATCATTTTTGTCATTAAAAAAAAGCAACAAAATGGCTTTTAAAACACTTTAGGGAGGGACACCAGATAGCTCAGTGGTTGAGCTCCTGCCTTCAGCTCAGGGCATGTTCCTGGAGTCCCAGGATCGAGTGCCACATTGGGCTCCCTGTTTGGAGCCTGCTTCTTCCTCTGCCTATGTCTCTGCTTCTCTCTGTGTGTGTTTCATGAATAAATAAATAAAATCTTTTTAAAAAAACACTTTAGGGAAATAACATTTATGGTGAAATATTTGAAAGTTATATAGTCATCCATTCCTCTAGAATATAACCTATTTTGGGATTGGACCAAAGGATTAGGAGTTAAGAATTACTGTACTGCATTATTTAGGCTCCTTGAAAAATTGTACTAAGCTATAATATTATACCTATACTGAGGATCTAATGTTTATAAACCCTATGGAACATATTTAGTGTAAAAATGGTTGAATATTTTATTCTTGACATTACAGTGTCTTTTTTTTTCTTAACTAAGCTCTACACTCACTGTGAACTTATGACCCCCCACATCGAGTCCCATATTCTGACTGAGCAACCAGGTGCCCCTATAGTGTTTTCTTTCTATAGAAGTTTCTTCCAGGAGAAACTTCTTCCAAATTTCAGTACCAGGAAGATCTGTGTTTCTCTCAAGCACCTGACCTGGTTTTTACTTAAACACCACATCCTTTAATTGAACTCTTCTTTGTATTTCCTGCCATAAAGCTCAGAACCAAGGTATGACCTCATTTTTTTGCAGCTTTGCCTTGGTTCCTTCATTTATTTTTGGAGGATCTTGTTTTGTGTGTGTCCTTTTTGACAAATGACCCCAAATCTGTTTTTTTGGTGGGCGGCTCAATGAATAGTACACGGATGAGTGGATAGATTATGGGAAAATCAGTGTATTCATAGTTTGATTTTTTTTTTTTTTAACCTTTAGGTTCTACCTTCTGGAGCCCTGTTTAAAAAAAAAAAACGATTAACTCCTATTAACTTGCCTTTTAAGTATTTCATGACAGTTGTATTCCTTGGCTTTCTCTTCTTCAGGTTAAAAATGAGGAATGTCTATATAAACACTTTTATATCAGACTCAGTTCTACTATACCTGAGGTCGGTTTCAATGTCCATTGGGCTGTGTTTACTCTCATTGACTTGCTTTTCTCTACCTGTCTTTTTATTCCCCCAGAAACCCGTACCCTCCTCTACTCCTAACACCCTCATGTCCACTCTCCAGGACCCACTTCCAAGACCAATGCTTCCACTTTGTCCTCACCCACAGCTTCTCAAGATCCAGGATTCCAATCTCCTACTTTACTGGCCTAGCTTTCTATCACTTCTTACCTGTCTCCCACTCCACTTGCTCCTTGACATCAAGATATCCACACTCTCAACCCTTCCCATTTTATTTAGTCTGCCACTCCTATACCCTCCTTGTTTGTCCAAATCCAAGTTTTCCTTTCCTACCCCAGCTTTAACCCGGAGTGTATCACCTCAATTGAAACCAGCTGACGATTTTTTTTGTTTTTTATAAAAGTGTTTCTACTCTTAATTTGAATCATTAATGTCCATGATTAACTGGTAAAGTTTTTGAATTTCCACAAATTTATCTGAATTTCATACCAAGAACCCAGTGTTGACCAATGTATGTACACTGGCACTTGAGATACATTTTTATGTCCCAGCCACAATGTTAAGTGCTTCCTATTCATACCTTGATATTATGCCCAGCCGAAGTACATACTCTTCCCACTTTGCAGAAGAGAAAATAGCCTTAGAGAAGTTAAACAACTTGCTTAAGGTCTTAACTAGTAAATCTAGAGTCTAGAGATTCACTTGGGCAGTCTAACTCTAAATCATTATGTTATTCGATATAAAGTTTTAATAAACACACATATTCTACCAAAAGAATATAAATAGAATCTTAATTTAGGAAGCTATTTTGTCCCTATTTCTATATTAGCTGCCACTGAGGATTTAGTGATAGTGTTAGACACTACAGTTCTTGGTCTCTATGCTGAGTATACAAAAGCCACTGTTTTTTAAGATGTTGGACAAAATTTACCAGCTTTTTTAAAGCAATGTTTTTCAATTTTTAAAGTTAATGAAGTCAGACCCAGGAAGGAGACATAATTGGTGTTGAAAGAATTGGCTGAATGAAATGCAAAAAAAAAAAAAAAAAAAAAAAAAAAATTGTGTTGTTTTTGTTAACCATTTCAGGTTTTATAAAAAAAAATTTCTGCATTTCCACAAATAGTTTTTGAGTCATTAAAGACTTCTGGCCAAATTCTATTATATTTTTAATAATAGTTCCTTTAAACAGCAAATAACGGGCAGCCCGGGTGGCTCAGTGGTTTAGCGCCACCTTGGGTCCAGGGCCTGATCCTGGAGACCTGGGATCAAGTCCCATGTCAGGCTCCCTGCATGGAGCCTGCTTCTCCCTCTGCCTGTGTCTCTGCCTCTCTCTCTCTATGTATCTCATGAATAAATAAATAAATAAAATATTTTAAAAAATAAACAGCAAGTAACAAATAATAGCTACCTTATTTTTCTTGTGAAAAAAAAAGTGATTCTAATGTGATGCTATGGAGCTACATCCACAGCTCCAATGATAAGATATTCTGTGAGGTTAAATCTGTTGCATGTTGAAAGTTTAGTGGTTAAGCATACCAGCTCTGGAGTCAAACAAGCTGGATATGCTTTCTAGATCTTCTACTTATCACCCATGTGACTTTGGGTACACTACTCAGCCTCCCTGTCTGCACTTTTTCTCATCTTAAAATGGGGTTAATAATCCTTAGTTCCTTTTGGGGCACCTGGGTGGCTCAGTTGGTTGGGCATCTGACTCTTGATTTTGGCTCAGGTCATGATCTCAGGGTCTTAATATCAAGCTGAAGGTCAGGCTCCACACTTTGCAGAACCTGCTTAGGATTCATTCTCTCCCTCTCCCTTTGCTCCTCCCTCTGCTTGCTCTTGCACTCTCTCAAATAAATAAAGAAAATCTTTTAAAAAAATAATCCTTAGCTCCTCCCGTTAAGAATTTTAAATGTAAGATGCCTAGTTCAGTGCCTGGCATATGCAAGCATTCGAGGAATTATAGTTATCATTGTTATAATTATCATGGTAGCAAGTGAAGAGTGCCACCTTCCACAGCAACAGCCAAGCTTACGTCTAAAATAGTGCACATTTATATTTTACTCTTTGGAAAGACGGTTACAATGGAAATTGCTGCCAAATCTTAAATCAGAACTAGAAATTATATTTAAGGTATAAAGCGAATTGCCAGAACTCACACACAGTACTACAAGTTTCAGGAATTAACTTACAAAATTATTAATTTTAAAAAGACTAAAATAAAATGAAGTATCCCACAAAAAGCTTAGGAGCACCCCCAAACAGAATCCAGAACCTGTAGAAACTTTCAGACTCAAGGGACTGCTGAAAGAAAACTAAGAAAAAGGCAGAACCTGTGGAAGACTTGACTGGTATCAGAGAGCTCCCACTAAAAGAAACAGGAACAAATAAATGGGATTAAGTTTCAGGAGTATGCCAAAACACAAGCCAGACTCAGTAAAAATTAAGAATTCTCACAGGAATGCTGAGAGCACGTAAAATAAAACCAGAACCCATGGAGGACCTGGCAGCCATCAGAGAGCTCCTGTAAATCCAGAGGAACAAACAAATGATGATAATGTTCACAAAAAGCTTAGGAACACTTGAAAGCAGAATCCAGAACCAGTAGAAATTCTAACAGGCATCATCAGGAGGCTGCTGAAAACACCTAAAGTAAAACCAGAGCCCTTGGAAGACCTGGCAGGTATCAAAGAATTCCTGCAAACACCAACAGAACCAGAGAAATAAATAAATGGTTGTGATGTCCACAAAAAAAGCTGAGAACAGTCCAAAGCACAAACCAGAATGATGAGAAAATGTAAGAATACTCAGGAGACGGCTGGGGACAATGAGGAAAATGTAGAGTCTGTAGAGGATCCAAAGGCATCAAAGAGCTTACAGAAACACCCAAAGCAAGCACTACAACCAGAAAGTAACATCGATTCCCTAACTCCCAAGTGGAAATGTAGAAAAGGTGAAAACCTCACTCACAGGTATACAGACAGCTTGGAATGCCTACAGATAACTGGACCCAGTAGAAGATTCAACAGGAAGCTAGGGCCTTCCTTATGAAAACTACACAGCAAATGGTGGAGTCCAGAATACAAGGCAATCAAGCAGCAGCTCAGGACAGCTCCCGGGGAGAAATGTGAATCTGCTGAACTGACAATAATCAGGAAACTTCTGAAAACTTATGTGGGAAAGACTGAACCCAGAGAAGACCTAACAGGCATCAACAGACAAAACACCTAGCAAAAGAACTTGACAAGTGTCAAGAACCTCCGACACCTCCAAAGCAGAGATGGGAATTGACAGAAAACCCTAGAGGCATGAAAAAAAACTTAGGAAAACTGCTAAGGCGCATCCAGGAGAAAATCTGGCAGACGTTACAATACGTATAGCAACTCCAAATTTTAAAAGCTTACTCACATCCTTACTTAGTAAGGATCAAGATACATCACAGAAATTACAAGAAAAACCTAAAATATTTATAATAAAATATGTGAAAAATACTACTCAGAAAACCAAGTAATAGAAAAAATACCATATACAGAATGTACATATTTTTCAATCAAAAGAAAATGTAGATGACCTTGCAAAAATTTTTTTTATTTTTTATGTTTTTAATCTTTTTTATTTTTTTAAAGATGTTATTTATTTATTCATGAGAAACACACACAGAGAGAGAAAGAGGGGCAGAGACACAGGCAGAGGGAGAAGCAGGCTCCATGCAGGGATCTTGACGTGGGACTTGATCCCGGGTCTCCAGAATCACACCCTGGGCTGAAGGCTGCACTAAACCGCTGAGCCACCTGCGCTGCCCCCCAATCTTTTTAAAAACACCAAAAGAAAACCCAGAATCAGCAGTTATTAGCACTTTGTTGAAACCATCCGGAAAAAAGAAAAATTCATTTGAAGACTTCAAACAAAAGACATGATATTTGGAAGTTGACTAGAGTGGATTTGAAGAAATGTTTGACTCAGTGAACAAAAATAAGGATAGGCCAGGAGATTTCAGTCAAGAAAACTCTTGTAGTCCTTGTGAATATGAATCCAAAATTAATGCCTCTGAACCTGAAGAGGTGTGGCCTAAGAACATGCAAAATAGAGGTAGTCAAAGAACAAGATCTACTCTAAAAAATACAAGAGTTTCAAGAATCTAAACATTTCCCTAGTCCAACAGATAATGTGCAGAAATGAATGTAAAGAAATATGAGCTTGATTTGCAGGCAGAGCTGAGTCAGCACTGTCCCTATATCACAGACACAAATACCAAACTAATCTAGGACTCAGGAGTCTCATTGCTTCTATCAACAGAAAAATCTCAAATAAGGAAAAAATGAAAAGATTACTGTGAAGAGCTTCCAAGAGAAAAACTCAGAAGATGGACAATGGAAAAAGAGAGAGACTGTGACATTAGAGGAAGAGGTAAACTGGTATAGATCTATAGGGATCCGATCACTCGGCAAGTTCAGCAGGGGTTATGCACATGGAGAAATGGGACAAGCCAATGAACAGTTTGGAAGAAAAAAGCTAAACCTACAAATGAAGAAAAGATATTTTTAAGACCCAGGAAAACAATAAAAATTAATTTTTATCTGGTAAAATCTTGTGTCAATACAGAAGACAAAACTCCCACCAACCAAAATAAAAGAGGTATAAATCTGGAGGATTCCAATTCTTTCTGTGATGAAATAAATGTAGCCAACAAAGAGGCAGAAGATAAAACTACTCACAGTTCCTCAGATAAAATTTTAAACAATACACTACGGAATTCTTCAAGTTCATCTAGAAGCAAGAATAAAAGAAACGTAAAGTTAGAGGTGCCATCTAGTGTACCCAGTAAAACAGTGGTACAATACACAGGAGTTGAGGAGGAGCCCATGCAAAAATTCATAAGAATGTCAAAGATACAGTGATCAGTAGAAAATCAAGCTATACTTGAGGCCTAGAGGCTCAAATAAGGGCTTGTCTATAAAGATAGAAGAATATGATCACCTATCTAGTATAACAAATAGAACGTCTATGAGCAGGAATAAGAGGAGAACAGTTAACCATTCCTCAGATAAAATGACACAGAGGAAACTACAAAGATGCCTGTGAGAAAAATCTAGAAGCTTAAAGATCAGCAGTCAATGGAAAAATAATATACTTGAGGTTTGGAAGACAAAATAAGGTCTCTGTCACTACTAAGTTGCAAGGGTCTAATTCTTTGCCCTTATAAATACAGCAGAGAGCACATTTTTAGGGAAAGGTAGGGAGAAAAGTGCTGACAATCTCTCCAGGAATTTCAAGTGAAGAAATAAAAAGATAAAAAGGCAAATCAAGAATTATTGTTTGAGATCTAGAAAAAGGAAAATTCTAGCTAGAGAGCTGCAAAGATACGATCATTTGCTCAGTGATCATTCGCTCAGATAGAAAATCTCTATGGTTAAGAACGAGAAATATGTTTACAGTCCCTGAGTGGATAAAAAGGAAAAACCACCTGGCTCAAAACTAGAAACCAACACAAGCAAACAGAAAACAAAGCACACTTTGGAAAATAATGTTTACCAAAAGAAGAAATTTTGTTCAAAACACCAAGCCATAACCAGAGTGATTAATTAAAGCACAGAAAAGAACAAGTTGGAGACAGATGGGATGTGTTTTAGGGAAAACTAATACAATTCAAAGCAAGGTAACAACATACAAAGAAAGAAAATAAGAACTAAAAGAGATCAAGACAATGAAGGTGTTTAGCTAAGAAGCTGAAGAGGAAAATAAAAGTGATAATCTTCAGTTGGATGGCAAGCATAAATGTCCTCCATCGTATAATTTATGCCATAAAATTAAAAGTGAATTCTGTAAGTAAAAGAAAATAAATAAAATTAGGTTCTATATATATTTAAATACAACCAAGTATTGGTTTTATTTGACTTTTGATTATTTTACAGGCAAAAATTTTTAAAAAGAGACATCCTTTCCATCTCTATGGAAGAAAGGATGTCTTAATTTCTTACAATTAGCTGATTACTAGGTCATTCTTTGTTGATAAAATACCTTCCCTTAGCCTACTATTCTTTACCAACTAATGAAAGGAGAATGAAAAAGTAAATTGTAAACTGGTGAGGTCAAATACTAATTGCCAAATATTCTATTACTGATTGGTTGGTTGTCCGCAACTTACAGTTTTGGAAAGGTGGTTAATTCAAAATAAAACAACTTATTGTTTCTTTCAATATGGAAATTAAAATTGTGTTTATGAAATTTTTACAGAAATCAATGCAGAACATTATTTAAATCTGAACACTGCAAATCTGAACACCGTATTCATGTTTATTACGTAATAAGCTCCAGCTGTGAACTGTTTTCCTTTATTAATTCCACTTGAAACTGTATACATCAAGTACAGCATTGAGGTACTTAGCATACTGCCTTTTAAACTGTTGAGGCCATATCCTTAATATTCCCTTCAGCTTTTACAATTGAATCTTGTTTTCCTTATATAGTACACCTCATGCCCTTTGGCATAATTGCCAAAGCCATTTTCCATGGTTGAATTAATGGCCTCTTGAAACTATCATTCTATCTCAAGGAGACATTTTCCCCTTGTTATTGAACACCACCAACAAATTGCTTTTACGCAACAGATTATTTTATATATGTGTGTATGCATATATAATGTTTATCATTGAAAAATATGAAAAGTCATGCTTTTAAGCAACTGATGATTTTATAGAGATATATATATAATCTGTGCCCTCACCTATATATAAAAAATATTGAAAATAAGTAAAATCTGTATCTCGTCATGAATTATTTTTAGGTGAGAGAATAACTTTTCTATATTAATGTTTTCTACATTTGTTTCCTACTAGTTCTAGGTAATAGTTAACTTCCAGGTGAAATTTATAAAACTGATACACCTAGATACCACCCTTAAATATTTTAAAAATGTTTCTATCCAGATATTCCAGCATTATGAATATATAGGTTCTGTGTGTATAAACATAGTGTTATATATGTGTGTTACCATGAAACATGTTCACTTATCAATAACAAGGATAGTTTTTCAGAATTTTTCCCCACAAACTTGTGCTTGGTAAATCAATGAAGTGCAAGAAAAAAACCAGAGTAAAAAAAAAAAAAAAATTTAAAAAAAGAAAGAAGAAAAAAAAACCAGAGTCAAACTCATTTTTATTAAATGAGAGATGTGCATAAAAGCTTGAGTGATGTGTAGGAAAAAAACAAGTGTAAAATTTGTTGTAACTTTAAAATTCAGTAGAACTTCACTGAATGATAAGTGTTACATTATAGACATTCCGCATTTTAGGGAAAGAAATGTTCCATAGTTGATGCAAAGGAAATACACTTTATAAGTGTATTTTTACAAGATTTTTGTTGCAAAGCTCAAGACGCTAGTAATAGCAACAACATACAGACTATACTTTATATACTGGTACTTGGATATTTATGTTGATGTTTCAGATGGGGTGAATTTTAAGAAGTGTCTAAAACAGTATACCCTCAAAGGATAAATCATTTAAAAGATTATGGCTATACTCCTGTTTGTTTGGTGGGTGGTATTAACAGTCACATGTAACTAAAATTTATGGTGTTTGAATAACATGAATATATGCAATTATTCAATATGATGTAATTTCATTACATCTTGTACCATTCTCAATTTAAAGTCTCACTTCCTTATTGTTTTGCCATTCAAAACCTACAATTGCTTTTAAATAACAAAGATACACATTTCATATTTTAATACATTGCCACATAGTCACACATCTGATACAATTTGCACAGAGAAATATTTTAATGTTTTTCTATGTTTTACTAACACTTCAAATGATTTTAATGACAGGGTCATTATCTTTTAGAAGTTTAGAGTAAACCATTCTCTTCTATTACTATTCACACATTTTAAGATTTCTTAGAACTGTCGGGCTTTTTATATTCACTTTTAAAAGTTTAAATCATTTTCTCAAATTAATTTCTCAATTAAATCACTTCTCAAGTTAATTAAATCCATCGCGTCTAATATAATCTCAGGACTGCCAAACTTTTTCAACCATAAGAACAATGTTTCTAGATACATAGGTGAGGTTCACGTGTAAAATCTTTCTTAATGTAACACTCATCCTTCCCCAAGCAGAGAAACCTTTTTCTTTTCCTTTCATGGCAATCATAAACTGTAATAATTATATGGTATACAGTGTGTATCTTGCACATAGACAATGCACATATGTACATTATACATAATGCATTTCAATACGGTATTTTATATTACCATTTGCTTAAAGGCCATGTCATAGAATGGTAAAACGGATACAATGACATTTATTTTTTTTCTTTCGAGAGGTTTACTAAATCCTTCTAGAGTACATTGCTTGCACAATTATGGCTTTGAAGAGAAGTCACAAGTTCTTCTGTTTTGTATCATTGTTGTGGAATGTACTTTAAAATAAAGGGGAAAGTGCATGACATCATGCTTCATGGTATGGCATCTATGTATCAGTCATTTCTACATATAACTATGTGGTGAATGATACAGTCAAGACCTAGGCTACACAATCTATAGTTATTACAAAAAGTCATATATTATACCACAGTACTAAAAATAAAATATATTCTTCTCAAATAGTGAAAATAAGATATCCTTCATGTGTTTTATGCCACATGTTTTCTTGTTTGACCATGCCTTCCCCCCCCCCAGTGGTAAATGAAAGCATGTCCAATATTTTATTAAACAATAATGACAATTTCCAGACCATTAAGGCCTTTAAAAAAAAAAAGAGAGAAAAAGACGATTATCTTGTCATTAATTGCACAAATACACTCCTGATACGTTCAATACATGGCAAAAATATAAAAATAAAAGACAAGTTAAATATAAATGTCTTCTCGGTTATTGAGAAATCAAAAGTCCACCTGTACCTCTTAGGGCGAATGCGGTCTTCGATAGGCCTAAGTGCCGCGTCTTCCAACAGGTGCAGCACCTCCCTGGGGACCACGGGGGTCCCTCCCCATGCGGTGAGCCGTCAGCCGTGACTCTGCTTGGCGGAGAAGATGCGGGGGGCCAGGGAGGGGGTTGGGCCCGAGCCGGGCGCTGCTCCCCGCGCCGCGCAGCCGTCTCCGAGGCTCGTCGCCCTCCGCTCCGGGGGGGGGGGGGGCGGGGGGGCGGGGGGGCGTGCGCTGCGCCCCTTTCCCCGCATCCCTAAGGTCACAGCCCTTCTCCCGCCGCGCTACACGGCGCCCGTGTGCTCGCCCGTTCGGGGACCAGGCACTTACGAGGGGGCTCGGGCCGAGGGGCGCCCCAGCTGGGCCGTCGCCCCCGCCGCGCGCGCGCCTCACGTTTCCTTGAACCGAATGAAACGTAGGGAAACTTGAAGATCCCGGGGCTCCAACCGGGGGGGTCCGAGGCCGTCCTGCCCCCCCCACCCCGGGCCCCGCTCAGTCCGCGCGGTCCTCGGGCGGCCGCGGGCGCTCAGATGCGCGGGAAGCGGCCCTGGGCGCCGTCGGGCTCCGCGAGCACCGACACGGGCAGCACGACCTCCCCGGGGCTGAGCTGCTGCAGCCGCATGGACTCCTCGTAGGTGGGCAGGTACTTGACCTCCTCGTAGCTGGGCAGCTGCAGGAAGCCCGGCGGGACCACGCGCAGCTCGTGCTCCGAGGCGCAGGCGGGGGCCGCGCGCCCGCCCCCCCGGGCCCGGCCGCCGCCGCCGCCGCCGCTGTCCAGCAGCGAGTCCTGGGAGCCCGCGGCCGCCTCGTCGCGCAGGAGCGCGGGCGAGTCGTCGTCGTCGTCGCCGCGGTCGGGCGGCCCCGCGGCCCCCGGCGGCCCCGGCCGCGCCTGGGCGCGCGGGTACCTGCGCGGGCTGGGGCAGATGATGCGCTGCAGGAAGTAGCCGATGGCGAAGAGCACGAGCAGGATGAGCAGCCCCGAGAGCTTGCGGACGAACCAGCCCACGTTGTCGAGGAAGGCGTGCAGCGGCAGCTTGCAGCAGCGCACGGCCGTGGCGTTGGCCGCGTCGCAGCAGCGCTCCCGCTCGCCGCACGCCAGCTCCGCGCAGCCCCCGCCGCCCCGCGAGGGCGCCGCCAGCGCCAGCAGCAGGAGCAGCAGCAGCGGCGGCGCCACCGGCAGGCCCTCGGCGCTGACCCCGGGCCCCCACATGGCCCGCGCCGCCCGAGCCCGAGCCCGAGCCCCAGCCCCAGCCCCAGCCCCAGCCCCAGCCCCAGCCCGAGCCGGGGCCGCGGGCTGGGGGCTCCGTCCGTCCGCGCGGCCGTCGGCCCCTCCCCGGGGCTCCGCCGGGCCCCGCGCGCCGCCCGCCGCGCCTCCGCCACCTGCGGCCGGAGCCGTCCTCCCGCGGCCGCGCTCGGGCGGGAGGAGGAGCCCGAGGCGCCGGGGCTGCCGTGGGCGGCGGCGGCTCGCCCCGGGGCGGCCTCGGGAGCTCCCGACCTTAACCCCGCGCCCTCGGAGCCGCCCAGTGAGGCCGAGGCAGCCCGCGCGCGGCCGCCGAGGGCATCGTGGCCCCGCGCTGCCCCCGCCCCGCCCCCGCCCGCGCCCCCGCCCGCGCCCGCCGCGCCCGCCGGGGCTGGGAGGGTTAAGGCTCCGCGCGGGGCCCGAGTCCCCGAACCCCCGAGCCCCCCCCGAGCCCCCGAGCCCCCGAGCCCCCCGAGCCCCGGGAGCCGAGCAGCGGCGCTCGTCCCCGCCAGGCGGGCGCGGGGGCTCTCGCTCGCGTAGGTGTCTCCGTGTTAAGCGATTGGATTTCCCCGGGAATGTTATTTAAGTGGACCTGCGACTAGGATTCGCTTACCGTCTTTCTTGTGATCTTTCTGATTAAAAATGGATGATGGCCATTAACGGCTAGCGCAGCCTCCGCCGCCTCGGAGCTGGGGGCTGGGGACCGCCGAGGGCTGCGGGCAGATGCGTGGGGCTGAGGGGTCGGCACCCGGGAGCCCCCCGGAGCGGAGGATGCCCCGAGGGACTCCGGGCACGGCGCGACCGAGCGGCCCCGGCGGGCAGCGGAGCTGAGCCCTCTGCCGCGCCGACTCCGCTCGACCCAGGACAGGTCGGGGGACACCCGTCTCCCATCTCCCCAGCGGCGCATCCGTGAGCCCCCACTGCGCCCGCCGCACAAAGCAGGGATTCGGGGTAGAAGGAGGCCCCTTTGGCGTGACACATGTCTGCGAAACGTCGGAGGGCAGTTGTAAGTGGTTGGCAATGTTCCCGAGCATCGATCTGCGTATATAAAGGGTCTTCCTCAAGGTTATTCTTGTTTGCGAAGTTTGCTTTTAAAGGGAGTCTGTGCTCTCACTCAGCACGGGGGACAGAAGACTGGTCGTTGCAGTCACCACTCCCTGGGGATGGCCCACAGCGCAGGCGGGAGGCAGGGCCGTTCCCGCGGTTCCTGACCCGCAGGGCACGTCCGGGTGGTGTGGCCTTCTGCAGCCTCTTAGAGCGACGATGTGGAGAAGCCGGGAGCTTGCGCTGTTATTAAGGCAGACTGGAAGAGGCAATTAGCTGTTTAGGATTAAGATGTATTCATTCCCACACCCTTTAAACACTAGGACCCCTGTAGAGAAATCAACAGCAAATTCCATAGTCATTGAGGGGAAAAAGTAAAAGCAAAGGACAAATATGAAGACAATCAGGATTCAAACGTAGGTCAGATAAAAGCAGATTTCTTGCAAAGTGAGTCACACCGTATCACCTCAATAGCCTAATGGACCAATGTTAGGGGCGGTGGCCTTTCTTCTTCTGGAGAAGCCTGGAAGTGTCACTCACACAAGTTACTTCACGTGAAATTTGGTTGAGCACGGGTCCCTCTTTCTAAGCTCTCCTGAAGCCACCACGTTTTCTGTGCCATGGTCTGTTTCTCTCTTGGGACACTTTAAACCTATTTTGTAAAGCTTGATTATCAAGGGGTTTCAAACTTAGTCCAATAATCGAGTGGAAGTGATTAATTTTTAAACAATGAAAACTCTTTTTTTTTATTAAACCCATTCTTTTGGCAAATTTACATTGAACATTTTCTATATTCAAGGAACTCTGCTGGATGTTCATCATTATGGGGGGTGGGAGGGGGAGATTCTTTCCCTAGCATGGAATATGCCCAGGTCTGCACTGTCAGCTGCCACTAAATGGAGTAAAGAACAGACTCCACAAAAGGCAACAAGTGGCAGTTTCCTCTTTGGTCAAAACTTATTCTCACTTTCCCAAAGAAAAACTAAACTAACAAGTTTCAAACAATCTCAAGGATGAAGGCAGTTCATAGCTTGAGATGGGCTTTGACTAAGAAGTTGGAAAAAGCATAAAGACCTCTTTGGTTTTCATTATCTGATCTTTTAGGATTTCTGTTAGTGGAAGTAGGAACAGTGGCAAAAATAAAGGAGGAGTGGCATGTTTGGTGACACATAGACGAAAGTGCCTTGCTTATTGTTATTTTGAAACTACTGAATGAACAGCATTTGAATGGTTTAATTTCTATCTGCCTTTAAGGAGTTAGAATTTGTTTGCATAATATTAGGACAGAGTAGAAGAACAACATAGATCTTATATGAAATAAAACGTTGGCAGAGTTACTTGTATGAAAACAACGAAAAGGATGAAGTCTGCAAAATGAGTATGAAATGGATTTTTATTTGATTTTTTTCTTTCCAAATTGATAGCCTCAAAGTATCATCCATTAAAGACCCTCCGCAGAAACTGGCGCCTCTGTATTTCTTCTCTGACCTCTCAGTCTCACTTAATTCATTTTTACTTGTAATGTAATTTATAGTGTACAACCTTTCGAAGGAAAGAAACACTACAGCTTTAAAAGCTCCAGAAAAAGATCTGAGCTTTATTACTCAGCATCCTTATTATTTATATTTGCTTAACACACAGACGAATGGGGTAGACTTAGCTCACAGAAAGTCATAAATTCAACTTAGCGAGGAAGATAGAAAATGATTACATGTTCCATAGAATAACTGAAAGATAAAGGAAGATCACAATGTAAAAATTAAAAAATAAATCTTATTTTGTTGAACATTGGCACTAAAAGTGTGTGCAAGAGATAAAAACAGGTGGAAGGGGGATGGGGACTGACTTTTATACAAAAAAAAAAAAAAAACATGGTCTCTTGGAGTATAGCTTGATAGAAATTAAGAATATTGATTGCAGGGCACCTGGGAGTAGAGCTTGATAGAACTTAAGAATATACTAATTACAAGGCGTCTGCGTTAAGCATCTGCCTATGGCAGGGGTCATGATCCTGGGATCCTGGGATTGTGCTCCCTCCCTCCTTACTGGGGAACCTGCTTCTCCCTCCCTCTCTCTGCCTCTCCCCCCACCTCATGCATGCTCTCTCTCCCTCTCTCTCAAATAAATAAAATCTTAAAAAAAAAACAACTATTAATTGCTTTAACTTGCCATAAAGCTTGAATAATATTTTTTGAGAATTTTATCTTCCTCATTTACATACATATGAATGAATGCCAAATTAGCCACACTTTTCAACAGTTTTAGAACAGAAGAAAGTAAATAAAATGCAACAAAACCAGCTACTGTTTCACTTTTGCTTCTGGGAGCATCCTTGTAGCTTGAGAAAGACTGGATGGCCCCATCATGCGACTTTTTGTTCTTTCACATGATGCCTGGTCCAGAAGGGAATTTTTCTCTGATGTCCACTAACGGTGAGCTGTGCCTTCAAGACTGGGAAGCAATAGTTCTGCCCATTTTTCACATCCCTCCTTCAGAACATCTAAACCTGGGCAGTTGGGACCTTGCAAACCATCCAGTCTGTAAGAACTCTTTATTCAGGGTGTGCAGCATATTTCCTTACTATTAACTTTTCATTAAAAATAATTCATTAACCTTCTCATTTTATGGTTTCCCTCCATTTGCAATATGTTCTCTCTAAGCAACAGTAAAGTAAGTGTTTTATTGTAAATAGCATGTATTTACATAAATGTGCCTCGTATTTACATAAATGTGCCTCAATAGAAGTAATTTGCCATCTCAAACAATCTGCTTTGAAGTGCTTTTCAGATTGTATTTCTTTCATCACTTATTTAATAAATATTTAACGACTCACTTTGAGCTAGGGGACACTATAATTCTGTTCTGGGGATTCTATACAAATCAAACTCTTCCCTGTCCTCAGGGAGCTTACTGAGGAAGGGAGAACAGACACTAATCTGCTACACAGATGAATTACTAATTCCAACGATGATAAGCAATTATAAAGAAGTTTAGCTTGTTCACACTTTTTTATACCAGATATGACCTGGAATGGGGTATGATGGGGGTTTCAACAGGAGAGGCTTCTCTAAGAAGTAGTTCCTTAAGGAAAGACAAGGTGAAGAGGAAAGGGGTGTTCCAGGTGGAGGAAAGTGCATGGGGATAAATTCCCAAGGTGGGAAGACCCTTCACTCCTCATCTCTTATGCTTGGGGCAAAGCCTATGCCATTTCTGCTTCAACAGTTGAGATTCTCTCCTAGATTAGCTTTAGAGTCAAGCCATCTTCTGCTGTTGTTCAATTTTTAAACCAAATCTGGTTCTCTGCAGGGTCTGTAACAGGTTTTGTGATTTATAGTTACCTCTCCAGTCCTGTTCAGTTTCTTCTTGGAGACCAGGAAAGTTCCAAGTTCCAGGGATGTTTCCTGTTCTCTCCATCTCCACACCCCTGGCTAGGAGTGGAGTTTGGATTTCCTTTCAACTCTATCAGTTGGCAGCTTGCTGACAAAAGCTTCTTCAAGCCAAATGCTTGAAGTAGGAGAAAAGTCAAAGTGAGATGTTTTTATCTTTTGTTCAAATTAGGAGCAAGAGGAAATAGAAATCTTTCTTCCTGACCTGAAATTAGAAACAAAAGGTTGAGTACATTCAGGACCTTATGAAAATAATACCTACATTTGTATTTGCTCTTTCAGCTTTTCAGAGCACTTCTGCATGCATCGTTTTGTTTTCTCCTCACTACGTTCCTGTGAGAAGGGCTGAAGTTATTATTACCCTTTTTCCAGGTGAAGACAGTTTAAAAAGCACCTGAATCCCAGAGCAAAAGGGTGGCAGTGCTGAAAATGGGATCTAAGGCTTCTTCAAAAGTGTGAGTAAGCATCTTACTCCCTCACTACTTGGGCCTGGCTTAAGGGGCCCTTGTGGGGGAGGCACTTGTCTTCTCGCTGACAATTTCTGATACATTGAGAGACCAGCCAACTTACAAGAAAAATGAGAGTCGAGCTGGACTGTGTTCTAGACCAGGAATACAAGATTCCTCTGAGGAAATAATTTCTGTCACTTTTGTGGCCATTTTCCGTAACACGTTAATAATGATTTAGATAATAAAATGACAGGCCAGCTATTTTTGTACTCATTTCTGTAAACAGTAGATAAATTCCCTTCCTTCATTATGTTCCATTCTTTATACATGAACTAAGCCATCCAATGCTCATCAGTATGCTAAGTTATATGCTTGGGAAAATAAGGATATATTGGGTCCTGAAACAATATTATTTATGAGTGACTTGCCTTCTAGATTTAAATTTTGCTTTATAACAGTTTATCAGTTAATTTCTCATGGCAAACTTTCTCTTTTTTTGCTGGAGATATAAAAACTAAACCATAAATATGATGAGATATATTTAGTGAAACCAAGAAGATCTGAAATTAGAATTCCAGTTATACCAGCTGAATGAATTCATTCTCACTCATTCTTTTTTTAAATGGTCAGATTGTTGAAGTTAGAATATATTTGTCAGTAGGCTGATATACCAGTCAAATGCTCCATTGGCAGAAAAATCATATAGCATGAAATGAATAAGGTGAAACATTTTTACACTCCATTATTTTAACTTGTAACTAGTAATATACCCTTCACCTCCCTTTCATTACAAGGAAAAATTGGTTGTTAATTCTTTCTTCTGAATATTCTCTGTACACCTGGATTGAGTGTGGAGTGCTTGTTCTTGCTTGGCACCCTGCCCATGATTGTAGAGTTACAGGGCATCGGGTCGAGTAGCATGACTCTGAGCCAGCCATTAGTCCCAGGACAGGGCTTCCTGCTTCTAATGTTAATTGACATGGATGAGAGACTGAAAATAGACCAAATATCCAAATTTGGGGTTAACAATTTCCGTTGTAGATTTATCCAAAAATGAATTTTATAAGGGCCTTTTGAATATGATCTTAATCTTCCTTTTCATTTTTATTTTCTACTCCTTCCCTTCCCTGCACCCTTTGCTTCAGTAAATGACTACCTGACATAGCTCTTCGACTCCCTGCTTGAGATGTTATCCCTTCCCTTTGGTTGTGCCCTCCACCAGGAATTCTCTTTTCCCATCTCCACAGGTCAAAACCATGTAAGATGTAGCTTCAATGTCACCTACTCTTCATATATTATACTACTCACCCCCAAAGCCACCTGCCTCATTTACAAGTTGTCTCTTTCTTCTAGGACTCCCCTTAATACCATCTCCCATTCGTGGTAATTCTCATTTTCTACCTCTACTTCAGGAGGCTGTGTAGCTATCTTAATTGTCAGGTTTCTAGAAATCAGTTCACGGCACTAGGCTTTGATCTGTGCTTCTGTAGAACAGTGGGTTTCCGTTTTTTTCTGCATACTGGCATCCTTTTGACAACTTTGGGAGGTTCACCTGAAGGGTTTCCCTGCACCCACATTACTTCCCTGTCCATTGCCACACTGTTGTTTGAATGCAATTCCTCCCTGCCTGCCTGTGCTCTATTAGAAATTCATGAGGCAAAGTTCTCAAATGTTCCTGACAGCGCACCATCTTTCTATAGTCCCGATTTACTGTTAGGTCATTCAGCAAAGTTTATCCTGCTGCACCCAAGTCACACAGGACCCACTCCATTCAACACTCTGTGAGACAAGCATCTCCATACATGTATTGGTCTCACTTGAGACAGCATGAACTGATTAATGTTGGGAGGGCATCCATGAAGAACTTCCAGAACTCCAGAAGGCTGTTGGCCATGCCATGCAGGAAACTCTGCCTTGGCAACTTGTACACAATAGATGCTGAATGCATTTTTATGGAATTAATTTACCTAAGTTTATGAATCTGCTTGTATTTTCAACATGTACCCCTCTCCTAAGTAACTATTCCATGGTTTTGCTACCTGCAGAATAAAGTATTTTACCTTGCAAAATAAGCCATTATTTACTGGCAGTTTCCCTCCTGAGGTCCATATGCTCCAGCTACTGGAAGATAGAATTTCACATTTATACTGTTAGCACCTGGGCCAGTCTGGGACGTTTTTGCTTTATTTTTTTCCCAGATTTTAAGTTTATTGAAATGCTGTAACATTATATAATTATGAAATAATATAAATTCAAGCTTAACAGCCAGCCTTACTTCCTCACCATTATCCCCTGAAGGAATGGATGGAGGAATTGCATTCTTACGGTTTCAGTGTGCAATAACATGGTTTTAATGACGTTTGAACAACACAGAAACTTTATTTTCTGATTCTCAATTGTGTTTCAGATTGACCAATCTGTCCTGCAATTTACCTTTGAGGGTGGAGACTGAAATCTGTGATAGCTACATTTCTATCATTTAAAATTGTGTAGGTGCTCAAGAACGTTTTTGCTTTAGATCACTGCTCGACCTTCCAAGGTCTAACCTGTTATAGAAGGGCTGATCCCTTGAGGGTATCAGGATTCTGACAGGGTTCAGCCAGTGGAAGATTGGAATGGAGGTGGGAGCCGGGGTGGGAGCCCTGGAGCTCTTCTATAGCTCCCCTGGACAGGTTTGCTGTCCCCCAGCCCCCAGGCTCCTGTAAAACCACTTCTTCCCGGCCATTGTTATTAATCTTTGGGCTGCTTCACACTCTTCTGGGGGTTTCTTAGCTCTTTCTGCTTAACCAATTTCTTGTATGTATGTATGTATGTATGCATGCATGTATTTATTTATTTTTAAAGATTTTATTTATTCACTCATGAGACACACACACACACACAGAGAGAGAGAGAGAGAGAGGCAGAGACACAGGCAGAGGGAGAAGCAGGCTTCATGCAGGAGGCCTGATGTGGGCCTCCATCCCAGGACTCCAGGATCACACCCCAGGCTGAAGGTGGCTCTAAACCACTGGGCCACTGGGGCTGCCCCAATTTCTTGTATTTAATTTAATTCCCTCTGTTTTAAATACTCAGAATGATTTCTTTTCCTGGTTGGACCTTGACTAATACAGTGGCCCTGAACCACCTTCTATAGCTCAAGGGATGCAGCGATAACAAATGACATGATTCCTCTGATTCTATAGATTTCCCCCTCTGTTGCCTAAGACTAATCACATTTATCCCACCCATCTACTTAGAAAAGTTGGCCTCAATTGCTAGACAGTGTTAGTTAGTACTGCTCTGTGACCTTGAGCACCAAATCTCTGAGTCTGTTTATCCTCATCTGTAAATTAAAGGATATAATAGCTACCTTATGGAGTAGCTATGAAGATTAGATGAATGGATACATATAAAGTGCTTAGAACAGTGCTTGGCATATAGTGAGGTCTATATAAGTGCCAGCTATTATTATTTAACCAAAAAGAGTGCATTATCTTTTCTTGCCTATTAGTTTGATTCTGAAAATGGTGAAGTACAAAGCTAATTTGTCTTAGGGCTATCATGATTTTATTAGATTTGTAACTTGTCTTCCTGAATCAGCCAAAGACAAATGGAGCCCATTAACTTTGTAGAATTTAATATTTGGCCCTGAGCTTTATCATTGGCAATGCTATAAGAATTAGCCACATAAATTTGTTACTGCATTTGGAAAATGGCTGGAGGTATTATGTCTCCTATGAAATTCTCCCTTCGAATGATTACTTTTGGAAATCATTCCAAAAACGCCTTGTTCTCCTTATGGACTGGACCTGTCAAAACTTTATTCTTTTTCATCATGATAATTATGCAAATCGTAAATCCCCTTTTGCTGTGGTTGCTGGGGAGCTCAGAACTAAATTTAAAGTTTAGCGACATGTGTGCTGGTCCCTCCTTTTCTCCCTCTGTATTAATGTATCTTCTTCAATATAGGCTTGATTTTCTAATTCATTTTATTTTTTGCCTGAGTCTTATTCATATTTTGCTATTTCTATTTATATAATAAATTATAGCAAATCTTTCTGGAATAAATTTGCGATGTAAATAAGTAATGCTAAATTTGTAGGGTTTTTAGAGCATGTTGTGAGCTTTCCAATGTTACTCGGCAGGCACCACCGAATTCCTTTAGAATATAATCTCATTGTAAAAAATTATTCTCTTAGCTACAATATGTCTTGGGAAGTTCAAGTGGTTTGGTTACATGCCTCAGACATTTTTAAACTCAGAACCAATCATAATAGTCTTTACCAAAGTCTCACAGAGAAAGAGTTCTATGTGATGCTATTGTTATTTGGAAAAATAACATGGTCAAGTAAGTTTGGGAAATGACCAGTTACAGAAAGTTCTGTGAGCTTCACTACCTCAGGATTTTTCAGAGCCTTTAATTTGTAAAGGTACATTGTGATTCTCTAAGAGGGAACAATATAAGGTAGCATTCTTAAAAAGATTTTATTTAGTTATTTGAGACAGAGCGAGCACAGTGGGGAAGAGGGTCAGAGGGAGAGGGAAAAGCAGGCTCCCCACCGAGCAGGGAGTCTAATGTGGAGTTTGCTCCCAGGACCCAGAGATCATGACCTGACCTGAAGGCAGATGCTTAATCGATTGAGCCATCCAGGTGCCCCAAGGTAGCATTTTTCTAATTTATGTGACCAAGGAACATCCTCCACACTCCTCTACAGCCACTTTTTTTCTTACCTGAAACTCTAGTTAATATTTTAAGAAATGGGGTTCTTTAATATAGGCTAATTTTCCCATAGACTGGGTTTTGCCACAGCAACAAAGCAAGTACCACTTTTTCATTAAGTCCACACACAAATCTGAAAGGGCTGTCCACCATCAATTAAGAGCATTCCTTAGAATCACAAATCTGGAAGATTTCTTAATTTTAAAACTTCATCCTATTTTAATAATAAAGTTGGACTATTTGGAAAGAAATGCACATTTTTAGTGCTCAGTCCTCACTGCTTTCTGCTTGAAGTCTACTAGTCTGGACAGAAATATAAAATCAATGACCATGTTACTGATGTGACATTTAAGCTGTTCGATACCATGGGGCCATGATTTAGTTTTAGACAGAGGCAGATTAAAAATGAGTCTAAGAATAAAGTTAAGGGGATAAAGCTGTGAATATAAGAATTTTTAAAATGACAGACGTGGGAAATAAAAGTAATTGCTTTTGAGCACTTTTCCATATATAAACCTCAAACATGAGGCACAATTTTATTAAGATTGATGAGGCTAATCTATAATTAAAGTAGTTTGGAAAGACACATACAGTGATTTACTCTTTCTTGAAGCTGAACAAATGGATACTGCTAAGTGGAACTGTCTAATAATACAGCATTCTGGCTGCTGGTCTTTGTTTGGTTCCAGAGGGTACTGGCTTCAGAATTTCAGATTCTTCTGTTTATTTGAACATTTATTTTCTCTTCCAGCACAGTTTTCCTATCATAATAGGAATTGTATCAGCTAACACTTGTTTCATACTTAACATTTACAAAATGCTTACACATATATATCATACTTGTTACAACAAGATGGGTGAGTAAAGTGTTAACAGGGATAATTATGCTGGGTGGTTAGGAGTTCAAGCCATGGAATCAGATGGACCTGGGCTTATCTGGCTCTACCATTAGTTCTACAGTCTTGGGCAGATCACCTAACCATCCCAAACCTCAGTTTCCTTCCCTATAAGTGGGAGTAATACTGAAATCTAATTTATAAGCTTATGTGAGGATTAAAGGAGATAATTCAAAGTGTTTGATGCATAGTAAATGTTCAGTAAGTAATTTTAGAGGATGTAGAAGAAGATGAACTCAAGAGTGATTTGTTCAAGGTTGTAGAAAAAAGAAAAGCTAAGATTTGAACTCTGATCTTGATATTTCTAGTAGAGCTTGGGAGATCCCTGCCTACCTGGTGAACTCCCTGCTGACCCCACCTAACAAGGCTCTAGCATATGACCTGCCCTAGCATCAATAGAGAGGGTATGCAGGGTAGTCTACAGTACAGAGCTTTAGAATCAGGCAGATGTGAGTTCATATCCAAGTGGTGCCATCTATTAGCTCTGTGAAATTGGGATAATGGTATCTTTTCAGGATCATTGTCAAAATTCAGTGAGATGATATACTTAAAGTGGCTGGTACACAATAAGCTCTTGTTAGATGCTGGTCATTTTTTTGTATTGTTTTGTTTTGTTTTGTGCTCGCTTCGGCAGCACATATACTAAAATTGTTTTGTTTTGTTTTAAAGATTTTATTTATTCATGAGAGACAGAGAGAGAGGGAAGCACAGGGAGGGGCAGGCTCCCTGTGGTGCAGGGAGCCTGATGCGGAACCCAATCCAATCTGAGGACCCTGGGATCATGACCTGAGCCAAAGGCAGATGCTCAACCGACTGAGCCACTCAGGTGCCCCAGATGCTGGTCATTGTTGAGATGTGACGTGGGATTAGAAGACCTCCTCCATCTCAATTTGGAGAGAACAGGAATTGCCCTAGTTCTTGCCCAGTGGGGTGGAGAGTTAGATTTGTATTTTATTCCCTCTACCCAGATATAAAGAAAGAGATAGAAAGCCTTTCTCATCCCCATTATTTTTTAACAACCTTGTTTATAAACTTTATCTGCATAATCCAAAATAAAATATTAAAGCTCCTTAATAGGCTCTTAAAAGTAACATTTTGGCAAGCTCTTCCGAGCATGTCTTGGGTTTGTAGTTACAGTAAGTCAATATATACTCCTAGATATAATTGGAAATTTACACTTAAATATTAGATGCTTAAAAGAACACCAGAGAATGGAAAAGTCGGGTAATGCCCCATCGATGTTTGATGTTATACTGTTGATTGGGAGTAATATAAGCATTTAAGTGTTATAAAAATGATATCTTGAATTTTGTGAGCCTGGTGAGGAAGGCAAAGAGAAGTTGTCCCCCATTTCCCAGGGGAGTGGGGGACAACTCTACTGTAGAAGGGAAATGTGAGCTGGAGCTTGAAGGAGGAGTTGGGACAGGAAGACACTGAGAACTGTGGGCCATAAAAATAAAAAGTGTGTACAACAGATCTTACAGTCTAAAGAATGAAGCAAATGCACATGAAATGGATTAAATGTTTGTGTCACCCCAAAATTAATGTTTTGAAATCCCAACCCCAAATGTGAAAAGATTAGGAGATAAGCCCTTCAGGAGGTTATTAGGTCATAAGGGTGGAGCTCTCATAGGTGGGATAACTGCTTTCATAAAAGGGACCCCAGAGAGCTCTCTTACTCCTTCCATCACATGAGGATAAAATGAGAAGTTGGCAGTCGGCAACTCCAAAGAAAGCCCTCCTCAAAACCTGACTGTGCTGGCACCCTGATCTTGGATTTTCCAGCTTCTAGAACTGTGATGAATAGATTTTTATTGTTTATAAGTCAAAGTCTTTGGTACTTTGTTATAACAGCCTGAGCTGACTAAGAAAGCAAGGGCCTGACAATACGTATGACTATAAAATTGAATCGGTAATTCACGTCTCCCTTGGTCTTAGGCAATAACCATATATCTGTGCCTCTTGCCTGTCTTTTCCAACTCCCCCCCCCCAGTGTAAAAGTGGGGCATCCAAATTCCTTCAACATTGTGGCAGATTGTATTTTCCAAAGATAACTGTACTGATATGTATATGTGTGTATCCCATCTCATATGCTCTTACAATGTGACATTAACATGCCTCCTTCAAGAGCTGGAGATCCCTCCCTTTGAACCAATAGAATGCAGCAGACGTGACTTCAGGATGGCTTCCAAGGCTAGGTTGTGAAAGGTAGCATGGTGCTCTCCCTTGGGACACTTGCCCTTAGAACCATTTCATGAGAAAACTCAGGCCACATGGTGAGCCCTCATGTGGATGCCCCAGCTGACAGCTCAACCTAGGCCCCCAGCCAGTAGCCAGCATCAACCACCAGACATGTAAATGAATGAGTCTTCCAATGATTCCAGCTTCCTGCCTTTGAGTCTGCCAGCTGAGGCCATGGCCACTGAGGAACAGAGCCAAGCCAGCCTTCTGTGCCCCATTTGAATTTCTGGAACTGAATTCTTTTTGTTGTCCTAAGTCTCTTAAGTTTTTGGGTGGCTTTCTACACAGCCATAGTAATCACAGCAAGTGTCTCTCCCCAGTTATTTCTGTGAATCCCTGGGGGCGTTTCAAATGTGTCTCATGAACAGTCTTCTCATGCTGTCCGTGTCTGTTTCCTGTGCAATGGTTGCTGTTGAAGCCATACCATGCACAATACCTCACTACTGTCACTATTGCAAGGGCTCTTGTGTGACTAGAACCAGTTTAGGAAACTTCCTATGTAGCTGCAGAATCTTCCTATGTAGCCGTAGAATCTTGACAGTTGTTTGAAATAAGCTGGAAAAAAGCTGAAAGACCATTACCTATGCCATGATTTAGTCATTTAGGCACGTGCATGTCAGTGCTGTTCTGTATCCTTTTGAATACATAATTGGCCGCATGCTCAGCCTGGGGTAGGAGGATCCAGTTGTAGTGTGTGGGTGAAGTTCCATTCACAGTACAAACCACAGGCGACAATCCCCCTTTGGCTGGTGCGTATGCAGTGCTGGGATCTCAGCCCGCATACTCCACGATCCCATCATTAGGGACACTCCAGAGAAACTCTGGAGGATGTGGTTTGGGAAATAAGAGGAACCAGAAGACCTGGTACGGATTTTAGCAAGAAGAGCCAGGAGATCTCCTACCACTTCTATGGTAGGTTGGTTCAAAGGGGGAAGCAATCAAAATCTTGTCTGACTGCAGGCAACAGAAAACCTGAAGAAATGGTGGCTTAAACAAGTATGTGTTTTAATTTTTTTCCCATGTAAAAGAAATCCAGAGGGAGGCAGCACAGAGCCGGTATGCAGTTCTGTGATGTCATCTTGTTGACTTACCATATATCAACTCCACCTCTAGATGTGATGACATCTGAGTTTCAGGCAGAAAATAAGAGAGATCAATAAAATATAAAAAACATATGCAAATAAAGAAAAAATATATTCTAGTTTTCTGCTACTGCCTTAAGGAGCTTTCCTAGAAGCCCTACCTAAACAATTTTATTTATATCATATTGGCTAGGATGAATTGTGTATCCACCCCCTAGTTGCAAGGCATCTGGGATATGTAGTTTAGTAGTTGGGCACATTCTAAATCACACTGGGATCTGCAGGAAAAAAAAAAAGTGTCTATTATAAGGAGTTTGGAGTGTCCCCAGTGTGGCATATTCCTGGGCAGATTTTAGAGAGGCTACATGCTATGCTAGAAAAAAACACCAGCTTTGGAGTTAGAAGAACTCAGGCAAGGCACTATTATGTGACATGGGTAGACGACTCACTTTTCTGTGTCTCATTATCCCCTACTATAAGAGTTGTATTGTGTTAATTTAAAAATGCACATAAAGGGGATGCCTGGGTGGCGCAGCGGTTTAGCGCCTGCCTTTGGCCCAGGGCGCGATCCTGGAGACCAGGGATCAAATCCCATGTTGGGCTCCTGGTGCATGGAGCCTGCTTCTCCCTCTGCCTATGTCTCTGCCTCTCTCTCTCTGTGTGTGACTATCATAAATAAATAAAAATTTTTAAAAATGCACATAAAATGTCCAGTACAACACCTGGACATAGGACACTTGCAAAAAAATTAGTTCCTTTTCCTTACAAGGGTCTGCAAGGGATCTTAGCTAGGATCTTCAGGGTTGGGACCACTTATTCTCTGCAAAGTTCCCAGACTCTTTTGCATAAATAAGCAGGAAGTAAACTTCCCAACCTTGTTCTCAGCCAGAATGAGGGCCCCAAAGAATTTGAGGCCCTAAATGCCAGGGTAGACAAATAAAACTCATGCAGCAGGATTGCAGGCATCAGGTCACTGACCTCTCTGTGACTCCTCTCCCGAAGAAGTCCAGGACTGTGTAGGCATATTGGGGATGCCTAATGAACAGTTCTGTGTTCAAAGAAGTGCTTAACTTAGATGGTTAGCATGTCTCCTTAGCCATAGGATGTTAACTACATGGAATACAGGGTAAGGGTTGTCAGTTGGTGGCAGGCTTAAAGGCTTTGATGAGTTTCTTATTATGATAATGAATCCATTTACATTAAGACACAATGAGATGGATGCTTATGAATGAAGAGAGAAAGGGAGAGAGTCAGAAACAAGAAGACCCCACTGATGCCATTTCCATGGTCTAGGCACCTGTGAAAAAAGAACTGTGGCTGTGAAATTATCTAATGCTAGGATGGACAGACACTCTGAAATCTCAGTGGACTTGTACAATAGATATTTACTTCTAGCCCTCAAAAAGTTCAAAACAGCTTCTGATTGGAGCAGTTCTTTTTCAAGCAGTGATTTGAGAACCCAGGCTGCATTCATCTTAGGGTCCTTCGTCATCATTTTATCTGCTAAGTTGCCTAGAGCTAGTGGAGGGGGAAGAGCATGGAGGATCCTGTGTGGGTGGTTCTTGTAGGTCAGGACTGTGGGTCAGGCCAGGAAGTGATGCACTTTCCATTGACTAGAAATCAGTCACATGGCTATATCTTACTCCGGGAGAGAGAGTCCTTACACTAGATTAACAGGGGAAAATGGAATTAGTGAACAGCTAGCTCGTGCCTGCCATCGAGATAAAAACAGATACCAAGTTGAAGAGGTAACCTTTGAATAATAAAACCTTAGAGCTAGAATGGATTTTTAAAGTCATTTAGACCATCTCTCGTATCTTAAATTTAGTTCCATTGCAAATCAAGGCAACGAGCTTTATATTATAGACACTATGCTGAACTTTGTGGGAGACCCAAAAAAAGAACTCAGTCTATTTTGCCCTTGTCCTTGACCCTGCCCTGAAGGAATACAGTGTGTGGGGGCGGGAGACAGGGAGGCAACAAGAGGAAGGGGCAGATGTATGTATAATGGAAGGTAAGGCACATGGACAGGTGATTGCTAAGCGATGGGCATTTCAGGAGGCATTTAACTCAAGTGTTGATGGTTTATGTAAGTGTGAAGATGGTGCTATAAAGCCAGTAGTGGTTGATAATCATTAGCTTTAGACATGTGGCTCTTAAAGTATGATCCCTGGATGAGCAGCATCAGGCTCATTTGGAAACATGTTAGAGTTTCAAATGCAAATTCTCATTTGCAAATTCTTGTCCCTATATCAGATCTACTGAATGAGAACCTCCAGGGTAGGGGTCAGCAATCTGTGTTTTATCAAACCCTCCAGGTTATTCTAACACAAAGTTTGAGAACCATTGTTTTGGAGTATATCAGTTCTGCAGGTTTTTTATTTGTTTTGATGTTCAGACTGTAGGATATCCTAAACCATGGGGACACCTGGCTTGCTCAGCTTGTGGAACATGTAACTCTTGATCTTGGGGTTGTAAATTTGAGCCCCACACTGGGTGTAGAAATTACTTAAAAATAAAATCTTTAAAAAAAAGATATTCTTTTTTTAAGACCATGAAGTTTTCACCATTCTTACCGTGTTTGTTCCAATGTTGTAGGATTATTTCATAATCAAATATCAATAATTTCTGAAACCTAATGAAATTATATGCAGTTATGTAGATTATATTTTCAACAGTTTCCAAGCCATTGTTAATAGTCAGATATTGTTAATAGTCTGATGTTCTTTGAGGTCACAAAAGCATTTGAATCTAAAGACCAGTACTTAATTGCATGGTTGGTCCTCGATGTAAACTTGCTCTTTCATTTTAGAACTGGAATTTTTATAAGCCATGGCTCATAGATTCCTCCCTGTACTCAAAATTAGTGGTACTGGGAGAGGGGCAGTCCCCGGGTGGCTCAGTGGTTGAGCGCCTGCCTTTGGCCCCGGGCGTGATCCTGGAGACCTGGATCGAGTCCCACATCAGGCTCCCTGCACCCTCTGCCTGTGTCTCTGCCTCTCTCTCTCTGTCTCTTATGAATAAATAAATAAAATATTTTTTAAAAATTAGAGAAGGTGGCTTTTCTGAGACACAGGAGCTTTAGGAAGCCTGAGAACCTTGCTTCTCAGTTCTACCTCTGCCACCACTGACTCTGGGACTCTTTAGGTTTCTAGTTTTGTAAAATGAAAGAGCTGGGTTTGTTCTGTAAGTCTTAAACTTCTTTGGAGCCGTGGTCCCCTTGGGAATCTTTGGAAGCCCTCTGGGGCACATCCACTCCCAGGTCCATAAGCAAGCCCTGGATTAAATGGTCTCTCTGAGCCATTCTTGGTCTTGTTCAAAGTTCTGAGGCTTCTATAAAACGTGGAGAAAGAAAAAGTTCGTTTCTTAAATTCTGGAGAGGGAATTAAGAAATGTTGCCATCCTTCACAACTCTGTGGCTGCTTAAATTTAATTAATCTAGCTAATGAAATAACCATAGTCTGGTAAAAATGGTTGGTTTCAGGATAGAGAAATGAGAAACTTATTGTCAGCCTCTAGATGGAAAAAAAAAAAAAAGCTAAGAGTTCATACATTATTTATGAAGTAAAAATAAAAGTTTTATATTTTCTTTAGGTTTGTTTTCATTTTTTATTTTCAACAATGTTAGACAGGAGGCAGCCAATCAGAACTGTGGAGCTCTTTGGTAGTAATTAGCCTTCATCTGCTAATTTCTAAGCAGGAAAAATATGATTAAAATGAGTTTCTGCACGGCTGTTGATTGGGCATAATGGCAAAGTAATCATCATAAAGCTAATAAGAGTGGAGCTAACATTTCGAAAGTTATTGTTGAGTAACCAGAAGACTCTAAAAGCCAAAAACAACATCAAACTAACTAGAAAATGACACCTCACCCCACACACACTTTTTTGTCTGCAATTCAACATCAATTAAACAGAGCAAATGAAAACCAGTTAATTATATCAATTTTGAGGTCAACTTTCAACAGCTCAAACCTCCATGATAAGCAAACCACAATATTGAAAGCTCTTTTGAAAAATCAATAAATAAACAGCCATCATACCAGGAAAAGCTGCAACACATTTAACATCACGTCAATAAATTCTAAACAAGCCTTGTACTTTGATTAGCTCAAACCCCCTGCTGCCTGCCCTTACTATGCATTCCTGGTCCACTCAGGCAAGTGTGCCTGCAGCCTGGTGGCACTGCAATTGGACAGGTGTGACAGACCTCCACTGAGTAGTTCTTTGGGATTGTGTGGTTCCCTGGAAAATGGAGATTAATGAGCTCACAAAAGGGACAACGCATAACTTCAGATCTTGGTGATGATCACAAGGAGCTATTTAGGATGCTTGATTAATAAAACCAATTTCTTATATTCATTATCCAAAAGTCCAAAGTCAGTGGCATTAAGGGAAAGTTGAGTTAATGTGGAGGTATTCCAAACAGAGTAAGAGCAAATGAGGTTCTTGGCTTGTCTTTCACTGTGATCCTGATTGAAGACCATCATACAAGGTCTGTTAGGATTCTAACCACAATCCAATAGAAATCACTGGAGAGTCAAGGGTGAATTGATAGATATGAGAGAGGGGTGGTTAGATGCCCAGTGGCAGAGAAAATTGTGATCCAAGGGCATACTGATTTGGGGTCCCAACATCCTTTGTTGTTTTCTCTCTACTTTTGCCTTCTCTTACCTTTTTTTTTTTTTTTTTAATATGTGTAAGTTCCTTAGAATTATCTCCTACCACCCTGGGTGGAAGCACTGGATTTCCTCTAATAAACTAGGAAGTTTCCCATGATGTCAGGTCACTCTAGGCAGATTTTCTCAGCATAGCCACCCCTACACTTTAACATTCTTTAAAAATTTTTTTCCTTTAAAAATAAATGTGTACTTCTAAAAGTCACTGAATCGCATAGACTCTGGCCAATCACTGCTTTGAGACCATCTAGATGCTCTGCCATGTGATTTTATATTTTAATAGAAGAAGGCTGACTATGGATTTCAAAATTATCTAACTCCTTTCCCATTCTAAAATCATGTCAAATCATTAATCTTAATGCTTCTAATAGCAGTCCTTTTAAGTGGGTAAAATTCCACAATGTTAAAGTCAGTGCTTTACAAAGACACCATTAGACTCTAGTTCCACAGAAACGCCAAATTTCTAGTGTCATGAGTGTTAGTCACTTTGACAGGAGAAGAGACATGGTCAAATATTTGCAATTTATCAGGGAACTACAAATCAAAACCACAATGGGATATCATGTCACACCAGCCAGAATGGCTAAAATGAACAACTCAGGAAACAGATGTTGGCAAAGACACAAAGAAAGGGGAACCCTCTTATACTACTGGGGGGAATGCAAACTGGTGCAGCCACTCTGGAAAACAGTACAGAGGTTCTCAAAAAGGTAAAAATAGAACTACACTAAGACCCAGCAATTGCACTCCTGGGTATTTATCCAAAAGACACAAACATAGTGATTCAAAGGGACACATGCCCCTCAATGTTTATAGCAGCAATGTCCACAATAGCCAAAATACGAAAAGAGCCCAGATGTCCATTGACAGATGAATGGGTGAAGATGTGGTATACATATATATAGTGGACTATCAATCAGCCACCAAAAAGGATGAAATCTTGCCATTTGCAAAGACATGGATGGAACTAGAGTGTAGTATGCTAAGTGAAATAAGTCAGTCAGAGAAAGACAAGTACCAAAGTATTTCACTCATATGTGGAATTTAAGAAACAAAAGAGATAAACATTGGGGAAGAAAGGGGGGGAAAATAAGATAAAAACCGAGAGGGAGGCAAACCATAAGATACTCTTTAACTATAGGAAACAAACTGAGGGTTGCTGGAGGGGAGGTGGGCGGGAGGATGGGGTGATTGGGTGATGGGCATTAAAGAGGTCACATGATGGAATGAGCACAGAGTGTTATATGCAACTGATGAATCACTAAATTCTACCCCTGAAACTGATAATGCACTCTATGTTAATTAACTCGAACTTAAATAAAATCTTTTAAAAAATATTTGAAACTTGTGTTGAGATTCAGAATTATCTAGATTGTTTTCCCCTGGGATCTCTTTGAACAAAAGGAAGAAGATGTAGAAGTTCTGCCTGGAAGAAGCACAGACAAAGGAGACAAAGGATGGGAATTATAGTGGCTGCTGAATTAGCAGGGACTAGGCATGGGACTCTCCTAAATCCTAAATAATATTGGTCAATATATTTTCCTCAGTTCTGCATACAAGTCGTGGGCCTCATACCCTTCTCTTTGTGTACAAGTGAAGCTAAGAATCATGTTTCCCTGGGATCAGATGGGAGTTCAGGTCCCTCCCCATTCCTGGTTCTGGGCCGGAACCAATTCCTACCTACCCCCTTTATGGAGATGCTCTTCTTCCCTGCCTGGTGAAGGATTCCTAACAGTGTGCCAGAAGGTATTCCTAGAGATTTTGTGGGATCTCAAGGGAAAACTGTCCCATAGTTTCTTCCTTACTTCCTATATTCCTACCCCCATATTTTAGGACATCTCTATTAATGTCATTGTGTAGAATGGTTTGAGGTTGACTAAGGTAAAATTACTAAAGTCTTGGGATGTTAAGATTTTTTGTTTCTACTGTAAGTTTTATTTCTATAAGCATTGGAAGCTTTGCCAAAGAATGTCTAGAGACCTCAGAACTACTTATTAAATCTTTGCTTCTCGTAGTTACCATGTTCTAGATTCTAGGAGGCCTCATTTTAACTTCACTGAATTTCTCAAATTTTACCACCTATAGCCCAAATTAGACCCTCTGCCTCTCCTGCCCTTGCCATCGCCAGGAAAAGGGTAGGAAGAGTGATGTTGAATAGAAAATAATTGCAGAGGGATGCCTGGGTGGCTCAGCGGCTTGGTGCCTGCCTTTGGCTCAGAGTGTGATCCTGGAGTCCTGGGAGCAAGTCCCACATCGGGCTCCCTGCAGGGAGCCTGCTTCTCCCTCTGCCTGTGTCTCTGCCTCTCTGTGTGTGTGTGTCTCTTATGAATAAATAAATAAAATCTTAAAAAAAAAAAAGAAAAGAATTGCAGGAACTTACTTTGACCTAGTGTGAGAAAATAACTCTATGCCCATCTCTGCCTGAGTTGGTATTAGACAAGACAGTTTGATGGGCTGAGTGGATTGACTGGATATCAGAAACTAGCTCCTTTTTCTCAACCTTTTATACCCTTATTGCTACTGATATTTTCAGCTGAGGATTTCATTTTCTTTTTTTCTTTTTTTTTTTTAAGAGAGGGAGAGAGACAGAGAGAGAGGGAGAGAGCCCATGCACATGCATGAGTGGGTGAGGGGCAGAGGAAGAGGAAGAGAATCTCAGGAAGACTCCACGTCCAGCATGGAACCCGACTTAGGGCTCAATTACCATGACCCTGAGATCATGACCTGAGCCAAAATCAAGAGTTGGACACTCAACTGACTGAGCCATACAAGCACCTCTTTATTTTCTATTTTATTAGGAAAATAGAAGCCAAACTTACAAATCTATTGACATAAGCCTTCCTCCTCTCCTGTTTCAGTTGAGGAAGTGCCTCTCCTTGTCCCAAAGCTCAACTCCCACCATACCAAAGGGTATACCAGCCATATAAATTTCCTTTTAAAAGCTTTCCTGGGATCTCCACCCAGGGAATTCCACTTATATCTCATTGGTCAGACCTATGTTGTGTGGGCCTCTTAGCTGCAAGGGAGTCTAGGAGGGAAAGTATTTTATTTATGTATTTATGTATTTATGTATGTATGTATGTATTTATTTATTTTATTGGAGTTCGATTTGCCAACATATGGCATAACACCCAGTGCTCATCCCATCAAATGCCCCCAGGAGGGAAAGTATTTTAGTTTTTTAGCCTTTTTTTGAGAAGAAGACAAGGGAAAATTGATCTATGGGTGACTTTTGGGTAGCTAACAGTGTGTGGCAGATACTAAGATGGTAGAGCAGGAAAAGAAAAGTTTTCTCCCAAACCAGGGGTTCTCAGTCTAGATGTGCCTTAGTATTCCTAGGGGGTTTCTAAAATTAAAGCCCAGCCGGGATGCCTGGGTGGCTCAGTGGTTGAGCATCTGCCTTCGGCTCAGGGCGTGATCCCAGGGTCCTGGGATCAAGCCCCACATTGGGCTCCCTGCATGGGGCCTGCTTCTCCCTCTGCCTATATCTCTGTGTCTCTCATGAGTGAATGAATAAAAGAAAAAGAAAGAAAGAAAGAAGGAAAGAAAGAAAGAAAGAAAGAAAGAAAGAAAGAAAGAAAGAAAGAAAGAAAGAAAGAAAGAAGAAAGAAAGAAAGAAAGAAAGAAGAAAGAAAGAAAGAAAGAAAGAAAGAAAGAAAGAAAGAAAGAAAGCAAGCCAGCCTACTCTCAGACCAGTTAAATTCGAATCTCTGGGTGGGACTAACATCATTAATTGTTAAAGCTTCTCGGGTGATTTCAATGTGTGGCCAATGTCTGGAATCACTGCTACATTTTTACCTGAGGACTTGAAAGGAGGTCCGAAGCATCAATTTTGACACGATTCTCATTAAAAAAGAGTGATAGATTGTAAAATGTTAGAAGTGGGCAGGACCTTAGTGATCACAGAATAAAATTTTCTCAAGGTCAAATATGTAGTTGGTCAACAGTTTGGGTGTTCTCAACCCCACCCTCTACCCCTCCAGCTAGCAGTATCTCCTATACCACATCCAAGTTTCTCATTATATCCAGACAAATGCAGGGTGAGCTATGTGGCAGTTTGGGAGAATTTAACCTTGATCCAATTAGCACTGAAGGTTGAGGAGAGCAGGTGACCTTGGGCTGCAGCTGTCTCTTCTCCACTTCAGTAATGACACTCAGCCTGAAATCTAATTTGGTATGAGTGTGTAATTTCAATGTGTGTTTAATCCAGAGCCACTTCTCAGTAAAGAGGATGCTTAGGGGCTTGAATTATTAAGACTTTTCTATGCCAGCCTCCCTTACTAATCTGCTCTCAGCAATGTTCACTGGGTGTGTGCAACTGCCAAAAAGTCCAAAGTAAATGCCCCTCATTCATCTGGAGGTTCCATCTTCCAAAGCCCAACAGCTGATATGTCTGAACCTGTAGTGATGTTGATTAATACAGAATTTTCTAGACTGTTAGTATTGGAGGCAGACTTACAGATCACCCATTCATGCTGAAGCTTGGGGAGGTGGAGGGATTCACCTCCAGCATTGTGAAAATAGCAGTTGCCTTTAGGTTAAATTGATTGGATGTTTTTTATACAGCAGAAATCTAACAAATGTGACCAAAGATACATTGACGTCTAATTATTGCCCTCTAAGTTTTCAGTATAAATCTTTAAGTAATTCAGGACCCCAAACAAGTTAATCCCATTTTGCGGGATTAACTCAGTTAAGTGGAGGGCAAAGCAAACACATATTTCTATATGCATTTCCTGGATTGGTTGCTGGTGCTGCTCAATGACACTGGAAGCCCTTTTCAGAACCTAGCACATACTTGGCCTGTGTAGGTTTGCTCCGCATGTTTATTGGTTTGAATTGATCCCTGCAAGCCCTTCACTTTGCTACCCATTATTTAGAACACCGCTGCAGAACTACATTATTACTAGCTATTACACTGAAAGCAAAGCAACAAGAAATCAACTATCTTTGGGATTTATGTGAAAAAGACTTGGAGTAGCTGGAAGTCATACATAGACCGATGAGTGTTTTACGGTAATGTGCTCTCAAGTTCAATTTCTTAAGTTCTCTAGGTGATGCAAAATGATTGATTCTGAAAATGAACACTGAAGAAATAAATTGATTCCTTTGAAGTAAGCGGACCATTAATTCTTGACCTTAAAATCTCTAAAATGTTTTAAAAGGAGTTGACTTAGCAGTTATTGCATTTTATAGAATTAACTCTTTTTTCTTCTTTTGTTAATCTCTTATCTTAGTGGGAGTTATCCACAAACTTCATAGTTTCTAGAAAAATAGGATGGAGCTGGCTGTATGCCACACATGCAGTCAGTGGTTGAAGGAAGGCATAGTGGGGGGAATTAAATCCACAGAAAAACTCAAAGCTGCCTTCTGGACCACCTTAGAAATTGGCTGGTTATTTTGGCTACGGTTCTAATTTGATCTCATTAGTGAGGCTGACTCTGTCCTACAGCAATCCCCAAGGCAGACTGATTTGACCCACTCTGGCACAAGCTCCTTAGGAGCAAGCATATCCATGAGAGGGTCGGCTTCATTCTTTCTAGAAACTTCACCCAACTGCCACTATGGAAACTTTGGTGTAGGGTCCTAAACTTTATTCATTCATTTGATCATTCACTTACATATTTAGTTAGCCAATGCTTAATGTTGTCTGCTGTATGTTAACAGGCCTATCCCTAACATTTGTCAGGCTCTGAGTGAGAGAATAATTGGAAGCCCCCAAAGTTATAAATCAAAATAATACACTATTCAATAATAGACCCTTATAATGACCAGGAAGACCAGGTTCAAATGTACAGTTCTAGGGCTTCCTGGAGTTCTGCATTAAAACTCAGTGGCACAGAGAGCTTCCTCACCATCTCCATATCCCCAGCCCTTAGCTGGAAATCCCTCTTTTCTCCCCATCATCCTGCCCTGTTTGCCTCAGGGTCTGAGGAGCCTCAGTTGCATATGCTTCTTCTTAGCCACTCCTCAGGCTTCAAGGTCTCATACCAGTGGTGTGATTTGCCCTTGGAAAGATGAATCTCACACAAGCCCCAGAAGTGCTTTAGGGCCACGTGGCCAGGAAACTCCCAGCTCTGGAGTTCCCCAGGGCGTAGTCTAGAAGGGGAGGCAGTAGCTCCAGATGGGCTTGGCCCTGTGAACTCCTTACCCCACAGGGAGGGCACAGCTTCAAGGGCCCAAGGCAGGTCCTCTGGGACCAGTTCAAGGGTCTTAGCTGCTGAGTCTGAGGATGGTACTGTGTGCCAAGTTCTGGGAGACAGTAGCAAACACAATTCCTGAGGCTCTTGCCTAAAGAAAGAATCAAAAATAAAATGACTGAGGTAAGGAATGTGAAGGCATTGAGATGGATGATGAGATACAGAGTGACTGGTGAATGCTCCTTTAGAGTAACCAGGGAAGGCTTCTTAGAGGCAATGACATGCATACTGAAGGAACATCTACTTCCAATGTGACAGAGTGCTTTCTAAGCCAAGGGAGCACAGGGAGTGCAAAGGCCCAGAGGCAGGAAAGGGCTAATTTGTCTGAAGAACAGGAAGGTGGCCAGGGGTGGCAGCAGTGGGAGATAAGCTGTTTGTGGAGGTCAGCAGGGGACATGCCATCCCCAAGAGGAAAGAAACATGGGCTAACACTTAGAAAAACAGACGGAGGCATGGGTTCTCTGCTTAATCATTGGCTGCCCCTGAGCAAAGCCTGTCTCCTGGCCTCCATCATTTTACCTGTAAACTCAAGATCCCGTCTCCATCAGAGCATTGCAGGAGGACCAGATGGGAAGCTGCTGCTCTACATATTAGACACTAAGTAACTAAGCAGTGATGAGCAGGGATAAGCTCACCTAAGCTGTTCCAGGGGCTTGTTGCTGGGAAATGTTTGATAGTCACAGGAAGTATCTTGTTGTGGCTTAAATGGGGGATTGATTTTCAGGCAGACTCAAGGCCACCTTCCTACCTCCACTCTCAGATGGGCTTTGAAGCCCACCTCATGTGCTGTGTATCCTGGCAGAGAGCAGAGGATGCCCTACGTGCTATGGAACAAACAGTCTGGACAAAGTAGCTCTTTTGCCGTCCTTCTTCTCCCGTCAACAAGTAAAACCCAGCCTCCCTCAGAACATTCCCTGGCTAGGAGCTTAAGCAATGACTCAGCTCCAGATGTCAACAGCCAGCTTGGCACAAGGGCAGCATGGGCCCACCAATCGCTGACTGGCCAGGACCAGCACTGAGGCTGTTAGCCCAACTGCTCCTGGCTAAGGACACTGCTTAGCAAAGAGGAACCAGAGATCAATATTAGATCCTTGTGTTTCTTTTATAGGTCATCGCCTAGGCTTTGTCTTGTGAGTTATCTATTATCAGTACAGACTGTTAGCTCAGACATTTCCAAAAGATCCTTTTGCTATCTCTACAAGGTCTCAAGTTAAAGATGCCCTTGAGGTGTGATGTAATAGCAATGATTTCAACAATGACCATAGCTACCATTTGTTGACCTCTTACTATGTGCCAGGACCTGCGCTGAACCCTAATTTCACAACCACTCTACAAGGGAGGATCTCATTATTATCCCACTTTACAGATTTATTATCCCATTTTACAGAGGAAATGGAAACTTAAAGAGATTGAGTAACTTCCTCAAGGTTGTACACCTGGGATTTGAACTTAAGTTTGACTCCAAAGTAATACTTAATCACAGTGCTATGAAACCACCACCAGAACCATCACTAGTAACAACATCATCATCACCAGAATCAACCCCATTTTTTTAAGCAGAGTTTTGCAGATTAACTCCATGGTATAGATAGTACTGTTATCCTCATTTTGCAGTTAAGGAAACTAGGGTACAGAACTTTTAAACAAATTAAGTCTCATTGCTTGGAGATAGATAGTTTTTAAAATAAACATCTGTCACTCAGAGGGGTCAGCTAAGGCTGGGTGACATAACCAGGGCACATGACCAGTAAGTGCCAGAGCAGGGACTAAAGCTAAGGTTTATCTGTCTATAGGTTTGAACCACCTCAACAGAGAGCCCTCAGTCCATATTTCAGTGCCCAGAGTGGGAAAACCTGGTTAGGGGGTGCCAGAGTCATTTTCATGGAGTTCCTTCATGCCTGGGTATGTTGTGAGGGGCTTGAGCACTTAGGCAACTGAGAGTTCTATGGTCATCACCCAGGCTGCCCCTGTGGGGTGAGTTTTAACAAGTGTCACCCAGAGACAGAAGATGAGAGAAGAAAGGAAAGCGCAGGAGCTGGGTGATCAACAAACTGGATACTTAGGGTAATTCAGAACAGTCACTACTGAGAACTACCTGGCAAGAGTCTCCTGCTGGTTCCAATATCAGAACTGATAGTTGAACCTGAAGGTTAAATGGCTAATTTTAACTGGATTCCAGTGCTTGGGCAAAATCATCTTTAAAAATGTTTGTTTTCCAAAGGGAGGAGACAAACCTAGCATTTTTTTGTTCCCCAGCAAATTTGTACAATTGAGATCATATAACTGAAGACTTTGGTCCATTAATGATAGTAATGATAATGATGTTCCACTTTACTTTAAGGTGATAGTTATAATTGAAGTCATGGAGACGAATAAAGACCATTTGTTCCCTTCCTTAATGCCATTGGTTTAGATTAAGTGTATATGATGTGTCAACCTTTGAGTTAGGCAGTGAAAACCCATGTGTGAATGTGGTTTATGTTCCTGGGGGGCCGGGGTGGGTAGATGTCAACCAAGTACCATATAAGTAACTTTCAAAATCTCAAGAGTCATAAGAGTTAAGCAGGACACCTGCGTCTCTGAGGGGTCCTTGAGTCTCTGAGGGGGACCTTCCATAGAACGGAGGACCAGGAATGACAGTCTATCGAGATGGAGGAATAAAGGGAATTGGCAAGAAGTAGGAGGTAGGAAGAGGGTGCAAGTAGGCTGGGGCCATGTTTGCAGAGTCTCTGAGAACAAGAATGTGGAGTGTGGAGGGCAGAGAGAGGGCTGGAGTGGCCAGAATGAAGGAAGCAGGAGCGGGGCAAAGGCCTGGAGTTAAGTAAGGGCCACCTAAGGCAGATTAAAGATCTTTAATTTGAGCCTAATAGTAAAGCCAGAAGTGCAGAGAAGTATTATCAGCAGGACCAATCACATGCAAAGGTAAACCAGGTGAGACTTTGGGAGATTGGGATGTCTCCATTGCTCTTTCCTCAATTCCCCTTCCCATGTCTGAAATTTCACCATTAATTGCAGTCTTTTTCCTCTCCCATAATTCCCTGTTGAGGTGCAGGAGGTACTCCAGTACTCCTGGGAGTAGGGGAGGGCTGCCAATTCTGACGTGATGGCAGCTAAGGCTGAGTGAAGCTTTCAGAGCAGACCCCCTGGTGCTTGGAGAAGCTGGGTGGCACCAGGGTCTCAGCATGGAGGGGAAGCTGGAATAGCAAGGGAGGGGCAGGGCTCTGGGCCCACTCTTTTCCCCAGAGGGGCTTTGACTGACAGCTGCACTAATTGTGGATTCCATTGCTGATACATTATCCGTAGGCTGAATTGATAATGCTTTGGCAGCTAAATGTTTTATGATTAAAGACTCCCGCGGTGAAGGCAACCAATTAGGGACCATGACGGAGAATCCGCAGAAGCTTATTCTACTGCTCTCCTCGTGGGCACGGCTGTGTGCGGATCCTGTGTCTGTCCTGGGCCATGCTCTCAGCACTGAGAGGAACCCCCTGCCAGCCCGCATCTCACTCCAGCTCTGACTTAGCTCTTCCAGGGGGTCTCATGCAGTCCCTCTCCCCTCCTGCTCTCTGAAGCCTCATGCTCATTCCTAAAACCATTGTCAGCCAAAGGACTTAATTAAAAAAAAAAAAGATTTTATTTATTTATTCATGAGAGACACACAGAGAGAGAGAGAGAGAGAGAGAGGGAGAGAGAGAGGGGCACAGACACAGGCAGAGGGAGAAGCAGGCTCCATGCACGGAGCCCGATGTGGGACTTGATCCTGTGACTTCAGGATCACGCCCTGGGCCAAAGGCAGGTACAAAACCGCTGAGCCACCCAGGCGTCCCAAAGCCCTCTTTACCCCAAATTCATACATTTCATACATTCCTCTCTTAGTATCTGAGAGTAGCATTGGAGTGTCATCCATTCATTCACTCATTTATTCTAACAGGCAGCATTCATTAAATGCCCACTATATCTATTTAAGCTAAACATACACCTACCCCATTACTCATCATTTCACTCCTAGGTGTTTCCTTCAGAGAAGTGAGCGCATATGTTTATGGAAACATATTAGGTGCATGTTTATGGCAGCTTTATTCACAATTGCCCCAAATTGAAAACAAACTCAAATGACCATCAAGGTGAACGGATAGACAAATTGTAGTTATCTTCATACAATGGAATATCACTCAGCAATGAAAAGGAATAAGCTATGGGGGCACCTGGGTGGCTCAGTGATTGAGTGTCTGCCTTTGGCTCAGGTCAATCCCAGGATCGAGTCCCACATAGGGCTCCCCACAGGGAGCCTGCTTCTCCCTCCGCCTATGTCTCTGCCTCTCTCTATGTGTCTGTCATGAATGAATAAATAAAATCTTTTTTAAAAAAAAGAAAAGGAACAAGCTATGGATACATGCTACACCATGGATGACTCTCAAAGACATGCGGAGCAAGGTAAGGCAGGGAGTAGAGACTACATACAGTACAATTCTAGGGAGGAGTTCAGACACAGGCGAACACATTTGTGGCTTAAATGTCAGAATGTTGGTTGCCTCTGGCAGAGGCGGTGATTGGGAAGGAGCATGGGAAGCCTTTTGGGGTGATATACTTTTTAAAGTCTTGACCAGGTAAGTACTTCCATGGCTGTATCCATATGTAAGAATTCATCAAGCTGTACACTTAAGATCTGTACACTTTACCATAGATAAGTTCTGTGTTGATTTTTTAAAAATGTCTGCTAGCAAGGCTCTGTGCTATGAGCTGGGCCCAGCTGTTCCAGGCTGACATTGCTGAGAAGAGTCAGTGGCTCAGAAGAGGGCCCGGATCAGCTCCTCTTAGAGGGGAATGGGTAGTCCCCGGGGGCAGCGCTAGCTCTGGGGTCCCAGGTTCTCAAAGGGACAGAAGATTGTTGTTGAGGCAGAAAGAAGATGCGTCTGGTAGTCACTGCTGAGGGCCTGCAAGGGAAACTTATCCAGCATGGAATGGAGGGGGATCTGAGAGGACCCCTGGGTAGGAAAGAACCTTACTGGGACTCCTGGGTGGCTCAGTGGTTGAGCGTTTGCCTTTCACTCAGGGTGTGATCCTGGAGTCCTGGGATCGAGTCCCACATCGGGCTCCCTGCATGGAGCCTGTTCTCCCTCTGCCTGTGTCTCTGTCTCGTCTCTGTCTTTCTCTCTCTCTCTCTCTCCCTCTGTCTCTCATGAATAAATGAATAAAGTCTTTAAAAAAAAAAAATAGGGCAGCCCCAGTGGCTTAGCGGTTTTGCGCCTGCCTTCAGCCCAGGGCACGATCCTGGAGACCCAGGATCAAGATCCACGTCAGGCTCCCTGCATGGAGCCTGCTTCTCCCTCTGCCTGTTTCTCTCTCTTTCTCTAATAAATAAATGAAAAATCTTTAAAAAAAGAAAAAAGAAAAAAAGAACCTTACTTCACCAGTGGTCACTGACATGCGAACAGGAAAACCTGCTCAGCCATGGATAGGCGAGGAGCAGTGACCCACAGAACTGAAAAGAAGGAGGTCACCTTACTGGGAAGCTGACACACAGAGGGGCAAATAGCAAAAAGCAACTCCTTTTTATTCTTGGATGTGTACAGACCTTATTTCACTTAAACCTCGTAAATCTGGGGCATAGGATTTGTTAGCCCTTCATAAACAGGAAACTGAGAGCTCAGGGACTTCTCTTGATGTGCTGAAGCTCACCCAGCTGCAAAGTGCAGCATTCACCCCCGGCTGTGAGATCCTGGACACGCACCCTACCCACTGTAGTCTCTGCCTGGGAGTCACCTGAGTGTGTAACCAGTTTGACTGCTGGTTATTGAACCCATGGGGGTGCATTTATTAAAGAGCTTTATTTTTCCAAAGCCTGTCCCCAGCTATGCTCTGCAGCTGGATTGAGGGCTCTCTTTAATGCCATCTCAGTCCACTTCTGTAATTCTGCATTATTTCAGTTACTAAAATAGTGAGACCTAGTTGTTAAAATTCAGTTCTGCTTGTTTTAGAACTTCAAACTTATATATTTTTTTAAGATTTTATTTATTTATTCATGAAAGACAGAGAGAGAAGCAGAGACATAAGCAGAGGGAGAAGCAGGTTCCCTGTAGGGAGCCTGATATGAGACTTGATCCCAGAGTCCTGGGATCACGACCTGAGCCAAAGGCAGATGCTCAACCACTGAGCTACCCAGGTGCCCCTCAACCTCATATTTGATTCAAATCTTTCCTTCTTTCCTAAGTTCAGGCCAAGCTTGTGGCTCCAAGGGCCTAGAGTGGGGGCCAGGGTGTGGTCCTCTCCCTTCACCACCTATTTTCTCTTGCCACACTTCTGCACAGAAGAAAGTCTCCTTAAGCAAGAGCCTGCCTCGAAGTTTGGTCCCCTTTCTGATTGTTGTCACAGTGATCCAGTTTCACTGCCGGCAGCATCTCACCTCCGTGGCACTCCATCTATGGCTTTGGTGGCATCTCCAAGACATTCCTTTCCCCAGGCTCCTCAGCTCTACGATCTTTCTTCCAAGCTCAGCAATCTGGTAACCTGGTAGCCTCAATCTCCTCTTCCTTGCCTAGACTTCAAAACTGGCAGAGCTATCAGAGCCCTCCTTTATCTCTCTGAGGCCTGGGAATGTGAGAAGTCTCCTTGCACCCCTCCTGCTAGTCCATCTACCATGCCACCTCTCCCCAGTGCTCCTTGCCCAATTTGCAAGCCCTTGGATAGGAGTTCAGTGGCCAAGCAAATAACGAGACAAAGGGCAAGACATCAGTCTTTCTTTCTGGAGTAAAACTTTATGAGCAAGTCTTTTGAGGACCTCCTTTCTAAACTTCAGCTTTCAATCAGCAATCCCAAAGGAACAAAACAGCACCTACTCCCTCTCCTCTCTAGGGTGGGGAGGAAAGTGACTTATCTTCATGAACACAATTCTCCCTCCAAAGGCAGCCTCCTCCTCACTCCCAATCCTTCTGTCCATGATATCTCTATGATGAAAGTCCAAACCTGAGGTGTCTTTTGCCTAGAAGGGAGGCTTCTTTGAGCTAAATCCTGGAGAATTTAGTAATTTTATCAATGAGGCCTCTACCTGAAGGGTAATGTCTGAAGTACTGAGTAAGCTTCAGGGGCAGGAAAACATTTCAGTCTAAATTCTCACCAGCTTATAATCATATGTTTGCCACTGAAAACCCTCTTTGTGGGAGCCTATGTTCCTGTCTGAGGCAGTAAAGTGATTTTCTTCCTTTTATTTTTTATTTTTTTAAATAATAAATTTATTTTTTATTGGTATTCAATTTGCCAACATACAGAATAACACCCAGTGCTCATCCCGTCAAGTGCCCCCCTCAGTGCCTGTCACCCATTCACCCCCACCCCCCGCCCTCCTCCCCTTCCACCACCCCTAGTTCGTTTCCCAGAGTCAGGAGTCTTTATGTTCTGTCTCCCTTTCTGATATTTCCCACACATTTCTTCTCCCTTCCCTTCTATTCCCTTTCACTATTATTTATATTCCCCAAATGAATGAGACCATATAATGTTGGTCCTTCTCCAATTGACTTACTTCACTCAGCATAATACCCTCCAGTTCCATCCATGTTGAAGCAAATGGTGGGTATTTGTCATTTCTAATGGCTGAGGAATATTCCATTGTATACATAGACCACATCTTCTTTATCCATTCATCTGTCGATGGACACCGAGGCTCCTTCCACAGTTTGGCTATTGTGGACATTGCTGCTAGAAACATCGGGGTGCAGGTGTCCCAGAGTTTCATTGCATCTGTATCTTTGGGGTAAATCCCCAGCAGCAAAATCCTAGAGGAGAACACAGGCAACACGCTTTTTGAACTCGGCCCCAGTAACTTCTTGCAAGATACATCCACGAAGGCAAAAGAAACAAAAGCAAAAATGAACTATTGGGACTTCATCAAGTTAAGAAGCTTTTGCACAGCAAAGGATACAGTCAACAAAACTACAAGACAACCTACAGAATGGGAGAGGATATTTGCAGATATAGGGCTAGTTTCCAAGATCTATAAAGAACTTATTAAACTCAACACCAAAGAAACAAACAATCCAATCATGATTTTCTTCCTTTTAATACACCGCCTATCATGCTGCATGGCTTAAGAAAAGTCAGCCTTCCTGGAGATTTGACCTGTCAGAAAAGTCCTTCCAGACCCACTCTACCTTGCCCCAGGGCAGTCGTTGACAGAGTTAATCATGGTAGGGGTGATGAGTGCTTTCTGTTTGGGAACTGCTGGTGGGGAGGTGGGAACTGATGGTTGGTTGTTCATTTCTTGAGACTTATAGAACAATTGTGGATATTATTGCCCCAGATTTAGTGACATAAAACAATGGCCATTTTGTTATGCTTACAGATTCTGTAAGAATGTGAAACTGGCACAACGTTGATGGATTTTTTTCTGCTCCACATGTCTGGGGCCTTAGTTGGGAGGATTGAAAGGCTAGGGTGTTCTGAAACTCCCATTCACATGTCTGATGCCTAAGTGGAAGGACTTGAAGACTAACTCCTAACGGGGCCTACTTGCCTCTTCTTGGCTTGCACATCCTCATGGCATGGCAGTCTCACAGAAAGAAGCTGGATTTGTTACATGGTCGATTAGAGCTCCAAGTGTGAGTCACTTGCTTTCCTAAGTCATAAGCCTTCCAAGATTCAAGGGTAGATGAATATGAGAAGGGAGCTATTGTGGTCATCTTTGGAAAGTGCAACCTGTCCTTAGGAGCCCACATGCTGCTTCCAGCCTTTGGCATTTCACATTCCAACAGGGACAGGGGAAAGAACCCTTCATCTCCAAACCAGTGCATATCCACTGAAAGCACAAAGGATGGGATCACTATTCCATGAAAATACTTCATTCTAGTGAATGACTGATTATTGAGGTGCTTTAGAGTGTCAAAAATAAGAATTATTATCCAGGCTTGTTTTCTCAGTGGTGCATTGTGGCAGTGCCTCTAAACTTTACCTCAAGGATAAAGGCATCCGAGGGCAATTTTCTAATTTTGTGACTCTCCTTTGTCCTTTTGTGGCAAAAGGACAAAGAGCCCTCAGAACATTATCGTGAATGTCTTCAGTGGGACTGCAGATGTCTGAATCTGCTGGCCTTCCTGCACGTGGTGATCAGGCAGGGGGTGGAGGGTATCCAAGAGGGTCTATGAAGCCAGGGCTAAAGCAGAGCTTATCCCTCTGAATTGTGGAGTTGCCAAGACAAGAAAGTAATGTTGAGCCAGAGAAGAGATGAGATCCAGGCAACCACATGGGATTGCAGAGAAGAGGAAAGAACTATGCATCAAAATTTTGATTGAAAAAAAATAAAACGAAATTTTGATTGAGCCTGGTATCTGAGAGATAAGGAGGAATGAGTTGGGGAGGAAATGGAGGAAGAGTCTAGAACTGTGCCATCCAATATGGTAGCTATTAGCTACATGTGGCTATTTAAATTTAAATTAGTTAAAATAAATTTTTAAAGATTCAGTTTCTCAGTCACACTGGCCACATTGTAAGTGCTAAATAACCACAGGTGGCTAGTGACTCCTGCTTTGGATGGCACAGATTATAGAATATTTACATTACTACAAAAAGTTCTATTGGAGTGCATTGACTCTAGAACAACTACCTGTAATAGGCAGCTTGTTTCATAAACCAACCTGAGGATGATTGAGGGAGGGTGGTTTAAGGTGAAGGATGGTTAGCTGAATGTAAGGTGCTAAGAGTGTATTTGGATTTTCCAACATAATGTGGAGTCGTTGGAGCCAAGTCATACACTAGATCTGGGGTACTCATGCTCAATGAATTTGTATTGAATTAATGAGTGAGTGAGCTGGACAGTGCTATTTGTTAGGGGTAGAGTATAGGGAGGAAGACAGAAGGCAGCTATAAAGTAAAGGAGCTGAATTTTCTCGTGTTAGCAGCCCCTTTACTAAAATAAGAGAAATTCTGAGGAATTTTTTGAGTAGAGATGTTTTGAGTAGTGTCAGCAACATTAGAATAAGTATAAAGCCTCTCCAAAGTAACTAATTAGAAAGGGACCACATTCAACTGGCTTGTTGTTTAACCATGATCAAGACTCCTAACCACTCTGGCCTTCAGTTTCTTGAACTATAAAATAAAGTCAGGACTAAAGACCATCTCAGCTCTTTCTATGTGTCTACAATTTGGATGTTTTAAACCCTGTTATTATCTTTATAAAAGAGCTTTTCTGTCATACCTTGGAGTTGCTGTGAAAGCAGAAAATAATCAGGGAGAGCAAATGGGGTCATGCTTTCCTAATACATCCCAGATCATACATCTGCTTTTCCAGGGCAAATATAAATTGTCTTTGCTAAACTTCTAGGACTCCTCTTTCTCACTTAACTTCCTACTGTCAGTGGGGGCGGGTGGTGGTGGTGATGTATTCCACTTCCTCCCTTCCATGGGATTTTGAATTTATTATGTGATGGTTGCTGATATTCTGGAGACTTAGCCCTTCATCCAGAGTATCTGTGAATGCTAAAAACCTGGCTATGGGAAGAACACTGACCAGAATGTCAGGAGGTGTGAGTTCCAGTCCTAGCACTGCCACTCACTGTGTGTGCTCCAGCAAGTCACTTGGCCACACTGGACCTCAGTTGCACATCTGCAAAATGAAGTTCTGGATTAGGACATCTCCAAGGTCTCTTTTAGCTCTAACTCCTATGGATGCTGATGGAAGTAGACACAAAGATGTTTCCTTTTCCTTTTACTTTAAGCTGACCTCTAGGTATCTGGCATATTTTGACGTCAGTAAATTCCAACATACGTTGTCAGAATCCACTCTTGTTGGTGAAGTATAACTCTTTCTTCAAGTTTTTTAGCAAAGAATAATGAGGAGACTTGGGTTGAGGCAATCCTTGGATCAGACACAGCGTTCCATCTCAGAACTGCGATCCTAATATCTGTTCTGTTCTGCCCTTTGCTTGCCTCATATTTGATATTTAAGTTATCCAACAACCTGAGTTTGGGAACTTCCCCCATGTTTTGGATTTCCCCCCCTTGGATTTGTCCTGCTCTGCTCACCCTCCTACCACCAAACCATTTTTCCCCCACCTCTGATAACCCCTCCCCTTTCCTTAGTGTTCAACATTTCTCAACCTGAAATCTGCAGGGTGAGCCCTGTTGTAACCACAGTCCCTGGTTATTGAGGTGACAGTTGGAAAAAATTGTATTGCACTTATATAGAGGCCAATATCTGTGTCTGCAAGTGCTCCCTTGAATTCCTCTTGTCTTCACTATTAGGATCTCCAGTCCCCTCCTTGTTAATGAGCAAGCATGGCAGGGGTGGTAATGTTATCTTCCCTACCCAGGTTCTCAGAGATGGCTAGCCACATGCAATTTGATCTATTAAGTAACTGCCTTGTAAACACACAGCAGCCAAGGAAAGTCCTTTTTAACTATGCTTCCTGTGGACTTTGAAATTTAAGTTCTGTTAGATACATAGCTGATTCCAGCAATTTGATAACATTTCTATAGCAACCTCTTCAGCATTCATGTGAGTCAAGCACTCAGGCACCTTGGTTCCACCTCTGAGGTGTGGGATGGAGTGCTTATCTTGTGACTTTTAAACAACTATCAGCTGTCCCCATGCGTTTTTCAATTTTCCCACTTGTTACTAGCTAAGGAGAGCTGAGCTTTGGAAGCCATAGGAAAATAGCTATAATATGTAACTCAGTCCATCTTGTTAACAAAATTCATTTAGGTGATCATAAGTCTACTTGGCAGTCAAAGGAGCACAGACTTTGAGTGGAAGATTTTTCATCTTCCTGGAGAGTGTGAAGGAGACCTTGCCTCAGAATCATATCTGTAGTCCTTGCTCCATTCTCATGGGCCTTGGCTCATCCTTACCTGCCCTGGTTCTCAGACCTTCAGCGCCTGACTTCTCTTCTCTATGAATTAACTGCCTGGATTTCTGATCTCTTCTGTTACCTGGCTTTTTAAAACAGCATGTCCTTTTAAGCTTATGTACTTTGATCTCTGATCTCTTGCATGTTGTGACTATGATAATTTATATTTTCATTAATATTGCCTATTTTTTTTCATTGTTAACGTTTCTCTAGAGTAGTCCTGCTCACTATAACCCTTACTCAGGATAAAAGCCGGATACAATGATATGTATGTGTACATCTACATGTAAATATTTAATAACAGGCTAATAAAGGGTTATCTCAGAGACTGGTTAACATTTCAGAATACAATGTAAACTCTCACATTAACTCAAACACAAGGTAATCAGCTTTCCTTTAGCTTAGATTAGCTAAATCAGTCTTGAAGAATAAAAACAGATCCAGAAGTCCATGTGTACTTTAATGGGTCTTCCTAAGCTGTCCCTCCCCTGCAGCCCTCTCAGAACATCTGTAGGAAGAGGTAGAAGTTATTTATTTATATGGAGCATGATTATTGGAATAATTCCTGTCAAGTCTTCAAATGGATGGTTAAGTCTTGCTAAAAATATCTGATGGAAACTTAAAAAAAAAATCAGATCTCAGTTACATAGTTGGCCCTTGAGATTCACATAAAGGCACATATTCAAAGATGAGGGGAGTTTCTTTCTGGCTTAGAAACCTCCCATCTCTGGCTATGAAACCATTTTAGAAGCAAGATGACTCTGCAAATTGGAACCAAACAAAAGGGATGTGAAACATTCTGCTGCAACCAAGTTATTTCCTTTTAAGCTACGAAGAAAGGCAGATTCAGCACTTCCACAAGATTGTGATACTTTCCTTCTCAGATTAGTGATTTCTTCCAACAAGTTAAAGATAGTAGTATCCAAGAGCAAGCTAAATTACTTAACTTCACTAAATCTTGAAAAATACTGCAACAAAATCACATCAATGCCATGGATATTGTAAGTTTCCAGATTCTGGCCTTGGGTATACTATTCAGTGTATTTATCAATGTGTGTGGGTGTGTGTAAGAATAATAATGATTATCTGAACCTAATAATACTTTCTTTGTCATACAATAACTGGCTAATGTTTAAAATAATAAACATGTCTTTACACTTCACTGCAAAAAATACTGAAAAGCCACCTCAGTCCAGAGCAATAACCCGATGATAGCCCAAGTTGCTTTTCCTAATACATGAAACATTAAAAACCATACATCTTAAATCATTGAAATGTATAAAACCAATTATTACATTTGTAAGCCTGGAAAAAATTCAGAAGAATGACCTGATGTAATAATAGCAATAAAAAGCCATTTATTTTACAATGAATAGGTTTTCCAAACCAGAGTTTTAAGCAGTCACATTTCTCAGGCAGCAGTTAATGTTATTGCCATGGATTTTCCGGAGAACATTTCACTTCATCGTTATTTATAACTTAGCTCAGCCTCTTTCTATTATTTATATTTAAATATAGAAAGAAATCTTCTCCCATTCCTCTTTCTTTGGATTTGTCTTTTTAACACCCACACAAATCCATGAGTCATAAATGAGACTATGAAAATGAATGGTCCCTGTCGCACAAGAACACTCTGGCTACCCGTGTGAATTTAAATGATATAATTGTCAGGGTAAGTTCAAACTGCAAGTGAAACAATGTCTATATGAATTCCATTCACAAAACCCAGAAACTCTGAAATTGAAAGATTGTCTATATGTTCAAATATAAAGCGTGGAATTTATACACAAACACCCATTTCTGAACTCTTACACACATCCAATAAAATACATATAGCTAGATGGAATGGGATGGGGGAAACCCAGCTTCCGACATTAGCTCTCTGCTTCCTGAATGATTAGCTAATCTATAACCGTCTGCGAAACAGACATAATAATGTCTGTCTCACCTCCCCTATAGGGTTATTAAGACTGTCAAATGCAATAAAATATGTAAAAGTGTTTTCCAAACTATAATATGCCATCGTGATTTTAAGATATGTTTATTACTGTTTCTTCAGTGAAATTAATTTTATAGGCAGAAGAATGACCAGGCAGTGGAGTGAATTGACAGGCAGATTATGAATTTGTCTGCCACTGCAAACATATTTAATGCTAAACTTAGTCTCCAAGGATCCGATAATGAATTTGGTCCTGTAATACAAAAAGCCATAATTGATCACCATAAGTCAAGTCCAATTCAACTTGAATGATCCAATGATGAATAAGAAACAAATGTCCGGTACAGAGAGATCTATTGCTTCTATAGATGAACTCAATTTACTTATATCCAAGGGTAAGCTGCCCCTGCAAAGCTCCATCTTGATGACTTCACATCTTATAAACTCTTACAAATGTTATTCCCTTAACTTCATAATAATATATCTGTTTTAGAGAGGGAGAAATTGAAGTCTTTAAATAAATTTCTTAGCAACTTATGTTGCTAAAATCTGGACAGAGTTCTTATTAAATGTCATTACTACTATATGTGGACAGAAGTTGTTAGAGTATTTGAATTGCATCTTGTTATGGTTTATCAAATGTACGGGTAAAGGCATAAAACACACAAAAAAATTTAAAAAGATTTTATGTATTTATTCATGAGAGACAGAGAGAGAGAGAGAGAGAGGCAGAGATACAGGCAGAGGGAGAAGCAGGCTCCGTGCAGGGAGCCCGATGTGGGACTCGATCCCAGGACTCCAGGATCATGCCCTGAGCCAAAGGCAGATGGTCAACCGCTGAGCCACCCAGGCCGTCCCATGAAAAAATTTTTCAGTGGATAATAATATACGTGGTAAATGTTCCAACAATATTAAAGAATATATACTGAAAAGTTAGTGGCCCTATCAGGACAAACCCCCAAGTATTCAATTCCCTTTCTTACAAGAACATACTCTTACCAATCTGGTGTATCTATGCTTAGATATATTATTTTAAAAACAAAATACAAAGGGTAGCATAATAAGCATGCTATTCCACATCTTTTTTTTTACTTAACAATACATCTTGTAGGTAATTCCACACCTAGGAGGTAGTACCTATAGATTTTGATCCATATTTGTAATAGCTACATAGTAATTTATTTCATGTTTGGATGTATAATAATTTAGCTAGTTTCCTATTTGTGAACAATATTTTGCTGCTACCAAAGCTGAAATCCTGTACATACCTCCATCTGCATAATATTTTTAAAGGAAAGAATGAACTGATACTCTTAGATTTCATGAAATACAAGTAAAATAAAAATGAAGAATTATCCATAAATTTTTTAAGACTGGAAAAACCTCTGAGTTGCTTTTTAGCCAAATGAGGAAAACAGGATTGAGTGGCGTAGTTAAAATAGATTTGACACCATGCTGACTAACATTTGGATGTCACATCTGACCACCTAAAGGAATTTATTCTGCAGCCAAGTTCACGTGAAACTAGTGTTTAGACAATAGGAAACTTCTCATAAAAAGTAAACAAACCAAAGTCATCTTTAGCAAGCAAAGGGGAAGCATGAAGAAGATAATCGTCAGCTTTGCTAAATGGAAAAAAATGTGAGATTTTGTTATTTGGATTTGCTTCTGGGGCTCCTCTGTGGTAAGTTTCAGGACATAATACAATTTTACAGAAATGATACTGTGTGTGTCATTTTGTAGTTCAAACACTAGCAGGAATGCTAAGTTAAATCTGGCAACCTGAGACTTGCAGGGGACTCTTGCATTTTTTAAAGCAACTTTATTGAGATGTAATTTATATACTGTAAAATATGCCCACTTAAGAAGTGTATTTTAATGACTGTTAGTAAGTTTAGCAAGTGTGTGGCCATCATCATTCCAGTTTTAGATCATTTTCATCACCTCAGGAAGATCTCTTGAGCCTGCTTACTGTTCATTTCCAGCTTACCCCAGCTCCAGGCAGCCATTAATCTGCCTCCCATTTCTAGAGATCTGTTTATTTTAGACATTTAATATAAATGGAAGCATAATGTGATGTGGACTTTTGTGAATGTCTTCTTTCACTTAACATAATGCTTTGGAGGTTCATTCATGTTGTAGTGTTAATAGTATTTTGGTTCCTTTTTACTGCTGAGTAGTATTCCATTGTATAAATGTACATATACATTTTGTCAATCCAGGGTTCTTGCAAGGTTAAGGGAAGAATAATGGATTTTACCTATTGTAGAATCTAGTCCTCATTTGTAAAGACCGCATGTCTCTGCAGGTCTGTTTTCAGGCTGTGTCATTTGCTAGCAGAAAGAAAGCATTAAGAACACCTGGATTCACTTTGAATAAGTAGACTCAGAATATTTTTTATTCCTATTTCCAAACTGCCAGTCCATTTATTAAAGCCTTACTTGGGAATGTGGATAAGGGAGAGGCTTTCCTTTATAGAGGGCCTGCTGAAGACTGAGAAGAAAACATATTCTTCGAGGTTTCTTTTTATTCTTCTAATTTTTAAAGACTAGTTTTGTATCTATAATGTGTTCCAAAACTATTAGAACAAACTGTCTTAAAATATGATATCTAGCGATTTTAGAAACTACTTATTTATTTATTTGAGAGGAGAAGAGACTCCACACAGTGGGGAGAGGCAGAGGGAGAGAGAGAGAGAGTCCCAAGCAGACTCTGTGCTGAGCTCGGAGCCCAACTCGGAGCCTGATCTCACAATCCTGAGATCATACCTTGAGCCGAAACCAAGAGTAATTAGCTTAACTGACTTAACCACCCAAGAACCCCTAGAAACTATTTAAATCATCTCTTTATCTACCTTACTTTATCAATCTATTCCTCTTCCTTCTTTAGCTTAATTAATAGAGCAATGAATTCAGCTCAGTGTGACAGCAGGAAGGAGGCAAAGGTGGCCAATAAGAAAAAGAGCAATGGTAAGGTTTGTGCTTGTATATATGATGAGAATTAAAATGAGGTTGTGGGCTGTATTCACGTCCTCATGTCTCTCCATTTTGAGGTCTGGCACTGAAGTTGGAGTTGAGAAAAGGTAAGTTTTATTCTTATTTTTGTCCAATCACCTTGAAGAATTTACATAGTGATTTTTCATTTCAATTTTTGCCTTTGTGAAACAAACACTGGCCATCCCAGAGGCCCAGCGATGGCTTCTTAGCTCCCAGGGGAGGAGGGTGCAGCCCCTCAATCAGACTGGCAGGGGAGGGGCTGCTTTCCCTGCATCCTCATTCTCCTCACTGTGTATCAGGACCACTTTGGTGGTGACAGAATGGAGAGGGGACCATACCACGTGCCCACAGACCCAAGACCCTCCTGAGCATTGTACTCCACACCCCTCTCTAAGATTTGGAGAAAGCTGGGCTGACCACTGATTCCCCTCATCTATGGTTTTATTCAGAGGCTCAGTTTCCCTTGCATTTTCTGCATTGTTCACCTGCTACCAGTGTTTCCTCTTTGATGGATACATCATTTGGCTGTTTGGGAAGCAGCATGTTGGCCTAAAAATGAATTGTACTCATTATTAAGCCAGTTAATTCTAGGATGACCACTTTTGCTGGTGAGCATGGGACATTCTGGGGTCTGGTCCTTCTGTGTCTTACTAAAGCGCCTCCTATTCTGAAAAACCTGCTTCCCAAAGTGTCTGGATAGGAAAGCCACACAATGTGGCATAAAATGGATGTGAAAGACTCTGAAATTTGTGGCTCATTGTAAAAATGCCAGCAATTTTAGTGATTATTTATCTTATCTCTGTTGCTTTTATGGCGAGGTAGGTCCCGAGGCCTGATGGGAAGGATGGGGTTCTTTAAAGATGAATTGCACTTAACATCTCTCGTTTTTTCCACAGCCAAACCGGTGTGATTTCATCATGATCCTAATTCCCTTCATTGGCTTAATGGCCACATTTCCTACTGCGGATAGAGACTCAGGGATGGATGTTTTTTATGGATTTTTTCCCTTTGGCCATATTTCCAAGTTGTAATGCCTCTTGGGCTTGTGTTAGAGTTCTCTCAAGGAAGATTTCTAACGACCCTGCTCACCAGTGTCCTGTTGGCAGAAGGATGTGTTGAGAGCCAGCCAGTCATAAAACTCTGTTGCCAGGAAATGAGGCAGCAGTTAACAGACTGAGAGATTAGAGCCCTGCTTCAGGCTGTGTTCCTCCCTACTTAAACATATATTGTTTTCTTCTGTGAATAGGTGCTTGTGAATAATTCAAACAATCCAGAAATATATGATGTAGGAAGTCAAAAGTCATTTGTTATTCCTTCCTCATAACTACTGTTATGAGGGTTTGTTGATTATTTCTCTAGATTTTTAAAATGCATGTACCAACCTACCAGCATTAGTTTTCAAAAGTAGAATCAAATTAGACACACAGTTCTGCACCTCGTTCTTTCACTTCCCATTACATAGGAGAATTTTTTATCTTTAAATTTATCTCAGTTTTTTAAAAAAGATTTTTTTCATTTATTCATGAGAGACACAGAGAGAGAGAGAGAGGCAGAGGCAGAGGCATAGACAGAGGGAGAAGCAGGCTCCCTGCAGGGAGCCTGATGGGGGACTCAATCCCAGGACTCTGGGATCATGACCTGAACCAAAGGCAGATGCTCAATCACTGAGCCATCAGGTGCCCGACCGTAGTCTTGTTAAAAGTTGTGCATGTACCACACTTTAATTAGACCCCTACTGAAGGATATTAGGGTGGCTTCTAATATTTCAGTATTATAGAATGTACAGCAATGAATATTTTTGTTTCTATTTTTTATAGGCTTGTCTGTTTTGGCTGGATAAGTCCCTAGACATTTTTGCCTATTCCTGAATAATGTTAAAATTTTAACTGCAAAATAAAACAAAGTATGTTGCATTTTATTATTGGGTAATAACTGGTGAGTGAACGCAGTTGGTCAGACTAAAGCATGTGAATAAAATGTGTGGATCATTTTCCACGCTTCTTGCCAGCTCTCACAGTTGTGAAAAGCATAAACAATTCCTAATCCCCCTGGCTTACTTCTTGGATTCCTTGTTAAAAAGGGAAATGGATCTGGGATAACAGATTGATTTGGTTCTGGAACTGCTGTGATTCCATTATTAGAGAGTCAGTGTGGCCTAGTAGAGCAGAGACAAGGCTCTGAGGCCAGCCTGCCTCATCTCCCATCCCTGCCTTACTGCTTGCTTACCTTGCTGTTCTCATTTATGGGACCAGAAGCAATGATAGTGTCTACCTCAGAAGATGCAGTGGGGATTCAGTGAATTAATACCTACTAAGCACTTAGTTGCTACGCTGGATATGCCATAAGTACTCAGTACATGGTAACTATCACTATGTTTAATACCAAAAATAGCAAACCATTTATTGAGCTCATATTCTGTTCTGCACATGGAGGAGGCACTTCACATAGATTGTCTATTTTAATCCTCACAAAACTCTACGAGCTAGATATTACCATCCCTACTTTGCAGATGAGGAAACCAAGACAGAAAAGTTTAAATAATTTGCTAGTTACTGTCCACTAGTCAATGAAGGAGCTGCCCCTCTGGTAGATGAGAACACTCCCTGCATGTAGTGTGGTCAGGAAATCAGGGCTTATGTATGAGAGCAGCAAGAAAGGATTCTACACTAAATTCTTCAGGACAGACCAAAGATATATTCCCAGATAGGAGCCGAAACTGTTGTCTTCCTCCAGTAGCTGTGGACTAAGAGTACCATCAATAAACATTAGCCACAGTATTTATTTATTAATTTATCTACATTTTTAAAGATTTTATTCATCTATTCAAGAGGGACACAGAGAGAGAGGCAGAGGCATAGGCAGAGGGAGAAGCAGGCTCCCTGTGGGGAGCCTGATGCGGGACTTGATCCCATGACCTGAGCCAAAGGCAGATGCTCAACCACTGAGCCATGCAGGCATCCGTAGGCACAACTATTTATGAGAAAACTCCATCTGTGTTTGATATTGGCTGTGGTAAAAAAAAGTTTTATGAAGCAAAAGCACAAGCTATGTACTTCATCTCTCCTTGGTTTTGTTGACATTTCTTTAGGCTGAACTGATGCCCTTTCTCTCTCTCACAATCCTTTGCTTCACTTTCTTGTCTTCGAGGGTCAGCCGATGCCACCTGCTCTGAGAAGCCTCATCACTGAGAAGGTGCTGCTTCTTTCTCAAAGTTCTTGCATTCTCATGAAGCCACAGTTCATCCCGTGGTGTTTGCGCTCTGGTGTGTGCTTCACTCACCTGTCTTCCACCTCTGGACTTGATCAACTTGAGGAAAGAGTCCATTCTTTACCATTTCTTTTTCATTCAACACATTTTTATTAAGCGTCTACTAGATGCTAGTTCATTCGTGCACTGGATCCTATCCCCTCCAGTACATTCAAGACTTTGCTCTTGCAATTGTCTTTTCTCTCTCACACACTTCAGATCTTCCCCTCTCCACTGGAGCACTCCCATCAGCACCCAAACATGTTTTAGATAATATATTTCATCTTATAAAAAGAAAAGGCTTGCATCACATTTGCATCTAGCTGTAGCCCCACTTCTCTGTTCTGCTTTGTTGAAATGCCTTTAAATTAAAAAAGAAAGAAAGAAAGAAAGAAAGAAAGAAAGAAAGAAAGAAAGAAAGAAAATGCCTTTAAATGACATGCCTGTGCTGATGTCTTACTTCCTTACCTCCCAGTCCTTTAATCCCCTCCAGTTCAATTCCCCTTTCATCTCCATCATTCCCTACAACCATCCTCATGCAGTCACCAATGGCTACCTCTTGGTCAATTCTTGGCCCTCCTCTTCTGTGACCTCTCAGACTCACTGGACATGGCTTATCACTTCCTCCTTTGTGAAAGACTTCTCTGAATTTTTACAAGCCTATTTGCTGTCTTATCAGAAAGTTTTTATTTGGGGGATGCCTGGTGGCTCAGCCAGTTAAATGTCTGATGGTTGATTTCGGCTCAGGTCATGACGTCAGGGTTGTGAGACTGGGTGCCACGTTGGGCTCTGCACACAGTGTAGAGTCGGCTTCAGATTCTCTCTGTCCCTTTTCCTGCCCTTCCCCTTCGCTTGCACACACTCTCTCTCTAAAATAAATAAATAAGTCTTAAAAAAAAGAATTTTTTAAAATTTTTATGAAAGTTATACATGTCACATCTTTTCACCATTGTTCCCTGCTCTCCCACAGTTCATATCTCATTCATTTTTACGTTCTCTTTGGTCGTAGAGCACAATGTCTAGTATGAGGAAAATCTTATGAATTTATATGGAGTTACTTCATATATATATATAAAATGCAGATGTATTTTAAAAAATAGATGAATTGGCCAGGAAATTTTTAGAATTGTTCTATCAAGGGTGTAGGAGCAGATAGAATGGAGGGAAAAGAGATGAGGAAAGGTTTAAGTATACTTTTTATATAGTTTCAACTTTTGAACTTCCTAAATGTTTTACATATTCAAAAATAACCTCAAGTGTATAATAAATAAGCCCTAATATTAGATAAAAACAGAAACAAATGAATATAAGTATATAACAAATTGATAACTTGGGAAAGAAAAAATAAGTTCAATTAACTTTTGAACACAGCACTCTTCATATTTTTAGTGGAGTATACTCTGAGAACAAAAAGAATAGTGAAGAAATTTTGGGCTTATAATAGGTTTATGATAAATAGTAGTATTGGTATTGGTGATGTAATTTTGAAATAATTTTGTGTATATTATGGGTTAGATCAGGTTAATAAATAGGGGTGCCTGGCTGGTTCACTCGGTGAAACATGCAGCTCTTGATCTCAGGGTGGTGACTTCAAGCCCCATGTTTGTCATAAAAGCTTACTTTAAAAAAGAGTTAATGAATACATTAATGTTTTTATGAGCCAGAGTTTTCACCATGGGTGAAGAGAGCGATACAAACATGGAATGGGGGAAAACTAAGGGAAAACCTTGTGCTATTGGTTTTGAATGGAAGATATTGAAAAAACATATGTGTGTGTGTGTGTATATGTGTGTGTGTGTGTTCTAGTATGTACACTGAAAAGACCTAGAAACAAGGAGACACACTTGTAGAGAGGATGGTTTCAGATCATGGTTTCTGAATACCATTCTTCCCTGAAAAAGAAACAATACTTTGGGGAAATGAGTGATTCCATGTCAAGGACAGAGAAAATACAACATAAGCCTGGAAATTTCTGTTGTGTCAGACAGTAAGAAAAAGCTCAAAGACTAATGGGGTCATGTCAAAAAGCACAGCTCGAAGGGGCTCCCACAGCCCAAATCTGACAATGTGAGCATCAAAAATCATGGCAGTAGTGGGTGGTAATCACTGGATACAGAAATTTATGAGGATATTATGATAATAAATAAATAAGAAAGAAAGGGGAAAGAGAAGAGAAAGCTTTTCTCTATAGAATTCCAGATAATAAATTTAAAGCCAATTATAAAATCATTTTGAAATCTCTGATCTAATCATTGTGTGAAAGGGTGTTAGGAAACAATATTCTCAACAGTATCATTCATCACAGATTAATTATTAATTCCAAAGGGGAAAAGTATCTTTCTGAGATATCTGGCCAACAACCTTAACCAAGTGATCAAATTTTGTATTGTGAATAGTGAGGAACCCAGTATAAACCCAGCATTATGTTCCTCTTGATATGATGTAACAAGAAGTACACAATGTTACCTACGGAATGTTTTTGCCAAAATCCTTTAGTCTGGATCTAATCATAAGGAAATAAGCTAATCCAGAACAAGAAAACTGGACTTTTAAAGAAAATCAGTATCTTAAAGAGTAAAAATAAGGCAAGGAGACTGTTTTAAAATAAAAGAGTCTTGGGACATCTGGGTGGCTTAGTGGTTGAGTATCTGCCTTCTCCTCAGGGTGTGATCCTAGGGTCCTGGAATCGAGTCCACATCGGGCTTCCTGCATGGAGTCTGCTTCTCCCTCTGCCTATGTCTCTGCCTCTCTGTGTGTGTGTCTCTCATGAATAAATAAATAAATCTTTAAAAAAATAAAAGAAAACATTCTTTTAAAGAGAGGTGGCAGTTAAAGAGACTACTGTAAAAAATTTTTCAGAGACAGGGAAATTTGCATATGGGCTCTATACTAGATATATTATTGAACTAAAATTAATTTTCTGTGAGGAAGGGGAAATAGGAAATTGTTTCATTTTGCAAGATGAAAGAGTTTTGGAGATCTGTTGTACAACAATGTACATATAGTCAACACTACTGAACTGTACACTTAGAAATGATTAAAATGGTAAATTTTATGTTTTTTACAGTGATTTTTAAAAAAATGTTAAATCCTTAAATGGCCTACATAAGGACATATATAAGAGAATACATGTTGAAATATTTAAGGATCAAATGTCAGGCTATCTGCAACTTTCTTTCAAGTGGTTCAGTGGGAAAAAAATGTGTGTGTTCTTGGGTGTGTTGAAAGAAAGATGAGTAAGCAGTAAAATGTTAACAAATGTTGAATCTAGATGATGACTATCCAGATGTTTATTATTCTACTCTGCCCGCTTTTCTATAAATTTGAAAACTGTCTAACTAAATATTTGAAAAAAAAGGCAATTACTCAAAACTGTATCCTGTTTTGATTTCCATTTCTTTCATAAGTCAGGTTGAATATTTTTCCTTGTGTTGATTTACCAATCCTCATTTAATTATGTGACAGGTCTGATATGACCCTTTATTCTTCAGTGAAGTCTTAATTATTTCTTGCCTACTTACATAAGCACTTTGTGGATATAGACATTAAAACCCTAAGCCATATAACTACAAATATCTTTTTCTCAGACTATTTTCCTTTAGAGATCCTGAGTCTAGTCTGTGTCCTCTTCTCTCCGCGCTTTTCTCTGAGTAATCTTACTTAGTCCCACAGCTATATAGATCATCTATATGCTAATGATTTCTAATTTTAGATCTATAACCATGAGCTTTCCAGTGTTTTCCAGTAACACCCCAAGGACAATACCAGACATTGGTTTTTAAATACCACTTCCAACTAAAAGAAACCAAGGTTCCTTGGAGAAATTGGCGATTCCATGGAAAAAGTAGGAAAAGCCTAGAAAATCTTGTATCAGAAAGCAAGGAAGGATTCAAAGAACAATGGAAACCTGTCAAAAGGACACAAGAACCAATTATGGCTGATTCTAGGACAATTAGAGCATCAAATAAATAATGATAGCAATAGCATAAAATAAGACTACATGAGTCTACACGATATAAATCAGGAACTGGCTTTTTCTGCAAAGGGCCTTATAATAGATTTTTAGGTTTGGTGAGTCATGCAGTCTCTGACACAACTGTTCAATTCTGCCACTGTAGCACAAAAGGAGCCGTAGATAATACATAAATGAATGAATGGCTGTATTCCAATAAAACTTTATTTACAAAAATAGACAGCAGGCTGGATATGGCCCATGGGTCACAGTTCTCCTACCTCTGCATCTAAATAAATGAATAAATAAACAGAAGGGAAAGCTCTCATCACAATAAAATGTCAACTAGTAAACACAGAAGGAATAATGGAGTTAAAAATCTCAATGTGGCAACCATCATAGTAATAATTAATTCAGGCAAAAAACATCAATAGATGCTAAAGATAGTGCCTGAAAGAAAGAAAAGAAATAGATTATTTATAAAGTTGCAAAGTAGTTCCATATAAAGTTAATTACAAAGGTAAGAGGAATATCTTTACAGTGAGAAATCTGCAGACACAAGCAATGGGACACATGGACATCATTTGCCACCTGATAGGATGCACTGAGGAAAACACAGCATCATTCCTCTGATATTCCTGCCAAAGATTTATAATTTGGGTCTAAACATGAGGAAATGTTAGACAAGTGTAAGAGAAGGACACTAAGAGTGAGTTAGAGTGATGTGGGAGTTGATCAAGGAGAAAGATACACTCACAGGGTGGTGTAGCACACAAGCTTTATTGGATAACACTTTGACAGATTTTCCTGTGAGGGAAGTCCCTCATGGAATGATGCTGTCCACAGGCTACCCTGTGGGGACCACTATCTAGAAGGGGAGGAGAACAAGGGAACTCCCAGGAAGAGGGGCATTAGAGGGGGGCTTAATGTTTAGGTGATGTTGCATGATTGGGTATCTCTCAGTCAGAGAGCTCTGAAGAAGAGCAGTAGCCTGGGGGTCTTTTATATCTACAGAGTTTATATTATTTATGGTTGGCAGATGTTGAGTGTAATTTCCCAGGGTATGCAAAGTAGGCTGTCTACATAGCTAAAATCCTGCTTATTTGAGGCTATGTTGAAAGAGCTGGGTCTGTAAATATTTGAGTTTGGCATCAGTGGGCTTTTGAAGTTCCAGCCTGCTATGTCCTTAAAACATAGGACGTATGGTGGAAAGTTTTGGGAATTGTGCCAGGGCCAATCTTGGGGATGGACACTGCTTTTGGAGTGCAGTAAGATTACAGTGGTGGAAACATTTTGATCAGAAAAAAACAAACTTCCCTAGAGACAGCATGGATACAATAGATTCTTGTGTGACAAAGTATTTTTTGACAGAACATGTATTTTCTTCTCTTCAAGTTCTAATTTTTAGATGCAATAGTACTTATGAATTAGTGTGGGTTGCAGCAATTGCTCATAGTAGCTGAAGAATATTTTTCAATTTGGTATAATTCATATTACTCTTAAATCTGTATGTATATGCATATTTATCTGTGTATATGTGTATCTGTATGCATGTATATGAAACTTAAATCTAAAATACATGAAGCATGTTATTGATTACCTGCACTAGCAGTTAGACATTTTTGAATGCTAACATTTCAAATTATGATTTAAAAAATATTAAATAATATTTCATTGATTCTTCAAGAAATTAAATTCTTGAAATCTGATTTCAAGAAATTAAACAAAATTTAGTTTCATTTAAATCTTATTACTTAAAAATTGATATTTGTTAACAGAAGGCATGTAGCCTTCTGATTTAATAGATAATTAATGAGAGTAACTTATTTGCAGTATTATAAATAATTTTGATTTTTTGCATCTTATATTTACTTTACATTTTGATGAAAATATATACAAATTTTGACCACTTTGAATATGCTTATATTTTACTTTTTAATACATTAAATCTTTACTATTGATGGAACATGAATTAAGAAAACTTCTTTTTTTTAAAGATTTTATTTATTTATTCATGAGAGAGACAGAGGGAGAGGCAGAGACACAGGCAGAGGGAGAAGCAGGATCCTCTCAGGGAGCCCCATGTGAGACTCAATCCTGGATGCCGGGATCACACCCTGAGCCTAAGGCAGATGCTCAACTGCTGAGTTACCTAAGCATCCTGAATTAAGAGAACTCTTAAGTATTAAACATCATTAGTGATTTTGCTAAAGTAAAGGCACAAATAAACTATGGAATAAATACATAATACCTTATGAATTAGTTAGCTCTTTATTTTATTCATCCAAATATTTCTGGCACATCCACAAAATGTCTAGACTTATGCAATAATAATTAAAACTAGTATCCTTGATGCTTTATCAATTTTCAGTCATATTAAAAACATAGATTTACATATATTTTTTATTGTCATTATGGCATTTAATTTGTCAAGGTCAGTAGACAGAATATATTTTATTTTATAGTTTGTCATCTTGAATTATAAATTCTGATTATTTAGACAGTGATATATGAGCCGCCATTTGTAATATTGATCCATGCTCCACAATTGCTAGGGTCTGGCCTGGGTTGAGGAACACTTTGTATTCTACTGACTTTAGGAAAACAAAGAATAAAGAGCATTATCCCAGTGGGGCAATAATTTACGTAAGGTTAAATCTGTATATGTTCTGTCTCTTTTTATAATAAATTATAATTTTTGTCTCTTATATTTTCTGAGAAGGTTAAGAAAATCTTTGAGGTATTCAAGTAGACTGCAAAAGGTTTTTGTGAATCTCCCAGCACTATAACCTTTAACCATGAGCCTATAGCATCCACAAAGCCTGTAAAATGTGCTTGTTATAGAAGATGGTATCTATTAGAGTATATCTGAACACTGAGTTGCTTACTTGAACTGTACACAAACTCACTCCTGTGGTGTCATTACCTGAAAAAGAAAATATAAGAGGAAGCATTGGTCGGGGGAAAGAGGACTGGATAAGGTGAAGTAAATTCATTTTGTGCTTTTTGAATTTTAGGACATATGAAAGCCCGATGGTGGTTGCTTTTCTTAAGCTTATGAAGGGAGTGGGAGGGGGAGATTTAGATTTAGGACCTGGCTGAATTCAAGAGATGAAGGCCAGGCATTAGTGCAGGGAGAGACTGTAGGGTTAAAAGAGGAAGAGTCCAAGGCTCGAGGCCTAAAGGCAACTCGAAGATGTAGAGGAATGAATAGGAGAAGAGCTGGCAAAGCAGGCCAAGAAAACACAGTCAGAAGAGAAAGAAAACCCAGGGAAAGAGGGTGTTGCAGAGGCAAAGAAGAGGAGTTTCATAAAAGAGTGATCAATCATTTTTGCTGTGACCATGTGCCAAGGAGAATGGGGGCTGAAAATAAGCTCCTGCAGGATGGAATGAGAGGGGATGGGATTTGGTAGTTTCAAGGGCTGGTGGAAACAGAAGCAAGATTGCAATGGTTGAGGGTGAAGGTATTAATAAGTGGTATATCACTTTTTAAGAGGGTGACGATGAAATGGAGGAAGCCTGAGTGGGGAGCACAATACAGGGAAGGGGGGACTCCTTTCTCTCCCTCTCCCCTGACCTCCCTTCCTCCCTTCCTTCTTTCCTTCTTAGGGTGAGGAAGCTTTAGGCAAGTTTGTAGACTACAGAGTGGAGAAGAATAGGACTAAAGATACAAGAGGGAATATAATCAATGCCTTGAAATTCTGAAAGAGGCAGGAGGGATGAGATAAAAAAAGCTAGGGGAGTTAATTTATCTGACAACAGAATTGCGAAATGTCTTCTTTTGAGGCAGGAAGCAGAAGTAGAAAGGATGATTAAAGAAAGATATGTTTGGAGATGTAGAGGATGAAAGCAGAAGCTTGTTCCCAAGGGGTGGCTTCCACTTCTTGAGAAATGTTAGAAGCTCAAAATGTCAGATGCCTAATTTCCTAGCCTCCCTGCAGCCAGGGTATCAGGACATGTAGTAGGGCTGCCCATCAGGCACTTCTCTTGCCACTTCCCTTAGACCCAGGTCCTCCTCCTCCCCCAGCCTTGTGCCTCAGAGCACCCACATTTTGGAAAGACTTACTCAAAATTTTCCAAGTCCCCCTCTGTTGCTTGTGACTGGTTAGTGCTGTTCAGGAGTGGTGTCCCGAGCCTAGACGTGAACCTACATGGGTTTTGTCTCTGTTTCTTCCCGTTGGAGGTATTTTCTACCTTTTCCTTCATGATCGTGGTTGATGAGAGTCTGTGAAGTGCCATTAGCAGTAGGAGCAGTGGTTCTAATGCACTGTCCATGGAGAATGTACATGGGATCAGTCTGTACAGTTGTTCTCAGCAGCTAAGGCAGTGGGGTCTTTGGACTTAGGATGGCTTTGGGTGTTGCAGGGCTTGCTTTATGGGCATGTGGGCTATATAGCCCACAAATGCCCTGAACGTAAAAGGACACTTGTTTTAATGTTTGGCCATTGCTCTCTTAAAATTCTTAATAATTTTGAATGGGGGACCTGCGTATTGTATAACTGGTCCTGCAGCATTGATCTCACTAAAGATTTGACTGTTGATCCTGACTGAGTAATCTAAACCTACTCTTACAGCCAAATCTGGACATTTGCTGAGTTACTTAATACTAATGATGTGCCAGTAAACATTTAACAACCAGCTCTTTGAGTAAAAACAAACAGACCAACAAATCAGCTGCCTTGCAGATTTGCCAATTCCCAGGGTGTAAATGTACTCACCATTGCTGTGTTCAAGCTACCAACATGATGCTCCTGAACACTGAGTTGGGAAGAGTTATACAATAGCACTGCTATATGGTATTTCTATCATACAGATGCAATTTATGTAATGACTTCAATAGTATAGATGTTAATAAAAATGTAAAATAATTAGGAGGTGTTGTGTTTTGAGTTGACTTTTGACCTTTGTTCTTTTTTTAAAAATTATTTTATTTCCTTATTCATGAGAGACACAGAGAGAGGCAGAGACACAGGCAGAGGGAAATCAGGCTCCCCATGGGGAAGTCCGATGAGGAACTCAAACCCAGGACCCTGGGATCATGACCTGAGCTGAAGGCAGATGCTCAACCACTGAGCCACCCAGGCATCCCTGAACTTTGCTGTTGATGTAATTTATTTGATTGTAAGTTTATATAATCTAATTTTTAAATAATGGCTGCGTTTAATAACTAACTCACAAAATTCTTGAAATTCTCCTTTTAATGAATTACTTTTTTTTAAATTTTTTTTAAATTTTTTTTATTTTTATGATAGGCACGCAGTGAGAGAGAGAGAGAGAGAGGCAGAGACACAGGCAGAGGGAGAGGCAGGCTCCATGCACTGGGAGCCAGATGTGGGATTCGATCCCGGGTCTCCAGGATCGTGCCCTGGGCCAAAGGCAGGCGCCAAACGGCTGCGCCACCCAGGGATCCCAATGAATTACTTTTCAATTTAAGTCAATCAGAGTTGGTTTCTGCTGTTTGCAACTAAGAACTTTGAATGACAGGAGCAAGAATTATTAAATTCTCGTGCACAGGACAGTTAGGGAATTACCTCACTTGAAACAGGAAATAGGTGGCAAAGCAGTAGGGTAACATCTTGAACCATGAGATCACATAGTTCTTGGCCCACTTGTGATCCCATGGAGACTGGACTGGCCAAAGGAGAGTGAGTGGAAGTTATCACCAAGTGAGGGCAGTCCCAATGCCGTGTATTACATGGCTATGTGTTAAATTCCAGGGTTCACACTGTAACTGCTTCAAAACCTTGGAGATGGGTGAGGCCAGTTCTGGGTAGGACAGTCAAGAACATTTTAAGAAATTGGATTTGAGCTGCCTTTGAAATAGAGGCAAAGTTTGATAAATCTTGGCTCCCATTTATAAATGTGGGAATATCTTGAAACCCAGCTGCCCTGAAAAAAGCATACTCTTGTTAACTAATAAGCAGTGGTTTTTGTTTTCTTTGTTTTTTTGTTTTGTTCTGTTTTGTTTTTGGCATAGAAACCTCAGGAATATAAAAATATGGGTGAGGAAAGTTGGAGAAATCCAAATTTATCCTTTCCCATGAAGTCCCTGTTATATCAGCCAAGTAATCTCAGTTAAGAATTTCTGATCCTAAATGATGGATTCTCCTTGAGCAGCCATGCCATGAGGCACAGTCCCTGTTATTTAGATGAGACAGGGTATAGGAAAGTGCTGAAGAAGGCCTTGAATGGATAAAAGACCATAGTCACAGTCATCAGTGTTAAATTCTAATGACTATGGACTGATTGTGCCCCCCCCCCCTTCATAATTGAAGCTTTAATTCCCAAAGTGACTGTATTTGGAGGTTGGGCTTTTAGGGGGTAATTAGGGTTAAATGAGGTCATAAAGATGGGGTCCTAATCCAATAATAGCAGTGGCCTTATAAGAAGAGGAAGAGAGGGGTATCTCCCTCTCATCAAACACACACACTGAGGAAAGGCCATGTGAACACACAGAGAGAGGGCAGCAGTCTAAAAGCCAAGAAGAGAGCCCTTACCAGAACCCAACCATGCTGGCACCCTGATTTCAGATGTCCAGATTCCAGAACTGTGAGAAAATACATTTCTGTTGTTTCAACCAGCAGGTCTATGGTATGTTGACATGATACCCCAACCCGACTAAGGCACTAACAGAAGGAAAAGCAGCAGCCATGTTATTATTCTGTTGATAGCTTTCATTCTGCTGTAATATTTGACCAACTGCTTGAGCAATGAGCCTCCTGCAAGCTTATATTTCTTCCCCAGTGAGGCATGGAAAATTTTTTCACACACCACAACTCAACCTAAATTTTAACTTGCCAATTAAGAGTCTTGTGATCTCTCCCATTTAAAATAATCTCCTTTGGGGACGCCTGGGTGGCTCCGTGGTTGAGCATCTGCCTTCAGCTCACGGCGTGATCCTGGAGTCCTGGGATCCAGTCCCGCGTCGGGATCCCTGCATGGAGCCTGCTTCTCCCTCTGCCTATGTCTCTGCCTCTCCCTCTCTGTGTCTCTCATGAATGGATAAATAAAATCTTTAAAAAAAAGAAATCTCCTTTGGAAGACTCTGTCTCCTTCAGATATAAGTGCATGATTTATCTGATTACTTCCTGTTTTAAAATATACCTGGGGTTTATTTTAATCAGGGACAGAAAGGTGATAGACGCAGAGACAACTTTCTTGATAGAAGAGTTTATCTTCTTACAATTCCCAAGAGAAGGGAGCACACCATAGCACTCAGGTCACATGAGGGAAGCATGAAGGCTGGTCAGGAGGCAGGAAGAGTGAGAGGAAAAACAGGCTAGAGGATTTACTGTGATTTTCATGGGAAGGAATGGGCAAGGTAGGGTAGATTCACTGAACGGGATTAGGATTGGATAGTTGGAATGATTATGGCAGGCCCCAGGCTATAGAGGCAGTCCCTAGTTGTCTGGTACCTGGCCTGGGGTGGAAGGGCAGGGGAGGATTGGGTTGAAGTGTGAAAATTAGACAGAAGAGATAATTAAGGATATGGACTCTGGACTGGTTGGTTTGCATATAAAAGGTACACTTAGAGACAAGTTGTACTATCTCTAGGAATTCACTAGTCCTGGGAGGTGCAGTTTCTCCAAGATTAGCGAGACACCCCCACCCCCACCACCATCAAGATGTCAAAGCATTAAAAAACAAACAAACAAATCATAAATGTGATGGTTAGTTTCATGTGTCAACTTGACTGAGCCATAGAATGCTCAGATACTTGATCAAACATTATTTGGGGTATGTCTGTGGGGGTGCTTCCAAGTGAGATCTACATTTGACTAGGTAGACTGAGTGGAGCAGATTGCCCTTCCTAATGTGTGTGGGCCTCATTCAATCAGTTGAAAGCCTAACAAGAACAAAAAGGTCAACTCTCCAGCAAGTAAAAGGGAATTCCTCCTGTCTGAGTGCCTTTGAGCTGGATATATATATATATATATATATATATATATATATATATATATTTTTTTTTTTTTGCCCTCAGACTCAAACTGAAACATCAGCTCTTCCTGGGTCTCAAGCCTGCTGGCTTTTAGATTGAAACTATACCATCAACTCTTTGGTGTCTCCACCAAAGATCTTGGAACTTCCATAATCATGTGACCCAATTCATTATAATAGATTTCTTTCCTCTGCATCCTTGGTGGTCTCTGTTACTAGTAGTCTGCGCAGGACAAGCTCTAGGCTGATGTATGGAGGGAGCAACCTGCCCCTTGGAGTCTTCTGGACATCATGCTGGCACATGCTTGAAGCCTCTGGCTTAGCCATTTGCCTCTAGTTCTGCAGTCCCAAAACATTGTGACTTTTGTACCAAATCCAGCTTCCGCCAGGGATTATGGAAAATCTCTGTCCAGATATACAGTGTAGATATGAACAAGAATCAGAATGTATTGGCTTAATATCTCAGAATATAATTTGTCTTCTGGGTCCTTTCTCCTTCAGCTAAGGCTATGTTGAAGGGTAGGCACACATAGCCAGTCAAAAGAGTAAGCTGGGGTTCTAAATGACTTGTTGCTCCAATTTGCAAAAGACAGGTACTTAGGTGGATATTAGCTGTGAAAAAAACATTGAAGTCTCTGGAGAGATAAATGTCTAAAAGAATGAACAGATACATTACCTGAGACTGTTCTTAATGGAGCAAGGTATTTATTTGGTCCAATTGGAGTGCTTAAAGTCAAAATAAAATTATGGCCAGACCACGTTGTTTGGGCTCTTGCCAAATCACACCTCAGGCAGGGATTCTGCTTTTCTGGAAGATGTCAATTTGCTAAGGTCACCCGTTTCAGTAGAAATCAGGAAAAGGTGGTGGCAACATACAAGAACCTTAACTTACGAGGTTCAGGTTTAAATCCCTGATGGGGAAGGAAAAATATGTGTTGTTCCTAGAGCCCTCCTGATTTTTAAAAGAAAGGGAATGACTTAGTTTCTGTTTATCGTTTGTGTAATGAAAATCTATTTTTATTTACTCTTTCAGGTTCCAATCCCTCCCTTCATTTCTTCTTGGAGTTTTATTTACTCACTCAGGTTCCAATCCATTCACCTTCATTTCTTCTTGGAGTTTCCATTGAATGCATCCTCAGAGAGACAGTTAACAAGGCCCCCTGCTCTCCCCAGCCAAGGATGGGGGTGGGGGGCAGTCAGGCCGGCAGACTCTCCTTTACCCATGCTGTGAAAAATGCAGCAGGGTGGGGGATGCATACTGCTGGGGTGGGAGTACAATCTAAAATTGGGTGGTCAAGAATGGCCTCCCTGAGATTTAAGACTTGCCTGATGCTGTCTCCCAAAATAAACCTTGTTCCACCCACATAGTCTTTCCCATCTCAGTTGATGGCATCTCCATCCTTTCAGGTGTGCAGGCAAAAAGCAAGCAAACAAAAATGAACAACAGCCTGGAATAATCCCTCTTACTTGCTCATATGCTACATCTGATCAGTTATCATATCTTGTTTACCTTTGAAATAAATCCAGAATCAGACCATTCTTCAGCACCTGCACAGCTACCAGACTGACCCAAGCCACCACTATCTTGTGCCTGGAGGATTGTAACAGCCTTCTTTATTTATTTATTTATTTATTTATTTATTTATTTATTTATTTATTTATTTATGATAGTCACACACACAGAGAGAGAGAGAGAGAGAGAGAGAGGCAGAGACACAGGCAGAGGGAGAAGCAGGCTCCATGCACCGGGAGCCCAATGTGGGATTCAATCCCGGGTCTCCAGGATCACGCCCTGGGCCAAAGGCAGGCGCCAAACCGCTGCGCCACCCAGGGATCCTTGTAACAGCCTTCTATATGCTCTCCCTGCCCTGCTCTTGCTCCCTAGAGTCTAGCCTCAACACCACAGCTAGAGTAACATAGAAGTCAGTTGATGTTACTCCTTTCTCAAACTCTTCTGGTGGCTCCCCATCACTCAGAGAAAGGGCAGTCTTGCCACCATGGCCTGCAAAATCCTAAACAACACGGTTGTGTTCAGGAGCATATCTTTGGTCATGTTCTCCTGGCCTTCTTTTATTCCTCAGGTCTTCATGTACTTTAGGGCCCTTGCAAGCGCTGTTCCTAACTTTTGGGTTATTCTTCTCCCAGATATATGGCTCAACTTCTCGATGTTTTGTTTTTTTTTTTCCCCTCCAGTCTCATCCAGCTGTGCAGGCACAGGCAGAGGAGATGAAGTTGAATTGAGATTGATCATAGAATTTAAACTGGATAAGGAAACAAGAGGAAGGGAAAAGGAGGCTATGGGACAAGTATGAGGTAAGAGGGCAGATGGATCATCTGTCCAGCTGAGATACCAGAAAGACTGAAATGGAAAGACGTGGTGAGGGGCGGGGCAGAAGGTGTCACAGAGTAGACTAGGGAGGCTGTGGCTGTTGCTAATGACATGACTGGAATAGAAGATGCCTCTGGATGTGGTAGCCAAGGTGTGGGGGGGGCGGGGTGTAGGGAGGCAGGAGCACTGGATGAGAAGAAAAACTGAGAGGCCAGCTTTGGGAGGATCATCTGAGTGGGTGTTAAAATCATCAAGAATTAAGGCAGGAGCGGAGTTGGAGAAAGCAACAGTGAGCCAGCAGCAATCATCTCCAGGGTCTCAGGGGCAGACCCCAGAGCTGGTAGAAGACCGAACAAGGAGACACATGGGTGTTCCCACCTGGTGACCTGAGACTCAAAGTTGTGGGAGGATGGCAGGAAGTGAGGGAGGCCACCTCCAGGGGCATGAGGGCTGTGAGGAGGGGAGTAGCTACCACAAGGGAGTGTTGCAGGGGAGCAGCGTCCTCAGGGAACAGCAAGGTTTCCTGAGAGCAAGGTGAAGGCTGCCTCTAGAGAAGAGGCTGGGATAGTGGGAGTTATTTCTGGGGACTGTGAGTTTCCTAAAGACCCAGGGGAAGGCTTCGGGAGTTTGGGAATGGTGGCTCAGGGCAGAAAAGGGAGGTGACCTGGAGTCCTGGGTTCTTGTGGAGGCCACAAAAACAGGATAAAGGACATAATGAGATGAGTAATGGTGGTAAAAACCTAAGTTCCTTCCACTAGTTGAAACTGGAGGAAAAAAAAAAAATTTTTTTTAATTTTGCAGCTGGAATGACTCAGCAAATCAACTGGTAGACTGCTATTGTGAACAAAAGTAACTTTTTAAAAGTTTGTTTTTTAAAAATGTAAAAGCAATACATGTTCATGCTAAAAAATAATTCAAATAATTTAGAAAAGGGTAAATCCAAAAATAAGAATTCCTCCTCCCCCTCCCAGTTCTACTCTCAGTGGTAGCTACTATCAACAGTTTCTCCGGCATTCTTTCGGGCATTTTCTATACACATGAAAGTATCTACAACATGTAGCTTTTAAGCACTTGAATCCTTACAAATAGATGGGAGCATTACTGCTTTACAGCTTGATTTAGCCCCTTAGCAATACACTTGATAACATTTTCCATTTCCATATGTAAATTATATCATTCAGCTGCATACTATTTTATTATATATGACCTGTGTAATCAGTCCCCTATTGCTGGACATGTTTCTGTTTGTTTGTTTTTTTCCAGTTTCTAGTGTTTTTTTGTTTTTTTGCCTTATAGACAATTGTTGCCATGACCATCCTTGAACATAAATCTTTACTTCCAGTTTTATCTGAAAGTACAGAACAGCTGTAATATCTAACTATGTGCGCACTACTAGGATTAAATACATGTTAATATTTTACCATAATTGCTTTAAATCAACTTTACTAGGTACCCCCACCTTGCTCTTCAAAGAAGTTGTGCTGAGTTCTACTCTCACCAGCAATTATAAGCATTCCCCATTTCCCCACATTTTTAACAACACACGGTATTTTCAGACTTTTGTCTTGCCAGTCTGCTGGGTAGGAAATGGTATTGTGTTGCTTTATTTTCATTTTCCTGAGTTTCAAAACCTTCTAATGTTTCTCAGCCATTTGGGTTTCCTTCTTTATGAATAACCTCCCCTTCAAATTTGTCTTTTTTTTTAATAAATTTATTTTTTATTGGTGTTCAATTTGTCAACATACAGAATAACACCCAATGCTCATCCCATCAAGTGCCCACCTCAGTGCCCGCCACCCAGTCACCCCCACCTCCCCTTCCACCACCCCTAGTTCGTTTCCCAGAGTTAGGAGTCTTTCATGTTCTGTCTCCCTTTCTGATATTTCCCACTTATTTTTTTCTCCTTTCCCCTTTATTCCCTTTTACTATTTTTTATATTCCCCAAATGAATGAGACCATATAATTTTTGTCCTTGATTCTTCTTGGTTACCTGCTCTTTCCAAAGGATGTGGGATTAATTTGCCAAGTTCTGTGGAAAAACCTTTGTTGAGCTTTGTAGCTATAGCTCTTTGCATTCTTTTTTTTTTTTTTTTTCTTCCTGTGATTGCTATAGAGATGACACTGTATAGCCTTAAATTTGCATAGCCTTTCTAGAGTTTACTCTGAAGCAGGATCTCATGGAATGGATGAGTGAAGACTGGAGCCGTGTAGGCTGGGATGAGATCTCAGCTTCAGCATACACCAGTTCTATGGCCCAGGACAACTTAAACTGGTATATTACCTATTCATAGGGCTGTTGTAAGGATTCAAGTGCTTAATGCAGAGTCTGGTACATAGTACCCAATAAATATTTCAGAAAGATCATTCTGGTTACTACTTCAGTAGGGGAGTAATAATATATATCTTCATCCTTTTGATGTTATCTAAGGAATATGCAGACCTAACAATTCTAAATTGATTTCTCTTTTTGATTCATCCTAGAAAGTTAGAAAACAGGTTACTTATGATAGTTATCTACTAATAAAGAACTATCCCCACCTGCTGGCCATACTCACAAATGAAATACAAAGGTCTTGCAAGCGCGGTTGTTGAGGAAATCTTTCATTTTGTAGTTACTGTGACTTGTAGCAATCTTTGCAGCAGGGAGCACCCGGCTTTTCTCCCACTTCCACACTCACACACACTCTCAAACAAACTAGCACCCCATCACACAGTGCTGGCTAACTGTTGGCACATGGATCCATCTAAGTGAGGTAAATATTTCTTTTCAGTTCAGTTTAGAATTTAGATTTGTCTTAGATGCAGCCTGGACATGTTTTCCTTCTTGCTGGCTTGGTTATTTCATAGGGTTGGTCTTCCAAGTCTTGAATCTTTGTCCCAAGATGGGGACTGCACCTAATGTTTCTCTTTTTTCCTTCTTGGGACTAATTGAAGTCACCTTTAGAACTACTAGACATGGCATATAACTAACACACATTACTAACTCCATTAATGTTCAACAGGAAAGAAAATATCTCTTAATTGGCTATTCTATTTTTTAATTGGTCGAAGATGTTCCAAGAAGAGCTAATAAATGAGCTGCTGGGGAGAGCTATAATTAAGTTCTGCTTGGAACAAAACCATTTCAGACTGAATCACGAAGGCCATGCTAGAAATTGGCTTTTGAGTCTGGAACCATCTGAGATCAGTACATTTCATGAGAGCTTTTCTTGAGATACAAGAAAGTGGTCATTCAGACTCTGCTTTCCAGGGAGGGGGTGGGGGGGGTCCCACTGTTATGGGTCACAGGGGGATGGGTTAGTCCAGTGACTTGGGTCAGCATGACTGGAGAGGGAGCAAAGAGCAGCAGTAGTGGCCTGTGCAGAGAAAGACCCGAGATTCTGCCCTTGGGTTTGTAAGTAATGCATGTCAGCTGGACTGCCCTCTTCCATCTTCTTGCCACCCGGGTGACCCGCTGGACTTATTCTGAGCAGGCTGGGAGGGTACAAGCTTCCTCAGCCATCCAAATAAATCCATTTCCGATTTTCCTTTCACTGTGGCCTCACTCTGTGACTACTCCCAAGGGACTCCTGAGGAGCCATCCCATGTCCTCATTGTCATTCTCACCCCTAATCACAGCCCTCTCCTGCCACCTACCAACCCTCTCACTGTCTCCTCTCCTACTTCTCCCAAATCCCTCTGCTATTCCCTTGCCAACCAGCTGTATCTCCTTTCGCTCTATCCTGCCCTCTGCACCTTCACGATTGATTGATTGATCGTTCCTGTTCACTCCTTTCCCTCCTCAGAATCTCTTTCCCAGGCTTTCGGAATGTCTTCATGCTACTTTTTGTCCATTTATGACACATCCTAATTTTTTATTACTTCTTTCCCCTCTGTGATACTGTAATACTTTGTTCGAGTTTCTAACAGCCCCCAATCACAGCATCCCATCATTTATTGTGTCTGGATCCTTCTAGTCCAGCCTGAGTTGTCTTAGATAGCAGGGACTGTCTTCCTCATTGTTTTCCCCAGCTCCGAGCAAAGCCCCTGGTGCAGAGTAGGCGCTCAGTTTGCTGAACGAACGAGTTGTTCTGTTCTTTCAAATCTTATTTGTTGCACAAGTTTGCTCTGATGTTTATTTTCCCCCAATTTCATCCGTGACTAAAGACTCTTTTAACTTTTTCATTTAAAAGTACTTTGAGACTTCCAAAAAAGTTGTAAAACCAGTACCAAAAATTCCCATACACTCTTCAATTATATTACGCAACCCTAGTGCATCTCCCTTAACCACAGTAAGTTGTTCAACACCAGAAAATAAACATCAATAGAATACAATTAATCTATAGACCTTAATCAAATTTGTCAATTGTCCCATAATGCCTTTTTTTCTGAACCAGAGTCCAAATCCAGGATCACACATGACATTAGGTTGCTGTATCTCCTTAATTTCCTTTAATCTGGGATAATTCTTAACGTCTTTCTTTGTCTCTCGTGACCTTAAAATGTTTGAAGGGCACGGGCCAGTATTTCCATAGAATGATCTCCAAATGGGGTTTGTGCAGTGTTTCCTCTTGATCATCTTTGGGTTTTACATTTTTGCCAAGAATACCCTTCTCAGTGTATCATAGCAGAGGGTATGTGATGCATGTGCACCATTACTGATCATGTAAACTTTAATCACTTGGCTAAGGTGGGCCTGGTGGGTTTCTCCACTCTAAGGTTATAGTTTTTCCTTTGTAATTATTAATTATCATGTAGGAATATATCAATATGCTGGTTCTCATTAAACTGTCCACTGATTTTAGTATCCTTTGATGATTCTGGACTGCTATGATTATTACTGTGGTATTTTCCAAATGGTGGTTTTCTATTTCCAAAGTTTTAAAGAGGGGCAGGTAAAATGTCTTGCGCATGGTGAATCATTCAGGATGCAACCCCAGAAATGACTCTAAAGCATTCTCCAAGTGAGCCTGAGCATTTAACGGATCACTTGGGACCACAGATCTCTCTATACAGTTTTAGTCTATGGACTGTTCCTTCCCTTTTCTCCCCTTGCCAACACCCAAATCTCCTATTTGTAGATACAAATAGGCTCTCCTGATGAGTGGTGGTGTTCCTGATGAGACACCAAGAAGGGCTATCACAAGTAAATTGATCACAACTTAATTATTAATTCATGCCCCTAAAGTACATACTGTGGAGATTAATGCTCTAAGCCAAAAGATCCTTGGCTCATTTTTAGAACCACTGTCTTAAAGGAGAGCTGCATAGACTGATATCAGGGTGGCATACAGTAGACCAAGACCTACTGTCTTTGGGAGAAATGTTTCCCAATCCATTCGGAGCTGTGTCATGAAATTGATGACTTTGAGGATTTTTTTTTTTTTTTTTTTAAGCATTCCGGAAGAGTTACTGAGTTTGGGGGAGGGAGCTGGATGTTGTATGAAATTAAGGAACATTACCACTGTGGATCCTTCACAATATGCCTATTAGTTTCCATTAGTTCCTTCAGTATAGCATGTTTATAGTCTAGGAAAATTTTCGGATCCATAGATAGTGTGTCTGAAGAGAGAACATTTTTCTTTTGCTATGTTTGCAAGAGTTCGTTTTCAATGCAACCAAACTTAGGTTACTAATTCTCTGGTTAAAGATATCAAAGTGGTGCAGATCTGCAGGGTTTTGTGGGACTGCAAAGCAGACCACCAAATATTCTTGGTTACATGAGGACTCCTTGGGATAAACAAGTAGGTGGGCACTGGGGTTTACAGACAGGATTGAAATGAAGACAAAGGGACACCTGGGTAGCTCAGCGGTTGAGCCTCTACCTTCGGCCCAGGGCGTGATCCCGGGGTCCCAGGATCGTGTCCCACATCGGGTTCCCTGCATGAAGCCTGCTTCTCCCTCTGCCTGTGTCTCTGCCTCTCCTCTGGGTCTCTTATGAATAAATAAATAAAATCTTAAAGAAAAAAAAAAAAGAAAGAAATGAAGACAAAGATAATGACTGTCCCAGGACCTGGGGTCCTTTGGCCACTGAAGAGAGTGGAGAAGGGCACAGAAGGAAGAGACAAAGAGATGGCCCTGTTTCTAGATGTAGTATCAGGGCCAGAGAAGGAGTCTCTTAATTAAAATCCCTCTTTCCCCCAAACCAAGGGATTACCAAGGGAAATAAACAAGACCAAAAGGCCAGAGTTTGGCTGAAAGACATGTGACACTTGGGGACCAGTTATTCCCCCCTGCTTTCTCCTCTGTGGAAGCACTTTGGCAGCAGCTAAGGATGGTGTGTGTCATCTGGAACCCATGGGCGATGTGGCAGGGGCTGGCAGCAGCCCCAGGGGGACATTTATGGAATCAGGAAGAGTTCAATGCCAGTAACAAATGGGGTAGGGACTGGAAATTAATTCCTGCTGTGCTTAGAACCCATGTCTGTGATTTGCCCCCATAGTTGGTTTAGCCCAGGGAAACAAAGGTTACATTCATGAATAAATTAAAAGCAAGAGCTATTTCTTCTTTTTTTTTGCGGGGCGGGGAGGAATTCCTTAATCCTGATCATAGTATCTTTTGAAATCTGTAAGAAAAAATAATCTTCCCTAGGGTGGGAACAGGAAAAGCTTTATGTTCAAATGGCAGTCCCAAGTGAACTTTTCAGAACGCTTTACGAATAAACTGCTGAAATACTCTACCATAACACAAAAGCTGTTTGTCATGAGAATCATCTCCTAAACAGAGGCCTTCTTTGGAGCCATAGGACTGTATTTAGTGTTTCATAACTCATATATCTCTCTGGTCAGCAGTTGAAGATGCCCTTTCTGAGAATAGTTCTGTCCAAAGGGATGGCACTGTGTAGGAATGAAGCCACATTTCTCTTGTTTCTTAATTGGGTCTCTGAGACAAATGTCTTATGTCATGGCTCTGAGCTGCTAGCTAACAAGGTCCCTTTAAAGCTTGGCTTCACCCAGCTGGATTCTCTGAGAGAGTAGCCACAGGGGATGCTTGGACATACATATCACCCTTGGACACAGTGAACTTGAAATAAGCAGGGCGCAGGTGGGATACTGAGATGGGCATTTGTAGTTGGAGAGGAGGATGAAGAAGTCCTATCCTCATCCATCACTGAGCACTGTAGACTCGGGGGCACAGCTCTACACAAAGGTCATATCCCAGAGAATTGATTGGTGGGGATTTTCACAGTACCGCAGGGAAACATTTTGCTCAGGACCTGTGTGAATTTTACCAGTCATATCTGTCTACAGACCTGGCCTGACTTTGGGACTACTTGATTTGGAAAGGCACTTGAAGAGGACTCAGAGACCTGGGCTGCAGGAAGGGGTAGTGACTGAGCACATGTTGAGGTCATTTTTATTAGTTGCATTAATATTTCTTGTGTAGGAATCATTAGTTACACAGTCCCAAAGGATCCATCCTCTTCTGGAAAGCCCTGGGAACACATCAGGAGGAGAAGATAGAGCTAAGTAGCCTTTCACTGAACGTTTTTCATTCATCCATTCAACTATTCATGCAGTTGTTCAATGAGTATTCATTGAATGCCTAGTAAGTGGCAAGCTCTGCACTGGGTGCCAAGAATGACAGCAGTGAACAAGACGGACGAGGCTCCTGCCCTTAGGGAACATTTCAATGAGATACATTCTAGATATTAAGCATTACAAAGGAAATAAGAAAGGTTAATGCAACAGAAAGTGCTTGGAGTTTGAGGAGGGCTGCCTTAGCTAGGGAAGGTTTCCCATAGTCTGAATGGCAGGTTGGAGTTCACTGTATCAAAACCTGAGGAATGAGAATTCCAGGCAATGGGACAGCCTCATGCAAAACCCCATGGTAAGCCTGTGTTTGCAAACAGAAAGAAGGACAGAGCTCAGAGAGTGAAAGTGGGGTGGGCTGAGATGAATCTAGGTAAGGTCAGAGAGGCAGGCAGAGGCAGGGTCCTGGAGGGTCTTGTTCTTCTGCTGTCATCCAGGTCAGGCTTTAAAAGTTCTCTTCCATAGAAACCTTGGTTTCATCGAAAGTCCAAGAGAGCAGCAGGATGGACAAGGCTCTGCACACTCCCCTTAAGTCCCCACTTCAAACCGATGTGTCTCCTTCCCTTTATCAGTTTTGCACATTCAAATTCTGCATAGGATTTAGCCTCTCAGAGGTTTCAAAGCTGTGCAGATGAAAGATGGCCAGAAGTTCTTTCACTTCCCCCATCAAGAGGTGGAGTTTATTTACCCAGCTCTTAATTTAGGTGGCTCCCATGACTGCTTGACCAAAGAATGTGATAGAAGTAATGCTGCACCAGCCTTCAAGATGACTGGCAGCTTCCACTTCTCCTTTGACAAGTGGGCTCTTGGGGCCTCAGCTGCCATCTAAGAAGCCCTACTTTGCTGAAGAGACCAGGTGGCAGTGAACCAAAGAACCAGCCAAACAGTAGACCTGAGGCAGGAACACATGCCTCCAGGTGAGCTGCTCCAGCCAGCCCCCAGCCATCTGAACCATCCCAGGGGACATGAAGACACTGTCGCAGACATTCGGCCTCCAGCAGACATCATGTGAAGCAGAGACCAGTCAACCCTGCTTGTCTTGTTGCAGACCTCAGAATTGTGTTCAAAATGAAACACTATTTTATTCTACTACATTTACTGGTGGTTTGTTACACAGCAATAGAACACTGAAGCAAAGGCTTAAACAGAATTTGAAAACCACCCCACCAGCAAAATCAATGGTCTTATAAGGAACTCAAAGAGCTTATATATCTCACAACCAGGAAGGGTGGAGTATAGTGGACAGGACAAGAACTTTGGAGTAAGATGGTCTTGGGATTGAATCGTGACATAACTTTGATTCTTTGCTTCTTCATTCCTTTTTTTTTTTTTTTGAGATTTATTTATTTGAAAGAGAGAGATATAGAGAGAGAGTGAGCAGGGCGGAGAGGAAGAGAGAGTCTTAAGCACTCCACGCTGAGCGCAGAGCCCCATGTGGGGCTTAATCTCACCACTCTGGGATCATGACGGGAGCCAAAACCAAGAGTTGGACATTTAACCAACTGTGGCACCAGGCACCCAGCCCCTGCTTCTTCACTTCTAAAATGTAAATAACAATGCACGTCTTAGAGATTTAAAATCAGACACTCTGTATTAAGGCTTGGCACATAATAAGAGCTCAAAAAATTATAACTATTCCATGGTCATCAGGGCCCTTCCAATGGGAGCAGGCTGCTGGCTTGGGAAGCCTACCTGTTGTGGCCGAAGTCCTTTCCCAGGGAGAGTCCATGTGAAATCACAATGCACATGGCAGCAGGAGCGGGTGGGGTAACCAAGCTCACTGGCAGATTCCCTTATATGTTAAGGTGTTACGTGGACACAGAACTTCCACCCTGAATTGGAACTGAGGACAAAGTCAAAGCATAAGCACTACTATGGCTTTAACATTTCTAACACTTGCTAACCTACCTTCCTGCCTTTTTGCTTTCATTTTAGCACAGAGAGCTTGATGAAACATATAACCTTAGGTTTAGAGTATTTGGCAGGCTGCAGTATATCTAAGATTAACATTGTTCGATATCATTGTTTAGTTTTCATTGTACTTAGTTTTTGGCCTATTACTAGCTTCCACCCCCCCACCCCGACCCTGCACACCTGGACAAAAAGATTTCCTAGGAGACAAAGGGAAAGAAGTAAATCAGTTTAAAGTGGAGTGAGATAAGAAATGATACAGGTGGCACAAGATGTGGCAAGAAGGTCACAGACGCAAAGGCCACCACAGCGAACATCCCCACACTTTGTCTCTGGGCCCTACTTTAGGTTGTCACAGTCAAAAAAAGCTGAGAAGCCCATCACGTGGGTGTGCTCTCCCCCTGTGGCCCCTGAGGCCCATTCTCACCACAGCCCTGCTGAACCCAGAGGGGTCAGCCTGGATGGCAGGAGGGGATGCCAGGTTCACGGTTGATGCTTCAACACAGCTCTTGGCGTGCAGGCGATGGCCTCCTGGTTTCTAAGCTCTGTTGAGAGCCACGATGGCCCATGAGCCACTGCAGCTGCCCCGGGACTCCTGCCCGGGCAGTTCTGTTGGCTCAGCTCTCTCTGACCTTCCCCCCTGTCTGCAGCTCTAGCCTCCCTAATGCGCTCAGCACTTTTCACTGTTCTGTGATAGTCTCAGAGGGCATGGAGATGAGAGCTTTGCTGAAAATGTGCATCTTCTGCAGAAAAGAGCCACAGAACACTTAGAGAGGAAAGGACAAAAGGATCAAAGTGGTTTTGGAACAGAAGAGGGAAGGAGAGACTATAAAATTTGAATGAAGTGCCTGGAAAAAAGAAGCAGGAGGAGGGAGATGGCTTTGTTCGGTGTTTAGAGCTAAGAGGGGAGACAGAACAAGAGCAGGGATGGAGAATTTTATTTTAAGGGCTGCTTAAAAACTGGAAATGTTAATGTCACTCAATCAAAGCATCAAAACTTACCATGGGGGAAAAAAAAAAAACTACCATGGTGTTGATCTGGAAGCAAATGTAGCATTTTTGTCACTGATCCAGTGTTTCTCCATGGCTTCTTTCTCTCTCTCTCTCTCTCTCTCTCCATGGCTTCTTTGTCCTCCCAAGTATCTGCTCTCTGTTACCTCCTTAGTGAGGCCTTCCGGGATCACACAGTCAAAAACACTGCCCTCCAGTCTCTCTGGCTCTGATCCACTGCATTTTTCTTCAACACACTTACCACTACATGGAGTATTACTTGGTCACTTATTTACTATCATTCTCTCCCTGTTAGGTAGCAACTCCACAAATGCAGAAACTGTGCCTGTCTCTTTGTATCCCCAGTTCTCCTGGCATGGACGAGGCACCCATTAACAAGGTTTGGGAGACTGAATTCCAACTAGGTAAGCCCCTAATATGTGCAAGACAATACGAGAAATAAAAGATGAGTCAGATATGAATTTTGCCCTTGAGAAACTGCTGATAATCACTACCAGTTTTAGAGAACGAAATCCATGCCAGGTACCTTATACATACTGTGTTGTTTTATCTTTGATAACCAGGGGTGACAGTTAATGTAAACATATTTAACAACAGGTATTGTAGACATACACCTATCTCAGTACCATGAACGAGAACTCAGCGACATTAAATAACACTGCAAAGGTCTGAGACCCAGGAAATGGCAGAGCCAGAATTTGAATGAAGGTGTGGCTGACTTCAGTGCACATTCTAACCCCACTCTAGGAGTACCTATTGTCCTACTTGTAAATATGTATTGGGCACCTACCGTGTGCACCAAAATAAAATGATCTCCACCATCAGAGAGTTGCAGGTCTCATGGGAGAGCTGAGGACTTTGGGTCCAGATAGCCCCTGCCGTGGCCAGCCAGCCTCTTCTCCCTCCACCATTTTGGCTCTAACAGGTGGTAGGGGCAAAGTCCGAATAAACAGAAAGAAGGGAGGAGGGCAGAGGGGGAGGGGGAGTGCTGGGAAAACACAGGGCTCTGAGGACATTTGCAGAAGTCCAGAGAACAAGCAGAGTCTGAGGCTGGGTCCTTGGACAGCTGCTGTGTTCCATAGGGCCACCTGCCTGCTCACCTTTCTAAGTGACCTCTGCCCTGGGGGTGCCTGGCCCGGAGTGGCAGCGGACAAGATTCTCCCTGAAGACGATTTCACGGGCCCAGTAGCAGAATCTGAAGTTCATCTCAGATGATGGCTGATACAAACAATACCACCACACTAAAGGGAAAACCGGGCCCTGAGCTGCGCACTGACTACAGCGCTTGGGCCATGCATATGGGACTGTAGCACATACCTGACGTGCAGGTGCAGCCTTCCTTGTGGTTCACTTGAAAGGAAATGGGTCACTTTCCCATCTAAACTCCTCTCCGCTGTTGCAATGGTCTGGGTGTCACATTTTCAAGTTCCTGGTTGCACGGTGGAGGGCAGCCTCCTGACTCATGTCCAACTTTACTGGAGCAGCAGCAACAGCGATGAACTTTTAATAGGCCAAACCACTGAGAGTTCAGGTTGGTTTTGTTGAAGCAGCCCCTGTTAATTACTATACTAATATGTCTCCCTGAGGCCCTCTGCACTTCTTGCTGAGTCTGTAATAATCACTGTAAATCACATCTGTCAAACCCTCTCAGTGTTAGCAGGGTTCGCCTTAAGCTTCCATGGGCTTGGCTCATGGCACAATTTTCTCCTGGAGTTGCTGTTGAGAAAGTAATGATAGAATGAAATCTGCTTCTTCCCCTCAGTGGTGTGGCACAAAACTACTCAGTAGCTTCTAGTAACGTAAGCCTAGAATTTCTAAATGTCATCTGGGTAAGTAGATAGTAAATTTTGTATCTTTTGTATATGTTACAAAGAGGAGAATGGTACCAGAAGAGAATGAGGCTCAGGACAGTCAGTGAACTTGGCCATGATCACATGGTTACTGAGCTGTGAGGCTGTGGTTGCTACCCAGGGAATTCTGATTTCAAAGCTCATTCCATAATGCCCTGCTGCCCTGACTGACAAGTTGTCCCTATTTATTTATTTCTTATTTTTATTTTTTTAAAGAGTTAAGCATCTTTTTTTAAAAAGACTTATCTATTTATTTGAGAGAGAAAGAGTGAGAGAGAGCATGAGCTAGGGGATGGGCAGAGGGAAAGGGAAAGAGAAAAATCCCCAAGCCAACTGCCCACTGAGCGTGACTCCCCACTGAATGCAGAGCCCCATGCAGGGCTGGATCCCACAACCCTGAGATCATGACCTGAGCCCAAATCAAAAGTCAGCTGCCTAATCAACTGAGCCACCCAAGTGTCCCAAGTTGCCCCTATTTAATTCACTATGGGAGATAGTCCACAAAAGGAGAATACTAGTATATTTTATTTTTTTAAAGATTTTATTTATTTATTCATGAGAGACAGAGAGAGGCAGAGACACAGGTAGAGGGAGAAACAGGCTCCATGCAGGGAGCCCGATGTGGGACTTGATCTCGGGACTCCAGGATCAGGCCCTAGGCCAAAGGCAGGCGCTAAACCACTGAGCCACCCAGGGATCCCACTAGTTTATTTTATTTTTCATTTATTAGAGAGAGAGAGAGAGAGAGAGTGCACAAGTAGGGGGAAGGGCAGATAGAGAGGGAGAAGCAGACTCCCCATTGAGCAGGGAGCCTGACTCCGACTTTGGGGCTCAAATCCAGGACCCCAGGATCATGTCTTGAGCTGAAAGCAGAGGCTTAATTGACTGAGCCATGCAGGTGCCCCAGAATACTCGGTTATTAACCTCAAGGAGAGTAGGTCAGACGAGATCACTAGGTGAACCAAGGTAAGATAGTTAAAAAGCAGTATTAAAAAGCACCCATGTATAAAGAAGATGTGGTTTATGTATACAATGGAATATTACTCAGCTATTAGAAATGACAAATACCCACCATTTGCTTCAACATGGATGGAACTGGAGGGTATTATGCTGAGTGAAGTAAGTCAGTCAGAGAAGGACAAACATTATATGGTCTCATTCATTTGGGGAATATAAATAATAGTGAAAGGGAAAATAAGGGAAGGGAGAAGAAATGTGTGGGAAATATCAGAAAGGGAGACAGAACGTAAAGACTGCTAACTCTGGGAAACGAACTAGGGGTGGTGGAAGGGGAGGAGGGCGGGGGGTGAGAGTGAATGGGTGACAGGCACTGGGGGTTATTCTGTATGTTAGTAAATTGAACACCAATAAAAAATAAAAAAATTAAAAAAAAAAAAAAGCACCCATGTGAATGAAACAGATTTGAAATACTGCAGGCATCCAGACAAGGGGAGAGATAGAGGCATGCACGTCTGGGAGTACCAGGCTTCTCAAAGCTTAGAGAGTTGAAGGGAGCCAAGAAGGATGGATAAATTGTGGAGCAAGAGGAGGAAAGTTCTATGCAAGAGAGAATACCCTAGCAGGCCCTGAGGGGGGAAACAGCCTGGGGGCATTCAGGGGTCATAGGGGAAAGCAATCGGACTCTATGGAGATGAGTGGGGTGGAGGTCAAGGGATAGGAGGCCTTAAAAGGCCTGGCTGAGTTTGGACTTGACCCTGAGGCAAGGGTGAGACATGGAACAGGAAGGAATCAGTTGTTTGAGGAAGCAGGTAAGCTGAGGAAAGTTTTGGAAAGTTGAGTTTTCTTTAAAGATATAATTGGTCTCAAGTGGTTAATGGTCCGGGGATTTGACTCCAGAAAGATGAAGATCTAGAATGTCAATTTAGTAGGTATTTCATGCTTACAGTTGATCTTCCTTCCTGACTAGCAGGCCATCCTTTCAATAGCTTTGAATGAGAAATGTATTCATGTACTGTTTCAATTCTGGACACTAAAGATCAAAAGGGCCGTCCTCTGGCCCTTAGGTCCGAGTCACTTTCTTTGGCTTCAGTTATTTCATCTGCAAAGTGACAGTGTTGGACCAGTCTCTGGTAGTCAATTATGGTGACTATGAGCTCTTAATTTATATCTTGCTTTTCATAAACCATTCTGTCTCTCCCTGCTGCCACCCACCCTTTCCCGCACCCTAGCCTTGCCTTTTTTTTTTTTTTTTTCCTTGGAGGTTGTCCTGGGATATGTGAGCAGTTTTCCTTTCTGGGGTCTTTGGTTGGATGGAATATAAGCCATCTGACCTACTTTTTATGGGGCCTGACTACCTGTTCTTGTCTTTTGGCCAAAGCCTCATGTCTCAAGGAATGCAGTTCTCTTCAACTGCAGCATGTGAGGACCTTGGTAGACATCAGTGTTCAAAAATCACCTCTTTGAATACACACTGAAACATTTATGGATAAAATGATAGGCCATCTGCCAAGTGGGTAAGGTATAGATGAAACCAGATTGGCCAGAACCTGATCATTGTTGAAGCGGGTTGATGGTACGTGGGGTTTCATTAAACTATCCTGGCTACTTATGTAAATTTTTAAAACGTTTCCACTAATGAAAAGTTAAAAAAAGAAACACACACACTTTTTTGTTTCATGCCGCAGCGTCCAGAAAGCCAAACTGTTGAGTATCTACAAAGCAATATCCCAAAGCAATCTTGAGACATGAGAAAACAGTAAAGTTGATACAACAAAATAACTTACTGTAGAGTCTCTCTGAGGACACTGGCCTTGGATGACTTGTTGACAAGAACATCTCCATTTATTGTGAGCTGTTATTTTCCTGCCTGCAGTAAGACTCCGCCTTCCACTTGTCTTTTCCTTCCCATTCCTTTGTAAGTTAACTTTCTCCCATGGGTAGAGAGAGCTGCTCTTTCAGGAACTGTAAAGAAAGGATGACAGAGCCCTCCAAAGCAGTGGTTTTCCATTTTTTTTTAAAAGCCACAATTCATTGTAAGAAATATACTTTTAATCATTACACACAAAACAACTGACATGTAAGTTTCACAGCATAACACCCTCTACTTAGTGGGGTACGTTTCTGTTCTGTTCTTTTCTAGACTATTCTGTTCCAATATTTTAAAAGGCTGTTGTGATCCACTAAATTGATTTCAGGATCACTAATGGGTTGCAGCCTGCAGTTAAAAAATTTTTGGTTAATGAAAAGATACATTGGGCAGGAAACTTAACATTTAAAACATCTGGCCTGGGGTTGAAGTCATAGGCAGCTGGATCTCATTTGTATCTGACAGTGGAAAAGATCTCCACACTTTCTTTAAGTGGGTGGAAGGTCAGATCTACAATGCTAGCCAAGGATTGACTACAGTATTAAATTTCAGGAGATGTGTTAATTGATGGGCACATCAACAGGAAATAATCACAAGTCATAGGGTTAAGATGGGACTTTGGTTGAACTGGGCTCAACCACATGCCATCTTGTAGTTTTATGGTGGTAAAAATGGGAGTAGCCCCGTTATTCACACTCCACTATGGCTGTTGCTCAGCAGAGGCACTAGGCAATGGCATGAAGCCATACATGTTCCTTGGAACCAGGCAGACCTAAATTGAGACCCCATCATCATGTGACTTTAGACAGCTTACTCACCTCTCTGATCTCAACTTTTTTTCTCATCAGAATGTGGATAATAATACTTCTGTATTAAATGAGACAACATAGAGCATCTAACCGGAGTCAAACATGAGGGCAGAACTTCAACAAATCTTGTTAATCCCCTCTACTAGCATGGAGGCCGTGGAAAGTTTCCTTCAAAGATTGCTCAATCTAGTTCCCTGTGTGATGGATCTGTCACCTCTGCTTTGCCCAGAGGTTTGCTGAAGGGGAAAGAAAGGCAGGGCACTTGTGTAGAAATAAGTATGAAGTGCCAGCTAGCCAAGAGAGAAGAAACCAGACTAAGTGACCTAGGCACCATCCACCAGCTCTTAGGTCTCCAGTTCTTCAGGGAAATGTTGTTCTTCTAAAACTCTTGGCTTGTGTTTCTTAAAGATATTTAACTTCCTGGGCACCAACTCAGACCCATTGAATCATAATCATCCCAACCTGATGTCTAGTAATCCACCAAGTCCTTTCAAATCAGCTTCCTAAATATCTCCCCAGGCCTTCTCTTTGTTTCCTCTTTGCTGCCCCACCTATGTACCTATTGACTGGACTCGGGCTTCTGATCTTGCTTGCTCTCCGTCTGGTCTCTACTCTGCAGCTGGAGAGATGGTTTTACAATGCAAAAGTGATGTGGAGAATGCTACGCAAAACATCCACTGATTTCTCTGAGCTTTTGGAACAAAGTCCAAATCCCTGACCTGTCTGTCCCCAAGGTTCATCTTGACCTGGTCAACCTTTGTATCTTTTCTTTTTATCACTTGCCCCAGCCTCTGGACCATCAATTCAGAGGTGGCAGGGACGTTTCTCCTGCTGTTGATGTTGACTGCTGCCCAGGACATGGCCTGGTGCAAACCAGGCACTGAAGGAAACAGCAGTTGATGGGCACCAACTAAAACTTTTCCATGAAATTATGGCAAGTGACCTATTTTCTGGACAAAATAACCTCCGTGTCCTAAGGTAAATTGTCTCTTAACATACCTGTTGTACTGTATGCTGGTTGGTTACAGAATAAGTTATGTGTACTATAATTACCATCATTTTATATTTTGGTACGAGCATAATTTCAAGGAATTGTTTTTGGAAAATAGTTCAGGCACCTTTCCTATACTCCTCAAAATAAGTAATTGCTGGTAGTTTCTCATTGTTTCCAAAGCCTGGTCTTGCACAGACATAATGATTGAAGGTTTCCCTTAGTAGGGAGGATGTCATGCATTATGGTTTTCACTTCTGTGTAACCAGATTAAGTATTTAAATGCTTTATGCTCTGATTAGAGGTGTCTGAATATGAAGTGCTCCTTGAACAAAAGTTATGGGTAGTCAAATGTAATTTAATTGACTAATGTTCCATATGAAGGCAAAATCACTTCACTTAAATAATTAGCTTGAAGTGGCTACATAGCAGAGTTAACAGATTTATTTCATCTATGCTATTGGATTAGCTAACAACAGAACTCCAGCAACATGCTGTTCCACAGAACCTTCAGGTCCAGCAATCTAGGGTTCCAGGCCAGGCTTGTCCTGCCCAGCAACCTTCCTTTTTTTTTTTTTTTAAGGATTTATTTATTTATTTTTAAGATTTTATTTATTGATTCATGAGACACACACACACACACAGAGAGAGAGAGAGAGAGTCAGAGACACAGGCAGAGAGAGAAGCAGGCTCCACGCAGGGAGCCTGACGTGGGTTCGATCCCAGGTCTCCGGGATCAGGACCTGGGCTGAAGGCCACGCTAAACCGCTGAGCCACCCAGGCTGCCCCCAGCGACCTTCCTAAGAAGGAAGAGCAGTCATCACTGGATCAAATTTTCCCCTATGATTTGTTCAAAAGATTGCACAAACATTCAAAAGGGAGCATCTTGGAGAGACTATGGGCAGTTTCCCTAAACACAGTGGTGATTACTGGAACAGTCATTCACAGATATTTCTAAATAGTGATTCCCAAATCACTACTGATTTAGGAAGCCACAGAGTCGTTGGGGTGGCAGCTACAAGTGAGACCGGCAAACTTACGTTTCACTGTAGGCAAAGGAATAGTCAGTTATTAGTTAAGCAGGTAATAGGAAACCTAATTTACAACGGCTTAAGCAAAAAATTTCCCCACATAACAAAATATCCAGAAGCAGAGGGTTATTTGTATTGGTTCAGTAGGTCAAAGATGTCGTGTGTGCACTAGATGCTTTCTCCTTCCATTGTCATCCTTGGCGTGTTGGTTTTCTCCTCTAACCAATCGTTCTACTGTCACAAGCTGCAGTTCCAGCCATGCATCAGCATTCCAGGTTACAAAAAGGGAGAGGAGGCAGGCAAGCCACGGTATCCTCCTTTATCAAGAGAACACAAGGCTTTTCCAACCCTGCTATGCAGCAGACATCTGCTTGGATCTCACTGACTGGAACTGGGTCACAGGAACCCCCACCCTGGCTCCAGGGAGGCTGGGGCAGTGGGGAACGGGACTTTTGCATTTGCCCTTGACTCAACCCTATCAGAAAAAATTTCCCCTTTTATTCCCTCCTTTCAGTAAACAAATATTTTGTAATACTTCTTTGTCTGGAGAGGCAATGAATTGATCGTATAACTGGTCTAGATCCATAACTTTAGAACAATGCCCTAAATGTAACATAAAAATAAGAAATGAGGCAAGTAATTTATAATAAAATGTATGCATTTCAATGTATGATTGCCTGTGTAGGACTCCATTAGAAGACATAATGTCACATTCAGACTTTTGCACCTATTTTTAAGGAATGGTTGGGAAGAAAAAAGAAAAAAAAAAGATCAAAAGATATTCCATACAGGAAGTACAGGAAGATGAAAGAGCAGAGTTTCAAGCGTGCACTAGAATAAAAACAATGTAAGTATAAGTCATAACAAACCAGACTTGTTTGTAACGGATAAAAGAAAGAAAGAGAAAACCCTTAATTGTCCAGACAAATTACAGGCTGTTGAAGTGGAGACAATGAAGACTATGATATTCTCTCAAGTGAGCTGAGCCCTATTGCTAAGTGCAGTGTCAAAAATAATTGTGCTGACATGGGACAGGGAACTGGGGAAGTACCACAGAAAACCCATACCCTATCTTAAAGACTTAATGCGTGTCGAGATAAACAGTCAGCCCTGAGGACCTAAACACAACACAACACAAAACCCCTTGGAGGCCTTGTGCTTCAATGAGCAACGAAACAGAAAATGTTCTAGAAAAACGCATAATAAAAAAAGGCTCTGGAGAAGGTGTTTGAAACCATTCTGTCAAGAGGATGAAAATAAAGTTGAAAAACAATAGACAGGGACACCTGGGTGGCTCAGTGGTTGAGGGTCTGCCTTCAGCCCAGGTTATGATCCCGGGGTCCTGGAATCGAGTTCTACATTGGGCGTTGCACAGGGAGCCTGCTTCTCCCTCGACCTATGCTTCTGCCTCTCTCTCTCTGTGCCTCTCATGAATAAATAAATAAAATCTTGAAAAAAAGGGCAACCCCCCAAAGCGTAAATGACCTTATTCTCACAACATAGATGTCTTTTCATTATGCTAAGCAACAACAAAAAAATTGTAACATGGGATGACAAACATGCAATTATTTTTAAAACTTTTAACGCATTTATCTCAGCTTTCTGTGTTTCGTGCATCTCGCTTTATTTAATAATATTTGATTTTGTTAGCAGAGACTCACATCCCCTCCGTCACATAATTACATGTGACAGCTACAATGTTGGGGTGTGGCACTGTCAACTCACACACAAGCAGTGATGCCCAGCAGTGATGTAATTTTCTGTAATAGTGACTAGCTCCTGGTAAATTTCAAAACAGCACGAACATAACAGCATAGCACACTCTTCCCTCAATTTATGCAATAGCTACACTTCTGGAAAATTTCAGTGTTTTTTAAAGCTATGAAACATGTATTTGTGTTTACTTGTAAAATGGAGATAGATCATTAGGCGCTGACGATAGTTTTCTCATCTACGTGAATTTCCAGGGGGCATTGGGAGGACGTGCAGGGCTGGTATGCCACAGGTTGCAGGGCATCCTTCAGCACCCCTGGCCCCACTGTCTGGTGCCCCTGAATCATTTTGACATTTATATCCCCTTCCACCCTCTGCCCCCCCCCCACACACACACCTTTCCAAAGCATCCTCTGGTGTGGCTAACCCCCTCCTGGAGAACCACTGGCTCAGGTGAGTCAATCATGGCCCACACTGTGTTGCACACAATGTCCGAGTGGACGAAATCAGGGTTCTGTAGGCAAAAGGGAAGCGGGGAGACAAACCCTGAGTAGACTGATAGTGACACCCTATCTGCCACAGGGAGTGGAAGGGAGCCCGAGCAGCTCCCCTCTAAAACAACCTATCTTGGAAGAGGAGAAACTGAGGGGAGGCCCCTCCATGAGAAAGTTGGAGGTGTGATGAAGGGACCTGGGTAAAGTGTGAAATCTCAACCCCACCAGTGCAGACCCCTGCACAGGGAGAGGCCCTCTCTGGCACTCACTCCCAGCTCCCCTTGGGAGCCAAGGGCATCTCCAAATATGAAGCGGATCCTGCTGGTGGTAGTGGCTGAGAAAGGAGTTCCAGAGAAGGAACTTCTGCACAGGGCAGCACAGCTGCAAATCTTTCAGCAGCTGTCAGGCCCCACCTACTTCCACTTCCAAGGCTACCTCTAATCTGAAAAAGCAGAACTACAGAAAATCTGCCATTGTTTTCCTTACTTGGTCTGTGGGATTTTAACAAGGGACACTCACATGGTTGCTGCTGGAATCTCTCCCAATACTAGACACGTAGGGACAGCTCTCTGTATGGAGAAAAAAAAATGCTCAGACATAGTAAGTGCTTTTTTTTTTTTTTAAGATCAGAGGTCCAACCTGAGAAATCAAAGCAAAAATGTTCCCTTCTGAAAGTATTATATCAAACCCAGTAGTAGGAAACCTTACACCATCTCTGATTTGTGTCCTCGAGGGGTTTGAGGGCAAACTCACCCAAGGCACAGGGGTAGGTAGACAGCAAAAGGGAGCCATAGGTGCAGGAAGACTATTTAAGATATAGCGCAGTAGCCACATCTGGAAATGCATGGAGGCTGGTAGCCAGGGCCATACTAAGTTAGGGCAAGAAGACCAAATGAGACATTTTCTCACAGTTGAATAGAGACAAAAATGACACAGAGAAGACAGAAACATATGATGAACAAACCCAGTAAATCCAAATATATCGAGACTCCCACAAAGAGAAAACAGAGCAGATGCGGTGGTGAAATCTGAGTGGAAAGTTATTGTTCTTTTCTTCAGCATCTTTTCTGCTTTGCTTTAATTTCCTTCAAATGTTCATGGAATGTGCTACTTATAAATTGAGAAAACTATAAACTACAATAAGCACATAAGTCAGAAAAGAAAATCTGCCTAGAGGCCCTGTTTCCTTCATCTTTCAGTAGAGAAAATCTTCTAGGGCTCAAAGGGAACTCTGGCTCAAGGCCAGAAATATCCAAGTGTGATGATCACTTTCAACCAAAGGTAAGAATTAGCTGGAAGAGACTATCGTGTCTGTTTGTTTCCTTCCAGCTTCCCATCACATGTGGGAAAGCAGAGCTGGTCCTGCTGCCTGTGGGCCTCCGCCTGAGCAGACTTTGGCTCAATCCATGTATGGTCTCCCTCATCTCACTGGTGGGGGTTCCCAGCAGAGGAGATCCAACCTTATAATGTTTAATTCTGGACTCTGCTTGCATAGCTGCAGCCAGGGCCTGGAGTTCGGGGCCGTGAGCCCACGTGGCCAATGAGGGACAGGTTGGAGGTGTGATGCCAGGATGACTCTTGTGACTTTTGTGCCATGGAAGCTCCAGACCTGCTGTCCTAGGGAAGCCCTGGCTTCAGTGGCTGGTCATCAGGTATTCTGGCCACAAGGCTGGAGCTCATGCAACTTTCACAACTGATAAAACAGTTTGAATAACTTGCCCTGCTGATGGCGTGTAAGGGAAGTCCTTACTGCAAGGACTTTCTAGTAGTTCACAGTTTTCTTTTAAGTGGATTTAATGGGACATTTAATTTTCTCATGGCTATCAATGAGAATAGCATTACACACTCAGGTACTCTCTTGCATTTCCTAAATGAGCATTTGTTCTATGAAAGGCTGGCCTTTAAGAGGATACGGAGGCATTGATATTTTTAAGTGGGTAACATGGACTGTTTTTTTTTTTTTTTTCATACTTGGATATGAAGCCAATCAGTAACAATTTCAGCCCTTTTCTTCAGCATAAGCTTTTTAGGCATATCCTAACAGGGTTGAAAATACTGGCATGTTACAAAACCTAACAGTCTTCATTGTGCCCTCGCCCTTAATTATAATTAGTGTAGGTATAGATTTCTGTCCATCAGCTGTTGACTGGATGTTCAAAATATGGGCATGTACATAAATGAAATATTACTCAGCAGTGAAGAGAAATGACCTCCTTCTATTATACTACGATATTGGTTGAAACCTTTGAAAACATGCTAAGTGGGGCACCTGCGTGGCTCAGTGGTTGAGCATCTACCTTTGGCTCAGGTGCTGATCCCAGGATTCAGGGATCAAGTGCCACATCAGGCTCCCTACAGGGGGCCTGCTTCTTCCTCTGCCCATATCTCTGCCTCCCTTTATGTCTCTCATGAATAAATAAAATATTTTTAAAAAATTTAAAAAAAGAAAATATGCTAAGTGAAAGAAGCCAGTAACAAAGAACCACATATTGTATGATACTATTTATATGAAATGTCAGAATAGACAAATCTATAAAGGGAGAAAGTAGGCTGCCTAGGGATGAAGGCAGGATGAAGAAATTAGGGAATTATAGGGTGTGGGTTATCGTCTCAGGCTAATGAAATGTTCTAAAACTGATTGTGGTGATGGGTGCCTAACCGTTCAAATACATTAAAAAGCTGTTGAATTGGGGCACCTGGGTGGCTCAGTGGTTGAGTGTCTGCCTTTGGCTCAGGTCGTGATCTCGGGATCCTGGGATCGAGTCCCATGTTCCATGGGGGAGCCTGCTTCTCCCTCTGCCTATGTCTCTGCCTCTCTCATGAATAAATAAATAAAATCATTAAAAAACAAAACCTGTTGAATCATATCTTCTGAATGGTTGAATTGTGGGTATATGAATTGTATCTCAATAAAGCTGTTTAAAAAAAAAAAAAGCAACCACAGGCAGTCCTTCTTTTCTGGGCATGTGCTTATACTTAGGGCACTGCTTTTATCTCTTCTGTACAACTCTCAGAGTCCTGGCTTCATGCTTCTGTCTTTAAAGCTTCACTCTTGTTGTCCTATTTGGAATCTTCTTTTTTTTTCTTTCTTAAATTGAACCCAGCTTTTCATTTGGTTTTCAGCTCCGCTTGCTCTCTTAATTTTGGCAAGTCTGCCAATCTTGGGTGAGAAACACCACTTCCTTCTCCAGCCCCGTGAAGCCTCATCAGCAGGCTGCCCATGATCTTACATAATGGGTAAGGAATTCAACAGAGATGGACTCGCAACCTCTTCTTTAGTGGCTTTTCCTTGCACAGCCAAAGGAACTAGGTTATTTATCATTACTGCCACCACCTTCTGTGAGCACAGTGCTTTCCAAAGTAGCTTTCCCACTCACGATTGTATTTTCCCATTCACAATTGTGCTCACTATTGTATAGCAATCCTGTGAAGTGGATACAGTGAGTATTACCATCCTTGTTTTACAAAGGAGATTTAGCTTGAAGAGGTTAACTGCCTTACTCTAAGTCATGTATTGCATCACACAACTCAGATCTTCTGATTTTAGCTCTAGTAGTCCTTCCATTGATTCAGAACTCCCCAATGTGAAATCCCGCTTCAGGCTGAAACCTTCTACTCCAAATAAATTGATTTCTTTGATCTCTGACTTTCCATTGTGTATCAGGGACTACTACTATGTGTCAGACACTGCCAAGTGCTAGAGATACACTTGGAAAAAGACAAGGCCCCACCCCACAGTCTATCAGACAAAGCAGACCTGCCTATCTCCTTATCTTTGCTCAAATAGTATCTCCATTGCAGCCTGGGGCTCCTGCCTGCGATCTCCCACTACTGCCCCCACCATCTGGTATATGACTTCCTTGTCCTCTCCATGAGGTCAATGATTACTTAACCTTGAAGATTCCCTCCCTAGGATAATACACTTTCCTGATAATACATAACCTCTTGGGAGCTTTTTCTGCTTTCATTGTTTACATACAGGTTTTAAATAGAGGCAACCATGACTTGAGTGTTCCTCTCCACAGAGAGGAAAATAAATTTTCCTGTGAGCCCAAAGGGGCTCAGAGCAGAGATATACAAGTTACCTTAAAGATATAGAGTGGCTTCCAGGTAGCCCAACTGCTGAAACATTTGATCAAATGTACTGAATTATCTAAAGAAAGAGAGCATCAGTAAGAGGCAGTTGGTTATTTATAGAAATTAGAGAAAGGCTAATCTTTGAAACAAACACCATTCTGGAAAAGAAGTGCCCAGCCAGTGTATGGTACAAGAATAACTATATAGAAATGGTCTGAAGGACCACATAAATTTGCTGGGACCAAGCCCTTGTCTCATGTCCCTCCTGCCCTAGCTCTGAGGCCACATTCCCAGAGAGCTAACTCTGGCCTTCCCGGCCTCTGGGGAGGAATGGACTACTCGTGGTGGCACATACATCTGGCCCACCTGACAGTTCTATTTCTCAGTGGAAATTAATAAATGACCACATGGCTTTGTACATCAGCCTCCTGTGGCATTGAGTCTGCCTTTAGTCAAATCAAGGCTGATTATCCGACCCACCAAGGGCTAGGGCAAGCCCTTGGACCACTGTAAATAGCCAGGGGAAAATGACCACGTGGGGCTGAGTGAGTGACAAACCCACTTTCTTCAAACCCCTGAAACTAACAATAAACACTGGTTGGTTGACACATTCCCCTGGAAGGAAGACTTGGAGAAAAATCAAGCCCTGCCCTTGCTCTCCAGAGACCCAAGCACCTCTGTGATTTTACTTGCTAATGATATTGCCACTGTTTCAGTAAAGCCAAAGGATCAAGGTTATGACACTTGACAGGGTAAACCTGGAAAGGACCATCATTTGAACAAACCTGCATTTTCAAATATATTTAATCACAATCGTATTTGGCGGGCAATGTCTTTACTCATGATTTGATGTTATTTTCAAAAGCTGACCTCCCTGAATCCATTTTAAAGCTCCAACTTCTAGAATTTTAACAAGAGGCCACCTATAGAGATGGACTATCCAAGAAGTCCCTGTACTGCTGCCATAGGGCTCACCTACGCAGAGGTATGATAAAACTGTTTTGCTTTTAAATTCGGGTTTTTATAGTCCTTTAGCGACATTTTATTACTTACTTGACCTTGTATGTTTTGTGCACGCTCATTTAAACTGAGAAATCTCAATTATTAGAAGAAGAAATACTTATTTCAGTCCATGAAGACTGTCATGGGTCACCTTGAACAATAAATTGGCCTTTTGGTGACAGAGCTCTGTGCAGATGCAGAAAGGCATTTTGTTGTGGCTGAGAGCTAATGATAAATAATGAGTTACTTGCATTAAGGTCTCTTGCAATTTAAGAAAGAAGAAACACATTTGGTAACACAATCATACAAAGGGCATCTATGTTTTCAGGCACAGACAAAATTGGAAAGAACTGTGAAGATTAAAGGAAACTTGAGAATTTTCTATACTTTATCCTGTGTTCTAGGAGGAAAACAGTAGTATCAGGTTGAAGTAAATTAGCTTAATTCTGTTGTCTGGAATGTGTTCACTGGTAGACTCTTCCTTCCATTTGTTGACTAATTGAATATAGATCCCATTAAAAGGTATTGGATTCATTTTTCATTTGAATGAAAGGAACTCAATTTCCTACCAGAGCTGGCCTGCTGAGAATATCTGACACACAGCTCAACTTGTTCAAAATCTGCCTTTGAAACCCCAGAGAGTAGCAAGTCTCATGGGAAAGATGCAGGCATATGCCCCCCCACCCCGCCCCCAACACACACAATGAGTTACATTTTAAAATATTTAAATTATGAGATAAATTAGTTGTTAGTCCTTGCAATTATCTTATTGTGAATTAGAAACCCTCTGAACAGAAGTTGAATTTCAGAATTTCCCTTTTCCCTCTTAACAAGTGTCTTACATTTATGAAGAACATGCTAAGGAAATAAACAGTCAAGGGATGATTGTTAGATTTCAAACAGCTAGAGATTTTGAGAAAAAAAGGTGAAAAGCAGATTGTAACAAAGAAGCTGAAAGGTTAGGATTTTCATTGGGAGTATATTATCCTAGTATAAACATTGGTAAACTGGAATTTTAATCTGAAATCAAACCCTTATGGATTACACTTCACTTGCCATTCCGTGTCATTTAATCTTGTATTTTTACATAGTATTTATGTCTTAGTAAAAGAAAAAATGGATATAGTTCCTCTGTTTGCCCATGAAGGCTAAAGGCATGTCTTTTTAAAAAACATCTGACACAAATAGGTCTGAGTTGGACACACAATTATCAAAGGTTCTTTCCCACGTAAAGCAATTCTGGTTCCCCTTCACAATCAAACAAATGAAAGAGTTTCTACTCTACACTGCTTTCAAAGATCTCATGTAGTCCCACAGTCTGGGATTTCTTTGGGATCCTTTGCTTTGCTTCTGGCTGAGTCATTCAAATCAGCATATTATGGGTGAAGAGTCTCTAGGTGTCTTGTACAGCAACTCGGTAGAGTGACGGAATTCAGCTAGGCAGGATAATACATCAGTCTGAAATATTTCACCCATTTTCCCAGCTCTAATCTTCGGGGGAAGCCAGGCCTTTTAACCTCAGGCTTGAGTGGCAACTTCTGGTCAAAATCCAAAGTACTTTTCTGCAACTTTCTGACACCTGTGCTCATGTCCCATACCTATGCCTTGAACTTCGTTTTCAGAATTTTCCCAGCCTGAACCTTCACTTCCATCTTGGCCAAAACTAAAAAAGTTTTGTGTCTCAGAAGTCTTTGTTGCCCTTCATCTCAACCTTCATAAATAAGATCTTGGGAACCACGCTGTGTGTTAAGACAGGAAGAAGAAAGAATAGCCCCTTTGGGCTCAAAGGGGTGGCTGTTGTATCCTTCCTCTCTATCTCCTCCCCAGAAAAGGAGAAAAGGAGGGTTTGGTGGGTGGTTAGGAATTTTGTAAAAGTAAAGATGTTATGAAAGCTAGTGAGGCTCTTTTTGGCAAACCCTTTGAATTCTTGTTGGCAAAGGGCCATGGAAGATTGTTAGTGCATGAGGTGTTTTGGGGTGATATCTCTGATTGGTGGTTCAGATGGGAAGAAGGCAAGAAAAGGCTCCTTAGGTCCTGGGCTCCAGAAATAAAGAGAGCCTCCTGGTTTCCTTCTTAATGATCTCACCCACTTCCTGAACCTAGAGGATGGGCAAGGATCCCAGGAAAAGCTAGGCCCTGGATCTTCCTATAGGTCTTATTTTTCTGGATCCTGTACTGCATACTGTGCTAGAGAGAAAGAAATCCTAAGCAGTGAAAAGGAGAGAAAATTTTTCCTTACTCTCCTGGGGTCCTTGGCTGGGTCTGAAAATTAAACTGATGAAGGCAGATTAACAGAAGAAAAGCATATACATTTATTTAATATAAGTTTTATGGGAGCCTTTGTAAGAAAATGAAGATCCAAAGAAACAGTTAGACCTGAGTATTCTTATGCTAGGTTTGATGAAGAGTGAACAGTCATATAAAAATATAATAGGCTAGGAGTATGAGGTAATTGTAATGAAGTGGAGGAAACTTAGTGAGGCCATTTGTCAGGATTCTTCTCAGTGTTCCCTTGTCTTTGGAGATAAGGATGCTCCTTTCCCCCTGTATAAAGAAAACATCTCTCATGTGAGGGTTTTATGATATGTTCGAGGAAAGAAGGGCAACAGGGGTGAGTGGGGATGGTGAGGTGGGGTGGGTGAGTGGAATGTCAGAATGGCCTTCCTGCTTCTGCCATTTTCTCAAACTCCTTCACATTAAAATATTCAATATGCCAAGGTGCTATATTTTGGGGTAGCATGTTCTGAACCTCAGCAGCAATAATGACTTCTGTTGCCCAACAGTCTGCAGAATTATCAATTCTGTTATCAGTTATCAAACTTAAAGCCAGCCCCAGCTGCCTACAACCTCCCTCAATTCCCTGACCTCCTGAGGGGAGTTTAATTTGGACTTTTCACTTCTATTCAATATGGGTTTACTACCATTCCCACAAGGGCTGTCAGAAAACACTGTCAGAAGACCCCAAGTTCTCTGTGGCCAGGGCCATTGAGGCTATAGGATGAGGCTCATCATTTCATTCTAGCTGTCTTTGTTGGGCCATGGCCATTAGACACTCCCCTAGAAGGAAACTCTTCTGATTTTCCATCTACAAAAAGCTGACTTCATGTTCATGGGGCCCCTTCTGTACCCCTGAAGCTGTCAGGGCACATATATGAGTCATCTGGGAGCATTGAGCCATTACAGCTCTTCAACCACTTTTCTCCTCACTGAGCAGGCAAATTAACTTTATGTTAAGTTTAATAGCATTTATGCTTCAGTTCCTTCAGATGTATGTGGAACTGCCGAGGCACCAGATATACAATAGATACGGCATTCCGATGTGCAAGCCTCCAAAGGATTTAGCAGAAAAATGTTCCAGACTCTTGAACTCTTCACCCACATCAAGGGCATATGAAGGATTGAAGGGAGTAGAGATAAGAGACACATGGGGAAGTGGATTTTTGCAAAAAAATATTATGGGTTCACTGGGAGTCTGATCCTAGCCGATGGGCCAGGAAGGCCCTCCTCACAAACCCAATGCAAGAGGCCCCGGGAGAGCCAGATAGAGGCTCTCCTGACAGTTGGGTCACAGTGATCCGGGATCAACTGTGTACCGGGAAGTGAACCTCAGTGTTGAAGAGTGGGATGGCCAATAGCTCTGGTGGTGAGCAAAGGAGGGGTGTTAGGTTGGGACCAGATATCACTTGCAGACTTTGTCAGGCTAAGAACCCACGTTTTTGTGCACCAAATGTAGGTCATAACATAAGAGAGAGCTGGCATGGGTTTATCTTAGGTTCTACCCCAGAGATCCATGCAGGGGCAAACAGAGCTGATAGGAGGTAAAAATCTGGCTGGATTCCTAGGGGCTGGAATCCTAGGTCAAGAACCAGTAGAATAAAATGGAATTCACCTAGGGCAACATAGCTGCAAATTGGAGAGTCTATGTTTTCTTTTGAGGGGGAGCAGAGCTCTCCAAAGAACCCACAAAATATCTATGAGAAAGAGCATCTACTTTAAACATCTCTCTGACTCAGAAAGCTTGGAGCCAGCAGATGACAGAACCAGTCAATTCAGAACTCTCCTGTGACCCTCAGACCCTGGAGACATCAGAAACCACAGCAGATGAAGTGAAGGAGGCAGAAATCAGCAGGGTAGGAGCAAGAGAGAAAACAAGAGAGAAAATAGCCTCTTCCCCAAACTGAGTCTTCCTGTCTGCAGCTGGCCTGGGCACCATATACCCAAGAGGAACAGTTCAACTATAAGCCACAGTTGGGAGTTTTGAATTTTAATTTGGCCTAAATGTAGTTAAGTACTGAATTTGAGACTGGGTTTGTGACTTAAGAAGTAGACAGAAAAATCATAGGACCTGCATGACTTTTTATACAAAGGCAGGGGGAGAACTAGTGCCACTAGATAAACTTATAGTGACAGTGGTAAGCAAAATTAAGTTGCTATATGACAATATTCCAGAAGTCCAATTTCTTCGGTGGGCCAGTAACATATGTTTATGGATTGTTTCATGTAGTTAGCAGCCACTTACTGAGTTACAACCAGCACCAGGGATACAAAGTGAAATAACCAGTGCTCATGACTCTGAGGAACTTCATCTGAGAAGTGGATGTTGCCTCTGCAGTGATATTCAGAGACTTTAGTCACTTACAACTGCCTCCACTAAGTCGTCCCACATAATGCCAAATCATACCAGAAACTCACAGAGCCTCACTCTCCCCCAAAAGTTCTAGGATACACACTAGCTCAAGTGTAGTCATCACTTGCTGCTGTGAGTGACCTCACTACTTACTGTGTTACACTCTCCCAGTAGGAGGTCACTGCCAACAGGATTTCTCCAAGGTGAGGGGGAGGGATGTCTGTTACCACCCATGGAGAGTTGTTTATGTGAATGTCAGGTCTGAAAGCTGAGCCATAGCACTATCTGGGCATTGAGTTAGCCACATGTACGGCCCTGAGAGGCAGGAATTAAAAAGAAAGATGAATGCAAAGCCTCATAATAAAGAGGAAGGGATGGAAGAACTGGGTGTAGGTAAGAAGATTGATCAGAAGATAGGTATGATGCAGGCCAATGTGTCTTTAGGGCAGAGTTTCTAGAGATTAGAGTTGCAGTAGCTCACCTGAACTTGAGAGAGCTGAGCTGCCAGGTGCCCAAGTAGACCATTAAAGTAAAATGGAAGTAAATAGTCAAGCAATAGTCACTGCAGTGGGGTAAATGAGAGTCTAAACCATAGAAAGCACCAACCCCCCAGTGATCCAAATTCCCCATGGACTAATACATCAGTTGAGGGGCAGGTGGATCAGTGCAGATGTGGAGTGTTGGAAGGGTCATCTCACTACCGAGGGAAGCCCAGATAAAAGCTCTGGGCAATTTTGTGGAGCCGAGGGTAGAGATGTAAGGAGGAAAGAAAGTAGCGGAAAAGCACCGAGTGCGGAGTCAGAGTGGAGAAAAGTGTCTTTAAAGTTGTCCAGTTCTTTGTAAGTAGACTTCCAAATGGAGACACCTGTGCTAGGAATACAGGTCTGCGTAAGGCAAGGCTGGTCAGGGAGGGCAGCTTCCCCAATGTGTCCTGCCAGGGAGAGCCTTTATAGTTGCCTATGTTGGCCCTGAAAAGTCACATATAAAATTTGACCTGGAGCTGGACTCTGTAAGTGTATCCAGACAATGTCTCTTAAACAAATGTTCATGGCAAAATGGCTATGGCTTCTACACAAAGAGTGAGAAACGTCCTCCTGGGATTATCAGTCCCTTCTTGGATCTGGCTTTATTCAGGAAAGTGTGGGCCATCCCCTGTGTGGGGACTCAGGCAGCTAAGAAAGCCTCTGTGGATGCATGTATCTCCCTTCCTTTGACCAGTTTCCCTCCCCACAAGGGGCCAAAGCAACAGCAAAGCCCAGGGCTCCGGAGTTTGGTTTACAGTGGGACCGCTTAACCCCAGGTGTGACTTAACTCTAGTTAGCAAAAATAAGGGTTGTTTTCACTGAACAATTGTTGACTCCATGGACTTCCATGTTAGGAGGTAGGGTGGTTAAAAAATGGCTCTGGACAATTTACACATTCAATGCAATTCCTATCAAAATACCATGGACTTTCTTCACAGAATTGGAACAAATAATCCTAAGATTTGTATGGAACAAGAAAAGACCCTGAATAGCCAGAGGAATGTTGAAAAAGAAAACCAAAGCTGGGGACATCACAATGCCTGACTTCGAGCTGTATTACAAGGCTGTGATCATTAAGACAGTGTGGTACTGGCACAAAAACCGACACATGGATCATTGGAACAGAATAGAGAATCCAGAAATGGACCCTCAACTCTATGGTCAACTAATATTCGACAAAGCAGGAAAGAATATCCAAAGGAAAAAAGACCATCTCTTCAATAAATGGTGTTGGGGGATCCCTGGGTGGCGCAGCGGTTTGGCGCCTGCCTTTGGCCCAGGGCGCGATCCTGGAGACCCAGGATCGAATCCCACGTCGGGCTCCCGGTGCATGGGGCCTGCTTCTCCCTCTGCCTGTGTCTCTGCCTCTCTCTCATTCTGTGTGACTATCATAAATAAATTTAAAAAAAATTTTAAAAAAAATGGTGTTGGGGAAATTGGACAGCCACATGAGAAGAATGAACTAGACCACTCTCTTACACCATACACAAAGATAAACTCAAAATGGATGAAAGATCTAAACGTGAGACAAGAATCCATTAAAATCTGGGGTTCCTGGGTGGTTCAATGGTTGTGCATCTGCCTTTGGCTTGGGTTGTGATCCTGGAGTCCTGGGATCAAGTCCCACATCAGGCTCCCTGTGAAGAGCCTGCTTCTTCCTCTGCCTCTTTGTGTCTCTCATGAATAAATAAATAAAATATTGACAAAAATCCATCAAATCCTAGAGGAGAACACAACAGTAACCTTTTCCACCTCAGCCACAACTTCTTGCAAAACATATCTATAAAGGCAAGGGAAACAAAAGCAATAATGAACTATTGAGACTTCATCAAGATAAAAAGCTTTTGTGCAGCAAAGCAGGCAACAAAAATAAACGCAACCTACAGAATGAGAGAAGATATTTGCAAATGACATATCAGATCTATAGTATCCAAGATCTATAAAGAACTTATCAAACTCAACACCCAAAAAACAAATAGCCCAGTCAAGAAACAGGCAGAAGACTTGAACAGACATTTCTCTGAAGAAGACCTACACATGGCCAACAAGCCCATGAAAAAATGCTCCACATCCTTTGTCATCAGGGAAATACAAATCAAATCCACAATGAGATGCAACTTTATACCAGTGAGAATGGCTAAAATTAACAAGACAGGAAACAACAAATGTTGGTGGGGATCTGGAGAAAGGGGACTTTTACACTATTGGTGGGAATGCAAGCTGATGCAGTCACTCTGGAAAACAGTGTGGAAATTCCTCAAGAAGTGAAAAATAGAACTAACTTATGACCCAGCAATTGTGTTACTGGGTATGTATCCCAAAGATACAGATGTAATGAAACAATGGGACACTTGCACCCCAATGTTCATAACAGCAATGTCCGTAATAGCCAAACTGTAGAAGGAGCCAAGATGTCCTTTGACAGATGAATGGATAATGAAGATGTGTGTGTGTGTGTGTACACAATGGAATATTACTCAGCCATCAGGAAGGACGAATACCTACTATTTACATTGATGTGGATGGAATTGGAGGGTATTATGCTGAAGGAAGTAAGTCAATCCGAGAAAGACAATTATCATATGGTCTCACTCCTATGTGGAATATAAGAAATAGCAAAAGGTCCATAAGGGAAGGGGGAGGGGAACTGAGTGGTAAAAAATTAGAGAGGAAGACAAACCCTGAGAGACTCCTGACTCTGGGAAACAAACAAAGGTTGCAGAAGGGGAGGTTGGGGTGGGTGATAGTAACTAGGTGACGGGCATGAAGGAGAGAATGTGATCTGATGAGCCCTGGGTGTTATATTATATGTTGGCAAATTGAATTTAAATTTAAAAAATGGCTCTGTAGTCAGAATGTCTGGTTTATTATCCCAGCTCTGCTAATTACTAGCAATGTAGCTTGGGTTTATCACATAAATTCTTTGAGCCCTAGTTTTCTCATCTATATAGCAGGCATCTCAACAGTATCTGCCATATGCAGTTGTTATAGTAAATTAAATGAGATAATATGTGTGAAGTGCTTAGATATATAATATGTGCTCAATGGCAGTTTACAGATATGGGTTTATTTGGCTGTCTGGAGGAGAGGGGAAGCAGAGGGGGAACAGTTAGATATTGTGGGTGATGGGCATCTTCACTCTTTCTCAGCTTCATGGATATTACTCCTGAATCTAGAAGCTCAGTTCCCAGAGAGAGAAGGACCTTTCCATAATAGGAAAAAGGTATTGGAGAAACTTCAGGTCCCTGCTCAAATCCCCTTCAAGAAAGTGTCTTGCTCTAAGGCACTCAAATAGAAGAACTATTTTAAATCTGAAAAGGATTTTTTCGTTGTTGTTGTTGTTTGGGTTTTTTTTTTGCTTATGAATGAAGCCAAGTTTGAGAGTGCCTAATTCCTGGTGGCTTCCAGGAAGTAAACCAACTCAGTGTTGACACGCCTCATTTGTTCCTATTTATAGTACCCAAAGCTTAAATGATTTAAGACTTGCTTAGGAGACATGTTCCAAGAAGAAAAAGGTTTTCTGCTTTTTGCAATAGTGATTGCTATTCTTCACTTGGTTCATGATATTTTATTTTTTTTATTTTTTAAGATTTTATTTATTTATGAAAGACACAGAGAGAGAGGCAGAGGGAGAAGTAGGCTTCCTGCAAAGAGCCCAATGCGGGACTCAATCCCAGGAATCTAGGCTCAAGCCCTGAGCCAAAGACAGATGCTCAACCACTGAGCCACCCAGGCATCCCGGTCCATGATATTTTAAAAATCAACTTTAGTGAAGTATAACTTATATACAATAAACTGCACCTACTCAAAATGCACAGTTCAATGGAGCTAGAGGGAATCCTGCCCAAGTGAAATAAGTCAAAGACAAATACCATATGATTTCACTTACACGTGAAATCTAAAAAGCAAAACAAATGAATAAACAAACAAACCAAAACCAGAAAATGACCCATAAATACAAAGAACAGACTGATGGTTGCCAGAGTAGGGGCATAGATGAAATGCAGGGAGGGGAGTGGGAGATACAGGCTTCCACTTAGAGAATGAGTAAGTCAAGAGGATAAAAGGAACAACATAGGGAATATAGTTAATGGTTTGTAATAGTGTTGTATAGAATGTCAAATCACTATGTTATATACCCAAAACTAAGGTAGCATTGTGTGTCAACTTACTTCAATTAAAAAAAAAATAAACCGTGCACAGTCCAGTGAGTTTTGACAGATCTGACATGCCTATAAGACTATTGCCACAATTAAGATAAAAGAGTATTTCCTCACCTCCAAAGATTTCCTTGGGCCCCTTTACAATCTATCTATCCTCTCTTTATTCCTGTGTCCAGGCAATCACTGGAGATTAGTTTGCATTGCTTAGAATTTTATATACATGGAATTATATAGGATATATATATACATCTTTTGTGTCTGGGCTTCTTTCATTCCACGTGATAATTTTGAGATTTATCCTTGTTGTGTATATGAGTAGCTCATCCCTTTTGGCATATACCATGTTTTGTTTATCCACTTACCTGCTGGTGGACATTTGGGTTCTTTACAACTAGTGGCTATTATGAATAAAACTGCTAAGAACATCTGTGTGTAAATCTTTGTGTGGACATTTGATTTCATTTCTCTTCATAAATATCTAGGAGTTGAATGAATGGGTTATAAGGTAAGAGTATGTTTCTTAAGAAACTGCCAAACTGTATTCCAGAATAGCTGTACCATTTTTCATCTCCACCGGAGATGAAAACTAGAATTCCAGTTGTTTTACATTTTTGTCAACACTTTGGATTGTCAGTCTTTTTAATTTTAGCCATTCTAGTATATCTCACTGTGGTTTTTATTGGTATTACCCTGATAACTAATGATGCTGAACATTTTTTCAATGTGCTTAAGTCTTTGGTATATCTTCTTTTGTGAAATGTTTGCTTGCCCCTAATATTTTAAGTTTAAAATTATGCTTCGAACGGTAATGTCAAAGTATCACTGATCATACAAAACGGCAACTGAGAAATCCCTTCTCTATTTTTTTTTAATATTTTTTATTTATTTATGGTAGTCACAGAGAGAGAGAGAGAGAGAGGCAAAGACACAGGCAGAGGGAGAAGCAGGCTCCATGCACCAGGAGCCCGACGTGGGATTCGATCCCGGGTCTCCAGGATCGCGCCCTGGGCCAAAGGCAGGCGCCAAACCGCTGCGCCACCCAGGGATCCCAGAAATCCCTTCTCTAAATCACCAGCATGACTTTCCTGTTTATGCAGCTTTTAGAGACTCAATTTTAGAGTGCTAACACTACTTCACTATTCCATGCTCCATTTATTTTGCTGGATACTCCTCATGGTCCTTTTTATATGTCTACATTGAAAAAGCCTGCCTATTAATGAAATAATGTTCTGTTTTATGAATTTCACAGAGGGATTGCATATCCTCTTCAAATTTGGAATTTATGCAAAATGTAATCTTTACAACCTGTGTTTCAATGAATCTGTTTAAAGTTCAGAAATTCTATAACCAGATTTTATTTTATTTTTATCTTTAGGGAGGATGATTATAGATGGGATGGAAGGAATTGAGAAAGGCAGGAAATGATTAGAGAAACATTTCCTCAGCTTGAAATTGTAATTTTATGCTCAGAAGGCCTCCTGTTAGTTCTTGGCACTGCTTTTGCTAGAGATTTGGGTGCAATTACTCATCACTGTGCTCTAGAGGAAAACTCAACAGACAAGGGATCGAGAGTAGCCAAGAAATGGGGGACATGCATTCAGCCAGACTGCCCTTTGGTGAGCAAAAGCCAGCCTGAGTCCTTGAAGAGTCTGGGTCAGGGGGCAGGAAAGCTGAGGGACTATTAAGGAAGCAGAGTCAGCAAGATGGAAGAAATTGAAGGTCTCACCATGAAGAATCACTAAGGGAGAAAAGTTGGAGCCAAGAAAACAGTAGGAACTTGACAAATGTGGCTGAAGGGGGGCAGAATTGTTCTGCTAATGATGATGTATAGCCAACCAAATGTTGGCAAGATTATGCATTCCAAATAGTTCCAGATTAACATTACAGATGGGAGAGGAGTGTTTATCACAATTTTGTGTGAATAGATACAGGGCTGAGAACATTACACACGAGAAAATTAAGCATAGGAAAAGGTAAAAGGAATATCAGGAGAGGAAGAAAAGAATTTTCCAAATCTGTCTGGTGCTGGATTAGCCTCCCAAAGGTGCAGTGGTGATGAGTCTGGAACTCAACTGTCCAGGTGTTACATACCTTCTCCTTGGGCCGCTGGTGAGTGCATGACTTAACAACAATCACCCTGGGCTGGCGGTGATTCAGCACAGCTGGTGGACCTCTAGTGTTTTAGCCAACCCAGCATCCAGAATTTGCTTCAGCCAATCGCACCTCGAAAATAAGCAGTCTATGAGACTGTTAATCATGTCTCCTCACCTCCACACCAAGAGGTGTACATGCATGTGACCCTACTTCTAGATCAATTAGACTCCTGGTCACGCTTCCTGAGCACTTGCTATTTGCCAGGAACTATTCTTTTCTATTGTTTGTTTTTAATTAAGATATAACTGACAAATAACATTATATTAGTTTCAGGTGGACAACATAATGATTAACTATTTGTATATATTGAGAAATTATCACCACAAGAAGTCTGCTTAACATCTGTCACCACATACAGTTCTAGAATTTTTTTCTTGTAATGAGAATTTTTAAGATTTATTAACTATGGTCACCATGCTATACTTGACATCCCCATGACTTATTTATGTTATAACTGGAAGTTTGTAACTTTTGACTCCCCTCACTCATTTTGCCTATCCCCTACCTCTAGCAACCATCAATCTGTTCTTCAAATCTATCAGCCTGGTATCTTTGTTGTTGTTGTAAATTCTACATAAAAGTAAGATCACATAGTAGCTATCTTTCTCTGTCTGATTTACTTCACTTAGCATAATACCCTCAAGGTCCATCTGTTTTTATTGAAAACGGCAAAATTTCATTCTTTTTTATGGCTGAGTAGTATTCCATTTCTGTGTATATATCACATATATATATATATGTGTGTGTGTACATATCTCACATCTTTTTTATCCCTTCATCCATCACTGGACACTTAGGTTGTTTCTGTATCCTGGCTATTATAAATAATACTGTAGTAAACATAGAGGTGCAGATATATTTTTGCGTTAGTGTTTTTGTTGTTGTTATTTTTAGTAGGCTCTATGCCCCACATGGGGCTTGAACTCATGACCCCAAGACCAAGAGTTGCATCCTCTACTGACTGAGTCAGCCAGGCACACCCCTGAGTTAGCATTTTTGTTTTCTCCACCAGGAAGTATTCTTAGGGCTTCACATATATTAACTCATTTAAGCCTCAGAACAACTCCACGAGGCAGATGCATTCTATGGATGAGCAAACTGAGGGAAAGCGAGTTTAATGACTTGCTCAGGATCACGTAGTTAGGAAGAGGTGAAGCCAGCTTTGAACTTGGGCAGTCTGGTTTTTGGTGGGTGCAGGAAAGACAGGAAGAAAGGTTATTTCAGCTTTTCCAGCCTCCAAAGTAGAGACAGGCAGGAAAAGAAGGGGTGGGAGATGTTGAATGAGTCACCTACGACATCTGCCAAATCTGGTCAGTTTTTTTTTCCCCTCTGTTATTAACTGTCTCTTCCTGCCCGTCATGGCTTTGCAGATGATTCAAACGCTTCTCCAATGTCAGACTCATTGTTTCACACACCCACATCTTTCAGAAGATTTGCAATTTCATTTTGAAATTGATTGCATTGTCATCTCTGTAGTCACAGATGTCATCCGAAAATGGCAGATACATTTACGGTCCCTGACAGCCGATGAGAGACTGACCCCAGTCTTTGATTGATAACTAACTGGTGTGGATACTAGTGTGCTTGGGTAAGCTCAACAGATGGGCATCTCAAGAGCGTATTATCTACAATATATTTGCTTTCCTACATAACCTCGTAGCCCCAGATTCTTTAATAATGAGTACTAGATCACAAGAACTCCTTGGATATAGCACCGAAGTAACCTAATCCTTTCTTCCCTCCCCAACCCCATGTCTGCCTTAAGGAGGATATTCAAAGAATATGGGTTTAACAATGACAACAAGAAAACTCTGTAGGTTTGAGGTCCACTGAGCTCCCAGGCTCATCCATTCCTCAGGCCTCCAGGCCTCCAGGCCTCCCTTCTATCCCTGGCTGGGTGTGATGTCTGTCAGCGTCCTTAGACACAGCTGTCCTTAACCCACCGCTGCTGAGGCTCAGGAGCTGACCGCTGTTGCCGCCCCACTGCTGACTTACCTGCGCACAGATCCTCTACCTGTTGACGTCGGTGTCTGCTGAGCTGCTCTCAAGAGGAAGAAGGTCTTCTTACATGATGTTTCATAAGTCATTTTTTAAGTCCTGGAATAGTGACATTAACCTCTTGTGACTCCCTCAAGATGCTGAGACAACTTGTCCCTGCATAGATAAGGAAGAATTTGGGGTAGGACCAGACAGCATCTAACCCTCCATTAAAAGATAATTAAAAATCAAAAGCATGGGCACATGGGTGGCTCAATCAGTTAAGTGTCTGCCTTGGGCTCAAGTCATAATCCCAGCGTCCTGGGGGAGAAGTAGGCTCCCTGTGGGGTCCCAGGATCATGACCTGAGTCAAATGCAGACGCTCAAACACTGAGCTACCCAGGTGTCTCTTCTTTATGATTTTCTTAATAACATTTTCTTTTTTCTACTTACTTTAAGAATAATGTAGATCATACATATAACGTACAAAATATGTGTTAATCAACTGTTTGTTATCCTAAGGCTTCTGGGATAGAGTATAGTTTTGGATAGAGTCCAAAGTTACATGTAGATTTTTGACTGTGGGTGTCAGTGCCCCTAACCCCCGTGTTGTTCAAAGATAAATTGTGTATATATATATATATGTTAAAGGTTTAATTTTACTCGTTAACCAATGAAGGAACCAGGCAGGCTTTGTAACAGATGTGTTTATAGATCAGAAATACTGAAATTGGGATGCCTGGGTGGCTCAGTGGTTGAGCATCTACCTTAGTTTGGCTCAGGGCATGATCCCAGGGTCCTGGGATTGAGTCCCTGCAGGGAGCCTGCTTCTCCCTCTGCCTGTGTCTCTGCCTCTCTCTCTCTCTGTCTCTCATAAATAAATAAATAAAATATTTTTAAAAAATAAAAAAAGAGAAATATTGAAATTACTATGTAAATAGAAGCAAACAGGTTTTTCCACAGGGGCTAGGGAAATCAACTGGACCTTTATCAGGACAAAATTTGCATGTTCATGAGAACATTTTGCATTACTATCAAATGCAAAAGTTGTAAAACAGCTCAAAGATGTTGAGAGATTAGAATCAGATAACCTGAGGCTGTCCTTCAGTTAGTGCCTGGTTTTCCCTGAAGCTTGATGCTTTTTCCAACCCTCACAGCCATCTCTCTCCCTTAATAGCCAGCAGATTCTGTGTGCCGTTCACAGTGGACAGCCTTAATGCCAGGTTCCTAGGATTAACAGGAGCTCCAACATTGTCTTTTTCCCCATTTCTCTCAGGGCCACTTGTTCCTTAGTAAACAGCGCTCCTGGGGGCCTGCCAAAGTTCTATTATGGGACATAGAGATCAGGCTTCCTCTGGGATGCCTGCTATAATTTGGATGCTTCATTTGTATTGTTGTATTGGGGGAGGGTGTTGCTTGAGGATTGGTGGGAGGCGGCTACAAAAAGACAGAACAGGATCAAATTGTGAAGCATTTTCTGTGCCACAGGACAGATTTTGATCTTGACCCCAAAGGCAATGGAGAATGCCACAGTCAGTCTTTTGAGTAGATCAATGCAGTGATCAGGGCTGGGTTTTGATTAGGTAACCGGAGGTGGCATGTAAGACACACCATAGAGAGGAAACCAAAGATATTTCAGGGAGTGGGTGGGGTGAGATGAAATGGAGATGGAAGCTAAATCTTAGCTTATGAAATTGTCTTGAGTGAACAAAATAACTTCTAGAGAATTTTCTGCCCATCACAAAGACACACCTTTCAGTCTTCTCTTTAAAATATCTCCAGATTTGTCTTGCTCTCCCTCCCTGCCTCCTTGGAACATCCCTTTCTACAACAGCCCCTAAGCTGGGGGAACACTCAGCCACTGTCCAACACTGTGACTCAGTCATGTCTGAAATGCTTACTAGGATTCATGCTCTTTGCAAAGAGCCCATACACTTTGAACCAGTGTGTCATAGGCAAATAAACCTGAATAAGTAAGGTAGGAAATTGATTTTACTCAGAATGTTGCAATAGGAACAGCCTTCTAGATGTCAAGATCACAGTCTCTCTGCAGAGTGGTTTTCCCCTAAGACTTTTATAGGGAAGAGTAGGCTCCTTATAGGTGGGGTGATTTTTTTTTTTTTTTTTTTTAGATTTTATTTATTTATTCATGAGAGACACAGAGAGTAGAGTTGCCTTTATCTTCAGGGGAAGCTCCAGCCAGTCGGCTGATCAAGAAATAATTTATATCTGTATCTAGTTAGTTGGGTTTTTTTGGGGGGGGAGGGGGTGGTGGTTAGGGGCCAAGGGTGGGCTCCCTTAAGATGGGTCACTTTGGCTTGCAGATTATGCTGAACTGAAAACAATCAAGGCTCCAAAGACTCAGGAAGAAACTTTTTGCTCCCCCACAATTGCCTAGAAGAATTTAGATAGACAACCTGCTCCAGAAAGAGAACTATCACCATAGATAACTACCTTATGGCATGAATTAGGCAGGATAGGGAGGAACCAAGCAAGGCCTGTTTGATCAAAGTCCTCTGTGTCCCATTGCTTCGGAGTGGCCCAGCAAACACTTGTTTATCAAACATTTACTCTTTTTCATCTTCCTGCAAATTGCATTCCTTCCCTTTGAAGTCCCAGACCCCTGCCACCTTCTCCTTAGATCAGAATGACATATGTACTCATTTGGCCTGAGTATCTGTGAAATTTCCATGTCTGTGTGGATTCCCCATACACGCAGAATTAAATTATATTTTCTTCTGTTAATCTGTCTCATGTCAATTTGATTCGTTGCCCAGCTAGAAGGACCTTGAGGGCAGAGGAAATCTTTCTTCCCACATTGGGGAAGGGTCAATTCATCCAATCATTTTTGAGACTAATAAAGAGACAACAGGCCCTAAAATGGAGTCACTTGTGCAAGACTGCATCACCAAACTGAGACTTCATTACTGACCTAACTCCAGTTTCAGCCTTTTCCAGGAATATAATCTTACCCAGTTGGTCTGGAATTTCCTGGTCAGCACTAGGGAGGAAATCTGCTTGATAGACCTCTGTCATCCTCCAAAGGAAGGTGACCTTGCCTGAAACAATCCATTCTTTGCTAGTAACATCCTTGACCCAACTATGTCTACCTATAAAAATCTCCCAATTTGTACAACTCTTTGGAGCAATTTTCTATTTGCTAGATGGAATGCTGCCCAATTCATGAATTGTTGAATAAAGCCAAATAGATCTTTACTCAACTGAATTTTGTTTTTTAACAAGGCAAAGAATAGGAATTTGAAGGGTCTGTATCTGGCTTTCTCATGGGTAAACAAGGGGGTGTCTACATACTTTATCCAAGGGGAAGGGTAGTTCTTTATAGGAGCCCTTTCTAGTAACACAGAAGGGTGGA